>NC_133136.1:31032045-31657045 GCF_048418815.1 Hemitrygon akajei
GGGCTCATTGAGTCTGCCTGATGTAGTTGTAGGTGGAGAGTTCTATTCTCCACCGCAAAATTTTATCATTTTTGATTTTGCCCCGCTGTTGTTTGCTAAACATGAACGCAACTGAGCGCTGGTCGGTCAGCAAGGTGAACCTTTTGCCGGCGAGATAGTGCCTCCAGTGCCTAATAGCTTCCACTATGGCCTGGGCTTCTTTCTCCACCGTGGAGTGCCGAATTTCAGAGCCTTGAAGGGTACGAGAAAAGAATGCTACTGGCCTGCCTGCCTGATTGAGGGTAGCAGCAAGCGCGAAATCGGAGGCGTCACTCTCTACTTGGAAGGGAATGGTCTCGTCCACCGCATGCATCGTTGCTTTGGCAATGTCCCCTTTAATGCAGCTGAAGGCCGCGCAGGCCTCAGCAGAGAGGGGAAAAGTGGTAGACTTGACCAGGGGGCAGGCCTTGTCTGCGTAATGGGGGACCCATTGGGCGTAATAGGAAAAAAACCCAGGCACCGTCTGAGGGCTTTGAGAGTGGTGGGTAGAAGGAGTTCTAACAGGGGGCGCATACGGTCGGGATCAGGGCCAATGACCCCGTTTTCCATGACATACCCAAGGATAGCGAGTCGGGTGGTTCCGAACACACATTTGTCCCTATTATAAGTAAGGTTCAGGGCTTCGGCCACTTGGAAAAATCGTTGGAGGTTGGCGTTGTGATCCGGCCAGTCGTGACCACAGATGGTGATGTTATCCAGATAGGGAAATGTGGCCTTCAGTTGGCACTGGTCCACCATCTGGTCCATTTCCCTCTGGAAGACCGAGACACCATTTGTGACACCGAAGGGGACGCGCAGGAAGTGATAGAGCCTGCCGCCCGCCTCAAAGGCAGTGTAGGGGCGGTCCTCTGGGCGGATGGGGAGCTGGTGATAAGCGGATTTCAGATCTATTGTCGAGTACACCTTGTACTGAGCTATCTGGTTGACCATATCCGTGATGCGGGGTAGGGGGTACGCGTCAAGCTGCGTGAACCTATCGATGGTCTGGCTATAGTCCACGACCATCCTATTTTTCTGCCCAGTCCGAACAACAACCACCTGGGACCGCCATGGGCTTGTGCTTGGCTCAATGATCCCCTCCCCGAGCAGCCGCTGCACCTCTGACTGAATGAAGGCCCTGTCCCCCGCGCTGTACCTCCTGCTTTTAGTTGTCACAGGTTTACAGTCGGGGGTTAGGTTGGTGAACAGCGATGGGGGAGGGATCTTGAGGGTGGAGAGGCTGCAAGTGGTGTCGGTAGCGCAGCTGTCGGCATGGTGCTGGGCAGGACGTGTGGTTCGGTGTGTGTGTGTGGTCAGTAGCAGGGTATCTCAGAAGCCAAGGTGACCCTCTGACTTACCGGCCGTGTCACGAGTCCACAGCGTTGCACTGTGTCCGGTTCAATAAAACTCTCAGTGCTGCCCGTGTCAAACAGGCAGCTAGTCCTGTGCCCCTCCACCAGGATGTCCATCATTGACCTTGCAAGCTGGTGTGGGGCGCTTTGGTCGAGGGTTACGGTGGCCAGAGTTGAACTGTCGTCTTGGTGCCCGGTAAACTCCGGTGAGTCGGGGGCGGGGCAAGTTGGCGCCGACAAAGATGGCCGCCCCCATCCGGGCAGGCAAGATGGCGGCCCCCATGCCTCACACACAGCACTGCCCGACCCCGCTCGTGGTTTAGACTTACAGACCTTGGCGAAATGGCCCTTCTTCCCGCAGCTGGAGCAGGTCGCTTCTCGGGCCGGGCAGCGTTTTCGGGGGTGCTTTTCGAGTCCGCAGAAGTAACACAGCTCGGGCTTTCGACTGGCCGCAGCCGTGGTCGGGTTCGGGGAGTTCGTGGAATCACGACTGGCAGCGGCGTTGGCGAATTCCCTCGCGGGAACTGGCAGCAGCAGGGTCTGAGGTGTCCACGGAACCGGCGGGGGATCGCGCAGCTGGACAGCGTCAGCATTGTGCAGAGCAGCCTCCAGCGTATCGGCCGTCTCGATCGCCGAGCGTAAGGTAAGATCAGCATTTTCCAGCAGCCGCTGGCGCACATACACTGACCTAATTTCTGTAACAAAGGCGTCTCGTACTAGCAGCTCCGCATGCTGTTCCGCCGTGAGAGTTTTACAGTCACAAGTTCTGACGAGTGTCTGTAGGGCTCGGAGAAACTGGGCGCTCGATTCTCCAGGCCGCTGTCGTCGCGTAGCTAAGCGAAGTCTTGCGTAGACGGTGTTCACCAGCCACAGGTACTGTCTTTTGAGGGCGCCCAGTGCCCGTTCGTAGGTCGGCAGGCCTCTGATAAGTGAGTAAACTTTTGGGGTGACCCTCGAGAGGAGAATTCGGTGCATAACAGCGGGGTCAGTTGCACGAACCTCCTCCAAGTATGAGTGGAAGCATGCAGGCCAGAGTTCAAAGGCAAGAGCTGCTTCAGGGTCTTGGGGGTCCAAATCCAATCTATCCAGACGGAAAACAGTTTCCATGTTTTAAAACTTCCAGTCAATAAAATTGATGCACCATCAATAACTCTCTCTGAGATGTAAAGGCGAGATATCGGCTTTTATTGACTGGAAGAAGGAACAAGCAGTGGTCGACCACCATACTACATCCTGGAGACAGAGAGGCTGGGCTCAGACCTCAATCGCCTTTATACAGGGGTCTGTGGGAGGAGCCACAGGAGCAGTCAGCAGGGGTCTGTGGGAGGAGCCACAGGAGCAGTCAGCAGGGGTCAGTGGGAGGAGCCACAGGAGCAGTCAGCAGGGGTCTGTGGGAGGAGCCACAGGAGCAGTCAGCAGGGGTCTGTGGGAGGAGCCACAGGAGCAGTCAGCAGGGGTCAGTGGGAGGAGCCACAGGAGCAGTCAGCAGGGGGTGTGTCTAGACAGGTATATGTAGTTCACCACACATACATTGATTTCTATGCTGACTGGCTACTCGTGCGATGCCACTTGTGTCAAACTGTATTGGTCTCTGCTCTTCCTTTGGATTCATCAGCTGTGTGGAGAGGGGTAACTTGCTGCATGGGCAATAGATTGCTCACCACATCATACTGTCCCGGCTTGCGTATCAATCTCAACATAGACAGCTAGAATGCAACACCCATGGTTGACCTCAAACAATGGAGGGCCAGTAATATTGATTGTATTTACAACTGTTTAGGTTGTCCGAAGTTCAAAGTAAGTTTATGTTCAAAGAATGTACATGTCAGCATATACAAACCTGCGATTCTTTTTTTTCAAGTATTCACAGTAGAACAAAGAAATAAATAGAATCAAAGAAAAATCCACACACAAACAAAAACCAATGTGGAAACAAAGACAAACTCTGCAAACACAATTAATTAATTAATACCAAGAACGTGAGATGTAGAGACCTTGAAAGTGAATCTCTCGGTTTTAGAAAATACTCAAAGTAAATTTATTACCAAAGTACATATACAGTATGTTGCCACATACAACCCTGAGATGTGTTTTCTTGTGGTCCTACACAGTAACTCCAAGAAACACAATAGCATCAATAGAAATACCAAACCCAACAGGATGGACAAACAACCAATGTGCAAAGCACAACAAACTGTGCGAGTACAAAAAAGAGAAAAACAATATTAATAAATAAATAAGCAATAAATATTAGGAACATGAGACAAAGGGTCAGTGAAAGTGAGTCCATAGGTTGTGGGAACAGTTTAGTAACGAGGCAAGTGAAGTTATCCCTTCTGGTTGAAGAACCTGATGGTTAAGGGGTAGTAACTGTTCCTGAACCTGGTGGTGTGAGGCCTGGGAATCTTGTACCTTCTTCCTGATGGTAGCGGTGAGAAGAGAGCATGCCCTGGGAGGTGGGGTCCTTGATAGTGGTTGCAGCTTTCCTGTGACTGCACTCCTTGGAGATATTGATATCATCCATGACAGTCACTTTATTGCTGACTGTTTTCTTTGTATTTTCCCATGCTGATTTCATACCTTTTGATCAGCAAGTTTAATATGTATATTTCTTTAGCAATATCAAACTGGATTTTAAACAGCAGTATTACAATTGTTGAGGTTAACACCTTTGCATTACTTTCCAGCATTGGTAGGGATTGCAAGCCACTTCTTTGTCATTTCATGATTTTTTGTGAAATCAGTGAGATTTTCAGGATGAAATTTCCTGAAGGGAGAGTGCTTTGTGTCTTTATTCTGTCGTACTTAACTCTGTAAACTGTCTGGCATGAGCTAGTGATGCAGCTGCTAGCTTGAAAGCTGACTACTGTTATTGAAATGAATGCAGGGAAGAAGCTACCCAACTTAAACAGACTCAAGAAGCAATTAAGCTATAAAATTTGAGTTTTGTGTAAACATCAAAGCCCACTGAAATACTTGCTGAATGATGTGGATGGTTGACATGAAGAGGAGTATGTGAATCACTCAGAACAATCAGTCTTTCTTCTTTTGTGCTGTGGTTGAAGGCCACCTGAGCTGTCAACAGTCAATAGTACTAGAAACAGATTTTTACTTTTCCTGTCAGTCCTCCAAGCTTCTTTACCTGCAAACCAGGAAAGGACTTTTGTTTCCCCATCCCCACCCACCTGGCTTCACCTATTGCCTTCCAGCTTGTACTCTTTCCCCTCCCCCCACCTTTTTATTCTGACTTCATCCTCCTTCCTTTCTAGTCCCGCAGAAGAGCCTCGGCCCAAAATGTCAACTGTTAATTTCTTCCCATCAATATTGCCCGACTTGCTGAAGTTCCTCCAGCATTTTGTATGTGCCGCTCTGGACAGTAAAGACATTTATTTTAGATCATTGTCTATGGACAATAGCTGCATCTCAATCCTTTAATTCCAAGCAAACATCTCCAAATTCCTAAATCTGGGACTCAATTCCTGCCCTTGCAGCTGGAGCCTTGACTTCCTGAGTACAATCAGTAAGGATAAGCAACACCATCACCGTGACTATTCTCAACAATTCTTATTCTTCTTCACATCTTTGGGACACTTTGGGCAGCAACCTTGCCACTTCTTCAGCATCTTGCCTGTTTTTTACAAGGCTCAGTTGCTGGCTCAGTGCTCAACCCATCAATGTTGGAAAGCGTTCAAGGAGTTGGCCAGATTCGAACCTGGGATCACTCGCTTCAAAGTCGAGTGCGGATGCCACTACACCACCAGCCGGCTATTCCCAACAGAGGTGCCCCACCAGGCTGTGTCCTTAGCCCCCTACTCTACTCTCTGTATACTGATGACTGCATGGCCAGAGCCTGCTCTATCTCTAACTATAGTTTTGCAAATGATACCACCATCATGTGCCACATCTCAGATAATGATGTTAGGGTATTGGAAAGAGATAGAGAGCCTAATATCATAGCAGTTTCCGCAACAACAGCAGAACAAAAGAGCTGGTTGTTGACTTTAGGAAGGAGGGCGGTGCACTTACTTCTGATCACATCAACAATGGTGAAGCTGAGAGTTTATAGCTTCATATTCCTAGGAGTAAACATCACCAGTAGTCTTTCCTGGTCCAACCATCTTGATGCCTCAGGCAAAAAAACTCAGAGCCTTCACTTCCTCAGGAGGCTGAAGAAACTTGACTTGACCCCTTTGGAACATCACCAATTTTCATCAATGCATCATAGAAAGTATCCTATCTGGATACGTCAGGCTTGGTATGACAACTGCTCAGCACATGACCACAAGAAACTGTAGAGATTGTGGAGAGCCTCTTAAATATAATGACAATTGCAGTTCCTTTCTAACACACCTTCAATGCATTGCCAGTTATGGGTTATTTTTTACACTCAGTCGGCAATGCCTTGTGAAACCATTTCCATCCAATCTTTCTTTCTCTTGCTCTTCGTTATTTCCACCCAAACTGGTTCCACATCATGTCCACTGCGTCTATACCACGAATCACTACCACACTGATACCTCACTCAGTTAATTTTTTTTGCATATCCTTTTAGAACATTGACTTACATCCCATATACAGTCGTCAGTAAAATTAGGGTAAGTGGAAGGGCAGTAGGTGCGCAGTGGATGATGTTTAAGTTGGTATTTTATAGTGCTCAACATTAGATAGATGATAAATCAGATTAGAAAAATAGACGAGAGGTTCAAAGATTGACGTGGAAGAAATGGTTTTCAATTCATAGGCCACTAGCACTAGCATGAGAACAATGCTCCATTGGGAAGAACTTCATTTGAACTTTGCTGGATCAGTGCTCTCATTTATTGGATAAACAAGTTTAAAGATAGGGCTTTGAGTTAAATGGGTTTTTTTAGAGCTAGCAGAGGGAGGAGTGTTCAATTGACATAAAGCTTAGGCCATAGTTTCCACAAGGGAAGATCTTGCCTGAAAAAACTGTTGGAATTCTTTGAAGAAATAACAGGCAGGATAGACAAAGGAAAATCGTTTGATGTGGTGTACTTGGATTTTCAGAAGGCCTTCTGAAAACTGCTTAACAAGCTCTGAGCCATGGTGTTATAGGAAAGATTTTACAATGGATAAAGCAGTGGCTGATTGGCAGGAGGCAAAGAGTGGGAATAAAGGGAGCCTTTTCCGGTTGGCTGCCAGTGAGTAGTGTTGTTCCACAGGGGTCTGTTTTGGGACCAATACTTTTTACATTAAATGTCTATGATTTGTATGACAGAATTGTTGACTTTGTTGCAAATATTGCAGACGATATAAAGATGAGTGGAGGGGCAGATAGTTTTGAGGAAATAGAAAGGATACAGAAGGACTCGGACAGTTTCAAAGAATGGGCAAAAAATGGAATACAGTGTCGAAAAGTGCATAGTCATGCACTTTGGTAGAAGAAATGAAAGGGTTAATGATTTTCTAAATGGAGAGAAAATAGAAAAAAAACTGATAAGCAAAGGGACTTGGGAGTCCTTGTGCAGTATTCTCTGAAGGTTAACTTGCATATAAAGTCAGTGGTGAGGAAGGCAAATGCAATTTTGCCATTCATTTCAAGGGGACTGGAATATAAAAACAAGGATGTAATATTTAGACTTTATAAAGCACAAGTGAGACCTCACTTGGAGTATTGTGAGCAGTTTTGAGTGCCTTATCTTAGAAAGAATGCTCTGAAACTGGAGAGGGTTCAAAGGATGTTCACAAAAATCTTTCCAGGATTGAATGGCTTGTCATATGAAAAGTGTTTGATTCACTGTATTCACTAGAATTCAGAAGAATGAGGGGTGACCTTATTGAAATCTATCAGATGGTGAAAGGCCTTGATCGAGTGGATGTGGAGTGGATGGCTCCTATGGTGGCAGAGTCTAAGACCAGAGGATGCAGTCTCAGAATAGAGGGGTATCCTTTTAGAACGGAGATGAGGAGGAATATCTTTAGCCTAGGAGTGGTGAATCTGTGGAATTCTTTGCCATAGTCTTGATGTATATTTAAGGCAGCGGTTGATAAATTCTTGATTAGTTGGGGCAAGAAGGGATACGGGGAGAAGGCAGGAGATTCAGGTTGAGAGGAAAATTGGATCAACCAAGAAGAAATGGAAGAGCAGACTTGATGGGCCAAAAGGCCTAATTCTGCTCCTATACCTCATGGTTTTATTGTCTAAATCAAAACAAGTGAGAGAGCAGTGGCACAGGTTAGTGAAGAGGTAAATCACAATCAAACCATGATAGGAAGGGAAAAAAGTACGTGCAAAAGCCAGCAGCAGAAAGTGGAATAGAAGTTCAAAGTTTAAAGTACATTTATCATCAAAGCATGTATAAAGTATACAACCTTGAAATCCGTCTCTTTACATGCAGCCACAAAACAAGAAACCTGAAAGAACCCGTTATAAAAAGACCAACAAACCCCCAGCGCACAGAGAGAGGGAAAAAACATACAAATTGTGCAAACAACAAAAGCAAGCAACAACGTTCAGAGTGAAAGTGAGTTCATGGACACGAAACCCAGAGCAGCCAGAACCTCAGCCTCAGTTCACCACACAACGGGGCAAATCGCAGATCAGCAAGCAGAACCATTCCAACCCTTGCCTCCAGTCCCAACACCTGCCTTTCAATCCACTTTGCCTGGAATTTAAAATGTCCAAATATCAGGTCATTCCCCACACTAGGATCTGGGCCTTGTCGGTTCGATACCCTGCTGGCGCATCCTGGCCCATACCTGACCATTACAAATTGGCCCGGCACTCAGATCAATTAGACCTTGCTCTTGGTTGAGGTGGACGGGTTCTGAAACTCTTCTGTTCCCTCTTTTCACCTCTTCACACGCCATGTTTTGATCTCACTCTGACCACTTCTGGAACGTTCCTCGACCTCGCTCTGACTTTGCCTTGCACAGGTATGCCTTGACTTTTTGCTTGTCTCTTCATTGTTTGCAATGATTGTTTACCACAATTTTCCACAGATAAAATATTATTAATAAAGTATTAGTCATATTTCTTGCTTTATGAACCACCAGTAAGCTGTCATCCATCTTCAATAGCACCAAGTAACAATTATAAAAGTAACAATTATATAAAATAAATGAATGCTTGCATAACTCTCAGTTCAGCTAGTGGCTCTTTAAGGGGTGATAGCCACCGACCAGGCCAAACTTAAGAAATCTTGTTTGGGTGGATGCTGCGTGATGTGTCCCCTGTTACAAATCAGAACCATGAAATAACAAACAGCATACAATATGTGATTAAATGATTGAGCTTTATAATTCTTAATTTGACTATATGGTTAGTAAAGAAACAATGAAAAGAAAAGGGCCCATTCTCATGAAAGTCTAATGCGCAATGTTGGAACTCATTGATAAGGCCGTTCATTCACCATCAACCTCCTCCAATCATCACTGATCTTCAGACCCTCGCTACAAGTCCACTCCATCCGGCAGTCTATCAACTCTCTCCATTCGCATCTTCTCTCCTCATCTCTCTCTGGCAAAAGACTGCAAATTCCCGGCTCCCAGCTACACAAGAAAGAACAACATTCCACTCATTGGCTAACATGCCCTGTTATCTCTAGTCATAACCCAAACATTTCTGCTACAGAGAAACTATTACCTTAGAAGTGAAACATTAGAGAGAGGCCATTACATTAGCAGTGAAACCTTGCAGCATATTACACTTGTAATGTTTAACTGAAATGAGTTCAATACCATAGCTGGCACGGTTGCAGAGTGACCAGGACTGGGAACTCATTATTCAAAGTTAATTGTTATTCTAAAAGAAAAGGTGAAAAGGGTAAGAAGATCATTATCTTCATGGTTTTGCTTTTTAGTTTTGCCTCAGGCTGCTCGTAATTCTTCAGCAAAAACTCCTTCTAAGTCATACCTATGTTGCTAGTGCGTATGTGGATCAAAATAACTGGATCCTCTTCCCTCTCCAACTCCAAGGTCATCTTCAACCCAGAACCTGATATTGCTGATAACACAGCTTTCAGAACACTGCATTTGCTTCAGGGAATGGTGCTTGTTCCCGAAACCATGCTATGCCATCACCCCACCAAATTTCTTCCCGCTCCTGAATATCTACATCCCTTCCCCACTGATTGCAGATCACACTGCGATGGAGATTTTGCACGTATTCCTTGCAAACCTATCTTAACAGTTTGAAAAGTATGAGTGATGAGGCTCCTGCGTAGATGCATCTTTTGCATCCCTCTTCCTGCCTCTTCTTCTAGACCTGAGCATAATTAGTCTAAAGGTGTGACTTCTTCCTGAAATGCAGTGTCCATTTTATTTCAGTGCAATACAGTAGCCATTGTATGTCCCCCGCCCTGATGTGTCACATTGCTCGAAGCTCAGACTTCAGCTCATCAACTCTGAGCCAAAGATTCTTTCATAGCTGATGCGTACTGTAGATGAGATCTCTGTGTATGACAGTGGAGTCTGCTAGTACACACAGATGGCAGCTTCTACATATCATCTACCCAGCCACCTCTGTCCTACTTAATCAACTATGTTTGTACTTTATTATTTTGTGCATGCATCTGCTGATATAAATCTCTTAGCCAATCAGTAAAGAGTGTGAATAAATATATAGAAAAGAGCTATCTATCAACGACCTTCCTGCTGTCCTGTGATGCCATAGTTTGTGATCAGGCCTCAGCCTCCCTTCTCTCCCAGACTCTAGCTCTCTCTGCACTTCTGGAAACCCTCTGGACCTCTGCTCCCATTCCTTAGTAAGCTCTCTGGATCTCTATTCTCTGGGCCTCTGCTCCCTTTCCTCTATGTGACAGACAGCAAATCAACAGGAAAACACCGCTCAATTTTTGTTAGAACAGGAACAGTGTCTAGGGTGGCTAGACAGAAATTACATTGCTACGTTATCATCCAGAGGCCTGAACCTATGATAGGAAAAATGAGTTCAAGTCCCACCGATGCTGGATTTTCAAATTTAGTTAATTCAATTACTTCTTGCCAGAGGTATTTCTGTTGACAACATTGACCGCAAAACATCTTTTATCTGTCAGAGATCTTTCCCTGGCCTGGTTTATAAGTGACTTCAGGCCCATTGACTGCAACACACAGTTGGCAAATAAAAGCTAGCAAAATATAGGCCTGAAAATGTTTTGGATTTATCACAATGTAAGGGAGTAGTTACAGTTTGTGAAGTTTTTAACATGCACGCAGCTGCATATTAAATTTTAAAAAACAATTTTGGTACCTTGTCACTTGGCTTTCCACAAACCCTACAACAAGACTGTGACAAAATAAGATAATTAAAATTACTTTAGGCTCATGGTGATCCATTTAACAGTTGTAGATGGCTGAATCTTTTCCTTCTGAATCTGAAACTCTAGCACCCTTTCCAATTAGTGATGTTGTCAACGGATTTTAATGCAGATATTTGTTATGTTGAATAAGGAAATGTCAAAAAATCTTACAGGACCATAAGTGTCTTTTAAGTGACAATATCATTAGTTTTAAATAAGAATGAGATAAATTTACGTGCAGAACAAAATGGGAATATTTCAAAATGTTGAACAACTGTAACAGACAGTGATGATAAGTTAAAATAATTACAAAAGCAGGAACTATATTTAATCATAGTACTGACATACAATGATTTACTTTTAGTTTTCTGTATTGAGTAACTGCATTTTGTACAAAATAATTTGTGTTGTGTCTGTTGTAATTTAAGTCCCTTTATGGCAACTCTGCTACGTGGAAGGAATCTGCTGTATTGATAATTGCTGAACTGGACTATAACTTTCACTCTTTATTGGGTAACTGCCAGTTTACTACACATGTATATTCAATTAAATATGCTCACACAGGTTAATTTTACTTATAAAGTCTGCCTGGTGAATGCCATAACTGAGCCCAATAAAGAGGTTTTCAAACCAAGTGTTGTAACTTTGCATGTCCATTTTCTTCTCCTCCTTTTCCTTCCTGAGAAAAATGAATTGTGTTGGTACCCTCCCCATGCCCCTTTCTGTACTTGATCTTTGAATGCTCATGCCAATGATAACTCAGTTGAAGATTACAGCACTTTATGCTATAATGCTGGAAAAGTCGGGTATGCAAGCTCTTCGGTACCAGAGATCCAATAATTGGCTAAGCTTGTGGTAAGACAGCATAGATGTCTTTGTTCTTAGAGTCAGAACTTTGTGTCTCCCATTGCTACTGCATTGGGACTGCGGCATTGTCATTTCCACTGACTTTCAGGAGACCAGGTTGCATGAGGCTGAGTATAACCTGTATATTGTGAGTCCCCTACTCAGGTGGCAGAGGTGATGAAGATCTGAGCTGGCACTGTGTCACTTTGAAAGCTGTTCCTATTAATTCTAAGGAAAGATAGCCAGGAGCAATATTCAGTCAGATAACCTCATGATACATGGTTGGCTCAATATACCATTAAAGTTGCATCAGTCTTTACCAGAACTATCAAAAAAGTACATAAGCTCTAAGGAAGAGCACAATGAAAGGATTTCAGGTCAATCTAACATGCCTTTTAACACGATATATGGAACTATGGGTTAAGCTCCTGGAGGGCAGTCAGCAAGCAATGAATGGCTAGAAATTAACTTTGACATTGAATCACTAGACTCTGATATTTATTGGGTAATCTTTGAGATGAATTTAATTTCACAAAATTTATTTTCAAAGCTTGGTCAGTGGCAGACTGTATGCAACACTGTAGAAAGCAATTAGGATTTGAAAAGATATTGTATATGGAATATAAATATTAGTCCCTATCCTTAAACCTGTAACATTTTCCCACATTAACAAGCAGTTATCAATTCTCTACTCAGAATTAATAAACACATTTATTATCCATTTTTGGTTGGAGGTTGTTTCACTTCTCTGATGCCAAATGGAAATATTTATTAATTAAGTAATTGAAATATAATAAAATCTGAAAAAGAAGTTCTCAAGATTCCTCTTGGGAATTTGCTATGGGTGGTGCCAGAGAGTCACGGAATAGTTACATTATGATAGGAAGCCATTTGACACTACGGACAGGCTGTGATGGCGCCAGAAGCATGGTGACACGTGCGGGCTGCCCCCCAGCACAATCCTCAGACTATGTTGGTCATTGACGCAAATGATGCACTTCACTGTATGTTTTGATGTACGTCATGACAAATAAAAGCTAATCTTTATTGTTACTTGTTTCACGTAGTAGTTGTCTTGGATGAATCCCACATCCCTGCCCTCTCCATAGTTCTACAGATTATTTCTTTTCACATTCCTACCCACGGTTGAGATACTTATTCAGAAACTGCCTCCGCTAACTCTGATTTGCAGTGCATTCCAGACCCTAACCACTTGCTGAATAAAATATTTGTGCGTGTTAGTTCTATTTCTTTTATCAACCAGTTTCATTCTGACCACTCTACCAATGAGAACAGTTTCTCTCTGCCAGGTTCATCAAGCTGTTAAATACTTGTATCACATCCCCCTGCAATCTCCATTTTTCATAGAAGGACAACCACAGTTTCTCAGGTCTATCCACATTAATTCTCTCATCTCTGGAATAATTTTATTAACTTATTTCTGCACCACTTTTGCACTGTGAATAGATACTTGACAAGCCAGGGTGAAAGGTTACAGCAGGGAGATGGGAATGCAGAGTTAAGGGTAGAATCAAATCAGCTATAAACTTGAATTGCGGAGAGTGCATGAGGGACCAAGTGTGCAATGTCTGCTCCTAATTTATACAGTCATACGGTACATATGCAACTGGACACAATAATCAAGTTAAGTTTATTATCATGTGGACAAGTATGGTGAGATACAGGTACAAAGAACCATTGTCTTGCTGTAGCATCAGGGGCACATTTTGCTTTGTTCCTGGTGGTTGGCATCCATCTGTCTCAAAGGATATTGGGTGATGATCCTCATCATCACAGGCCTGGGCAGAAAGTATGGAGATCCTGAGATGCCCAGTCATCAAGATCCCCCTCTCAGTCTCACCAGTGTAGTGTAGTCCAAAGGAACGCTTATGAAGCAATACATTGTACCTAAACCTCACCATACTTGTGCACATGATAATAAAATTAAATCGATAAATATTGTGTATACTCTAATAACAACCAAACCAGGGTATTATCAAAGCTTCATTGTGAAGCTGGCTGGCTCCATTATAGGAGTCAAACTGGACAGATTGGAGGCTGTGGTAGAACAAAAGGAACCTACAGGAAATCCTGGCAATTCTGGACAATGTTTCTCACCCTCTGCATGCCACCTCGGCTGAACAGAGAAGCACTTTTAGTAATACACAAGGATAACAGCACTGCTCTAAAGAGCGCTATATGAGGTCATTCTAACCCTCGGCCATTAGGCTCTATAATGAGTCAACCTATAGCCTGGGAAGTGATGATTCCCTCCTGTTAGACTGTTTATGCTAACTTACTTTTTTATTCTAATGTGTATGTCTGTGCACTTGTAATGCTACTGTGACACTGTAATTTCCTTTGGGATCAATCAATTATCCATGTATCTATCTATCTATCTATCTATTTCTTTGCTCCTGTAATATATTCCTCTGTATCGAAAACCTGCAATCCCACTTTCTTTTATTTATCACTTTCTTGAACTGCCCTGAACTCTCACTGAACCTTGTACAGATGTTCCCAGATCTCTTTGGTCTTCTACTCCTTGGAAAATTGTGGCTGCTAGTTTATATTGCTTTGTCTTACTTTTCATAACTTCACGTTTCTCTGTATCAAATTTAATTTGCCCCCTGTTTGTCATTCCAGGAGCTTGACTGGATCTCATTGAAGTCTATTGCTGCCTGCTTCACAGTTCATTATGTCTCTAAGTTTTGTGTCATATGCAAAGTTGGAGATTGCAAATAGACCAATTATGGTAATACTGAGAGACTTATTGGTGGTACTACTCTGTCAGAGTCCCATCGATCTTCTATCTAGCTTAGATTTATCCACCTTAATGTGTGCCAATACCTTTAACACTTCATCTTTCCTCATACAAACATGTTCCAGAATATCAGCATACACCCTCCACCACCCCCCAAATGCTCTGTACTCTATATCCTTCCCCTTGCTGAATGCCTATCAGAAGTAATCATTTGCAATCCCACTCATTTCCCCTGATTCCAAACTAGATTTTGCCATTGGTTCCTGAGGGGATCTACCATTTCCCAGCTGCCCTGTTGCTTCTAACATAGGTTCATGATTCTCTTTAATCCTGTTTCCCAAGGCGATTTCATCTGCCTTTTTGCCACCCAATTCATTTCTTACATTCTCTCCTAAAAACTTCAAAGGACTCATTTAATACCAATTGCCTACATCTGACATATACTTCTTGATCAAACCATCACTTCCTTTTGTTTTCCAAATCTCACCCTTTTTGCTTCTTACCCTTACAGGAGCTTGCTGACTCTGAAATCTTGATAACCTGCCTTTAAACATGTCCCAATACTCAGATGTCATTTATCCCTCTAGCAGCTGCTCCCAATCTACTTTCTCCAGGTCTTGACTTATCCTATCGATATCAACCTTCTCTAATTTAAGACCCAATCTCAAGGATCAACCTTAACTTTTTCCATGGCTACCTTCAAATATGGTAACTGTCTCTCCACAGACACTGCCACCACTTTCCTATCCTTATTCCCTAATACAAGATTGAGGACAACCCCTTCCCATGTAAGACACTACAAACTGCCTTTAAAAATGCCTCTTACAAATTCAACCTCATCTAAGCTTCTTGTGAAGTCAATACCAGTCAATATTGGAAAAACTAAAATCTCCCACTATTACCACACCCTTTGTTTTGTACCCTATTGCAATTTGCTTTTATATCTCTTCCTCTGATTCCTGCTGACTACGTGAAGGCCTGGAATATAACCACACTAAGTGATCACCCATTTCTTATACTCTACTCTTTGTCGATCCCTTCTGGATATCCTCTCTGAGCAGGGCCGTAATGCCCAACCTGAGCAACAGTGCGACACCTGAAAATTCTCCACCCCAGAAAATTGAACTGCCAGCCCTGCCCTTCTGTCAGCCATGTTCTTCATTCTTGATAACAAACGTATTTAAAATGGCAGATTTTGGTCTTTTGGACAATTAGACTCTTGAAGATCTCTTCATCTCTTTTTTTTAATCATAGTTTTTTGCATCTTTCTTTTTTTGGGAGGGTGTGTATTATTTTCTCTAACTACATTCAGAAGATGGATGTTCTCTGACTGAGCCACCTCATGGTAAGAAGGCGGTCTCCCTGAGGCACGTCAGATGCACTGAAGCATGTTCAACTTCTAAAAATGCCAACCAAGCTAGGAAGTCCAAAAGATAAAACCTAATCAGAAAGTACAGCTTTCCTACTCTCCTGGCTGGGGATTGTGAATCAGACTAATAACTTCTCAGTAGAAAATATCATTTGTTGCACAAGACAAATCTATTACAGATTAATAAGAACCATAATCAGCTGGATGCAAGGCAAGATGATCCTGCAGAAAGAGTCAAGCATCTTGCTCTGGACAAACATCAATAGAAGTTAGACATAGCCCAACCTACAGCCCCGAGCACAACTGTCTGAAAACATCTGTGAAGCCTTCCACAATGCACCCTGTGTCAATGGGGAGTTAGTGACAGGGTAATATTATATCCTTGATCCTAGCATTCAGGCCACAGGGATAGATCAGAATCAGAATCAAGTTCAATATCATTGACATATGTCGTAAAATATGTTCATTTACCCATAGCTGTGGAGGTAAAGACAACCTGACTATCTAATATATACAGTATTCAATCAACAGTGCAACAGGTGACACATACATTGTTCCCTATCATCAGCCACTTCTATGTAGCATGGTGAGAACATCCAGTGGGGAATCCCTCAATGTGCTAGATATTACTGATGGTGATTGTGATCAGCAAGACTTCCCAGCTATGGTCTAGAGTTTTGCAGTTGTTACCTTCACAAATGCATAAAGTGCTGTATAGTTGTATCAAAAGAGGCTGTAGTTTCTTTGCTAGGCTTAGCACCTATGTATTTTGATTCTTCAAGTTCCTTTTCTAGTCAGTGTCACTTTTTCATTGTTATAAAGCAGATAAAATAGTTGATTCTCCTCTCTGACAGATTCATTGTCATATCTACAGATTCTATACATAAATTGCCTGGAGAAAACTTTAATACCAAACTTTAAAAAACTTTGTCTCCAGTTAAGGCTGTTTGCCGCAACTTATAAAAATGGGGTTCAGCAGCCACCATTTCAGGCTTTGAAGTAGCCATTCTCTGCAGATGGAATTAGCTGACTTTCTTTTTCACTATTTTATTATATTACAGCTCTGGATGAAGAAAGTTTGCAGACTACCATAGATTACAATGATGTTTGAGAATCTGGTGGGGATTTAGGGAAGCATTCTTCCTTAATATGTCCAACTATTTTTACCTTGGTTACAATATAAAAGCAGCATATTTTGTCAACATAAAATTGACTTCTATGTACTCTGTTCATTGTTATCACCAGGGGTCATGAGATGGTTACATGACTAAGCACGCTTCATTTCAGGTGTAACATCAAGAGCCTCAGGACTCCCAACACCAGGTTCAGAAACAGTTATTACCCCCCAACCAACAGGCTCTTGAACCAAAGAGGATAAGCTCACTCAACTTCACTTGCCCCAGTGTGGACTCACTTTCAAGGACTCTTCATCTCATGTTCTCAATATTTATTGCCTCATTATTATTATTATTATTATTATTATTATTATTATTATTATTATTATTATTATTAATATTATTATTATTTATTTTTTCATTTGTTTTAATACAGTTTGTTGTCCTTTGCACATTAGTTGAACACTCAAGTTGATGTGGTCTTTCATTGATTCTATTATGGTTAGTATTCTATTATGGATTTATTGAGTATGGCCACATGAAAATGAATCTCAAGGTTGTACACATATGCACTTTGATAATAAATGAATAAATAATACATTTTGAATTTTGAACATCAGATACTCTCTTCCATTTTTATAAAAATAAAGTGGCCCTAAATACTGGGGATATCAATTTTATTAGCTGGGATTTTACAGCAAGCCAAAGATTGATGGAATGAACACTGAGCACCTGTGTGCAGAAAGTATCAAGCCATTGATCAGCCATTCAAATAAATGCATATAAAAGTCAGGCAACCATAGCTCCACAATTTCCAGGCAAACACACCATGAACTTTAGTCATTGTCAAGGATGTTTGATAACCCAGAAAGTCCAGTTAATTTTAGTACAGGCCAATCGTGTCCATATCTGAACTATGTAGGTACTACTGATTTTCCTGCTTAGAGAAACAACCTTGTAAAATAATCAACCAACATGTTATACATTCACCTTAATTTTGCTCTTTTAATGTTTATTTGCAGTGATTAGGGTTAGGGTTAGGGTTGTAAGGATTAATCATATTCATCTCATTCTCTGTCTCAATATTTGTTATTACAACTAATTTGATGTAAACAATTTATTAGATACCAAACTTTAACTTCGTGCATTCCATAATGTCATGTCATCTTTGGCTATTTTCAACTCACTTTCTCCCATATTCTTTTGATGTTGAAAATTTTCTTTTACACATTTAGACCTGAGTGCCAAGTGTTCAGCACTCAGTTATTTCTCATGCTATCAAATCAATCACTGTCAGCTTAGGAGTAAGGCATCCTTTTATTGGACTCTGACTGAGGTGGTAAAAGTGCATAATCAATGCTGAATCATGATAAATATACGTCAGCACTTTAATAAGCAAGAAACAAAACTCTTGACCCACTTTAGGACATCACAGATCAAGAATAATCTAAGGATGCAAAAGGTGTACCAGTAATATACACAAATGGTTACTTTATTATATCCCTCCTGTATCTAATAATGCAGGCTCTATGTATATGTTCATTGTCATCTACTGCTGTAGCCCACCTACTTCAAGGTTCAGTGTGTTGTGCATTTAGAGATCCTCTTCTGCACTCCATTGTTGTAACACATGGCTATTTGAGTTACTATCACCTTCCTGTCCTCCGATGTAATAGTGGCCAGAGGACCTAGGGTAACAGAGGAACTGAAGGAAATTCACATTAGACAGAAAATGGTGTTGGGTAGACTGATGTGACTGAAGGCTGATACATCCCCAGGGCCTGATGGTGCTTAAGGAGATGGCTCTAGAAATTGTGGATGCATTGGTAATCATTTTCCAATGTTCTATAGATTCAGGATCAGTTCCTGAGGATTGGAGGGTAGCTAATGTTTTCCCACTTTTTAAGAAAGGAGGGAGAGAGAAAACAGGGAATTATAGACTAGTTAGCCTGACATCAGTGGTGGGGAAGATGCTGGAGTCAATTATAAAAGATGAAATAGCTGCACATTTGGTTAGCAGTGACAGGATTGGTCCAAGTCAGCATGGATATCCAAAGGGGAAATCATGCTTGACTAATCTTCTGGAATTTTTTGAGGATGTAACCATGAAAATGGACAAGGGAGAGCCAGTGGATGTAGTGTACCTAGACTTTCAGAAAGCCTTTGATAAGGTCCCACATAGGAGATTAGTGGGCAAAATTAGAGCACATGGTATTGGGGGTAGGGTACTAACATGGATAGAAAATTGGTTGGCAGACAGGAAACAAAGAGTAGGGATTAACTGGTCCTTTTCAGAATGGCAGGCAGTGACTAGTGGGGTACCGCAAGGCTTGGTGCTGGGACCACAGCTATTTACAATATACATTAATGATTTAGATGAAGGGATTAAAAGTAACATTAGCAAATTTTCAGATGACACATAGCTGGGTGGCAGTATGAAATATGAGGAGGATGTTAGGAGAATGCAGGGTGACTTGGACAGGTTGGGTGAGTGGGCAGATGCAGTTTAATGTGGATAAATTTGAGGTTATCCACTTTGGTGGCAAGAACAGGAAGGCAGATTACTATCTGAATGGTGTCAAGTTAGGAAAAGGGGAAGTACAACGCGATCTGGGTGTCTTTGTTCATCAGCCACTGAAAGTAAGCATGTAGGTACAGCAGGCAGTGAAGAAAGCTAATGGCATGTTGGCCTTCATAACAAGGAGTGTTAAGTATAGGAGCAAAGAGGTCCTTCTGCAGTTGTATAGGGCCCTGGTGAGACCACACCTGGAGTATTGTGTTCAGTTGTGGTCTCCAAACTTGAGGAAGGACATTCTTGCTATTGAGGGAGTACAGCATAGGTTCACGAGGTTGATTCCTGGGATAGCGGGACTGTCATATGTTGAAAGATTGGAACGACTGGGCTTGTATACACTGGAATTTAGAAGGATGAGAGGGGATCTGATTGAAACATATAAGATTATTAAGGGATTAGACACGCTAGAGGTAGGAAACATGTTTCCGATGTTGGGGGAGTCCAGAACCAGAGGCCACAGTTTAAGAATAAGGGGTAGGCCATTTAGAACGGAGTTGAGGAAAAACTTTTTCACCCAGAGAGTTGTGGATCTATGGAATGCTCTGCCTCAGAAGGTAGTGGAGGCCAGTTCTCTGGATGTTTTCAAGAAAGAGTTAGATAGAGCTCTTAAAGATAGCAGAGTCAAGGGATATGGAGAGAAGGCAGGAACGGGGTACTGATTGTGGATGATCAGCCATGATCACATTGAATGGTGGTGCTGGCTCGAAGGGCCAAATGGCCTACTCCTGCACCTATTGTCTATTGTCTATCATCTTTCTCATTAGCAAGACATTTTTGCCCACAGATCCGCAGCTTATTAGATTTTTTTTTTGTTTATCCTTTGTAAACTTGAGAGACTGTTGTGTGTGAAAATTCCAGGAGATCAGCAGTTTTTGAGATACTCAAACCACCACATCTGGCTCCAACAATCATTTCACAGTCAAAGTCACTTAGATCACACTTCTTCTCTATTCAAATGTTTGGTCTGAACAACAACTGAACCTCTTGACTATGTTTGCATACTTTTAAGCATGGAGTGGCTGTTACATGATTGGCTGATTAGATATTTGCATTAATGAGCAATTGTACAGGTGTACATAATAAACCGGCCACTGAGTGTAATGATGAAGAATACACAATGTTGGAGGTAAACCTACATAGATTGCAATCACTTTGTATATTTGTTTATATTGTATACCAATGCATAAAGCATCAGTAAATTGTAAATCAAAGCTCAAGTTCCTTGAATGACAGATCTATCCATCAGATTACACCTCTTGATAGTAATGTGATCATGAGCCCAAATTTATGGCTTTTGCTTAATTCCACCAACTGGTAGACTGTCAATGCATTTAGAAGCTGTGGGACACCTAAGTGAAGATGAAGGAATCCTGTGCTGGAATTCCTGTGGTTATATTGACATAACTTTTTCAACCAAGTGTCATTGCTGTCATGCATAGGAATAGAGTTGAATGCATGTGTTTAATGATTTAACTCTGCAATATAATGCTACTATTAATAATAGTGCTCATGAAGCTACCGGATTGTTGTAAAACCCATCTGGTCTATTAATATTCTTCAGGGATACCTGGTTTGGTTCATTTGTGCCTCTAGAGCATATATGTCAAACTCAAGGCCCGCGGGCCAAATCCGGCCCGCGGTGGAATTAACTTTGGCCTGCGAGATAATATCTACTTACTATTAAAGCTGGCCCCAGTAATCGAAGCGCCTATGGCGTATGATATGGCTAATTCTGAGTTTATTCAGGTACCAGGTTTTCAGGGTTTTTAGTGTTTATTCGGCAGTCTTGCTCGGCAGTCTTCTTCATAAGAAACGGAATTTGTAAAGTGAAACACTTTGTAGTTATAGCAGAGACTGAGACACATGAGAGCAGGCTGAAAAAACGGAGGCAACGAAAGCTGCGTTTGCACGCGTCCGACTGATCCGGCCCGCATGAAGCTGCATTTTGCTCAATCCAGCCCGTGACCTAAAATGAGTTTGACACCCCTGCTCCAGAGCCAACCATCTGGGCAATTAGAGATGGACAATAAATGCCAGCCTTGTCAGTTAACTGAATTATAGGTGTTCTGGTCATGACTCGAAATCTAACTGCATAGTACATGATTTTATGTGAAATTCATTTGGAAGTGATCAGCACAACTTTCTAAAGTGCAGTTAGAGATGGGCAATAAACATTGACCTTGCTAGTGATGCCCACATCGTGAAAGTTAAATAAATAAAAACAGACATCAATTATATTACCTGCACTGTGTTACCAGTGTACTGCGCACAGCATCTTAAAACAATATTTTTCAATGCTCAGGATAATGCAAACTGCATTATTGATTATCCCTCAATCCTTCACATCCTTTTTATACAAAGCACATCATCTTTCTGCAATATCTGTCCTTCACAGTGAACTGTGTCTATTTATGGCATAGTGGTTAATCAAGGCAGCCAATTGCATTTCAGAGGCATAGATATTCCTTAACAGGCAGGAGATCACAGTGTACCACTTGCTCCTCTTATCCCCAAACCTACTTGGCTGCCTTTTAAACACCTAATTTGTGGCTATTTTGTGAAGGGTACTTTCCAGGAAGGAGACTTCTCTCGATGACCAGTGTAGCATGGAAGCACTATTGTGAATTTTGTAAGGAGCTCCCAAATGAAATTACATAATTTCTTTTTTTAGAGCATAAGGATAAAAATAATATTAAATAATTCTGTAAGCAAAATACTGAAGTGTGGCCTCTAATGTATTTAAGCTGATGTGGACAGGATGTTTCCTATAGTGGGTGAGTCTATGGCCAGAGGCCACAGCCTCAGAATTGAGAGGCATGCATTTATGACAGAGATGAGGAGTAATTTCTTTAGCCAGAGGGTGGTGAGTTAGTGGAATTTATTATCACGAATGACTATGGAGGCCAAGTCATTGAATATATTTAAAGCAGTGGTTGTTATTTTCTTGATTAGTCAAGGTATCAGAACTTACAGGGAGAAGGCAGGAGAATGGAGTTGAGAGGGATAATAACTCAGCCATGATGGAATGCAGAGCAGACATGATGGGCCATCTGGCCTAGTTTTGCTCCTATGTCTTATGGTCTGATGGTCGTGATTTTTTAAATGGAATTGCATTAGTGTTTTATGTAGTATACATGTAGTGCACCAAAATAGGATGAAATCCAATTTCCAGCCCAAATTCAAAGTTAGCAGTACATTTATTATTAAAGTACAGTGTCATGCAAAAGTTTGGGCACCCGTGGTCAAAATTTCTGTTACTATGAATAGCTAAGCGATTAAAAGATGACCTGATTTCCAAAAGGCATAAAGATAACACATTTCTTTAATATTTTAAACAAGATTACTTTTTTATTTCCATCTTTTACAGTTTCAAAATAACAAAAAATGAAAAGGGCCCAAAGCATGAGTTGGGCACCCTGCATGGTCAGTACTTAGTAACACCCCCTTTGGCAAGTATCACAGCTTGTTAATGCTTTCAGTAGCCATCTAAAAAGTCTTTCAATTCTTGTTTGGGGGATTTTCACCCATTCTTTCTTGCAAAAGGCTTCTAGTTCTGTGAGATTCTTGGACCGTCTTGCATGCACTGCTCTTTTGAAGTCTATCCAGAGATTTTCGATGATGTTTAGGTTGGGGGACTGTGAGGGCCATGGCAAAACCTTCAACTTGCACCTCTTGAGGTAGTCCATTGTGGATTTTGAGGAGTGCTTAGGATCACTATCCTGTTGTGGAAGCCATCCTCTTTTCATCTTCAGCTTTTTTACAGATGGTGTGATGTTTGCTTCCAGAATTTGCTGGTATTTAATTGAATTTATTCCTCCCTCTACCAGTGAAATGTTCCCCATGCCACTGGCTGCAACACAAGCCCAAAGCATGATCGATTCACTCCCGTGCTTAACAGTTGGAGAGGTGTTCTTTTCATGAAATTCTGCACCCTTTTTTCTTCAAACATACCTTTGCTCATTGTGGCCAGAAAGTTCTATTTTAACTTCATCAGTCCACAGGACTTGTTTCCAAAATGCATCAGGCTTGTTTAGATGTTCCTTTGCAAACTTCTGACGCTGAATTTTGTGGTGAGGATGCAGGAGAGGTTTTCTTTGGATGACACTTCCATGAAGGTCATATTTGTGCAGGTGTCGCTGCACAGTAGATCAGTGCACCACCACTCCAGAGTCTGCTAAATCTTCCTGAAGGTCTTTCGCAGTCAGTCGGGGGTTTTGATTTGCCTTTCTAGCAATCCTACGAGCGGTTCTCTCAGGAAGTTTTCTTGGTCTTCCAAACCTCAACTTGACCTCCACCAAACCTTAACAAGAAATGTTAACTGCCATTTCTTAATTACATTACAAACTAAGGAAACAGCTACCTGAAACGCTTTGCAATCTTCTTATAGCCTTCTCCTGCTTTGTGAGCATCATTTATTTTAATTTTCAGAGTGCTAAACAGCTGCTTAGAGGAGCCTATGGCTGCTGATTGTTGTGACAAGGTTTGAGGAGTCAGGGTATTTATAAAGCTTTGAAATTTGCATAACCTGGCCTTTCCTAATGATAATTGTGAATAAGCCATAGCCTAAGAAACTAATTAAGGTCTGAGACCTTGGTAGAAGTTATCTGAGACCTCAAATCTCTTGGGGTGCCCAAACCTTTGTATGGTGCTCCTTTCCTTTTTTTCACTCTAAAATTGTACAAAACAAAAATAATACTCTAATCTTGCTTAAAATGTTGAAAAGAATGTTTCATCTTTAACTTTATGACTTTTGGAGATCAGTTCATCCTCTACTCACTTAACTAATCATAATAACAGAAATTTTGACCGGGGTGCCCAAACTTCTGCATGCCACTGTATGTATAAATTATACAACCTTGAGTTTTGTCTGCTTACGGCCAGCCACAAAGCAAGAAACCTGAAAGAACCCAATCAAAAAAATCAAAGACCAACCCCAATGCACAGAAAATGAGAAAAAAAAACACAAATCATGCAAACAATAGAAATGAGCAACAACAACAGCATTCCAAACCAAACTGAGTCCCCAGATCAAAATCCCTGGAGCAGCTCAAAGTAGGCCCAAAGAGCCAGCACCAGTCCACCACACTAGCAGGGCAAATCATGAAATATCTCCCAATAGCTATTAAGTATTGAAGCAATGGGTTCTAAGGTTGTCATAGCAGAGGGTGGTAGTGGGGGTAAGCTCCCGCTACCTACAAAGTGCTCCAAATGGTGTGCGACTCTAACAGCCTCTGACAACCAAGTCCAACACTTGACCTTCACGTATGGCTTAGTTACTAGGCCCGGTGGAACTGTTTCTACTGACAAGAGAAGGGACAAAGGCAGACCACTGGCGTCTCAAAACCAGTTGCTTCGGGCAGGTGGAGCTCGTCAGCTTTGGGCGGCAGCCTGCCTAGGAGAAGGAAAACTCTGATTTTAAATCTCCACTGCCTTGTCCCCATACCCACCCATGGGAAAGGCTTTGGGAGTAAACTCCGAGGAAGAAATCCAGAGCTGGGGTCCCTAAGGCAGTTTGACGTTGTTTACAACTTCACTCTGGCAACCTCTGCGACAACACTGGTGCCAAGCTGTATCGATGCTTGCCTTTCCCTTAGACTACATCAGTGACATGGGCAGGGGGAACCCGCTGCATGGGCAACAGCCAGTTTTTCAAATCTTCCCGCCCAGACTTGTGCTCTGGAGAGGACACAGTCCAGCAGAGGCGTAAACCCATGATCCCCTGGGATCGATGGCTGCCTACTATTGAAGCAATGAGACAAGAGAGATTAACATATGAAACAGTGCCAGAGGAAAGGATTTTGATTCCTGAGACATTAGGAGCATTTCAGGTACACGTGTGGACCTGATCCAGTCAGAGAAGTTGTAGATCAATAGGGTGGAGATCAAATTCCTAATCCAAAAGTTAACTGGTGCTGCACAAGGAATGGCACCAGAATGAACAATTGTTGTTCATCAATTGCATCTACACCAATAAACAAACCGCTAGAAGAAATCAATAGTGTGAACAGCACCTGCATGAGTAAAGGAATCCTTGATGTTTCAGGGCTCCCTGCATCATGACCACATGTACACCTAACTACTTCTGAAAGTTATCAAGCAAAAGCTGATGTTGATTCTCATAAGATCATTTTTGGGCAGGTCACCAAAATCTAGATCAAACAGACAGGACTAAAAGAGCATCTGAAACAAAACAGAAAAACTGAGGTAGAAAGATTTAGGAGGGAATTTATATATTAATATACAAAATGCATTGGATCCAGATTTCGGTCTTTCAGGAAATTTATTTATTTTCTTCTAGCCTTCTGAGTGCACGTTTATCAATACTGCCCCTACAGCGATTGATCAAAATGGTATCCGCCACTATAAAAGATAAGCCCACAAAAGCACCTTAGCCTCTGATGGCTTGAACTATTTACAGACTTATTAAAAGTAAACAAAAATTGAAGGAAATACCTCAATTAATACATTTAATTATATATATAATTACTTCATAAATGAAAAGCATGATTGCATTTGCACCCCCGTTGCGTCCACCAAATTTCAGCAATATCTTTCAAATATGCTGGAGATTTTCCTCTGATAGAGCATCTGACTTCCTCTTAATCTTTTGCTGTCAACTATCAGATTTACACAGTGCTCACAGGCATAGTGTTCAGATCATCCTTCATCAGCACTTGGCCCTGTATTCCTTCATGAGCGAACATTTCTGGCACTAGAAAATGACTGAGAAAACTTGTGTTTCCACTGCATTTCCTAGCTTTGAAAACAATATTTTGTACATATGCTCTCAAGGTTAAAGCCCATCTTTGAACTTGTTGGGAAACTACTTGAGGCACTGGTTTCATTTTATGGGAAATCAGGGAAATTAGTTTGTCATCTGTGCAAATGGTAAAGTGATATCATGTATTTATTGAGCCACCACACTCTGAAAGTGACAGCCTGATCTCCTTTACAGAGCTGAGAGTGCTTTTTCTCTGCAGCTGTCAGTGATTTGGACTCAATCCCTATCCTCATTTAAGAACCACCTTCCATTAAATGAGATACACAGCACCAATCTGTAAGGTGATGCATTAGATGATAAGAATAACCCTCTTTCTGTTGAGTAGTGTACAATCTCACCAGTGTACTGTAGCAATTCTTTGGAATTTGCAAATAACATTCCTGAGATTCAGTCAACCTGCAATTCATGTCCTTTAATAGCAATTTGTGCAAGGGAGCTTAGTGCACTTCCAGATTTGGCAAGAATTTATTAATGTAAATCAAACGTCCCAAATATGCATTCTGCTCTGGTCCATTAGCAAGAGCAGAAGAAAGGGTTTTAACCTTTTAACCTACCTGGGTATAGTCCTTTAAATCCACCTGATATCCCCAGTATTTTACTTCATTCACCAATAGATTACCCTTCTCTTTAAAAGTAGGCCATCCTTTTCTGGTTTGCTCCACACTTCTTCAGAGAGTATAGAGGCATTCAAATCTCAAAGCTCCTGTAACAAGGAAACAGCATTTTTGGAAGTGCTAAGTAGAAAGGCGTCATTAGCTCTCTGCAAGATAACCAATAGAGACAAAAATAAATCCAAAGGGTAGTCAGTTAGATGTCAGCAAGGCCTTAGTGTCGACAGTCAAAAACCTTGTAGACTGATTGCTCTTCGAACAATATTCGTTAATATGCATGCCTTGCACTCAATTTAGTAAACTGCTGCACTCCACAAAACTTCAAACAAGTCATCTATTCTTGGAATGAAATACTGTTCTAAGGATGAGACTTGATTAAATCAATTTGTGATCTCCACAGATCCAAATTGATCTTGCATTAACAGTGAAATAATGATTGCTGCCCATTTACAGAGTTTAACAGGTTCAGTTATTTACTCTCTGACAAGTCTATCAATTTTCTTAGACACAAAATGTTCTCCAGATGAAGGAAATCTTGAGCAACACACACACAATTGCTGGAGGAACTTCAAGACTATGCTCAAAATGTTGACAGTTTATTACTCTCCATAGAGGCAGCCTGACCTGCTGAGTTCCTCCACCATTTTGTACGTGCTATTGTCAATTTTCATCCCCACTCTCGGTGAATCCCTGGGATCAAATGTGCCCAGTTTACTTTTGATAAAAGTTTTCTTGTCTCTGTGGCACTGCCTGCTACGTTCCAGTTCAAGTTTATTGCCATCTGACTTCAGAAGCATAAAACTAAATGAAACAAAGTTCCTCTGGGCCACAGTGCAACCACAAAACATATATCAAGCACAACATATAAAACAAAATATTATCACAATTAAGTTAATATAATACAATTCAAAGTGCATGTAGTTAGCAGCACATGTAAACAGTAAATAGTACAGTTTATCCTAGTGACAAGCTCTCAGTGATGGCAGGGTACTAGTTGGTCTCACATCCCGAAGGAAGAAGCTGTTACCCAGGCTGGCAGTCCTAGTCTTGATGCTCCTGAACCTCCTTCCTGGTGATAGTGGATCAAAGAGATTGTGGGATGGATGGTAGGGATCCTCAAAAATGTTTCGGACCCTTTCGTATACAATGGTCTTGACAAACATCACATAAAGGAGGAGAGGGAGACCCCAGTGATCATCTTGGAGGTTTTTACACTCCTCTGTAGGGTCTTGCAGTTTCCATACCACACAATGATGCAGCCAGATAAGACACTCTCGATGGTGCTCATACAGAAAGTTGTTAGAATTGGGGCAGGGAGTCTTGTACACCTCAGTCTCCTCAGAAGGTGTAGGCGCTGCTGTACCTCCTTGACTGATGTGGAGGTGTTGTGGGTCAAGGTTAGATATTATGTGCACTTTGAGTAACTTTGTGCTCTTCACTCTCTCCACAGCAGAGCCATTTATATGCAATGGAGAGTGGTCAGCCTGCGCCTCCCTGTAGTCCACAGTCACCTCTTTTGCCTCGTCGACATTGAGACTCAAGTTGTTCATCTCATATCATTTGACAAGCCTCTCCATCACCTCTTTGTATCCTGACTCATTATCATTGCTGGCACAGTAGCATAAAGGATAGCACAATGCTTTACAGTAGCAACGACCTAGGTTCCATTCCCACTGCTGCCTGTACGGAGTTTGCATGTTCTCCCCAAAGGTTAACTGGTCATTGTAATTGTTCCGTTATTAGTCTAGGATTAAATTGGGTGACAGCTAGGTGGTATAGCTCGAAGGGCTGGGAGAGCGCACTCTAACTAAATAAATAAATAATCAGGCTGACCACCTGTATCATCAACAAATATGGTGTTGTGGTTTAAACTGGATCTGGTAGTGCAGTCATGAGTTAGCAGTGTGAACAGCAGAGGGCTGAGCACACAGCCCTGAGGCAGACGGGGGGCAGTACCCAGCATGATGGAGCTTAGGATGATGCTGCCGACTTGGACTGACTGGGGTCTTTCCATCAAGAAGTCCAAGATCCAGTTACAAAGATGGGTGTTGAGTCCCAATGCAAACAGTTCCCCCACTAGCCTCATACTTATAATGTTATCCATCTTATTCCTCCAGTCCAAGGAATTTCTTTAAATTGGCCTCTTGCCAGCAGGTTTGACCCAGAGCCTATAACAAACTCCTTTGGTAAGGTTCTCAACTGTCCTTAGTGTTTTACTGTTATGATACCAATCAAACTATTTCAATGCTTTCACCTGTGCAGATCACATACCCACCACCCACTTTCAATGGTGGCAATCAACATTTCCATTTCATTAAACATCATGAACACTTCCTCTGTGTTGCAGTCTTCATTTATTTCCTGTAAGGGATAAGAATGGTGGAAATGAGAAATTTTGAGAGCACCGTCCTTTAATTTCTTTAATTTGGTTTCTCAGCTTTCCTGCAAGATCTGGCACTATCTGGCCTATCACATTACATTGAACAGGCCTAGATGTAAAACTTCAATTGTTTCTTTTTCCACAGACACTGCCTGACCTGCTGAGTGTTTCCACTATTTCCTAGAATTTGCAGTTATTGTTCTGATTGTCATTTCCTTACACACATGTGTAAACTGTTAAAATTACTAAACAAAACTGCTAACATTAGCTTTTGTCCTGATCTCTAACATACAGCGTTTTATTCATATTTAGATATTAAAATCATTCAACTTCTAGCATAATGGTTCCCTCAGATGATAAAGGATCAATTTCTTATATAATATTGGTAAAGTTGTGTCAATAGTTCAGTGAGTTTTCAATCCTAATGGGACTATTACTAATATTAGTGCATATCATCTTTGAGTGGATCAGATTGATAGAAACACATCTTTGAATGGCAAATTCTACACTATTCCTGAAAATTCTCCTTCTTCAACACTAATTTAGTGTCAATGAATTCCACAGATTCACCACCCACTAGCTGAACAAATCCTCCTTATCGCTGTTCCAAAGAGAAGTCCTTGTATTCTAAGGCTTTGCCATATGGCTTTGGACTCTCCAACTGATGGAAACATTCTCTCTATGTCTATCTATCTAGACCTTTCGATACCCAGTAGGCTTCAATGAAAATTCTCCCCCACCTCCATTCAACTAAACACCATGGAGGGGAGATCTCATTGAAACCCAGTGAATTTTGAAAGGCCTAGATGGAGTGGATGTGGAACAGATGTTTCCAGTGGTGGGGGAGTCTAGAATCAGAGGGCACAGCCTCAGAATACAAGGATGTTCCTTTAAAACAGAGAAGAGGGGGTTTTCTTTAGCCAGGAGGTGGTGAGTCTGCCACAAGCTGCTGTGGAGGCTACAAGTGACTGGGTATATTTAAAGCAGAGGATGATAGCTTCTTGATTAGTTGGGGCATCAAGGGTTATGGGGAGAAGGCAGGAGAATGTGGTTGAGAGGGATAATAAATCAGTCATAATTGAATGGCAGAGCAGACCATGTGCCTAATGGCCTAATTATGCTCCTACGTCTTATGGTCTTATGGAGTACAAGACCAGAGCCAACAAATGCTCCTCATAGATTAACCCTTTCATTCCTGGGATTATTCTTTTAAACATTCTCTGGACCCTCCCCAGCACATCATTTCTTAGATATGGGGCTGCTCACCTGTTGTCATATCACAGAACTATTCAGAAATTTGCTGTGTGGTCTGAGTTCACATGGCTTATTTCGCAGTAACTGACACAGCCAAACCAGCTGAGGCTTTTACTCCATAGCCATTAAATATTTACCAGCCTGTTAAATCCATTGCATTATTTGAAAATGGGCACTGGATACTATCCAGCTGTAATGTTACACCAGGAGGGATTTAATATTCATTTTCCACGTTCATTAGTCTTTTATTTCTGAGTACCATGTCCCAATTAGTCTTCTTAAAACTCCTTAGATAGTCATAAAGTATGTTCTAAGGTTTTGCACATCGCCATTGATTTTGGCTAGATTTACTGGTTCTGTTAGCAGCAGAATGCTGAATATCACTGCAATTATTGTCCTTGCACCTCCCTCTTTCTGTTGTTTCTTGTCTGACTACTTTAGATCTGGTTTATTGAAATTCTCCATGATCATTATAATCTAATTCCCTACAGCCACTCTAATCTGCCTAGCTGTTTGCTCATTTAGAACAAGCTCACAGCAAATATAAATTATTACTTTGCTGCTTTTAACTTTACTAATTTCTACCATATTGCCTACCATTCCTATTCCATCATTATATTCATCTATTATAGTTATTATGTTGATTTATGTCAATAATAAGTCTTCAGTGTCTTGAATAATAATTTTTCCATTGCAAACTATGCTGGGAGTAATTTACCATGCAGGAGTCATCATATGGTGCAGAAGTTTACTACCAGCATGTTCTGGACAAAATATATGAACTACAATGTTGTACCTCCATTTTCTCTTCTGCTTTTAGCCAAGACCAAAGCTTCACACAATGATTTCCGCACTTCGCATTTTATGTTCGTCTTCTACTAGCAGTCTTCTTGATGTGATGCCAAAATATTAATATTTTGAATATGCACATAATTTTGATGCGTACTGGGATGGTACAGTGCTGTAGATAGTAGAGCTGTGATCTCAGAACTTCAGTTCAGTCCTAATTTCCAGTGTTGCCTGTGAGGCATTTCCACTTTCTCCCAGACTGTGTGGGTTTCCTCCTACATCCTAAAGAAATATAAGTTGGTAGGTTAATTGTCCACTGTAATTTGCCTGTAGTATAGAAGTGAATGGTGGAACCTTAGGACTTTGAATTATAGAGTCATAGAGCATTACAACGCAGAAACAACCCTTCGGCCCATCCAGTCCATTTTGGCATGGTCTGCCAAGTCCCATCTGCCTGCCTTCAAACCATAGCACTCCACATCCCTCCCATCCATGTGCCTACCCAAACTTATCTTAAAGGTTACAATTCAACCAACATCAACCACTTCTGCTGGCATCTCATTCCACACTCGTGTGGTGTCACCCTCTGAGTGAAGAAGTTCCCTCTCAGATTCAACTTAAGTATTTCACTTTTCACTCTAAACCTATGAACTCTAGCTCTAGTCTCATGCACCTGAAGGGAGAAAGGCTGCATACATTCACCTTATCTATACACCTCATAATTTTGTATATCTCTATCAAATTCTCCCCTCGTTCTCCTATGGTCCAGGAAATAAAACTGCTAACCAATTCATGATCCCTAGAACTCACATCCTCAAGTCCTGGTAACATCCTTGCAAATTTTGCAAAAGTCATCAATTTTAGCATCTTGAACAATAACTTCCACCCTGCCTTCAAGTTCACCTGGACCATCTTGCACACATTTCCTCTTTTCTGTCTCTTCTCAGGGGACAGACTTGAAATGTGCTGCAATGCACTGGGAATCTTTTCTGTTTCTTCTCAGTACTGCTGCAGTGTGACAACCCAAAACGTTGTCTGTACCTTTGCCTCCACAGATGCTGCTTGACTTACTAGGTTCTTCCATATTCTAGATTCCAGCATCTGCCATTTCTTTTATGTTCTAATAACTAAAAAAAAACATTGGATTCCCATTCCTTCTTCTTCAACATTTCCTCAGTGTGGAGAATGACTTGCTTTCTTTCCATTTCTGTGGGATCTGAAGTGACTGATAGGACCAATATGAGAAGAACAGATTTTGGCATAGGGAGATAGAAAGTGCTTGGTGGGTTTTCTGTTTTTTTTTATTAATTTTTACAGCTCCTTTCAAATTAACTTCATGTTCTTAGTGCCAAGCATATCCTCCTTCTCCACTTTCAAGGACTCATGCTTAAGGATCTTCAAACCTTATGTCTTGCTTTTCAAGAAGGTTTAGGGTGCACTCATGAATCTTTTCCTCTGTACATTTGGTAATCTCTTCCTGTGACCTGGGAATGGACTAGTGCATCAGGAGCCTATCAGACATGTCAACAACATGGCCTGCCCAAATGAAGTAACTGCCTTGAATTAGGGCCTCAATGCTGGATATTTTGGCCTGTAAGAAAATTCTTATGTGGATTGTTTTCTCTGTAAAAGCATTTAGGGAAGGTTTCCTTTATCCCCCTGGCAAAATACTATTCAGTGTTGAAAATTTCAAGTCAAAGTTGTACTTCTAGGTCAATAGCTTCTCTGGAGAAAACGTCAGGGAACTGAATGCAACAGACATAGATACTCAGGCAAGGCACGTTTGTGGCAATGACCCTGTTGGATATGTTTTGCTAATTTACTAGTAACAGATGTCATTTCCAGGAAGTTACCAAAAGATTACTTTACCAGTTTGACAAAACATGGGCTCCAATGGCAATGCCTGTATGTTCATCTCTGGGATCTGATCATGTGGGTGAAAAGTGCAGTTTTATTGGGAAATTGGCAGGTCATTTGGGCTCCAAATGCAGGAAAGGATGATCATCTCAGCAAGGGCATTAGAAATTTGTAGATATAGAGACTAGCTAGAGAAATGCATGCCAAAGAGCTGTATGCCATTGACTTGGGGAAAGACTGTCGATTTCCAGCTCGGCCTTTCACAATAAACACTATGAGGAAGGTCCACGTTGTCAGCAAAGTTATTGCTTGGATATCAGACGGGAGGAATTTGAAAAATAGAAGAGACAAACCTGTAATTGGGGATCTGCTTGATGTTTCACAATGCCTGAAAGTTGAAAATTAAGGCCCTCAAAGAAGGTTAGTTTAAAATTACAGAAATTGAAAGTAGTGGTCCAGAGATTAGAGGGATCTCTGAATGAATTGTAGAGGATGTGGCTTGCAGATGTGGGATATAAAAAAATTGTGAAAAGCTATCCATTGAGAAAACTAAACAGTCCAGAGAATCTGGAGAAAGGTATATTAATTGCAAAGGATTAAATGAGGTTCAAAGGAAACTGAGAAGTCACCTGTTAGGAAGTTACAAAACAATGTGTATAATCTGAAAGAACATGAAGATCTGGCTTCACACTTTAAAAAACAAATATAATTGGGGCACTTCAGGACCAGTGTGTTTTGGCCTACTTAAGTGGCTGTCCCAATTAGCCAAAGTTTCATGGAGGTAGTTCAAAAGATATTAAAAAAAGCAAACTACTATTTAACAAAGAAACAAATTATGTATTTAATTGAAATACAGAACAAATGAGAACACTACAAAAACCATGACAGTACAATAAAACTCTGTATTAGTTCCTAATATGCATCAATGGAGGAATTAATCCAGTGTACAATTTTGATCGACTGAATGAACAAAATCAACACAGTCTCTGAATGCAGATAACGTACTGCTTTCAAACAATATTTTTAATGACTGCATCCTCCAAATCGTCATTTTCATTGTAACATTCAAGATGATTGTCGATACCTTCAAATTCTTCATAGTTTCTAATTTGTTGAAGTAGTGAAATCCTTTCATTTTCACTCCCGACTGTTATAGGTATCTCCAAGTCTGAGTTCTTGAAAGTGCAGTAAGTGAAACATTTCCGAATTATCTTACTTCTCCCAACAGCCAATGACAGAAAAAAATTGCTTTGAACATAAATACATGCGACTAACACTATTTATAAATTGTTTCCTCTAAGCATGGTGTAGTGCCTAACAGCCTTACGACGTGCACATGACCAATGCTAATTAGAAACTTTAGCAACAATCTACTGTCCCAGTTAATCAGCATAGTGTCCCAAATAAATGAAGAGAATCCCAGCTATTTTCACAATTTGCTTTTGTTCTTTAAAAGTTGTTCCAAATAAGCAGCTGCCCCAATTAACTGATGGCCCAGTTAGCTGGAATCCACTGTATTGAAAAATGGGCTGCATTGGATGAATTATCAGCGTAGATTTTAAGCAGTAAATTTTCTATATCAAAATAAACTCTACCTGAGAAAGAGAAGGAGATTGTTCATTTGTAGGGGAGCTTCTGAACTAACAAAAAAATTACTGACAACATTTGCCTTTGAACAAAGTAAATTTTTCAAACAGTAACAATTTTGAGCAAATGAAATTAAGTCATTTGGTAGAGCTGGACTTTCTATAATTACAGGTAGCTCAGTTTTGGATAAGAACAGACACCATCTGAAGCAAGAAAAGAGAATGTTCCAACAACATGGTCAAGCGCAAGACCAAGTCAATGCTTCAGAGGAGGAACTTAAAAAGAAGTTGCACTCATTTGGAAATAAATATCAGAGAGAAACCTGCTTAAGAAGATGATTCAAATTGTATAACTAAAAGGAATCTGATGGAGGGTAACAGCAGCAAGGACAATCAAACATTGTTTATCAAGAGTCTATCACAGCAGATGAACACAGCTAAAGTTCATGAAATTTTTTTTTGAAGACAGTAGAGCTATTAAACTTGGTGCCTTTGAAGTTGGTATAGGGTGTCTTGGGTCTGCACTTGCTGAATTGGGAAATTAAATGGCTGCACAATCAATAGTAAAACATGCAAAGGTACTCAGATTGGGTGACGGGGTGGGATTAGTCAGTCCGTGGTTTTCTGCTTATCAAACAGCATAGATCGGACAGTGCCAAAGGGCAAAGAAATATGGCAAGATTTGAAGATTTAATGCAGATAAACTGTTATATTTATGTACAGGAAAAGACTATGATGGAGTGTCACTGACCAAGACACCAGTGGGCTGAAACAAGGTCTGAATATGCTGACACAGTAAAATCCAAACAAAATCACAAGCATCGCAGGCTGAAGCTATAAGTCAAGACTCATTACTAAACTTGAATTAAAGCAAATTAGGGATTTCATAGATCCCTAATATGGTTAAGGAGACAAAGGTACTGTGAAACTTGTTAAAACACAAGGAGTGTTAAGAATAAGAACAATACTATTTGGAATATAAACTGGAAAGCAGATGGCAAGGTCAATCTACTGTACAATCAACATTGAAGCTGTCCCATGGACCCAGGTCTGGAAAGAAACCTTCACTCTGGAGTCAGAACAGAAAGGAAACCAGTAACAAACACATGTGAAAGCAAGAACTATTTAGAGATCGGGGTATGTCTAAAACAACAGTAGGTGTAATTCCTATTATTCATGTTATTTTTGCAAACATTTGATCAGTAATGGTCAGGGAATTCTAGGTTAACTAGATATTCTAAGGAAGAAACAGTAGGGTAGACAAGGTCCAATATTTTTATTCATAGTCATGGTAGTGCAAGCTCTGACTCTAAGATCAAAGGACAAGAATGAACTTTATTCACCATATATATTTACATGTATTAGGAATTAACTGTGGTGTGCTGATCAGGGCATGACATGCAACAAAAATCAACAACATTCAACAATCGAAAAGAAATTAAGAATTATACAGAGGTCAAAGTGGGAAAAAATCTGCATAAATGCACGCATGCATTTACAATATATTTATATTGATATTTTTCAGCATTATAAAATGTGGTTTAAAGTGTTTACAGTGCACTGCAGTGACTGGAGTAATAGAGGAGTTGGTCAGGGCTAACTAGAATGGTTGATCTGATTAACTGCTTCGGCTGTTGCTATGCTTTAGTTCAAGTGCAATCACAATAGATTAGGAGACAGTTCGAGCAGATAAGGTCCACATGAAAAATGCTTCGCAGGACTGGTAGACTAAATAGAGCAGAGAAACAGTAGAAAGAATTAAATTCCATCTGTCAACAAGTGTAAAGTGAAGAATTTTGGAAGTTGAAGTAAAGGTAGAGCGTACAGAAAATCTGGTAGGACCCTAGGGAATGCTGATGAAGAGAGAGACCTTGCGGTACAAGTCCATGTAACTGGTTGTACATGAAGATGAATAGGATGTCTGACTTCAGAAGGTAAGGAGAGATTATCATGTTACAACTTTATAAACATTGTTTTAACCACATTGTGTACAATTCCGTTTGCCACACTATAACAGGTATTAGAACCTGATGCTTTGGCAATCCAAAGGTTATTCAGAAGTTAAGAATGAAGCTTAAAACTTGTTGTTTACAATCATTTTATTAAGTGTTACAAGAATAAAGGAAAAGAGGGCAGAAGCATGGTGTGAGTTGAAGAGAGAAATATAAAAGAGAGAGAATAAAGGTGGTCTGGTCTTATACCAGACCACAAATCCCATTAAAATTCCAACAGATAACAATTAATCAATTAAATAACCAGATTCAAGTAATGTGGCACCTGCCACTGAAACAGCAAAATTTACAGAAAAATACTCGGTAACTGTACCACTGGGAAACTCACTGAACAATCATAGGTAGCATATAAAAATACAAGCAAGCATAAGAAAGTTACACTACAAGGAAAATAACAATTCTACAGTCCAATCCAACTGAAGGATGTAGTTGCACTGGAGAGAGTACAGAAATCATTTACCAGTTACAATGCAGAAATTAGATAGGTTTGCACTGTTTTCCCAGCATAGAGGAGGCTGAGGGACGATTTGAATAGAGGCATACAAAATTATAAGGGGAATAAGTAGGGTAGATAGCAAGGACCTTTTTCCTTTGGTGAGTATGTCTAAAACAAGGGGCATAAGTATAAGGTGACTGGCAGGATGTTTAGAGGATGAGGTGGAATTTTTCATAGACTGGTTTGAATCTGGAGTGCATTAAGGAGGTGGTGGAGGATTACATTTAAAAATTATCTAGATGAACATCAAAACAACAAGATATAGAAGGCTGTAACACAGATATGGGTAAATGAGATTAGAATAGGCGAGTACAATAATCATCATGGACATGGTGGGCCAAAGGACTTGTGTCAGACTTTGTGACCCTCAGACAACATGAATTTGGTTATTGGTTTATGCAGGGCTTTTAAACAGAGTCACATATTACATGTCGGTTCACTTCAAGAGGAAGTGCTAATTTAAGTTGGTGAATGGCTCCTATCTTAAAAGTTGTGTCACAGATTGTTATCTTATAATTGTGTTTGTGAAACCTTTGCCATCCAGTTAAGTACCGAGCACCATGATTATTTACATATTGCTGTCAGTCAGAGTTGGTTTATGTAGATCTCAGCTGTAGAATACGAGAGAGGTGACCCCACTGTACTGGTGCTGGGTTTGGAGTAGTCATGCAGGTAACTATAGTCCATTTTCTAGATGATGCACAGTGCTGTCACAATCAGCCCAAAGTGAAAGGAGTAAATGGTGGATATGATGTCAATCAAGTGGCCTATTTTGTCTTAGATGGTATATCCATGAGGTGGCTACCTATGATAATCAGGTCAACATTGATGAATACACAGGATCGGTGATCGGCTACATAGGAAAATGCATTGAGGATGTTACCATAATTAAACACTACACTGTCAGGGCAAATCAGAAACTATGGCTGATGACAGAGGTCATGCGCTGTTTAGGGATCGGGACGCTGTATTCAGATCAGGAAGTAAGATAACTCCCCACTCTCCCACACTGTCAGGAAGGCAAAGCGGGAGTACATACAAAAAGTTCACAGACACCTTATTGACACCAGGTACATGAGGCACATGTGACAAGGTATTAAATCCATGGCAGATTACACGTCCACCCTATGCACCCAACAGTGGCAGCTCTCTTTCTGATAAGCTGAATGCCCTCTAAGCATGATTTGATGCAATGAATGATGCAACATTGAGGGAAGTTCCCTCTCCCCCTGAGGAACAGGTATCCTGTCAGGCCACAGCCAAGGTGAGGAGGATTCTGATCTGGGTACACTCAGGAAAGGTTGCTGAGCTGGACAACATGCCTGGTCGGGTGCAGAGGAATTGTACAGCCCAGCTAACTGAGATCTTAACGGAAATCTTTAAAGTTTCTTTGCAACAGTCCACTGCTGTTGCAGGCTTCAAGGCCAAGTAACATCTTCTTCCCTCAGGCTGTGAGACAAATGATTTACTAGGACAGTGAGCTGTTTACCTGTGATGCACAACTCACGTGCATTTTGAATTTAACTTATTGGTGGTAATGTTTTGCTTTGTGTGCTGTGTGTGATGTACATGTTGCGGATGCACCGTGGCCCGAAGGAATAGTATTTCATTTGGTTGAATATATGTACGGTCGGATGGCAGTGCATCTGAACATGAACTTGAAGTTGATTTTATAAGCAGCATTGAACTTCATTCACCTATGCAAGAGGAGAATATTCCGTCATATGTTCTTGACCTCACAATACACTCTAAGTGGTGGATTGGATCTGAGTTTATGTTGTAGCTATGGTATTTATGTGCCTAGTCCAGCTAAGTCTCTGGGATATTATGGTACAGGGGCTCAGAGACAGCAATGCCAAATATGTGGAAAACCTAGATATTGTCTTCTGCTGTGTGTTGGTGGCATAGCTATTCCTCACTGTCAAAACATATTTGGAAAATTACTCCACTTAATCCCAACTTTTGGCTCCTCACTACAATGTGGAAAAGCTGATAGTTTAGAGAAAAATGATATATAAGAGAGTGATATGCAAGATAGTAATGCAATAGCTTTAATATGACACCATGACATCAGGAGAGATAGAAGATAACGCTGTTGGCAATAGATCAAAATGGATGGATTGCATTTCAGATAACATCATTAAAAAGAACACCTAATGAAAATAATGATGATGGACAGTGATTACGCACTTAATAATGGTGAAACAGAAAAGTGAATGCTAAGAATAAGTCAATACGACAAAGTATTTTATGTTGATTTATTTACCTGATAAAGTAAAGGATTATTAATGATTTTAATACAAGTACTAGTAGCATCTTGGCATTTACTCAATAGATGTTTTTCTTTGGTTGGTCTCAAACATTGGCTGCCCTACCACCACACTCTCCTACCACTGCTGCCTCAGCAATGCTAATTTCTAAAAGATCTGTGGAATAAAGCTCAAAGATCACAATATAATCCATGGCAAGTTAGAGTTCACAGTTGATCCTTTTAACTTGTTGTCTTTAGCTTTTAACATCAACACTGCCTGTCACTGGCCACACAAATTTATCAATTTGTTCTGAGAGGACATTGGACAACTGTGTTGGTGCAGAACAGATTATTAATCTTTCTTTTTAAAGCTTAAATTTTCACCTGCCTTTCCTTTGTACTGTTAAGGGTCTGTTTTCCCTCACTCAGTTTTCTGTATAAATATCTGTCACAAGTGTGGTACTAAAACAGATAGTAAAGCTTTTAAGCCAGATTGTGGACATTCCAAAAAGACTGTTTATAACTTGTTTTTTATTTACACTGCGTAGACAGACTTACTTTGTACAGAGTAGATTTGCCATAAGTCATCTCGAACATTACAGCAGACTTTACTTGACCTCTTAATCAAGTTTTTGCCAGTACAAAGAGTGGATATAGATAGGCTTGAGATGAAGTTGGCTCGTTTTTCCTAACCATCTGTGCTTCAAGTCCAGACTAAATGTCTGCTAATGGCCCCTTCTTCTGTAATCCATTTATTTTTCTGTGGAAAACAAATGGTGTTATTGGAGCCCTGCACCACAGCTGTGAACTGTTCTGCTGGAATGCTCGCCAAGTTCGTGCAGACAGGATGGTCTCTGTCCATACTAGAGTGGCAGAACTGCTGACGTTGCCTCATTTGATCCCTGCTTTTTTATTTATCTATAAATTTAACATGTCCCTGAGGGGATGGCTTGACTTGAAGTTTCCTTTGTTGAGTGAATGGGCTGCTTTCAGCTCTCTTGCTGGGTGCCAATCAAGCAGCAAGCTAAATGAAATACGACTTGCACCAAGCCCTATAGTACATTTTAGAGCTTGCACGTTGTCAGTTTAAAGTTGCAGAGTAAATCAATTTTCCTATAATGTTTTGACCTTTCGGTGTGTCATTTACTGGGCACAGCACCAACAGATATTCTCAGGTCGCTGGCTTTGCAGCTTGGGTACTGATCAGCAGGTTAAAGTAAATGTAGGATTCTGGGCACTCTGCCAGTTGCTGCATAATTGTCAGCCACAGGAATGATGGGCCAGAACTATGAAACTCAATTTTTCTTAAAGAAATTGACCCCTGCTATTAGAACTCCTTCACAGCAACATTAAGTCTGAAGAGTTGGGGGAGGGGATTGGTGATGTTTGCCAGAAATTCTGTGTGAATTATCTAAAAGTATTCACAACCAAGAAATTGGAATAATCTTTAACCATAAACAAACTCTACTTGTAAATAACTGTAGACACTGAAAGCAGAGATTGTGTCTTGAGGGGTGGCTGTAATAATAAATTAATTTTGTCAGCTAATTTTGATTATTTAGCCAATAATTTTAACATCTCCTTGACAATAAAAAATGTCAGTTTTGTATCAATGGTACAACTTTCAAATTTATTCCATCTGTGCAAATGACAAAACCACTTCAAAGCAATTATTCCTGGTCTAAGCATTTGCTCACAGCCTAAAGCAGCTTATTTTATACAGAGGAAGTTACAAATACAAGATTTTTTATGAGCAGATGGGAATAGATTTGGCTGATTTTGTTCTGGAATTAGTCTTATCTCTGTGGCTCTCTCTGCCCCAACACACAAGGAAGGGCATATTAAACAGATTAATGGTGTGCACTGTTGCGCGCTGGGGGTCCGTGAAAACATCACAACTATTAATATCACAGTCCAAAGCTCAGGACTCAATTACAAATATTCTACAGATGAGGAATGAACTGCAACTGTTTGAAAATTCTTCAAACAATTCAGAATAATGGTAATAATGCAAGGACACCATGGTAACACAGTGGTTAGCACGATGCTATTACAGCTCAGGCGTTCGGAGTTTGGAGTTCAATTCCACCGCCTTCCATAAAGTCTTTATGCTGGACTGTACACTCTCCCCGTGAGCACATAGATTTCCTCGGAGTGGTCAGTTTCCCCCCACAGTTCAAGATAGACCAGTTTGTAGATCATTGTAAATTGTCCTGTGATTAGGACAGTGTTAAGTAAGTAGATTGCTGGGTGGTGCAGCTTTTGGGCCAGAAGAGCCTGTTCTGCTTTGTATCTCTGAATATAATTTATATGTGTGCACTTTTAATAAATAGAATAGTCTTATTTCAAAGTTCAAAGGCACATTTATCATCAGAGTATATATACTATATACAACCTTGAGATTCATCTCCTTACTGGCAGCACAAAACAAAGAAACCCAATAGAACCCACTAAAAAAAAAGTCCATCAAACAGGCAATGTGCAGAAGGAAACAGATCTTGCAAACAATAAAAGTAAGTAAATAACGCCCAGAACTGGAATTCCAAAAGGTGAGTGAGTCCACAGCCATGAAGCCAGTCACATCTCGTCCAGGAGCCCATTACTTACATGCTTGAGCCTCAGTTCAGTGAAGGGATGTGTAAATCTCGCAGAGCAGCGAGTTGAACACCACCCCAACCCTTGCCTTGGGCTCCAACACCCTGACCTTTTCAATCTGGCAGGGTGCTTAAATCAGCTCAATTAGCGGGTCATTCCTCACTTTCAGACCCAGGCTCCATTGCCTTGACTCCGCCTTGCCTTGGTTCTGCCACATCGAATCGCCTCCAAGTTCGATGTACGTGCACGTACGCTGAAGCATACCGCAAATTGTATCACTTTGTCTCTGTAGTTTCAAGAAACTGAGATTCAAGAAATTCCAGGCCCATTAACATTAATTGGCACATGATTCAATAATTCTTCAGTCTCTCAAATTACAGGGAATTGTGTTGGGTATTTAGCTGGCAGGGCTGACTTATGAGGTGAATGAGGTGGTTACATCTATATTGACTGAAGTGAGGAAGAATGTAAGGAAACTTCATTGAAACCTATAAACATCTACAGGATTCAACACACTAGATACAGGAGTGATGGTATTGGGTTTGCTGACCACAAAGTTCGAAACTCAAAAGAAGACCAGCAGCCCTATCGGATTTAAATAGCCATGAGTACTCTCACTAAAAGCAGATAATACTGTAACGACCTAATCTTCGAAGACTAGTTCATTTCCCTGTTAATTCTCCACAGTAAGTTTAGCTGCCAATACCCACTATTTGAGCAGTAGGTCACTCCTCTCTATCAAAGGCAAGGTATTTCCAGCTTACAAAGTAGGTTAAAACACTGTTCATTTATTTTCAGTGACACATGTTTAAATCCAAACAACATTCTTAAAACACTTTTAAAACTCACAAAGGATTTCTATCTTAAACATTTCCAAATTACAAACCATTTCTAAAACACAAAGACAGGTACAATTCCAATAAACTAAAAAGATGAACCAATGATGCAGATGAATGAATCATCTGTCGCAGAAATCAAAGCCAGAGGAATGGATTCTAATTCACCCCATATTTCTTTCAACACACACAAAATGCTGGTGGAACACAGCAGGCCAAGCAGCATCTACAAGGAGAAGCACTGTTGACGTTTCGGGCTGAGACCCTTCATCAGGACTAACTGAAAGAAAAGATAGTAAGAGATTTGAAAGTAGTGGGGGGAGAGGGAAATGCAAAATGATAGGAGAAGACCAGACGGGGTGAGATGAAGCTAAGAGCTGGAAAGGTGATTGGCGAAAGTGATACAGAGCTGGAGAAGGGAAAGGATCACGGGACGGGAGGCCTCGGGAGAAAAAAAGAAAGGGGGGGGGAAGCACCAGAGGGAGATGGAGAACAGGCAAACAACTAAATATGGCAGGGATGGGGTAAGAAGGGGAGGAGGGGCATTAACGGAAGTTAGAGAAGTCAATGTTCATGCCATCATTTTGGAGGCTACCCAGCCGGTATACAAGGTGTTGTTCCTCCAACCTGAGTTTGGATTCATTTTGACAGTAGAGGAGGCCATGGATAGACATATCCATTCTGATATGTCTATCCATGGCCACCTCTAATGTCAAAATGAATCCAAACTCAGGTTGGAGGAACAACACCTTGTATACCGGCTGGGTAGCCTCCAACCTGATGGCATGAGCATTGACTTCTCTAACTTCCATTAATGCCCCTCCTCCCCTTCTTACCCCATCCCTGACATATTTAGTTGTTTGCCTGTTCTCCATCTCCCTCTGGTGCTTCCCCCCACTTCTTTCTTTCTCCCAAGACCTCCCGTCCCATGATCCTTTCCCTTCTCCAGCTCTGTATCACTTTCACCAATCACCTTTCCAGCTCTTAGCTTCATCCCACCCCCTCCAGTCTTCTCCTATCATTTCGCATTTCCCCCTCCCCCCACTACTTTCAAATCTCTTACTATCTCTCCTTTCAGTTAGTACTGATGAAGGGTCTCAGCCCGAAACGTGGACAGTGCTTCTCCTTATAGATGCTGCCTGGCCTGCTGTGTTCTACCAGCATTTTGTGTGTGTTGTTGTTTGAATTTCCAGCATCTGCAGATTTCCTCATGTTTGCTCATATTCCTTTCATGTTTTTTTGATGTTTCTTGCCCCATTCCTGATAAGCCTGAGCTGCTGTTGACATTTATATAGTTTCTCTGCAGCTTGGGTGACTTCATATGCATGTGATATTTGCTCAGATACCCTTTTCACACAAATGGTCTAAAGGCTTTTTAGAGACATAGATCTCAGCTCACGTCGTAAGTTAATTTTTCCAAGTACCTGAAACTTCCAACATTAATACGTCATTTATTGATATACTAAGTCATTGGTCTCCATTAGGCCTGCAGCTTCCTTGACCTAAGCAACTTAGTCAGCTTTGTCTATTTTGAAACCACCCAAATTTAACAATCCGTTGTCTTATACCTCACTCTTGAGCAGCAATAAACCAGGTACAGTGAGCTACATCTTATGTTCCACAAAGTGTCTGCTATAAACAGAGCTTCTTTGCAAAGCTGCATTTTTAACTTCAAGCTGATTACTGCTTCCCATTTCCATTTTAAGAACTGAAGACTGACTCCAATTCACTTAGACAGTGAGCTTAGCAAACATGAAACCCCCTTGCCCAGAAAGTGAATGCCCATCTCACAGGGAGGATGTTCCCGATGACGGGAGAACCCAGAACCGGAAGTCACAGCTTTAGTATGGAGAAAATGGCACTTAAAATCGAGTCATCAGGAGAAATTCCTTCTGCCCAAGAGTGGTAAGGCTGTGGATGCTAAAGATGAAATGGATGCTAAGTCATTAAGTATATTCAAGAAGGAAGAAGATATATTTCTTAAAATCCAGGAGATCAAGGAATGTGAGGAGAAGGCAAGAAGAGGCTGATAAAGTTGATGGTCATCCATATTGAATGTTGCAGCCGGCTTGAAAAGCTATATCTATTATTCCTGTTTCCGTTGGCCATGTTCCTAGGTAACACCTAGAGTGGTGCTCAGTCTCTGTCTTCTGATTTTCGCTGTGATCTAATATGAGATCCAGTAAACACAAGAAACAACCTTGTAAATGCATCCTGAATTTCAGATACATTTCCACCCTAGTTGTTCAATGCTTGTTACAGAGAACAGACTCGAATTACTCTTTCAAGGTAAGCTTGCAAGTCACATGAATCTCTAAGCAAAGTCTGGTTCATTCACAGGAACATTAGTTGGCATAGGGTTATTCATTCTCATAAATTGCACAGATTCTTTTGGGATTAAAGAAAACTGTATCCATATTAAAGGGAATATTTTCCTCATTATTAATCAATGCTATTTTAAATTTCCTTACTCATGGTATCATAATTCCACCATGAAATCCTCCTGATTATGTAAAGTAGCTTTCAATTTGTAATATGTTCATTTTCAAGTATTTTAACATCCTGTTTAATTGAAGCTTTTGTTAAGAAATATTTTATGACCGAAATTTTAAAAAATATTTTAATGAATTATTTTATTACAATATAGTCAACTCCATAAGGAATAAGTTATTTTATATTCCCGTTAACAAATTATTTTAGAAAACATTTCTATTTTGGTTTTGTACTTTGGTAAAAATGTAGACTACTTGCTAAATGAGGAGAGAATTCAGAAGTCAGAGATGCAAACGGACTAGGGAGTCTTAGTTTAGGATTCCCTTTAGGTTAACTTAAAGAGCTATGGGGAGGCAGAGGAATGGGTTAAAATCATCTATGTCTGAACACCAGAATAGATTCAATGGGCAGAATGGCCTATCAATCCCATCTTCATCTCTCACTGCTGCAGTCAGAGTTTTCCACCTGCTTCAAAAGAATGACAATCATACAAGGGTCGAAGAAGAGCAGGTTGAATTGCCTCACTGACTATCAACCAGTGACACTCACATCTACTGTAATTACATAAGATGTTGGTCATGGTTAGAATCAACTTCTGCCTAAGCAAGGACATAGACCCTCTGCAATTGACCTATCCCCCCAATAAGTCTACAGTAAATGCAATCACACTGCCTTTCACCTGGCCTTAGATCAGCATTCAACACAATCATTCCTCTGTTCTAATCAAAATGCTCCAAAACCTGGGCCTCTGTCTGCAACTCGATCCTTGACTTCCTCACCAACAACCACAATCTGTGTGGAGTGGAAATAACATCACCTCCTTGCGAAAATCAACACTGGCACACCACAACGATGTGTTCTTAGCCTCCTGTTCTACTTTCTCTACATCCACAACTGACTGTGTGGCTAGGCATGTCTGAAACACCATCTATAAATTAGACTGAAATGCCAATTGTTTATTCCTCTCTGTAAATGCTGCCTGACCTGATGAGCTCCTCCAGCATTTTATGTGTGTTACTCTGGATACCCAGCATCTACAGGATCTATTTTGTTTATATTTGTCATACTTGTTACTTTTCCTGAACAATTGAAAGTGCAGAGAGTCCTCTCAACTCTGCTGTCACTTGTCTTCACCCCTGCTTTTTGCATTTAGTACCTGAGGGATAAACAAAAACCAAATCCCAGGACTACCTTCAAATACATTTGACTTTGAAATGCCAAAAAAAATTCAAAATAATGTACAGAAATCTATTAAGACTCCTCAATACTCAGAGTCTAGACTGACATCTACATCATTTATTATTATATTGTAATTTGTCCTCTACTGTGCCTATTGTCTTGTTTATTAATTATTGTACTGCCCTGCACTGTTTTGTGCACTTTATGCAGTCCTGTACAGGTCTGTAGCCTAGTGCAGTTTTTATGTTGTTTTACGTAGTCTAGTGTAGCCTTGTGCTGTCTCACATAGTCTAGTGTAGGTTTTGTGTTGTTTCATGTAACACCAGGGTCCTGGAGGAACGTTGTTTTGTTTTTACTGTGTACTGTACTAGCAAGTCTATGGTCGAAATGACAGTAAACTTGACTTGAGTTGACTTAACTATCACAATATTACTATCCAAAAATCACATTTTGGAAAGCTGTATCGTCCCATCACAATTAACCCTGCTGTAAGTTGCACTGATGAATGGGAATTCAGTTTGGAAGTTCAGAGACAAATTTCCCAAATGCAGTGCCTGGAATCCCAGCATGTCTACATTGGAGTAGAGTGAAGGGTGAGACCAGAGCTGTTGCTCAGCACCTTGCAGCTTTCAGTGTAAATCAAAGGCTTATATATCTGCGTTCCCCTTGGAGCTGCCCAGCTATGGACAGCACAATTTTCCTTTTATTACTAATATAAGAATACCAGAAGAATAAGTACTCCTGTGCATTGTGAGTATTACATCCAAGGAGAGATACATTAAAGAACATTCATAAAGCAGATCATATATAACATTGATCGAACTTGCCATTAAGCATTCTATTGACTTTTATCATGATAGCCACAGCTCAGTGTAAAGTATTGAAAAATACTATTTGATATTACAGCTAGTTACAATAGAATTTTTTATTGTAAAAGCAAACATACGATTAATTTTATAGGATGAGACAAGACAAGGCATAGCTACAATGATTCAGAGTAAATAATGGGAAAGTGCATGACATGTAGTGTGAGTGCTTTATTTAAATTATTTTCTTCGTGAATTATATTGTTTGAGAAACTCCATCACTGTAAATCCTTAATAGAGTTGTTTCCTGTTTTCCGGGAAAGTGTCTGAGTCAATAAAAAGAATTGGCATCCAACATAGAAAGTATCCCAAAAACTCTTTGTACACATGCAATCAGACCACAACTGGAGAAAGCAGGATCTCCCAGTGGCCACGTCCCATTCCCATTCTGATATGTCTATCCATGGCCTCCTCTACTGTCAAGATGAAGCCCCACTCAGGTTGGAGGAACAACACCTTATATACCGTCTGGGTAGCCTCCAACCTGATGGTATGAACACTGATTTCTCTAACTTCCGTTAATGCCCCTCCTCCCTTTCTTACCCCATCCCTGATATATTTAGTGTTTTCCCCCCTCCTTTTTTTCCCTCGCTCTCTTTCTGCCCATCACTCTGCCTGTTCTCCATCTCCCTCTGGTGCTCCGCTCCCCCTTTCTTTCTCCCTAGGCCTCCTGTCCCATGATCCTTTCCCTTTTCCAGCTCTGTATCCCTTTTACCAATCACCTTTCCAGCTCTTAGCTTCACCCCACCCCCTACGGTCTTCTCCTATCATTTCACATTTCCCCCTCCCCCTCCTACTTTCAAATCTCTTTCTATCTTTCCTTTCAGTTAGTCCTGACGAAGGGTCTTGGCCCGAAACGTTGACAGTGCTTATTCCTATAGATGCTGCCTGGCCTGCTGTATTCCACCAGCATTTTGTGTGTGTTGTATAAACAAATCCCTGCTTTGCCAAAGGGACAGATTTTGAGAAGGTTCGAAAAGGAGAAGGAAGTAGAGCAGCAGAGTGGTTTATTAACAGAATGTCAGGCACGCCTAGGCACAATTCTCTGATGCTATGGCTGCCAAAAGGTGATAAGGGAGCAGAATTAATGTTATAGTTTGTGAGAGTTGAAGAAATGTGGAGATTTCAATAGCTGGAATTCTTAGAGATGGCAGCATATTAACAGGAGCATAAAAGGGTTTGAACACTTGGATGAGAATTTAATATTGAAAAGGATGGCACAATAGCGTAGTGGTTAGCACAACACTTTACAGTACCAGCAACCTGGGTTCAATTCCCTCTGCTGCCTGTAAGTAGTTTACACATTCTCCCCACGACAGCATGGATTTCCTGCAGGTACTCCAGTTTCCTCCTGCAGTCCAAACACGTACCGGTTGGTAGGTTAATAAGTTCAAATGTTCACTTATTATCAAAATGTACAACTCTGAAATTCTTCTTCCCTGGATAGGCACAAAACCAAGAAAGAAAAAGAACGGCAGCACAATCATCAGCCCTTAAATCGTCACTCCTCGCACAAAATAATGAACCAAAAAGGAACAGGCACATCGGTTGTTGTAAGTTGTCCCGTAATAAACTAGGATTAAGTTGGGGGATTGCTGGGGAGCATGGCTTGAAAGGCCAAAAGGGTCTATTCCATACTACGTCTCAATAAATAAATAAATAAACAAACTCACTGTAGAAAGATCTTTTGGAGTATCTACAAATCCTAAGTAACCCAGCATAAACATGTTCTTTCTTTTAATGGATAAGTGGGCAGGTTATTTAAATGCATCTTTCTAAATGGATAATAATATCATCAATGCTATGTTTTTCTTAATGTCATATAGTACTGAGTTTATTAAAAAAAAGGAATACCTTAAAAGATCAAACAACCTTTCTGCTTCAGAGTATCTCCTCATTATTTATACCATAAGGTGTCAGTTATGCTGGGCATTCCTGGTATTTCTTCTGTCATCCTATGAAGCACCAAAGAAAAGATTAATGGAAAGCAGAAATCCTTTACTGTGTTGCTTGCATACTGAGCATAATATTAGTCAAACGAGCAGAAAATTTTTCATAGTGTAGGGAAGCTAAATCTGAATGCTGTAAATCACATAAAAATGTGTAACAAAGACAAAGGCATGCTCCATATGTGGTAGTTATGTTGGTAGGTTATCTTCTTGTTACCTGACAGGCTTTGAAATAAAATCTGTTTTGAGATTCATGAAGAGTGATTTGTGTGCAATATTTCCATTTATGAAGTATTTGCAATTGAATCGTTGCTTCCTTTTCCTAGAGAGAATCTTAAGTTATACTGATTTTGTCAACTCTGTATCAATGAGGCCAGCAACATCATGCAGGTCAGCTTCTGTCCATTCACCACCTTTAGTACTATGATTGTGAAAATCATGACACTTAGGAGTAAGATCATGATCATTGTTCCATTGAGAGAGGTTGAATTAGGAATGGGGAAGGTTGCGGCCACAATCATTCAATCTTCTGTGGATAAGGGAGCAGCTATTTCCTTTTTCAAACTTCTCTTGGAGAATGGATAGAGCTAAACCTGGCAATTATAGCTAAATTACTCTAACTAACAGTGGTTTGGGATTATAGGGGGGTGGGGAACTTTTAGATACATTAATCTTGGACAAAATTACTGAAATCTGAAAAGATTTGCATTAATTAGAGAAAGGAAACAATTTTTTTCAAGGACGCTTATGTTTGATTGAATTATTTGATAAAGTAATAGACAATAGTGAGATGAATGCTGAAAATATTTGATTAGTTACAAAAATGAATGTCCAGAAATTAAAGGCCCATTCAGGTTTTTAGACAGAGATGCAAAGTTTGCACCGTGAGTAAATGCCAAGGCTCATGTAAACAATATATGACAATGTGCTGTTGATTGCTAACTTGGAAAACCATCCTTTTGGATATGTGGATGCCAAAAGATGAAGAGATTTACCAGAATACTACTTCACTTGTTCTGTTAGTTCTAAGAGTCAATGATGGATTTGAATTATGTATAATTAAAAATAATTTTGATTGAGTAAGTTAAAATGAACAGATTTCCAAGGCAAGAAAATCAGTTACCATAGTTTACACTTAGAAGGTTTTTACGCAGTAAGTTGTTACTATCTGGATTGATATGCATAAAATCATGATAGAGGCAGACTCAATTTTTAAGGAGGAGTTGAATAACCAACAAAGTTAACAAACTCATTCACAAGGCCAGTGATGTTGTGGGGGTGGAACTGGACTCTCTGACGGTGGTGTCTGAAAAGAGGATGCTGTCCAAGTTGCATGCCATCTTGGACAATGACTCCCATCCACTCCATAATGTACTGGTTAGGCACAGGAGTACAGTCAGCTAGAGACTCATTCCACCGAGATGTAACACTGAGCATCATAGGAAGTCATTCCTGCCTGTGGCCATCAAACTTTACAACTCCTCCCTCGGAGTGTCAGACACCCTGAGCCAATAGACTGGTCCTGGATTTATTTCCACTTGGTATAATTTACTTATTATTATTTAATTATTTCTGGGTTTTATTTTGCTATATTTCTACTCTATTCTTGGTTGGTGCAACTGTAAGGAAACCCAATTTCCCTTGGGATCAATAAAGTATGTCTGTCTGTAAATTGTTGAACAGTAACGTACAAAGAGCAAGTGGTTTAAGTTTGACTAATGAAAGCATGAATAGCCAATTGTTGTACCCCTCTCTTTTGTTGCATAATTTTCTAATTCTTTGGATTAAAGGTTCTTCCTTAATTGGAATAAGAATCAGGTTTATTATCACCAGCATGTGACGTGAAATTTGTTAACTTAGCAGCAGCAGCTCAATGCAATACATAATCTAGCAGAGACAGAAAAAAAATAGTAGTAATAAATAAAATAAAACATAATACTAAATAAACAAGTAAATTACATATATTGAATAGATTATTAAAAATGTGCAAAAACAGAAATACTGTATATTTAAAAAGTGAGGTCGTGTCCAAAGCTTCAAAGTCCATTTAGGAATTGGATGGCAGAGAGGAAGAAGCTGTTCCTGAATCGCTGAGTGTGTGTCTTCAGGCCTCTGTACCTCCTACCTGATGGTAACAGTGAGAAAAGGGCATGCCCTGGGTGCTGGAGGACCTTAATAATGGACGCTGCCTTTCTGAGACACTGCTCCCTAAAGATGTCCTGGGTACTTTGCAAGCTAGCGCCCAAGCTGGAGCCGACTAGATTTACAACCTTCTGCAGCTTCTTTCGGTCCTGTGCAGTAGCCCCTCCATACCAGACAGTGATGCAGCCTGTCAGAATGCTCTCCACGGTACAACTATAGGAGTTTTTGAATGTATTTGTTGACATGCCAAATCCCTTCAAACTCCTAATGAAATATAGCCACTATCTTGCCTTCTTTATGACTACATCAGTATGATGGGACCAGGTTAAATCCTCAGAGATCTCGACACCCAGGAACTTGAAGCTGCTCACTCTCTCCACTTCTGATCCCTCTGAGGATTGGTATGTGTTACTTCGTTTTACCCTTCCTGAAGTCGACAATCAGCTCTTTTGTCTTACTGACAATGAGTGCCAGTTTGTTGCTGTGGCACCATTCCACTAGTTGGCATACCTCACTCCTGTACGCCCTCTCGTCACCACCTGAGATTTTATAAATAATGGCTGTGTCATCAGCAAATTTGTAGATGGTCACACAGTCATGTGTATACAGAGAGTAGAGCAGTGGGCTAAGCACACACCCCTGAGGTGCGCTAGTGTTGATTGTCAGTGAGGAGGATATGTTATCACCAACCTGCACAGACTGTGGTCTTCCAGTTAGGAAGTCGAGGATCCAATTACAGAGGGAGGTACAGAGGCCCAGGTTCTGCAACTTCTCAATCAGGATTGTGGGAATGATGAGCTAGTCGATGAACAGCATCCTGACATAGGTGTTTGTGTTGTCTAGGTGGTCTAAAGCCGTGTGAAGAGACATTGAGATTGCGTCTGCCATTGACCTATTGTGACGATAGGCAAATTGCAATGGGTGCGGGTCCTTGCTGTAGGAGTTCAGTCTAGTCATAACCAACCTCTCAAAGCATTTCATCACTGTAGATGTGAGTGCTATCGGGCTATAGTCGTTAAAGCAGCCTGCATTATTCTTCTTTGGCACTGGTATAATTATTGCCTTTTTAAAGCAAGTGGGAACTTCTGCCCCTAGCAGTGAGAGGTTGAAAATGTCCTTGAATATTCCCGCTAGTTGGTTGCACAGGTTTTCAGAGCCTTACCAGGTACTCCATCGAGACCTTCTGCCTCTTTATAGACAGTCTAACATCGGCCTCTAAGACAGAGATCACAGGGTCATCAGGGATCTTCACAGCTGTAGTTGTGTTCTGCCTTTCAAAGTGTGCATAGAAGGTGTTGAGTTCATCTGGTAGTGGAGCATCGCTGCCATTCATGCTATTGGGTTTCGCTTTGTATGAAGAAATGTCTTGCACTCCCTGCCAGAGTTGCCGTGCATCTGATATCGCCTCCAACCTCGTTCAAAATTGTCCCTTCGCCCTTGAAATAGCCCTCTGCAAATCATACCTAGTTTTCTGGTACAGGCCTGGGTCACCAGACTTGAATGCCACAGATCTAGCCTCCAGCAGACGACGTGCCTCCTGGTTCATCCATGGTTTTGAACCAAAATGAACCAAAAATGAAAAATCTTAATGGCCCTGCATTCCACTCCACTCCTGAAATTGATGTCCTTTCTTTCCACTGGAATCAAATTTGAAATTTGGAATACAAGTTCAGTAACTGCTATGTATGTTTATTTGAAACAAGCATACTATAAATAGAAGGGACTAAGTATCAAGCCTGTGGAATCTCACAATCTTCCTTTTTTAAGAAAACACCCATATATCACCCCCTTTATTCCCTAAAGTTGAGTCAGTTGTGGATCTAATTTGCAGCTTTCTCCTGGAACTGTGGGCTTTTACGTCTGTCACCAGTGGGTCATGTGGTGGCTTGTCAGGAGCCTCACTAAAATCCATACAGAATACATCAAATGCACTGTTCTTATTGATTCTCCTGTGTACTTCCATGAAGAATGCAATCAGATTAATCAAACATAAATCTTGACTCTCAACAAATCTATGGAGTGAGGCCCTGGTTAGTCTCTGTCTTTTTAAGATTAATACCTGAGAATGAATTCCAACAATTTTTCCACCATAAAAGATAACCTGGCCTAGTACTGCTTAGTAGTTTCTTTTGCTTTTAACCAATGGGTCAACAGCAGCTGTTCTCCAACCCTCCAGCACAGCCTCTGTAGCCAGAATGAAAGGACTGTGGCCAGAACCTTAGCATTTCCTCTTTCTTTATTTATGAATATGTTAAGATGTATTTCATCTGGACTTGGTGACATACTCATTTGCATTGATGATAAAAAGCATTTCCCCATATACAGTATACTGGGTCCATTATTTCACACACTCTCACTTTAACAACTACAGAGAATTCTTGTGAAAATTGTTATTAAATATTCGTGAACAACCTATCCTACCTCCTCTAGCTCCATTCAGAGTTTAGCTTTTTAGGTCCCTAATAGACCCCAGTCTTTTTTTAGTTCTTCTCTTGCCCTTATTCTACTTATCAAACATCTCCATATTTTTCTTTGATTCTCCTTGCCAATATGTTTTTCTTTGATTTCCCAATTTTCCTTTTAGTTTCTGTTCACACTATATTCTTTCAGTCTTTCTGCTATATCAAGCTCTGGGTGGGGGATCCGACATAAGTTTCCCCTTATTTGTAATCATCACCCTCCATACAACTTATCATCCAACAGGCTCTTCATTTGAGTTGACTTTATTTTGTTTTTAAAGGAATGCCTACCTTAAACTCATTGAATTTTCTTTTTTAAATGTTCCTCATTTATGTCCAGGTAGCTGCTTCCAGCTCATTTGGCTGAATCTGTTCTTAGTAATTTTTATGTTTTGCACTGTACTGCTGCCACAAAACAACAAATTTCACAACATTTTTCAGTGACAATAAATCTGATTCTGATTCTGTATTGAAATGCCCTGCTTTTACTGCCCCATCAGAAATCTGTTTGTATATTTGCTCTTCTTTCTGCCTGTTTGCAGTCCTGTTGTACACTTCCAATAATGCAACCGTCCTTTTAAGTTTTTTAGTTCAACTCCGTTTACCTCCTTATGGTCTTATAACCTCATCTGGTGATCTTTATATTCCTTTCGCTCAGCTGTGGTTCCTCTGTGTTCATCCCTTCCTCTCAGCCCCCACCCAATGGAAATTTCACTTGAAAATACTGTATGTGTTCAACTAATGTTGAAAGGCCAAAATGGAGTAGATGTGGAAAGGATGTTTGCCTTGGTGAGAGAGTCTAGGACAAGAGGGCACAGCCACAGGATAGAGGGGCGCCCTTTCAAAACAGAGATGCGGAGGAATTTCTTTAGCTAAAGGGTGGCGAATTTGTGGAATTTGTTGCCACTTGCAGCTGTGGAGGCCAGGACATTGGATGTAATTAAGGTAGAGGTTAATCGGTTCTTGATTGGACATGGCATCAAAGGTTACGGGGAGAAGGCCAAGAAACGGGGTTGAGGAGGATAAAAAAAGGACCAGCCATGATTGAATGGCAGAGCAGACTCGATGGGCCAGATGGCCTAATTCTCTCCTATGTCTTATGGTCTTATGTTAGTAAGGTTCTAGTTCGGTCCTCTTTCAGACATGTCTCTGTCATATGAACATGGAAATCAGTTCCTCATCAATACAATGGATATTTTATCCTTCCCTAAAAATTTAATTCTGTTACCATCCATAATATCTGTTCAATCACTTGAAGACATCATTAAATTGTAAATAATTATGCAACTGAGTAGTTAACATTTTAACAGCATTTCTCAAGTAATAAAACATAATGTAGACACAATCTAGAAGGATGGAACATTTTAACATTCATCACAATGTCAACCAATATAAGAACATGTTTAGAGATTGGAATATCAATCAATAGCTCTTGAAACCATATGTAATGGAACTAGAAAATTTTATTCCACTCATACCCAAGTGATCAATGGTAGATATGAAAATGTTAAATCAGAACTTGAAGGGTTACATATGAATGGGGATCAGCTAAATACACCCCCTCATAAATCCATGGAATATAAATGTATTTTTAACAGAGATGAAACATAGAGTGCAGGATCCATTCCAACTCAATGTGTTGCCAGTATCAGGCAGATTGAGACATAAGGCAACCAGGAAATTGTTAAGGAGGAGATGTCTTTCTAGGTGCATGTTATCAATTTTAAAGCAAGCACAGTTTTCTTCCAGACTTGAGTGGAGAATGCTGAAGCAGATGCTTGATATTTGGTGAGAGTTACAAAGAAGATGCATCATTTTTGGTCCTTAAAATATCAGAGGGAGTATTTTTGCACCACAACAATGGAAAAATAGGTGCAACAGTAGGTCACCTGACCCTTCAAACCTGCCCCACACCAACCCATCCACCCCATTCAATATGATAATGGTTGATCTGCCCTAACTCTTTGTCAGTTTCCCATAGCTTTCAATTTACCCAAACTGTACTGACCTCTTTTTAGAACACTTTAGAAATCCCAGGAAAAGCTGCATTGTGCAATATACACAAAAGAAAATGTTTGCAGAAGCATATCTTGAATCATGAAGCTCCTTTATGGGGGATAGAAAATCTTCATTCTATGATGGTGTGCAATTGGAACTAAGCAGATCTCAAGTTGGTCTTCTTGTGAACGACCCATGGAGATTACAGCATTCATCTATTATATGCCGATAGTCAGTGAGAGCAGAATAAGAACAGGAATTACTTGAACTGGCATGTCAGGCAGCATCTGTGGGAGAAAGAGAAGAGGAGAAGAGAGAAAGGGAGAGAGGGTATATTTTATCAGAACAGAGCATAACATCAGCCAGGAGTCATGTAGTTGTTGCTGGCAAGTCCACAATGGGGGAAAGAAGTGGAGAGTGTCAGGAGCAAGAATTTCTAAAGTTCAAAGTTTCAAAGTACACTTATTTTCAAAGTAGGTATAAATTATACAACCTTGAGGTTTGTTTGCTTACAGGCAGCCGCAAAGCAAGAAACCAGGAAGAACCCAATTTAAAAGAAAAAAACAACACCCAATGTGGAGAGAGAGAAAAGAAAAACAAATCATGTATACAATAAAGCAAGCCACAGCATTCAGAATAAAGTGAGTCTTTAAGCCCGAAGCCCGGAGCAGCCAGAGTCGGACCACAGCCTCAGTCTCCGTTCACGGTGGGGCAAACCGGCACGAAGCTTGCAAACACTAAGTCCTGGGTGGCCAGAATAGTCTCACCGACTCAGTGCTGAGAAGAGAGGAGTAAACAGTCTAGGAGGCTTGCGTTTTTCTGCTTCCTCGCCACCCCAGAGACCAGGATCGAATCCTGAGCTGCAAGAGTGCCTGTGTGGAGTTCGTACAGTCCCCCTGTGACCATATAGGTTTCCCCAGGCTGTTCACATTTCCTCTCACATCACAAAGTCATGCTGACTGGTAAGCTATTAGGTAACTATAGCTTATAACACAGTTTCATCCACCACTCACCATGGGTCTGTGAAAAAATGAGGAATAAGTGGGGGTTGCTCTGAGAACCATAATAAGCTTAACAGGCTGAATTACCTTCTTCTGTGCCACAAGAAATATAATAACAATGCGAGAAATTAAAAACAAGTTTGCCTTTTATTTTTAATGGTCCTCAATGGCCCCTTTAAGACCATTGGTTCTGCTCCTCAATACATGGTGCAACTAGGCAAATTAACAGAGGAGAAGTCCTGCCTGTTTGCACCTGTTTCACTAAAACTTGCAGCTTTCATTTGCATCAAGCCAGTAACAACCTCATCCATTGTATTACTGGTCTCTTTAAGAGCCCAATCAATGTATGGACCGTGAAAAGTCATGTTGAACAAATCATAAGCAGTCAGCCAAAGTGTATTCTTCTTTTTCTTCCTCTTTTTCTTCTTCCTCTTCTTCTTCTTCCTCTTCTTCTTCTTCTTCTCCTCTGCCTCCTCTCTCCTACTGGTGCATGAGCCACAAACAGCAGCTTGCCAGAGTCTTCTGCCTTGGGCCAGTCTTTCATGTTGTCTGCAGGTGTAGCCTGTCTCCAAAATTCCAGGGATGAGTTCTTTAGAACTTCTGTTGGTGTTTCTGTAGCTCTGGGCTTTTACATGATGTGGTTGTTAACCTCAAGCCCAAACCTCCTCCTTTCCCAGTCGGACTGTCCGTGGTGGAGTTAATAGGCTGTTTGATTGCCTCTAAGTTCTGCAGCAGATCAAGCGAAAATGCCACATGTTAGAAGTTGTGCACTCAAAGGCATACTCACTATTGCAGGTTCCTGCGACATACCATAGAACCTTAGAACCATAGAACATTACAGCACAGAAACAGGCCTTTTGGCCCTTCTTGGCTGTGCTGAACCATTTTTCTGCCTAGTCCCACTGACCCGCACCTGGACCATATCCCTCCAAACCCCTCTCATCCATGTACCTGTCCAAGTTTTTCTTAAATGTTAAAAGTGATCCTGCACTTACCACTTCTCTGGCAGCTCATTCCACAGTCCCACCACTCTCTGTGTGAAGAAGCCCCCTCCCATAATATTCCCTTTAAACTTTTCCCCCTTCACCCACATCCCATATCCTCTGGTTTTTTTCTCCCCTAACCTCAGTGGAAAAAGCCTGCTTGCATTCACTCAATCTATACTCATCATAATTTTATATACCTCTATCAAATCTCCCCTTATTCTTCTACGCTCCAGGGAATAAAGTCCTAACCTTTTCAACCTTTCTCTGTAACTCAGATTCTCAAGTCCCAGCTAACATCGGTAGCTGAGCGAAGGGTGCTGAGTAGGCTACGGTCAATTATGGATAACTCTGAACATCCTCTACATAGCACCATCCAGAGACAGAGAAGCAGTTTCAGCGACAGGTTACTATCGATGCAATGCTCCTCAGACAGGATGAAGAGGTCAATACTCCCCAATGCCATTAGGCTTTACAATTCTACCGCCAGGACTTAAGAACTTTTTAAAAGCTATTATTAATGCTTTTTGAGATGGTGATTTAGATGCATATCATATTTTTTTTTACTGAGTTAAGTATTGTATGTAATTAGTTTTGCTACAACAAGTGTATGGGACATTGGAAAAAAAGTTGAATTTCCCCATGGGGATGAATAAAGTATCTATCTATCTATCCTTGTAAAACCTTCTCTGCACTCTTTCAACCTTAATCCTTCCTGTAATTCGGTGACCAAAACTGCACACAATACTCCAAATTCTGCTTCACCAATGCCTTATACAACCTCACCATAACGTTCCAACTCTTATACGCAATACTTTGATTTATAAAGGCCAATGTACCAAAAGCTCCCATAATCTACCTGTGACACCTCTTTTAGGGAATTTTGTATCTGTATTCCCAGATACCTCTGTTCTACTGCACTCCTCAGTGCCCTACCATTTACCTTGTATGTTCTACCTTGGTTTGTCCTTCCAAAGTACAATACCTCAACTTGTCTGTATTAAACTCCATCTGCCATTTTTCAATCCATTTTTCCAGCTGGTCCAAATCCCTCTGCAAGCTTTGAAAACCTTCCTCACTGTCCACTACACCTCCAATCTTTATATCATCGGCAAAATTGCTGATTCAATTTACCACATTATCATCCAGATCATTGATATAGATGACAAATAACAATGGACCCAGCACTGATCCCTGTGGCATGCCACTTATCACAGGCCTCCACTCAGAGAAGCAATCCTCCACTACCACTCTCTGGCTTCTTCCATTGAGACAATGTCTAATCCAATTTACTACCTCACCATGTATACTCACTGACTGAATCTTCCTAACTAATCTCCCATGCGGGACCTTGTCAAAGGCCTTACTGAAGTCCATGTAGACAACATCCACTGCCTTCCCTTCATCCACTTTCCTGGTAACCTCCTCGAAAAACTCTAATAGATTTGTTAAACATGACGTACCACGCTTAAAGCTGTGTTGACTCTCCCTAATAAGTCCCTGTCTATCCAAATACTTGTAGATCCTATCTCTTAGAACTCCTTCCAATAATTTACCTACTACTGACATCAAACTTACCGGCCTATAATTTCCTGGATTACTTTTAAACAACAGAACACCATGAGCTATCCTCCAGTCCTCTGGCACCTCACCTGTAGATACTGACATTTTAAATATTTCTGCCAGGGCCCTTGCAATTTCAACACTAGTCTCCTTCAAGGTCCGAGGGAATACCCTGTCAGGTCCTGGGGATTTATCTACTCAGATTTGCCTCAAGATAGCCAGCACCTCCTCCTCTTCAATCCGTATAGCTTTCATGACCTCACTACGTGGCTTGTCTTATTTCTATTGACTCCATACCAGTTTCCTTATTAAATACAGACGCAAAAAACCCATTTAAGATCTCCCTCATTTCTTTTGGAGAATCAGTACTTGAAGGAGAGTCAGTAAGTCACAAACCTGAATCTAATTCAGAAGAAGGGCTGATGCTGCAAATCAGTGATATGGTGATCGATGGAGGAATCAGATGCTGAAGATCACAACCTAAGGGTGGTGTTGCAGCTCAAAGTTCAAAGTAAATTTATGATCAAAGTACTTTTACATTACCACATACAACCCTGAGAATAATTTCTTTGCAGGCATACACAATAAATATAAAAAGCTTGATAAATTTAATGAAAAATTGAACACAAGACAGACAAGCAACGAATGTGCAAAAGACAATAAACGGTGCAAATACAAAAGAAAAAAAAACAATAAATAAATTATCAAAAAATCTAGAACATGAGATGAAAAGTTCTTGAAAGTGAATCCATAGGTTATGGGAACAGTTCTGTGATGAAGTGCATGAAGTTGAGCGATGTTATCCCCTTTGGTTCAAACCCCTGATGGTTGAAGGGGTAATAACTGTTCCTGAACCTGGTGGTGTGCGTCTTGAGGCTCCCCTACCTTCTTCCTGGAGAGAGCATGTCTTACATGATGGGGGTCCTTGATGAAGGATGCTACTTTCCTACAATAGTGCTCTGTGTAGATCTTATTCCTGGTGCAGAGGCCTTTGCCCATGATGAGCTGGGCTATCCATTACTTTTTGTAAGATTTTCCATTCAAGGTGTTTCCGTACCAGGCCAGACTGTAACCAGGCAATATACTCTCCACCACAAATCTATAGAAGTTTTGTTAAAGTTTTAGATATCATGCTGAATCTTTGCAAACTTTTAAGGAAGTAGAAGTGCTACAGTGCTTACATGCTGGACCCGGGACAGATCCTCTGAAATGATAACACTAAGGAATTTAAAGTTGCTGACCCTCTCCACCCCTGCTCCCCAATGAGAAGTGGCTCATGGACCTCCTGTTTCCTCCTGAAGTCAACGATCAGCTGCTTGGTCTTGCTTACATTGAGTGAGAGGCTGTTGTTGTGGCACCACTCAGCCAGATTTTCAATCTCCTTCCTATATGCTGATTCATCATCACCTTTGATTTGACGAATGACAGCAGCGTCATCAGCAAACTTAAATATAGCATTGGAGTTGTGCATAACCTCACAGTCAGAAGTGTAATGTGAGCAGAGCAGGGGGCTAAGCACACAGTGTTGTGTTGCACCTGTGCTGATGGAGCAGATTCTTTTGCCAATCCAAACTGACTGGTGTCTGCAAGCCAGAAAATTGAGAATCCAATGGCACAAGGAGGTATTGATGCTAAGGTCTTGAAGCCTTCGGATTAGTTTTGATGGGATGATAGTACTGAATGCTGATCTGTAGTTGATGACGACTATCCTGATGTATTCATCTTTGCTGTCCAGATGTTTCAGGGTTGAGTAAAAAACCAATGAAATGACAGCTGCTGTGGATCTATTATGCCGGTAGGCAAATTGAAGCAGATCCAAGTTGCTTCTCAGGCAGGATTTGATATGCTTCATCACCAACCTCTCAAAACACTTCATCACAGTGGATGTAAGCGCTACTGGATGATAGTCATTGAGGCAGTTACCACATTCTTCTCAGGCACCGGTATAATTGAAGCAGGTGGATACTTCAGACTGCCGAAATGAGAGGTTAAAGATATTGGAGAACACTCCAGCCAGTTGATCAGCCAGGGAACCTGTCTGATCCAAATGTTTTCCATGGGTTCAGCCCCCTGAAGGATGCTCTAGTGTTGACTTCAGAGACTGAACTCACAGGGTCATCCGGGGCTGTGGGAGTTTGTGAAAGTTCCTCCATGCTTTGATGGTCAAAGCAAACATAGAAAGCATTGAGCTCACCTGAGGGCGGAGCCTTGTTGTCACTTTTGTTGGTCGGGTTCACTTTGTAGGAGGTAATAGCGTTCAAGTCCTGCCACAGCTGTCGAGCATTGTTCAGTGATACATGTTTGGACCAGAATTGCTACTTTGCATGTGTGATGGCTTTCCAGAGATCATACCTGGACTTCTTGTATCTTATAACCATAACCATATAACAATTACAGCACGGAAACAGGCCATCTCGACCCTTCTAATCCATGCTGAACGCTTACTCTCACCTAATCCCACTGACCTGCACTCAGTCCATAACCCTCCATTCCTTTCCTGTCCATATACCTATCCAATTTTACTTTAAATGACAATATCGAACCTGCCTCTACCACTTCTACTGGAAGCTCGTTCCACACAGCTACCATTCTCTGAGTAAAGAAATTCCCCCTCGTGTTACCTCAACTCATGTCCTCTTGTTTGAATCTCCCCTACTCTCAATGGAAAAAGCCTATCCACATCAACTCTATCTATCCCCCTCATAATTTTAAATACCTCTATCAAGTCTCCCCTCAACCTTCTACGCTCCAAAGAATAAAGAAATAACTTGTTCAATCTTAATTGGTTGTCAGACCTGATATCACTGATATGGCCCTCAGCAAACTGCTGATCTCATGGCTCGTTTAGGGCTTATGGTTGGGTAAGACTCTGAGTTATTTTGTGTGGACACTCTTTTATAAAGTCTGTGATAACGGTGGTGCATTCATTCAGATCCTCTGAGGAGACCTTGAACGTGGCTCAGTCCACCAACTTGAAGCAATCCCACAGCTGCTCCTCTGTCTCCTGCCACCACCTCTTTGTTGTCCTTACCTCTGGAGCCTTGCTCTCTAGCCTCTGCCCATGTGCAGGTAGAACAGCCAAGGACAGTAAGTGATCAGATTTACTGAAATGTGTCAAAACATGGAACGGTGGGCGTTCCTAATCATAGAATAGCAGCTGCGGTGGAGATTGGGCAAAAGGGAGTGTTAAAAGCGACTGTGGTAATTGGTATTATAACTTTAAAAAAGCAGCTGGGGGGATTGGTTGATAGACTCAGAAACATACCATGTCATTATTTAAGTGGATTCATGAGCATTGTGTAAGCAAGCTTCTTGGCCCTAGCATATTTGGCTAAAATTACAGAAGTGGTATCGACTTCCATACAGCAGCTCAACAATTGTATGTACAGCTCTGAACAAAAATCAGTTTCCGAACAAAGATCAGTTTTCCAAAGCATAGGCAGATCTCAAAGGATTAGGTGAGATCAATTCAATCTGTTCAATTGGCATTCAGTGATGAAGGTGCTTAAGGACAAGGCTGTTGGGAGAAGCAAACGAGTCTCAGGGCCTGATTGCTCAGTTAAAGCAGAATTTTCTGTGGTGGAAGACTTATGGAATCTTGTCCCAGCAAGACTAGGAGCCCAACTGGAATGCTAGTGCCGAGGTTGCTGAGGTTCAGGATCAACTTGATGGAATAGACCCAAAATGAAAGAAAACTGCTTTATTGTGAACATTAATGATAAAGAGAGATGCAAAGTGTAAATCTTATCAAGGCAAATGTACCTGAAAGGCAAGAAAATGAGATAGACAATGGAGGTTTAGTATGAGAGGAAAGCATATGTTGACTGTTGAGGTAGATGTCACTGCACCTACATAAATGGCTTCATTTTAGTAAAATCTGCCCTAGTCAAACTAAAAATGTGAGGAGAATTTTATGTCGCAAAGTAACCAGGTGGAGATAATAGCAGACAAATTATTAGCCAACAGTAACGTGGATGCAGCAGGAAAGACAAAGAATAATTCCAGGTGTATTTGTGTGATCACAAAGGGTAAAATAGATGATGGAAGTAACTGGAACCTAGCTAATGACCATAAGGCCATAAGGCCGTAAGATATAGGAGCAGAATTAGGCATTTGCCCCATTGAGTCTGCTCTGCCATTTCATCATGGCTGATCCAATTTTCCTCTCAGCCCCAACCTCCTGCCTTCTCCCCTTATTCCTTCATGCTCTGAGCAATCAAAAATCTATCAGCTTCTGCCTTAAATATACCCAATGACTTGGTCTGCACAGCGGCCTCTGGCAACGAATTCCACAGATTCACCACTCTCTGGCTAAAGAAATTCCTCCCCAATTCAATTCTAAAAGGACACCTCTCTATTCTGAAGCTGTATCCCCCGGTCTTAGATCTTCCCACCAAAGGAAACATCCTCTCCATATCCACTCTTCAAGGCCTTTCATCATTCGTTAGATTTCTTCTGAATTCTAGTGAATACAAGCCCAGGGCCATCAAATGCTCTTCATATGACAAGTGGATAAACAGGATTGGCAACTGTACTGTAGGAAGGATGGTGAAGTCATGATTGCTTATTTATAAGAAAAGATTGCTGAACAGAAGGATGTAAGCGTGCCCACAGAGGTATCAAGCTTCATCTCTGAGCGTATAGCAGACTGCGTGGGCAAAATACGACAGGGAGAATATTATCAAATTTTCATCATTTCAAATTCATAAAAATGCTGAGATTGTAGTCCAGGGATGTGATCCTCCTCCTATGATTTTACTGTCACTATTCCAGTGATTCCTTGTGACAAAAGGTGAAAAGGTACATTCATGATTTTTGGCTGGATGTGGAAATAGTGAGAAGGAAATAACAACCTGAGCAACGATGTGATGCACAACCAAAGAATAAAAATAGAGATAGATGTACCCCATGGGAAGTCATAAAAATAGATATTGTTAAGCCCCAGCTGTTATAGGATTTTTTTTAATCTTCCTTTTATAAACTGGGATTTGTGCAAGGCATGTTATTGGAGTGATTCTAGTGAATCATTCTAGAAGAATCTCACAGGGGAGAAGGGAATATTGGATCTGCTCTGAGGTAACGCTTTAGGAACACTTTAAGCTCAGCAATCATAACTTGTTAAAATTTAAGGTAGAATAGAAAACAGAACAGGTAATAAAAACAGTTAAGAAACTGGATTTCAGACACCAAGATTTGAGAGTGTGAAATACTGACTGTAGTGTTGAAGTAGGCAGAAAAAAATCAAAAAGCAGGATATTACAGGAAGAGCAGAAAGGGGGGAGTTGAAGAATAAATTCCATGAAGATGGATAGTCACCTTGGACTGAATCTAGGGAAAATATTATCAAATATGCAGGCACAGAACACTTCAGGAGACACATACAATCTAAACCAAGAAATTGATAAAATATGCAGAAAAATATGTGGTGAAACATGCATGAACAATAACAAAATAATTTCTTTCCAATTTTTTAATTAAATTTCATATACACAAATACAGAATTCATAAGGATACTTAGTATAAATCAAAATAAGATAGCACAAATTGCACTGTATATAAATCACACTGATACAATCACAGTATCCCATATTCATGGTCAATCAAATAAAATAAATTTAATTGTGAAATACAATAATATGGTTAATTATATTATAAAAAAATCTACACCCACTACCAAGACAAAGCGGGTTGGTAAAAAAAAACAAGAGAAAAAAAGAGTACTTTACCATATAGTGTTTTATAATAATAGCCCAGATCTATATTTTAATAACGATAACAATTCAAAGACTTTTAAAATAGTTCAGAAATGTTCCCCATAGTGTTTGAAAATCTTGGTTAAAATCAGAAATCAAACAACGAATCTTCTCTAAATTTAAACATGGCATAACATCGCATAACCATTGAGCATGTGTGGGGGGGGGCAACCTCCTTCCATTTAAGCAAGATCACCCTCCTAGCCATAAGAGAAATAAAAGCCAGTACCCGCAAATGAGAAGGCTCCAAAATTATAGCTCTTTCCTCAATAATACCAAATAAAGCAGTCAAAGGATTGGGCTTAAAATTAACTTTAAAAAGTACAGAAAAAGTTTGGAATACATCTTTCCAATATTCAATATTTTTCAAGGCTCGAACATCACCAAAATATATGAATTAATGAAGCCTCTCCATTATTACATCTGTCACAATAAGGAGATATATCTGCAAAAAAAACGAGAGAGCTTGTCTTTAGACATATGAGCCCTATGTACCACTTTAAATTGTAGGAGGGAATGACAAGCACATATGATGAAGAATTAACCATTTTGAAAATAGCCCTCCAGGTCTCATCAGATAATGAAGTCTGTAAATTCTTTTCCCAATCTTTTTTAATTTTGTCTAAAGGAGGCATTCTCAATCCCAACAACAAACCATAAATATAAGATACTGAGCCATTATCAAAAGGTTTTAAATTAAAAATTACATCTATTATGTTCTTATCCAGGCTGGTAGGAAATATATGTAGTTTAGATCTTTAAAAATCTCTAATCTGTAGATATCGAAAAAAGTGGATATTTGATAGGTTATATTTCACTGAGAGCTGCTCAAAAGAAGAAAGATTCCCTCCAACAAACAGATCCCGAAATTGTTTAATGCCTAATCTATCCCATTCTCTAAAAAGCAGATCGTTCGTAGAAAGTTTTTTAAAAATTAGAAAAAATGACTTGAGTGAGCACAGTATGTTTCTTTACATGTAGGTCCAGGACCCTATGAATGAACTGATAAAGGAATAACGAATAAGAGAAAATCTGCAGATGTTGGAAATCCAAGCAACACACATTACCTATGCTCCATCTGCTAGCAGAAGCGAGATCTCCCAGTGGCACTTACACTCCATCAGAATAGGACTAGAAAGGGAAAATCTCAATAAACCGAAATGTTTTCTAAATTGTAGCCAGATGGCTAGCTCCATGCCATAAGAGAAAACATTTCAGGTCCAAGTAATGGTGTACTTGTTCTTATGAGTTTTAATTCCACTTCCCATTCCCATTCCGACATGTCAATCCATGGCCTCCTCCACTGTTGTGATGAGGCCACTTTCAAATTGGGGGAACAACACCTTATAATCCATCAGGGTAGCCTCCAACATGATGGCATGAACATCGATTTCTCGAACTTCCGATAATGCCCCCCCTTCACCATTCCCCATCCCCCTTTCCCTCTCTCACCAAGATGTCGACTGTACTTTTTTCCATAGATGCTGCCTGGCCTGCTGAGTTCCTCCAGCATTTTGTGTGTGTTGCTGAGAAATGAATAAAACTACTTGTGGAAGAGATTATACCATTGAACCCAAGAAAGCATTTGTAACAGACTCAACTGTCAAACAAATATCATTAGGAATAAATGAAATTAGATAAATAATATAGCCAACTGAAACAGCAATGAAATGTAGCCTGGAAGGATCACATTCATACAGAATTATTTTATTTAATAACTGGAGGGTCTCATTTCTACTGTTTTTGCTATTTCCATCTCATTCGGTTTAGCACATCTTAAATTATATATCACAATTCTATAATTTTGATGTTATTATCTTCTGGAGGAATCTTATAAAAATGTTGTTATAGCTAAAAGATTGAAAGTTGAGATAACTCATTTTCAGCAAAGACATCACGATAGGAAAGCCAATAACCTGACTTTAACTCAGAGTGCATACGCATACACTGGTTGAAATGGGGAGAACAGATGTGAGGCCAGGCCCCATTTAACATCAAGATATCAGGCCTTTCCCAAGATGCTATTTCTTCAGCCCAAACCTTTGGAGAGAAGCAGGTGGGACGCTACAACTCTCTCTCCTCAACCCCAGAAACGGAATGGTTCAAGCACCAGAGTAACTGAAACATGGGAGTCCAGAGCCAACTGCGGAAGGGAATTACTCCTGTTTTCATAGACTACTAACCAATGTAAATATGGATTTATCTGGGTATTACTTTTGTGGTCCTGCTCATCACTTTATCACTTTTCCACTTTTGTGCCCTCCAACAGAAGATCAGATCCCAAATTTTATTTTAAAATTGCATCAGATCCATAATATTATATATTAATGATTAAAAAATTACAGGATGCAGAGTCATTCTTCCCTGATGAAAATCACACAAAATAGCAATAAAAAAAGAGTAATAAGAAACCAGAAACAGATCATTGTATGAATTACAGGGACCTGCTCACAAACCGCATCAAACCTTGCCCAAGACCCAAGACTCAGCATCGAGTGAGAGGAAGAGAGGGACTGGTCAAACACAGGCACCTTGCTCTGGCAGCAATGAGCAAGAACGAGAGAGAGGGAGAGAGAGACCAGTCAAACATAGGCAGGCGGCACTGAATGAGGTTTCAACAGGGAGATAAAATACGCCATTGTTGTTTACAGAGTTTTCATTTTCATATCAGTTAGCTGAGGCCTTCAGTGGGACATCAGCTCAAAGCTATTGATTACTTCTTGCTATTCAGATGGAGCAGCACTGCTCCCATTGAGGTCTAAGAGCTGGGGATTGCCAGCTCTTAGTCAAAAATCCTTCTTCAGAGCCTACCAGTGAAGACTTACTGAGCTTCAATTCAGATACTGTAATAAATACAGGGTTCTAACAATGCGAAGGTTGGGGGTGTAGGGCTGGGGGAGCAGGCTAGAACTCTTCCACAGGAAGCTACAAAGATAGTGCTGTGACAACTATGGAGTGATCAGGAAGTGAAAGAGTCCTCAATCATCTATTCACAGTTTATCCCTCCCCATGTGGCATTTCTTGGAATCCTCACTTACAGATTCAGTACCAACAGTGAGGTTTCCTGCTTCCAACCTCAGGAGTGATTTCTTTCAAGCCCCTGTTTCAGCCAGGTAAATATTTACGGTGAAAAATGACAGTTTGGAAATCTTTGCTACTCTCATCTCTGCCTTTGGAGGCTCTTGTTCTTTCACACTTGTCCTCATCTCATTGGCGTCCATTTGGCTCACATCTATAAAATAATAAAAAGCCATGTTAATATTGTTAACCTTCACCGCATGTATGGTCAGAGCTTCTGGAATTAAATACAACTGGTTGGTTACTTATATAATTCCCTCCTTGAGCAAGCTCAACAATTATAAAACAGTCTAACCCACAGCAGAATTTTAATGCTGTCATACGTGCATGAAACCTGCATATTGTTTTAAGTGGGAGAGCTGAGCCCTTGCAGTTGCAGTTGTCAAAGTCGATGAAAACAAAACACTGAATGAGAGGAGAGTAGTTTATTTTTAGATCCATCGCTTAAAAGACCCCACAGGATAAGTAGAGACACAAGCGGTTGCAGATGGTGGAATCTGAAAGGAGAACAATCTGCTGGAGGAACTCATTGGGTCAGGCTGCATCAATCACTCCTCCTCACCTGGATCCAGCTCTTGTCCCACTCCTTCCCCTTACCTCTTTATAGTGACTATCTCCACTCTACTCATTCAATCCTGGTGATGGGTTTCAATCAGAAACATCAAATCTCCATAGTTCCTCTAGCAGTTTGTTTTTTGTTCCATAGCGTAAGTACATTGACTTCACTGCCAAGCTACAAAAACTGGGCTCAATTTCTTCTGGCAAATCTGACATACCTTCCTGTTGCAAATGACATAAAGAAGTTAATCTTGAAAGTGAAACAAAATACAATAATTAGTTTTAGTAAATTTTGAAAGAGAAATGTATAAAACTGGTTTGAAGTAGTCTAAGCATCAAGATGATGGAAATCTCTTCATGGGAAAATTGATTAGGATTTAAAATAGTGAGTATGCATAGTCACAAAAGAAATCAGAGGACAGATTTAATCTAGTCTGCCCATTAGAAAGTAATAACATTACATCAATCACACTTCTTTTTTAACACCAATTAAATCAATGGAAAGCAGAATTAGTGAAGGTTACCAAATAGACAAGCATAACATGGCAGGTTAAAATTAAGTCATTGGGTTTCCATATTGCTCAAGTTTCATGAGATATTTGGAAGATTTGTTTGGTATAATACGTTACAAAATATAAAAATACACTATTTCATTTTAGGTCAGGCTAGATTATTGTATTTGCTGTGGAGGGATTTTGTTCATAAACAATTCTTTTACTGGGTTCACAAATATATGGATTTGGATTGATTTATTCAGATTGAACTAAACCACAAAGCCTTTTTTTGTTTGCCTGTCTGCACTGACTTTTGACCAGATATTTATAGATTTACAGAAACAGACCATGGAATGAAAATTGATATTCTTGCAGAAGCTTTTTTCTCCTTTTATCTCAGCTGCTAAGCCATTAGACTTAATATAAATTGGCACAGATCCTATCATTGTTGTGGTTCAGAAAGCAATGATCACTGACATTGTGATTGTTATTGAACTTATTAAAAGCCGAAACAGTGGAAGCACAAATTAATTTGCTGGTATCAATTAAAATTATTGAACATTTTATTGATTATGCAATACCACTGTAGACCCTCAAATAAATCTGAAAACTTTCCCTTCCCTTCTTAAATTTAGTAAAATGCTTATAGTTTATCAAATATGGAAAAATATATAATTTTCTTTAAAATCTGCTGACTATATCAACTAGGATGTCATTTTTTTGGATGTTGTACTGGCTCACCTCAGTAATATGTTGAAAATGCAATAACATCCTTCAGACCATAAACACATTAAATGCAACATCTCCCTTTAATAAGCAATAAAAATCATGATATTAAGTGCTCACAAAGCAAAAAAAAAACAAGAAGTCTCCATTATTATACAAAGTGAAAGATTATGTTGAAAAATGGATCTAATTTATTTTAAGCTTTTTCTGTGTAAATTGCAGGTCCCCATTGGGTATTTTCCTATCCAAGATGAATAATTTTCATTGATAGTTACTATAAAGTTTGGGGCCGTTATGGATTACCCAGCTGTGTTGCTGATTTTTTCCAGAAGCCAGTTTTATTGACATCAACAGAAATAGAAATAAGGTGAGATGTTTAATGGGCAACAGAATCAAGTTCATTCACAGATTCATAAATCCATTGAATCATACAGCACAGAATCAGGCCGTTCAGCCCTCCAAGTTCACGGCAACTATCTAGCATCAGGTACACAAAGCCTATACATATCCCAAGACTCCATTTGAAGTTCACTTTTAGAGATTACAACAATTTCAAGGAACACAATGCAATGCAACTGATGAAATATGGCTGGCAGGAGCACAGCACTTCACTAGGCTGACAATAATTGAATCTGATCAATTCACTCTTGGCATCATTATTCATGAATACTGACACACTTAATCCTGTGCCGCTGAATCCATCACATAGAACATAGAACCGTACAGAACAGGAACAGGTATTTCAGCCCACAATGTTGTACCAACCAAATAAATTAGTAATCAAATGACCAGCAAAATTAATCCCTTCTGCCTACTCAACATCCATATTCATCCATTTTCCTTACCCTCATGTGCCTATCTAAGTACTTCTTAAAACTCCTCTACCACCACCCCAGGCAGCACTTTCCAGGCACCCACTATACTCTGTGTACAAAACTTGCCCCTCACATCTCCTTTGAAACTACCCCTTCTCACTTTAAATGATACCCTCTGGTATTACACATTTCAATCATGCGAAAAAAGTTACTGCCTGCCTCTCATAATCATATAAACCCCTATCAACTGTTCCCTCAGCCTTGCCTGCTCCAGAGAAAACAACAGAAATTTGTCCAACCTCTCATTATAGCACATGCCCACTAATCCCGGCACATCCTGGTAAACCTTTCTGTGTCCTCTCCAAAGACTTGACATCTGTCCTATAATGGGGCAACTGGAACTATGTACAATATTTGCAGATGAGGCTTAATGAGAGTTTTACAAAGCCGCAATATAACTTCCTGAATTTTGAACTCAATGTCTCAACTAATAAAGGCAAACACCTCATAAGCCTTCTTAATCACCCTATCAACCTGTGTAGCTGCTTTCAGGCAGCTATAAAATTGGACCCCCAAGTTTTCCTGAGAAGAGGTAACATTGAACAAATGTCTCACCTCATCATAGAACATAGAACATTAAAGCACACAATGTTATGTACTCTAATTACAATCTAACCCTACCCTCCCACATAGCCCTCCATTTTTCTATCATCCATGTGCACATCATAGAGTCTCTCAAATGTTCTTAATGTGTCTGCCTTTTTGGATTAGACTTCCTAAGAAGGTTGGCATCATTTAATGTCTGTAGTGAGATGCTGAAGATGTTCTATAGGTCAGTTGTGGAGAGCGCCCTCTTCTTTGTGGTGGCGTGTTGGGGAGGAAGCATTAAGAAGAGGGACGCCTCACGTCTTAATAAGCTGGTAAGGAAGGCGGGCTCTGTCGTGGGCAAAGTACTGGAGAGTTTAACATCGGTAGCTGAGCGAAGGGTGCTGAGTAGGCTACGGTCAATTATGGATAACTCTGAACATCCTCTACATAGCACCATCCAGAGACAGAGAAGCAGTTTCAGCGACAGGTTACTATCGATGCAATGCTCCTCAGACAGGATGAAGAGGTCAATACTCCCCAATGCCATTAGGCTTTACAATTCTACCGCCAGGACTTAAGAACTTTTTAAAAGCTATTATTAATGCTTTTTGAGATAGTGATTTAGATGCATTTAGATGCATATCATATTTTTTACTGAGTTAAGTATTGTATGTAATTAGTTTTGCTACAACAAGTGTATGGGACGTTGGAAAAAAAGTTGAATTTCCCCATGGGGATGAATAAAGTATCTATCTATCTATCTATCTATCTATCTATCTATCTATCTATAATTGTTATTTCTTTGCAGCTGAACTTTTATCTCTGCTTGTATTTAATATAATTACCTGTATACATGTAACTGCTTAATATGTTTCTTAGTAGTCACAGTATGAAGGCGTAATTGTTTAGTGTGTCCCCTACCGGTTACATTTCTATATGATTCTGAAAAGTTCTCCGCTATTGCATTATTTGAATAGGGGCTACCAGATCAGTTAACTCTTATCCACATATTTGAATGGAATATTTCTTACCTATGGTATAAAAAGACCTGAACATGTAAGCTCGCCATCTTTATTCTTTAGTCGCTTGTCTTTATTCTTATTTCCTTTCCCCTACAAGACTCCCGTTACCATCGATTTCCAGTTTCCTTTGTTCTATTAGCACTTCATAAAATGATCGTGGAGCAACAAGTTTTATACATCTTCCTTGACTTCTGGATCAAAACATCAAAATACAGCCACCCTGGAAGGATGTTCCATACATCCACCAATTTCTGTGTAAAAATATTAATTTTGACATCTCCCCCATATTTTTCTCCAATCACCTTAAAATTATATCCCCTTACATTAGCTATTTCCACCCTGTGTAAAAGTCTCTGACTGTCCGCTTTATCTATGCTTCTTATTATCTTGTACACCTCTATAAAGTATCTTTCATCCTTCTTTGTTCTAAACAGAAAAGTCCTAGCTCACTCAACCTATCCTAATAAGACATGCTGTCTAACTTAGGCAGCATTCCAGTAAATTGCCTATGCACCCTTTCTAAAGCTTCCATATCTTTTCTATAATGAGGTGTGATCTAACCAGGGTTTTGCAGCTTTTGAATCAATACCTCAACTGATGAAGGCTAACACACATATATCTTCTTAACCACTCTATCAACTGGTGTGGCAGCTTTGAAGTATCAATGGACATGGAATCCAAGATCCCTCTACTCCTCCAAACTACCAATAATTGTGTCTTTAACAGTGTATTCTGCCTTCAAGTGTGAACCTTACAAAGTGAATCACTTCATATTTTTTCTGGGTTAAACACCATCTGCCTTTTCTCAGTCTAGCTCTACATCCTATCAAAGCCCCCTGTAACCTTCTACACCATCTACAATGCCACCATCCTTCATGTCATCTGCAAACTTGCTAACACACTCTTCCAGTTCTTTATTCTAGTCATTTATAAAAATCACAAAACTTTCCCTCTCCTATCAGTCACCCACTACCTGCCTCTCTCAACTTAGGTATGCCTACCTCCCTGTAGCTCTTTCCTATCACCTTCTTGTTCTTCCTTATGGGCCAAAGGTCATCCAGCTGCAGATCCAGCTGTAGCTGAAATACTTCCATTTTAAAGATCTCCATTACAACTCCATTATACTTGCCTAGAACAGATCTTGGCCAATCCGATTTAAATTGTTCTTTTCAAATAGACCATCACTACCTTGGAACAGTCTGTATCCTTTTCCATGGTTGTTATACATTAGTTGATCCCCTATTACAAGCTGCTCCGGTCGTCCTGGTTCATTCTCCAGAACCAAGTCTAATCTTTCTATTTGGGCCAGAGACTTACTGCTGTCTCCCACACTGCCTTCAGCATTTCCTCCCCTGGGAAGGTCCAGAAGGTGGCAACATGGTATGAGGGTCTGGTCCACGCCACAACCAGGGGCATGCAGGTCCCCCACCATTGGTCTCACCAATGAACCAGACATGCAGTATGCTACATTACCAACGTCCAACAGGGTCTCGTGATCACAAGAAAAATGTCTAATACAATCATTTGGACTGTTTGTTGGACTGTGCACTGCCTCTGAAGTCTTTTTCCTTGGGTAGCTGTAGCAAGCTATGACGCAGTATGCAACAAGACCAGCTCCACCGCTATGCCACAACTCACTAGTGGGGTAGACTCGCAGTACTTGGCATTCTTAATATCCAGCAGTATCTTGCAATCATAAGAAATACATAAAGGATGAATAAGTACACCATTACTTGGACCTGAAATGTTTTCTCTGATGGCATGGAGCTAACCAAAAATATACCACTTATTGTTCCAGAGCTATTTATTTCTGTTAATCCTTTAGGCACCAATTTTTCTCCTTTTCAGTGCCACATTCCAGTAAATATCTCACTATCAAAATAGTTTTAACTTCCTCCCACATCATTAGTAACTTCCTTGTGAGGAATCTTCCTGAAGTTTCTTATTTATTTATTTTCTCAGTTACATGAAATCAAAATTTGTTGTCGTGGCTATCCCTCGAGGTCGAGGATGAAGGACTTGATTCCATACAGAGCGAAGACGCCTGTGTGTGTTTTTGTTTAACATGTACTTGATGTTGCACTCCAAGAAGCACACGATGCTTCACAAATCAACCAACTGATTCCAATGGCATGGAAACCATGATGACTGGAGCTGATGGATTTGTTGCAGCCTTCATCGAACTTCACAGCCGTTGAGTTTGAAGTAACTTCATCCGCCTGTTCCACCGTTAAGGTCTTGGTTGGATTGTTCTTTGTCAGGGACCTCATCCTCGACCTTACTGCCATGAGTGACCCTACCAGGAGCATAGCTCCAGATGGCATCGCTCTCGGGATCTCAGAACCACACAAGCTTCTCCACCACGACAAAGTGACAATCCACGGAGAAATTCACACTTGCATCAAAGGTCATTTTTTGTAGCATGACACAATTTGCATTCACAAACGGGATCCTTAAAACTGTTTTTTTTTTCAACAGCAATCTTCTGGAACTTTCAGTCCCCCAATACTGGAAGCTGTTATTCACACAAAACAGCCCTAAAAGGAATGACAGCTTTAAGGGAACAACCACTGTGCATAAACTAGTTATAGTCATCCTTCAGATGGATAATCTCTGTAATTTAGGATTAGTGCTGGAAATTGAAATCATGGATTCTCCTGGGGAATAGTTATTATTATGCCAAAATCTAATTCAATAATTATAAGCTCTCCACACTTTGCCTGTAGCAATTTATTGAGTTAAAGTATTGTAGTGGCACATGTCACATCTGATCTCAGCACACGAGAGTTATGGAATGGAAACTAAATCACCTGAATCCAGACGTTAGAATAATTTTGGTGGGGTAGTTTGTTTTTCCCATGGAAACCAAATCAAACCACATCCACTTGTTAACAATGGGGCAAAACTGACCAGACTAATGAATGATAATCTGTCTGTGCCTGTAGGGTGACAGAAGTGAAACATTGTGAGAGGGAGAGAGAGGCTGGAAAATGAACTGCTCGGAATTTAATTTGATGGGCTGGTGGGTAAAGTGAAACAAATATGGTTATTGTAAAATGGCGCAATTGAGATTAAAGGCAATATCAAAGAGGATGCAGGCGGAGGCCATTATTTCAGAAGAGAAAGTATTCATGGGAAGGCATGATGAGTTGTAGGTGGGCAAAGAATTAGAACGGTCAGTCACAAATGGATGTGATGAACATGATTATATGCAGAGCAAGGTTTCATGAGCCACTTGAGAAGTTTGGGTAAGTTAAGTAAGAATGTAGATTGATTCAGAAGAACATTTAAAAAAAATATATATATATATATATATTGATGTATTGATGTCTAGGAACCAGTGGAAATGCAGAGTGAAGCTGGGAAAGCTAGGCCAAAGGTTCAATGGTTCCATTTAATATCAGAGAATGTATAGAGTACACAACCTGAAATTCTTACTCTTCACAGACATCCACGAAACAGAAGAAAACCTCAAAGAATGAATGATAGATAAACATTAGAATCCCAAAGCCCCACCACCCCCTCTCACACACAACCAGATAAGCATCAGCTCTCTCCTTTCCCCTGCCCCCCCATTTGTTCCATGAGGCAACACCTGTGCCAACTGCCCACCAAGCAAACAATAGCAAAGCCCCCAAAGAGACCATATCTGCAGTACAACAAAAAAACTACAGTTCATAGCCCAGCATTATGACATGCCACGGCCCCTTGCTCTCTCACTAACAAGGGATAGAGAGGTGTCACCCTTTCCACAGTGAGAGGGAGACTAACAGATGACTGTTTCAAAGTTACAATCTGAAGCAATGCTTATTCAAGCTCACCCAACTTGAAAACTAGTAGATTCTGCCCCCCACCCCCCTTGAGGGAGAGAGACAGACATAGAATGTGATCAACCAAGTGCAGAGGCTTATGACAGCCGCACCCGCTGTCTTGATGTTCCCATATCAATGACGTTCCAGTTTGTGACACTAGTGAGGAATCCATCAGGCGCTGCCCGAGGCCATACTACCAAAGGCACGCGTCTTCCAGGTTGCTCCTGGAGATATTGAGAATGCCAGTCTGCTCAGCAATCTCCAGAAGCAGGAACTCACTGCCATATAGAACCACAGATTGAGTGCAGCTCTAGATCACAGTCTCTGACAGGGCCCCAGCCACCATGAAAAGGTAAAAAGAAACATTGAAGAGAGAGTTTTAGCCATTTCACAGGTGAGCTTGAAGAAGTCACCCTCAGGTGCCATCGTGGCTCCTCCCCATTTATATAGAAGGCAGCTTAAGACTGAGTATCAGCCTGAAAATGGAACATTAAATAAGTGAAGCAAAGTATTCTTCCCAGGAAATAATAGCATAACTGCATAGTGATGAGGTTTAACATTTAGTTTCTAGGAACCAGAAGCAAGAAAAATCTTAGCAGCTGAGAAACCGTGCAACGAGCTGAACCTCTTTCAGTAGTTGGTAAAATTCGATCATCCCCAGAACATACTGATGCAATTTTACATTAACTCCATAGACAGCATCCTCACATCAGTCATTACTGTCTGGTTTGGTGCAGCATGCATCCTCTCACAACATATGAAAACCATAGCAAAGTGTCTGGACAGCAGTAAAGGCTATTTGCTGCAGCCTAACGTCGTTGTAGGACCTGTACATGTCTAGGACAAAGAAGCAGTAGTAAATCATTACATATGCTGCCCACCCAGCAAACTGTCTTTTCCAAAACCTCCCTTCTGGAAAGTGCTATAGGGCTACTAAAAGAAAAACTTCATGCCATCTAAAACACTTCTTCCCCAGGCAGTTAACCTGATCAATCGTTTTCATTATCCCCCACCCCCACCCCCTCTATCTATTACCTCGGTCACTGGACTGCACTGTGAACAATTTAAACCAGCTTTTATAATGTTGTTTACGTTGCAATAATATGCATGTATTTATATATATTTGTACATTTTATTTCATATCCATACTTTAACATCTATCTTTATTTTAATATGATTGTTTATTCTTTATCATTGTGAACGTTGTTGCTTTTTGTTCCATGTCACGTCAACACACCACACCAAATTCTTAGAACATGTAAATATACACTCAGCAGCCACTTTATTAGGTACGAGCAGTGCTTAATAAAGTGGCCACCCAGTGCACATGTGTGGACTTCTGAGCTTCAATGTTCGATGTGTTGTGCACTCAGAGATGACTTTCTGCATACCTCTGCTGTAACGTGTGGTTAGCTGAGTTACAGTCACCTTCCTGTCAGCTTGAACCAGTCTGACCATTCACCTCTGACCACTCTCATCAACAAGGGATTTTCAACTACAGAACTGTAACTCACTGGATGTCTTTTAGTTTTTCACACCATTCTCTGTAAACTCTGGAGATTTGTGCAGGAAATCCCAGAAGATCAGCAGTTTCTGAGATTCAGAAACCACCCTTTCTGGCACCAGCTATTTTCCATGGTCAAAGACACTTAGATAACATTTCTGATGTTTGGTCTGAACAACAACTGAATCTTTTGAACATATCTGCATGCTTTTTTCCATTGAGTTCCTGCCACATAATTGGATCTTTGCTTTAATGAGCAGCTGTACCTTATAAAGTAGCAACTGAATGTATATGGTGAATAAGGTTGATCCTTGATTCCTGATCCTTACTAGATATAGAGTTCCAGGATATGGACCTTGTGATCTCAAGGCCTTGTCAACTCAACAAAGGAAGCATCTCATGTCTGCATGCAGGAAAACTGAAACAATGTTTGGGCATGATCTGACAAGTGGCAGGTAACATCACAAAGATACCAAACAATGACTGTCTCTAAGAAGAGCAATGGCACTAAATGTCAACCACCTACCCTTGATATTCAACGACTTTACTAATACTGTGTCCTCTATTAACAATATTCTGGTGTCAACAGTGGCTAGAAACAAGACCACACTACCCACATAAATACATGTCTAAGAGAGAATCACAAGCTGGACATCCTACAGCAAGCAACAGCACCCTAGGTCTTTCCAACATCTACAAGCACATGTCAAATTCTTGATGGTATACTCTCTCCTTGCCCGAATGAATACAATATCAGGGCCTCAAGACCGGCCGCTTTTCAATATGCCAAGGGCACGGCCTGGAAGACTAGTGCGCCTTCAGTGTGCCGGAATTTCATGGCTCTGGAGGCAGGCAGATTCGAGGTTGGTGCCGCAGCCTGATGTGTCGTGAAAGTACACGGAAGATTGAAAGCAGCGAGCTGGTTGCTGGTTGTGTGCCCAGAGACCCGAGTTCTTTGGGCAAAGAGCTCGGAAAAAGCGACGCAACAGACTTTTAACACCATACATCGGTGAGTTGTTTTGTTATGTCTCCCCTCTCACTGTGAAGCAGAGACACATCTTTTTCCTTTATCAGGGAGAGAGAGAGGGAGAGCCTATGGCATGTTGAATACTGGGTGAATGCGTAATCTTTGGGGTACTGCAAGTTTATGTCTTTATTGATGCTTTATTGCACGCATGAGTGCTCGGTGGAGGGTGCAGATGCTGTTTTTGCTGGTGTGTGGGGGGGGGTCATTGCTTTGCTGCTGCTTATGCATGGGAGGGGGAGCTGGGGGGGCTTTGGGGTTCTAACATTTAACTGTCATTCATTCTTTGGGGCACTCCTCTGTTTTTGTGGATGTGTGCAAAGAAAAGAATTTCAGGATGTATATTGAATACATTTCACTGACATTAAATGTACCTATTAACCTATTGAATATCAATAACTCTCAAGAAACTCAACCATCCAGACATAAACAATCTGTTTAATTGGCTGTGGAATGCACCATTTACAGAATGAATTTCTCTTACTCACCTTAACTATTCCAACAACTCCTTCCAAATATATAGCCTCTAGCAGTGTGCTAGATATTCACTTTCCAGGGCCATAGGACCTTTTCTTTTCTCACTAAATCAGCTTTCAGCATAACAATTGACATTTGTAGAGATCAAAGAGTTGTTTTGAGTGAGTTGAACTTCCACTCAATATTCTTTGTTCAGCTTCTTGTCATAAACAGGGGCCAGTTTTCAGTTCTTAAAGAAAATGGCAAGCAGTATTCAGTTTGAAGCTAAAAGAACAGTTTTGCAAGCAATTGGCACTGTCTATAGAGCACAGGAAGTTGACCCATAGCACGGAGCTGTTGCAGTGTAAGACAATGGGGTTATGTTAATTGGTTCCTTTCAAACCAGACAATCCTGGCTAAGTTAATTAGTTCAAGGAAACTTGCAGACCAAAATGATACTATCCCTTAGCACATCAAATAGCTGATCTATTGACAGCTAGAAGGTTTGTGTACTCAGAGAGTCAGCTTCACAGTATTAATTGGGAAATCTGTCTCAAAAAGCTTTTAGACTGCTTGTGTAAAAAGATATCTGTAAAAATATCACATGCATGTGAAGTTACCCAGGTGGCAGCAAAACATTATAAATGAAAGAGAGCAGTCAGGCTTGTTAGGAATTGACAAAGAGCAGCAAGAAGAACGACAGAAAGGCAGGGTCCTTGAATCCATTCCCCTGCCTACAATTTCTGCAATGGACAATTCATTGGTATCTCTTTTTAGCTTATAGGAAATGTACCTGTGTTTTGGAAATCCTTCGTGTTTTAAAAATTGTTTGCAATTTGGAAATCTTTTATAAGATAGAAAACCTCTGTGAGTTTTAAATATGTTTTAAGAGTTCCATCTGGACTTAAACATGTATAAATAAATTAACCACATTTAAACTATCTTGTTAGCTGGAATTATCTTTTCCTTGGGAGGGACAATGTACCCATCACTCAAATAGTGGGTGTTGGCAGCTGAACTCAGTGTGGAGGATAAGCAAGTAAGTGAAATAGTTTTTGAAAAGTAGGTAGCTACAGTATAACCTCCCTTTAGCGAGGGTACCCATAGCTATGTATATTGGATAGGATGTAATATCTTTGTTTGAGTTTAGAACTTTGAAAATAAATTGGCAGTAGCAGAGCATTGCATTCACAATGGCCATAGGGTTGACATAGGTGGCATAAAACTAGTGTGCCATGCCAGTGGCTTTTGAGACTGCCTGGTGAAGGAAGTCATTGAAATAAAATTGGAGGAAAAGAATTTAAACAAAAATGAAGGTCTTACTCTAAGTAAGAACTGGAACAGCGGAAACCTGATTGATGAAGACTAATTAATCAGGAGACACGGACGACGGGGGTATAAATACCACCGGACTAGATATCATCTCTGATGAAGAGGGCAGAATTTGTCATCAAAACATTGGTTAAAATTGATACCTGTACCCGGCTAGAAGCCCAAGAAGAGTTTATTTGTCATATATGCCGGGAAAGCACTAGATCCTTTTTTAGAACATTGTGGTTAGCAAACCAAATACCAGCACACTCAGAAGAAGGACAAGAGCAGCGATTGTCTGCATGTTCTCCTCCATATTACAAACCATCCTTAATTGGTAATATATTGCTGATCCTTTATTGTGACTGGGTTGACATACTGGAACTCCCTATTCAATTATAAGTATATATATATATATATATATTCGCCAGAAGGATGGCTGCAATACACACTGATAGCTCATCACCACTGTCTAAAGGGCAATAAATGCTGGCCTTGTTAATGTTGCTAGGACTTGAAAATAAATTGGATGTGGGAACTAAATCTAACATTTCCAATAAAAAAAATACAGAAAATGATGAAGGTTCTCAGCAGGAGAGAGGAAAAGCATAATCCTTTCAGATCAACAATCCTTCTCATGGAGCAGTTCATCAGAAGTGTCATTGATTTGAAAATATTCTGGAAGACTAAGACACCATCAGTGTCTTCCCCAGACCAACATTACCAGTATTGAAACCCTAGTAACACTTTGCCGATTATTTTGGACATGTCATGTTGTTCACATGCCTGATTCCAGACTCCCAAAATAGACATTCAATTCCAAGTTCTATAATGGGAAAAGATTAAATATTTTTGTTCAGGTGGATACAGGCAAAGTCATAGAATAATAGAGCACTACAGCACAGAAACCGGCCATTTGCCCCATCTAGTCTATGCCGAACTTTCTGTCTAGTCCCATTGACCTGCACCTAGACCATAGTCCTCCATACCATTCCCATCAAAGAACTTATCCAAATTTCTCTTGAATGTTGAAATTGAACCTACATTTACTACTTCTACACTGTCACCATCCTCTGAGTGAACACCCCCTCATGTTCCCTTAAATATTTCACCTTTCAGCCTTCACCCATGGCCTCTACTTCGAGTCTCAACCAACTTCAGTGAAAAAAGCCTGCTTACATTTCTTCCATCTATACCCCTCATAATTTCGTATACCCCTAACAAATCTCCCTTTATTCGCAACTCTTCAGGGGGAGAAAACATCTAATGTATTCAAACATTTCCTATAACACAGGTCCTTCAGTTATCTTTGTAAATTTTCTCTATGCTCTTTCAATCTTATTAATATCTTTCTTGTAGGTAGGTGGCCAAAGATTCAAAGATGTGTTAAGATCTTCTGTGAAGAAATGCTGCATTATCACTGACATCTGGAAACTTCTACTACATACTCACTCAACTGGAAAAATTGATTCTGAAGGAATGGCTTAAGAGAAAAGATCTTCCATAGTGCCATTTAAAAAACCTTTTGGATTTTACATTTTTTTTATTTTACAAAGGACCTACTTATATATTAACAAAAACACATAGAGAAAATTAATTTCTATAAGGTTGAGTTTGTATCAGGACAAAGGCATTGATTCAAGCTGAATAAAATAGATTAAATGAAATAAAGGAAGGCAGAAAAGACTGAATAGGTAGAGAAAAAGCTAGAGATAAAAGAATATCAAAAGGAAGAGAAAAGGAACATAAAGGTGTTAGATCAATGGGTTGATTTCTTTTAAACCTCCTCAAATACTTAAAAATCTAAAAAGAAATTTCTCATTGCTATATTTTCAATGTCAGTTAATATCAATCAATATTAATATTCAAATATATTACATATTTCTAAATAAACCATTTCCTAATTGGTATCTGCTAAAAGATTATTCATGTCTATAATGATGTTTCATAATTTCAACTTTCAGCTATGTCAGACCTCACCATACCAACAGTTAACAGCAATGCCTATTGTGTTTGCCAATCAGAAAAAGATTAACTAACATTGCATGATGAAAGAGCAGAGTTGACACCAGGAGAGCAACTGTGCAACACTAAAGGTAAGTGGGGGATTGTGTCGATTGTGAACAGGATAGCAGAAGACCACGATCTCCCTGTGGTGTCTGGAGGGACAGTTCTGAACCCAAAGATACAGAACAAAACCAACTTACAATAGGTCTATGTCAATTATAAACTCACTGCCTTCCATGATTCCCAAAAACAACTTATTTTTTCAGCTTTTTTTTGTGTTCCATGCTGCTCAAGGGCTTCAGATGCATATTTCTGTTGAGACATGGTGAAACTATGAAACAACTCCACATCCTGAAGTTCCCATAAGTTACATACAGTAAACACAGGAAGAATTGCCAGTAAGTTGAATGGTGGGAGAAAAATGCTCCAAGCTCCTTATCAAAGCTTGTTAATTCTTTCCAAATGAACATTGTGGCGGCAATATATAATGGTCAGCAATTTTAAAGGAATCTGTTTTGCTTCCCATCAGGTAGTGTATTAAATTGCCAAATAAATAAATCCACTGAATATATGGGATGAAATTTTCTATTTATACCTTTTTAAAAATAAAAGTACATAGTTACATTTAATGATAGGTGAACAAACTGACTGGATAACGTTCAAAGGGCAGAGGGAATGACATATAGAGAAAGGATTTACTGAGAGGTTTGTCTTCTGGACCTTGTGCTTTGTGCTATTTATACATGAAGAACAAGTAGGTATTTCTTTAAAAACATGACATATTCTGAAGATACCGCTTCTGCTGAAGACATTTAAAGAATCTGAAGTAATCAGTTGTGGGCTAAGGACAGATGACAGGTAGATTTCAAAGTGGGGATCTAAGATAATCAAAAGTATTGCAGAAAATCTTAAGAGATAAGTTTTATATCCATCTGGGAAGGAAGGGTCTGAGTAGTGATAGCATGGGAAAATCCTGCTTCACCAATCTGGTGGAGATTTTTGAGGAGGTACCTAAGAAGATTGATGAAGGCATGGCAGTAGGCATTGTCTATATATGTGTAATGCCCTGGTTCATATTTTTTACTGTATGAATTACATTTTGTGCAGCTCTGTAAGAGCTGTTTGTTCTGCTTTCAGCCTGTTTGGGTTACTGTTGAAGGTAAGGGATGACGTGGAATGTGTGCCATCCAAATAGCCTGAGGTTTTCTTGGTGAGGGACAATAAGGTTGATCTTGGGCCTTTTGTTCAAGAGGAGATGAAGAGAGAAGACGCTGGGGAGAACTGGTTGTAGCATACGATCTGGTGGGGCACCCATTTGTTCGAGTTGGATTGCGAGTGACGCTCAGAAGGTGGTGTGTAGTTTCACGTTGAACGAGGGCCCAGCGAGTGAGTGACGGAGAGTTCAAGCAGAGCTCCAACATGTGCACATTTGACTGTTTAATGGGCCCTTTTCTTTTTGCTGTTCTTTACTAACCCTTCAGTTAAGATTCATAAATATAATTCCTTTAATTGTATGCAGTGCACTGTCTGTTATTTTGTGGAATTAATTTGTAACAGGGTAGCAAGTGACACAGCATCCACACAAACTGAGATTTGGGGTGGGATCCAGTGCACCTCAGTCTCTAACGTTTGGCAGGGCCAGAGTTTGTCTTCCCTTGAGCTACACAGCCAATGAAACCAGGGTGTTTCATATGGATTTTAGTAAGGTATTTGATAAGGTGCTGATGGATTAGGTGGCCTTAAACATCAAGGCAAGTGTGATCTAAGGCGAACTAGCTAATTAGGTCCAAAATTGTCTTCTTTTATTGGAGGTTTGTGACTAATAGTGTATTACCCATCACCCTGACTATGCTTTCATCTCGCTGCTGCCATCAGCAAAAAGGTTCAGGAGCCTCAGGACCCACACTACTAGGTTCAGGAACAGTTATTATCCCTCAACCACCAGGCTTTTGAACCAGAGGGGATAACTTCACTCACTCCATCACTGAACTGTTCCCACAACCTATACACTCACTTTCAAGGTCTCTTTATCTCACGTTCTTGATATTTATTGCTTATTTTTTTTATTAGAGAGATAGTGGAGCCCCACACAAGAGGTACAAAGACCAACTTGAACAGCAGCTCTCTCGGGCAAGTACCGAGGTCAACGAGTAGCAGCAGCTGGCTTGTGAGAGAGACTGCTGGAGAACACTGATCCATGGACCAGCCAAGAACTTAGTGAAATGCACAAGAGCAACCGCTGAAGAGAAGAGGAGATGCAGGCAGGATCTTACTACCCATGCACCCACATCCCAGCTGTTCCCCTGTCCCTAAAGCTCCTGAGTCTGCAGACCCTGAATTGGCCTCTACAGTCACCAACGATCATGCCATTGCTCCTGAGGACTCTTCTTCTCTCCTGATATTCACAGGCGAAGAACCAGGCATCATTGTCATTTTTTTATAACCACTACTTATCTTTTCTATTGGCCCAGTTTATTGTCTTTTGAACATCCTATTGGGTGCTGTCTTTCATTAATTCTATTATGTTTCTTGGATTTTCTGAGTATGCCTGCAAGAAAATGAATCTCAGGGTTGTATGTAGTGACATATATTTACTTTGACAATAAATTTACTTTTAATTTTGAAATTTGAATTACAAGTATCCTTGTTGGGATCCTGGTTGCTTGTGAAATATGTTAATGACTTGCATGCAGGTGTAGAAGGTATTAGGAAATTTACAGATGCCATGTAAATTGGCAGTGTTATGGATAGTGAAGAAGGTTGCTGAAGGTTGTAACACAATATAGATCAAATGAAGAGTTGGGAGGAGCATTGGCAGATGCAATTTAATCCCAAGAAGTGTGGGGAGATACATTTTGGGTGGTCAAGTAGGGATAGGACATGCACAGTAAATGGTTGCATTACATATGTGTGGAGCAAGAGTGACATTTGAGTAGTAGGATTAAATGATTTTCTGAGTTACATTAGTCACAGTGCACATTGGGCAACTTACAGTGTGGAAGCAATGAACTGGGCCCGTTGAGACAAAAAACACATGGACTTGAAAGCCTACATGAAAAGAGAGGGAGACAATAGGTTTCAAGTCTAAACTTCCTAAAGGTGGCAAGGTCAGTAGATAAGGTCATAAAACAGTTTATGGCATGCTTCAAAATGGGTACAGGATAGAAGAATTGGGACATTATGTTGTAAAGGCTAACTGCACGTTGAGTAAAATGTAAATTTCTGGTTGCCACACTATAAGAAGGATTTGGTTACAGTGAAGAGACTGAAGGAGATATTCATCAGGATGCTGTCTGGACTAGAGGAGAACAACACACACACAAATTGCTGGAGGAACTCAGAAGGCCAGGCAGCATCTAGGAAAAAAGTACAGTCAACGTTTCGGGCCAAAACCCTTCGGCAGCTTGCCTGGGTTTGTTTTCCCTGGAGCGAAAGAAGGTAAGGAGTGGCCTGATGGAGCTACATAGAATTTTTTTCCAAAGGTAGGAACATTGGAAACAATACTTCAGTTGTTCCATTTAATATCAGGGAACATATACAATACACAACCTGAAATTATTTTTCTTTGAAACACACCACAAAAACTGAAACATGCACCAAAGAATAAAGACAGTAAAAATGTTAGAACTCTAAAGCCCCACCACCACCACTTCCCCCTCCCAGGCAAAAATAGCAGCAAAGCAACGAATCTCCCGTTCCCCCACTTAATTCAGCAAAAAAACATCAGCACCCTCCACCCACAAGCAAGCAACAGGAAAGCCCCTCAAGAAAGACCATGATCTGCAGTACAACAAAATCTAATCATTCACCACAACAATTTGATATACCACAGGCTCTCTCTCTCCCTTAATAAAGGGACAGAGAGGTGACATCCTTTCACAGCGAAAGGGGAGATCAACAAAGACAACAGCCCACTGATTTACAGTGTTAAAGTCTGCCACGTTGCTTTTTCCAAGTTCTCCAACTTGAGAATCGGCAACAAATTCTCTCCCATCAATGACAGAAAGAGAGAGTGCCCACAATTCACCAAGTACAGAGCTCCCGACAGATGATTCACGGAGTCTCAAGATGGCGCTCATGGAGTAAACTGCTTCTAGGCTTTGCTCCAAACCTTTTACGTCTTTTTAACCTACAAACACCCCTTAAAGGATCTTCTTATACTTATTCTAAAGGGGTCTAAACATACAGAATTTTTCTTTTTAACTATTTGAATTATTCTCAACTTGCTGAAATGTCTAGAGCAAAAGAATCGAAACAGACGAAAGAACCGATAACTTTAGAAACAATTGTGAAGCTTATAGAAGACAAAAAGAGTTTAAATTTCACATTCTGGAAGATTATAGCCCTGAAGTCTTAAGGGCTAGAATGGCTTTTAGATCGGTTATGTCAAAACTTCACCAGGAAGGCTGCAAGCAAGCGCTGTTATTTCCAGCACACTTGAGAGTCACTCTTGAGGACGGAACTTTTCGGCTGTTTAAATCTCCAGAGGATGCTCAAAGTTTTCTGGAACAATGACATTCTATCGGGCTGACTAATGTAATTTAGCCTATAGATTTGGATCTGTTACAGAATGATGTTTGGTTTTTTTTTTGGGTATGGCTTACATGTATTTCTTGTATACGGTTAAAGCTCTTTTTGCTTGGTTTATTTTGACTTTATTATTTTTTCATATTATTAATCTATTAGCATTGAAAATAACTTATTAGGGTTTTTTTTCTCCTTTTTGCTTTTCTTTTTAAGCTGATATACGCTTTTTTATACTCTTAACATTTAAATATTAAGATTTTTAAAAAATAAAATGTCGTTTCTTCTTCCCGACAGACTTTAGTGCTTGGAACGTCATATCTGTTTTGATGTGTTTGAAGGTTTTAAACTTTCATTTAAAATACCAATCCAGTATTAGTCATTTATGGGTTTTATCATTTTAATTCCTTTTTAACCCTTTTGTTTATATACATTTATAATACTAATTTTATATTTTAACTTTTGTTATACCAACCCTCTCTTATAATGTGGGTTGTTTGTATTTTTTTTAAACTTTGTTATGTCTGAGTTGCCGTCTTGAGACACGGGGGTAATTTTAGTATTAGATTGCTTGCTTGCCTCTTTTTGGCTTTTTTCCTGGGGTTTTGAGGGTGGAGGGAGGGGGATTTTTCTTTTTTCTTTTCCTTTTGCTTGCTTTCTGCTTAGTTTTATTTCATGGGCTTATATGAAACTACAAAAATGGTCACAGTGCCGTGACTTCCGGTTTCTCCATGAACTTACTTCCTTCTTCCGGGTTCATGAGTTCACTTTTTTTTCAAACTTATGTGTTAATTGTAATAAATATTGTCAATATGGATAGGACTATTAACTTTGTTTCTTGGAATACTAATGGTTTAAATCATCCGATCAAACGGAAAAAAACATTCAAAGTATTCCATAGAATGAATGCTAATGTTATTTTTGTACAAGAGACTCATGTAAGGAAGGTGGATAGTCAACGGTTGTTTAGGTTTTGGAAGGGACAACAGTATCACTCAAATTCGCAAGCCAAAGTAAGAGGTGTTTCTATTTTTATAGATTCATCAACTTCTTTTATACATCATGAAACAATTTCAGATCCGCAAGGTAGATTTTTACTTATTACTGGTCCACTTTTTAATCAAAAAGTTGTTTTAGTTAATGTTTATGCTCCAAATACTGATTGTCCTGAATTTTTTAAATGTTTATTTACATCCTTTCCTAATTTGAATCAATACAGATTGATAATGGGTGGGGATTTTAACTATTGTCTAAACCCTTTGATGGATAGATCGAAGCCCACCCAAACTCTTCCGAATAAATCGGCTTCTCTCATTAACTATTTTATGATTGATTCAGCTATTTGTGAAATTTGGCATTTTTTACACCCTAACGACAAAGAATTTTCATACTTTTCCCATGTTTACCATAATTACTCAAGAATTGATTACTTTTTCATTGATCACCATTTACTTACAGATGTTATGGATTGTAAATATGACTCTATTACCATATCTGATCATGCACCTTTGAAGTTATCTATTAAGATGACGGATTCATATATTAATACTAAAGGTTGGAGGTTTAATCCTGTTTTATTGCAGGATCCTGACTTTGTCAACTTTATTAAACAGCAAATTGATTTGTTTTTCTCAACAAATTTTACAGCAGAGATCTCTAGTGGAACTTTGTGGGATACTTTTAAGGCATATATTCGTGGACAGATTATTTCATATTCTGCTGGAGTTAGGAAACGAATTAATTCTAAAATATTAACACTAGTTGATAAAATCAAAGCAATTGACAAGATTTATTCAATGACCCCTAGCAAAGAACTTTATAAAGAAAGAGTGGAACTTCAAATGGAGCATAGCTTACTATTATCCTCCTCGATTGAAAGTCAGTTAATTAAATCAAAAGCCCAATTCTATATATATGGAGATAAGTCTGGTAAATTACTAACTAACCAATTGAAAATTGTTTCGGATAAACGACAGATTACTAGGATTCGTAAACAAGATGGTACTTATAAAGCCTTTCAAGATTTTTATAATTCCTTATATCAATCAGAATGTACTAAGGACTCTTCTATAATAAATGAATTTTTAAGGAAATTGAATATTCCAAAAGTAACTGTTGAGGACAGTGTATTTTTGGATACACCTATTACGGAGTCTGAAATAGAAAAGGCTATTTTTTCAATGAATTCGGGTAAAGCTTCTGGTCCAGATGGTTTTTCTACAGAATTTTTCAAATCTTTTTCTTCCATACTTTCTCCTTGGCTTTGTAAAATTTTTAAAGATGCATTAAGTATAGGTAAACTACCACAATCTTTTTATGAAGCTTCTATTTCTTTAATTCTTAAAAAAGATAAAGACCCTACTGAATGCGCATCCTATCGGCCTATATCCTTGTTGAATACGGATTTTAAGATTTTTAGTAAAATTTTGGCTATTAGATTAGAAAATATATTACCTCAAATTATTTCTGAAGATCAGACTGGATTTATTAAAAATCGCTATTCATCTTTTAATATTAGAAAATTAATTAATATTATTTATACCTCTTCATCTAAAATACCAGAGTGTGTCATTTCTTTAGATGTCGAAAAAGCATTTGATAGAGTCAAATGGCCATATTTATTTAATACAATGCAATATTTTAATTTTAGTTCAAAATTTATTTCATGGATTAAATTAATATACCATAAACCCTTAGCTTCGGTTTTTACCAATAATCAAAGATCCCCTTTTTTTCAGCTATTTCGTGGTACAAGGCAAGGCTGTCCTTTAAGTCCTTTATTATTTGACATTGCTTTAGAACCCTTGGCTATAGGTATTCGTGAATCACCCAATACTTTCGGTATTACCCGTGGGGAGACGATGTATAAGGTATCATTATATGCGGATGACTTGTTATTATATATATCTGACCCTGAAAGATCTATTCCTGCTATTTCTTCTTTGCTCGCTCAATTTAGTAACTTTTCTGGTTATAAATTGAATTTTAATAAGAGTGAACGATTTCCATTAAATATGCATGTTCCAATTCATAATCATGTACCATATAGAATTGTTACAGATTATTTTACTTATTTAGGTATTAAAATTACTAAAAAACATAAAGATTTATTTAAAATTAATTTTCTACCTTTAATCAATCAAATTAAGCAACTTGTTAATAGGTGGTCTCCATTATCTTTGTCTTTGGTAGGCAGAGTTAACGCCATTAAGATGATGATACTACCTAAATTTTTATATTTATTTCAAGCATTACCAATTTTTATTCCTAAATCTTTTTTTGATATGGTTGACTCTAAAATATCTTCTTATTTGTGGCAGAACAAAAATCCTAGACTAGGCAAAAAATATTTACAGAAGCCTAAGAAGGAGGGCGGCTTGGCTCTACCAAACTTAAGATTTTACTATTGGGCAGTTAATATACGGTATTTAATATTCTGGACACAAGAATCGACTACAGCTGTTTGCCCACAATGGGTAAATTTGGAATGTAAATCTGTGCAAGATTTTTCACTGATCTCAATCTTAGGATCTTCACTTCCTTTTTCGTTATTCAAAATGAATAAACAGATAACTAATCCCATAGTCAAGTATACATTACGAATTTGGTTTCAATTTCGTAAATTTTTTGGCTTGAATAAGTTTATGCTGTCATGTCCTATAATATCTAACTACTTCTTTCGGCCTTCATCTATAGATCAAGCTTTTCTTTTATGGAAAACAAAAGGTATAACATGTTTTCGTGATCTGTTTTTGGATGATAACATTATGTCCTTTGAACAGCTATCTAATAAATATAATTTACCTAAAACCCATTTTTTTAGATATTTGCAAGTCAGAAATTTTCTGTATAATGAATTAAAGTCTTTTTCGAAAGAATGTCCATTGGACATTACAGAAAGAATTTTAGCCCTCAATCCTTGTCAAAAGGGTTTAGTATAATCATTTATAATATGATTATGAGTGTACAGCCAGATGTATCAGAAAAAATTAAGAAGGAATGGCAAGAAGAATTGCATTGTCCTATATCTACTGAGGAATGGGAAAAAATTTTATTATTGGTAAATTCGTCCTCTATTTGTGCTAAACATGCCCTAATACAATTTAAGGTTGTACATAGAGCTCACATGTCTAAAGATAAACTTGCTCAATTTTATTCTTATGTTAATTCAACCTGTGACAGATGTCATTCTGATGTTGCTTCATTGACTCATATGTTTTGGTCTTGTCCTTGTGTACAAAATTATTGGAAAGATATTTTTAATATTATTTCAAGAGTTTTAAATATCAATCTCCAACCGCATCCTTTTACTGCAATTTTTGGTTTACCAATGATAGATAATAATCGTCTATCCGCTTCATCTCAACGAATGATTGCATTTGTTACATTAATGGCTAGAAGATCTATTTTACTGAATTGGAAAGAAATTAACCCTCCAACTGTATTTCAGTGGTTTTCTCAAACTATTTCTTGTCTGAGTTTAGAAAAAATTAGAAGTGTGGTTTTTGATTCTTCAGTTAAATTTGAGGAAACTTGGAGACCATTTATTCAACATTTTCATATGAGTTAAATGGTCTGATCCTAAACCTTACTGTTATTATCATTAATTATTTGGATGGAGGTTCGGAGTTATCGGCACTACTGTATGTATTTAACATTATGCAATTGCCCATGTTGGTTAGTTTTTTTTAAAGTTTTCTTTTAGTTTTTTGTTGGGGTTTTTTTTTCTTCTCTTTTTTGATTCTTTTACATTAATACTATGAGTTTGGGAGGCCTTATATATTGATTATTACATATCCGATTGTCTATTTAAACTATTAATTATGTACTCTCAAACATTTTGTATTCATATTTCACTAATGTTTTTCTTAAAATTAATAAAAAGATTTAAAAAGAAAGAAAGAAAGAAAGAAAGATGATTCACGGTTCCCAATATTCCATTTTCTCCCTCATTTGGCGGCACCAGCATAGGATCAGCTCATCTCCAGGTCTGCAAAGCCTGGGAACCCTGAAGGTGTGCTCAACTTCTAGGCCGTGTCCTTGGGATATCGAAAAATGGCCAGTCGGTGAGTCCCAGGAGCGGGTCCCATCGTTGCAAAGAACTGAAGTTTGAGTGTAACTCTAGGTCAGGGTCTTCAACAGAAGCTCATCCACCTTGAAAAGGAAAGAGACATTAAGAACAGATATTAAGCAATTTCCACAGATGAGCTCGAAGAAGTCGCTGTTGAGCGCCATCGTAGCTCCACGCTATATACAAGAAGGTATATTTAAGTTGAGAGGATAGAATTTGAAAGGAAGGCTGAGGGGAATTTTCAGGCAGAGTGCGCTTGAATTCTCTGACAGAGAATGTGGTGAAGCCAGATACAATCAATATATTTAAGAAACATTTAGAGAGGTGTCTAAATAGATCTAATGCAGGCAAATTGGAGTAGTATAGACGGGCAACAAAGTTGGCATGAACATAGTGGGTTGAATGGCCTATTTTTTTTCAATAAATTTTTTTAATTGAATTTTCAAATAGGTTACAGAAAGAAAAAAAATTATCAACCCTTCCCCCCTCTCCTTAACCCCTCCCCCCAACATATCCCTATAGAAAAAAAAGAGAAGAAAAAAGAAAGAAAGAAAGAAAGAAAGAAAGAAAGAAAGAAAGAAAGAAAGAAAGAAAGAAAGAAAGAAAGAAAGAAAGAAAGAAAGAAAGAAAGAAAGAAAGAAAGAAAAAGAAAGAAAGAATGCCTGGATATCGGAAGATCCCCACATGCTCCATAGAGTTCATAATAGCTTTAACATGTATATTTATTTATTTCCCCAGATAACCAATAATTTTATCTTTGGACATCTATATATTTAATCCTATCTTTTGTAAATAAGGGCACCAAATTTTCAGAAATATTTCATATTTATCTCTTAAATTGTAAGTAATTTTTTCAAGTGGAATGCAGCTAAAAATTTCATTCTTCCAACGATCTATACTTAAGTATGAATCCGATTTCCAAGTAACTGCAATAACCTTTTTGGCTACTGCCAATGCAATTTTTATGAATTCTTTCTGATATTTATTCAATTTGGATTTTGATTTTATCCCTTCAATATCGCCTAGTAAAAATAATGTTGGATTATGTGGAAGTTGTATTCCAATAATTTGTTCCAGTAAAACTCTTAAATTTGTCCAAAAAGGTTGAATTTTAAAACAAGACCAAGTAGAGTGTAAAGAAGTACCAATTTCTTGATTACTTCGAAAACATTGATCAGATAAATTTGAGGTTAATCTATTTATTTTTTGTGGTGTAATACATAATTGATGTATTGTATTTGTCATACTGTCAAGACATAATCTTGACCAACTTGTTTCATCAATTTTAATATTCAAATCAGTTTCCCATTTTTGTCTTGACTTATGAATTCCTTGTTTAATTGCCTGTTTTTGAATCAAATTATACATACCAGAAATAATTTTTTTAATTTTTCCTTTATGAATTAAAGTTTCTATTTCATTAGGTTTCGACAATAACATTGTTTGACCCAGTTTATCTCTTAAATAAGCCCTTATTTGGAAATAACAGAAAAGAGTGTTATTTGATCTTTTATATTTATTCTTTAATTGGTCAAATGACATTAATATACCTCCTTCAAAACAGTCTCCTATATATCTAATCCCTTTCTGAAACCAATTATATAAAAATTGATTATCCATTGTAAAAGGAATAAGTTTATTTTGAATTAAAAGTCTCTTTCCTAATAAAGATTTCTTTATCTCATCATCAACATTTATCTTATTCCATAAATCAATCAAATGTTTTAGTATAGGAGATTCTTTCTTTTCCCATATCCATTTAGATTCCCATTTATATATAAAATCTTCTGGTATATTTTGTCCTATTTTATCTAGTTCTATTCTAATCCATGCCGGTTTATCTTCATCAAAAAAAGATGCAATAAATCTAAATTGATTTGCTTTGTAATAATTCTTAAAATTTGGTAATTATAACCCTCCTAGGTCAAATTTCCATGTCAATTTTTCCAACGATATTCTTGACATCTTACCTTTCCAAAGGAACTTCCTCACACATTTACTTAACTCTTGAAAAAACTTCTGCGGTAATTGTATTGGTAGTGTTTGGAATAAATATTGTAATCCAGGGAATATATTCATTTTTACAGCATTGACTCTACCTACTAATGTTATTGGTAACATCATCCATTTGTCAAGATCCTCTTGAATTTTTTTCAATAATGGCAAATAATTTAGTTTATATAAATTCTTTATATCATTATCCACTCTTATACCTAAATACCTTATACCATTTATTGGCCATCTAAATTGAGTTATTAATCGACATTGACTATAATCTCCTTTAGTAAGGGGTAGAATTTCACTTTTATCCCAATTTATTTTGTACCCTGATATTTTCCCATATTCTTCCAATCTAGAAGATAATTTACGCAACGAATGCAATGGGTTAGTTAGATAAATCAGAACATCATCAGCAAATAAGTTAATCTTATATTCCTCCTGATTAACTCTGAAACCTATAATATCTGAGTCAGTTCTAATTAATTCAGCTAATGGTTCTATCGCCAACACAAATAAAGCAGGTGATAATGGACAACCTTGTCTAGTTGACCTTGTTAACTGAAATGATGTTGAAATTTGGCCATTTGTCACCACTTTAGCTTTGGGGTTAGTATTTTTAATCCATTTTATAAAAGATACTCCTAATCCATATTTTTCCAATACCTTAAATAAAAAATCCCATTCCAATCTATCAAATGCTTTTTCTGCATCCAAAGCAACTGCCACACTCATTTCTTCCCTCTTTTGTGCCAAATGAATTATGCTAAGTAACTGAGTTACATTACCTGCCAATTGTCTATTTTTAATAAATCCTGTTTGGTCCATGTGTATTAATTTTGGTAAGTATTTAGATAATCTATTAGATAAAATCTTTGCTATTATTTTATAGTCCATGTTCAACAAAGAAATAGGTCTATACGATGTTGGCTTTAAAAGATCTCTGTCTTTTTTTGGCAATACTATTAAAATAGCTGTTGAAAAAGATTCTGGATGTTTATGCGTTCTTTCCGCTTGGTGTATTAGCTCCATAAAAGGAGGAATTAATAAATCTTTAAACTTTTTGTAAAATTCAGGCAGAAAACCATCTTCTCCTGGAGATTTATTACTCTGGTGATCCTAGAGCTTCTTCGACCTCTTTTAATGTAAAAGGCACATCTAATCCCTTCTGTTCTTCCAAATTCAATTTTGGGAGAGTTATTTGTGATTAAAACCTTTCTATCTCAACAATATCATTTTGTGATTCTGATTGATACAGTTCAGAATAAAAAATTTTACAAGTTTCATTGATTTCTAAAGGTTTATAAGTAATTTTATTTACACTTGTTCTAATTGCATTTATCGTTTTGGAAGCCTGGTCTGTTTTTAACTGCCAAGCAAGAATCTTGTGTGATCTTTCACCTAGTTCATAATATTTCTGTTTAGTTCTCATAATTGCTTTTTCTGTTCGGTATGTCTGAAGTGTATTATATTGTAGCTTCTTATTAACAAGTTGTCTTTGTTTTTCTTCTGTCATATATCTTCGAGATTCTTTTTCTAATTTTGTAATCTCTTTTTCCAATTGATCTATTTCTACCATATATTACTTCTTAATTTTAGAAGTATAACTTATTATCTGGCCTCTCAAATATGCTTTCATCGCTTCCCATGAGATAAATCTATCATCAACTGAATGTGAGTTTGTATCTAAAAAAAAACTGAATCTGTTTTTTCATAAAATCACAAAAATCTTGATGTTTTAATAATATTGAATTAAATCTCCATCTGTAAATCGATTCCTCCTTATCCATCATTATCATTATCATTGTCATTAGCAAGGGGGAATGATCTGACAATATTCTTGCCTTATATTCCATATTTTTCACTCTGCCTTGAGTATTCGCTGATAGTAGGAAAAAATCTATCCTTGAATAAGTTTTATGTCTATTTGAATAAAATGAATAATCTCTTTCTCTTGGGTTAATTCTTCTCCATATATCAATCAAATTTAAATTTTTCATCAATGATAAAGTTAATTTTGCTACTTTTGGTTTTGTAACAACCTTTGTTGACCTATCTAAAACTGGGTCTAGACAAAAGTTAAAGTCTCCACCTATTAATATTTTATCGTGTGCATCAGCCAAATTCAAAAAAGCCTCTTGTATAAATTTTACATTGTTTTCATTTGGTGCCTAAATATTCATAAGAGTCCATAGTTCTGAAAAGATTTGACAATGTATAATTACATATCTTCCCGCAGGATCAATTAATACATTTTGTATTTTAATTGGTAAAGTTCTATTGACCAAAATTGCAACTCCCCTCGCTTTTGAATTAAATGAAGCTGCAATAACATTTCCGACCCAATCTCTCTTTAATTTCTGATGTTCTATCTCTGTTAAATGTGTTTCTTGTATAAAAGCTATATCTATTTTCATTTTCTTAATGTATGTTAAAATTCTTTTTCTTTTCACCGGTCCATTAAGCCCATTAACATTAAAACTTAAGAAATTAATTAAATTAGTCATTATTTTTAATGGGGTTACTCCAAACTATAATAATACATAATATTTCAACTCTCATAGTACCTTGGGGAATTATTTTAAAATTCTCCATGTTGCTATGTGTCTCCGCTCCGATCATCCAGACAAAGAAAGAAAGATAAAAGAAAAATAGATTATAAAGAAAAAACAACAGAAAACCCCCTGCTAATGTGTTGTAATGAAAAAAAACGCAACATTACCCCCCCTCCGTTGTGCGGGCCATGGCAAACGCCATGATTACACACGTGAATCCCGTAGCGATCAATCCGAAGTTCCCCCAGCTCCCCCGTAGCATGAAAAAAGTATATGTAAGAGAAGAAAAAATAATATCACTACTCTCAATTAATATTTCTCAAATTTTTGCCTTTCTCCCCCTGTATCATATAATTAAAAGTATATTTAAATATTCTTCTGTCCTTAATGTCCATCAACTCACTTCACTGTCCCCGTCTTCATCTTTAATCTGTTTCACTTTTAAATCTTTACTGTGTCTAGCAAATATTTGGGAGTTCTTGTGCACACTCCTCTGCATACCGATGATCAGTAAAAAATCTTCTTTTTCCATCATCCAAAAAAATTATCAGTGTTGCCGGGTGGCGCAATATAAATTTATAACCCTTTTCCCATAAAACTTTTTTCGCTGGATTAAATTCCTTCTTTCTCTTCAAAAGGTCATAACTTATATCAGGATAGAAAAGAACTGCTTTCCTTTCTATCATCAATGGCTCATTTCTCTTTCTGGCACATTGGGCAGCCGCCTTCAGGATCTTTTCCTTATCTTGATATCTTAAGCATTTCATCAAGATTGGTCGTGGGTTTTGATCAGGTTGAGGTTTTGGTCTTAAGGCTCTGTGGACCCTTTCGATTTCAATCAACTGAGTTCCCTCTTCCATTTCCAAATTTTCCGGGATCCATTTTTGAAAATTTTTTATTGGATCCTCTCCCTCTATCCCTTCTTTAAGACCAACAATTTTAATATTATTTCGTCTACTAAAATTTTCAAGCACTTCTATTTTTTCCAAGTCATTTTCTTTCTGATGTCCAGGCAAGAATATTATCTTCCATTTTATTCACTCTATCAATAGTGTCTCCCGTTATTTCTTCCAACTTTTTAACTTTCTTGTCCATTTTCTCCTGTTTTTTCACCATTTTATCAAACATAATCTTCATTTTTTTAATATCTTCTTTTATTATTTTTAATGTTTTTAATTCTTTTCATTCATGCATTATTTGACCAAAGCTTTTCTTATGTCTCCAGAAGATCTTCCACCTCCAACCTCTTCCTGTTGTTCTTCTTTTGCCTCCTCATCTTCATCTGTATGTTCCAGAGAATCCGAATCCACCTCAGATTCATTTTCACTTCCACTTCCAATCGTAGCTGGGATTTGTAGTTCAAATTGCTCATGTTTGCGCATGCCCCTTCCTTCGCGCACGTGCAGTTCCTATTGTTCCTTCTTGGAGACTGTTGATGTTGCCGCCGATTCCTGTTCTGTATCGCCGGAGGTGAGATGCACTTGAGTCCGAGGCTCCTTCATGGTGGCCGGCCCAGCTTGTACTGTCTTCAAAGTAGTAGTTTTCTTCTGCGTCTGTTTAGGAGGCATATCGAAGGAAAATCTTGAGTAGTTTAGATGTAGTTTTTAGAAAATATTTACTAACTTTTCTTCACTTAAACATTAATTTATTAGTTTTTTACGGGAGAGCTGGATTTCCACGTCTCGATCCTACGTCATCACGTGACATCCCCTGAATGGCCTATTTCAGTGATGTGCAATTCTATGACTAAGTTTTGATGTAATTACTGTTTCTTCATGAAGTTTTCCAATCATCTTGAACCAATTACCATAGCACTCACTGCCTATTTGATTATGTGATACATTCAATGAACTTGCACTCCCAGGAGAATATTATAATTGTCTAGAACACAGTTTGGAATTAGGCTGTAATAAAAAGCAAATTGTCGGAGGAACTGTGTGGATCAGGCAGCATCTGTGAAGGCAGAGGGATGGTCAACATTTCATGTTGAGACCCTAATGCTTGACATGCTGAGATCCCCCAGCATTTTGTTTCTTTGCTCCAGATTCCAGCATCTGTATTTTCTTTCTGCACACTGTAGGTGAAAAATTGCTCCATTTATCCTTACATGTTACTCTTTGGATGAGTTTCTCTGACCTGAAACATCAACTGTTTATTTCCCTCCATAGATGCTGCTTGACCCATTGAGTTCCTCCAGCATGTGTGCATGTTGCTAATGATTTCCAGCATCTGCAGAATCTCTTGTGTTGCTGATGTTACATTAAGTGTTTGATTAATAACTCAAATTTTCACTAATGCTCTGATTCAACAACTGTATTGTATCTCATCAGTGTCAAACCAGAGCAGTATGATTGTTAAACAATAAAATCAGAAAATGCTGGAAATACCCAGCAGGTCCAGCCACCTTTGTGGGAACAGAAATAGAATTAACTTTTCGGGTGAGGAACAAGAGATATGATTCTCACTGGTTAACATATAAAATATACTGTGAGCATTAAAATGAACATCAAAATGATGTGTAGCATTGAAGATAAAACAGACAATGACAACTCTGATTAAAAGGTATGAATATTTTAAAATAATTAACCCAGCACAAAATAATTTTAAGAATGCAGGGAGCATTTGCATTAAGTTAACTATAATAAATGTCTATTTAAAAAAACTCATCCTTGAGTATTTCTGTCATTTCTCCAAAGAAATTCAAATTAAATTTATATAAGAAGCAATTGCAATTCATGAGGTTAAGTTCCCTGTCATCCACATGCAGTGCAATTAATATATTCTTGGAATGTGAGTGATACTACCTGTGAAATTGACTGTGATTATTCTGAGGTGACTCTGGAGATAATATTTAATTACCATGTTTAATCGATATCTGCTGGCATGAACTAATTCTGTCTAAATAAAGGTAGTATTTTGCTATTGATTAATGTTCATCACATAGACCTATTATCTAATTGTTCTGGCGATCAATTGAACCAAGTCAGAGGCAATAATCCTTTAAAAAAAAGTCTCCCCCTTCATGTAGCTGAGGTATGGTTTAAAATAATGGAGATTACAGTCATCATAAGAAATTAATTAATGTACTTAGCTAGAATTAGATCACCATAATTTTTTTAAATGGCTTTAATTTGTAATATTTATGTCCATTTTTATAAAAGTGTCAGTCATTAATTTTAAAAGTAGGTTAAAATTGAAGTCTAAATTGAGAGGTTTTGTATATGACAAACTGAACATTTTTTTGCTAATAATTAAAATTGCAACACTTTCACTAATCAGTATTTTTCACAAAACCATTAATATTTCTTTTTAAAGTTATATGTAATAGACAAGCCACAAAATTGATGTATATTTATAATTAATTTTATACGGTAGCTCTTTTATTATCTCAAGTTATCTGTCGCATCGCTGGATGTAAAAGTCATGAAGCTCCAGAAATAATAAACCTGGGATAGAATCATAGAATTAATACAGAAACAGACCATTTGACCCAACTCTTCTAGGCTGACTAATAGGCATCCTTCCATTCTAAACCATTCACCCATCACTGGGTCCATAGCCTCTGTGCCTAAGCAACTTAAGTGTTCATCTGGACATATCTTAAGTGCTGTCAGCAAACACGCTTCATCAACTCTCTCAATCCAGGTACTTACCACTCTGGGTGAAAAAGGACCCCCTCCCCCCTTATTTGTCCTCTGAATCTCTCTCCCCTTGAAGCAAATATTCCTGCAGTCCACTCATTCCAGATCCCTCATGATTGTATATGCCTCATTCATGTGCCCTCTTAACCTCCTTTGTTCCCGGGAAAAAAGACCAGACTTCTTCAGTTTCTCCTCATAATTGAATTGCTCCATCCCAGGCAATAACCTGGCAAAACTCCCCTGCACCATCTCCAGTGCTATCACATCCTTCCTACCTTGTTGACCAGAATTGCCAGCTTGAGACCAAGATTGCAGCATTACCTCGCTACTTCTGTATTCACTGAGCAGACTGATGAAGGTCGTTCTTCTGCATGCCTTCCAACCATGTTGTCTATCTGTTTGGCTGCCTTCAAGGATCAATGGACATTTAATCCAAGGTTGCTCAGTTCTTTAATACTCCTTAAGACCCTACCATTCATGGTGTATGTCCTATCCTCATTCCTGCTTCCAAAATGCATCACCTCACATTTATCTGGATTAAATTTCATCTGCCATTTTCAGCACATTTCATCAAGGCATAGCCATCTCCCTGCAACTTACGACTATCTTACGCACTATCACCAATCTTCATGCCACTCTTGCCATCCAAGTTATTCACACATATTATTAATAGTAAGGGTCCCAGCATCAATCTTTGTATGACACCATTAGTCACAGGATTTAAACCATCTCCCTCTGTCTCTTATTGCATAGCTAACTTTGAACCTAGTTTGCCAATTTGCCCAGGATCCCACAGGCCTTAAACTTCGAAACAAGTCAAAGAATTTACCAAAGTTCATGTAAGTTGCATCTACTGCCCTGTCCCGATTGATAAACTGTGTTATCGCTTTAAAGAATTCAATCAGACAGGTCTGCACTTGACTACACCGTGTTGGCTGTCTCTGACTTGTCCTTGCCTTTTTAAGTGATCATTAATCCTCTCCCTCAGAATTTTCTCAGTAGCTTCCCTTCCAGTGATGTCAGGATCATAGGATTGCCTTCCTTGATTTAGCCTCCATTCATTTAGTATCTCATGTCTTCAGCAAAGATTTAAAAATCTCTGCCAGATCCCAGCAATCTCTTCCTTTGTCTCCTATAGCAGCCTGGACACCTGAATTAAATTTTCATCTACCCCTTCAATAAATTCTCCAACCACAGTCTTTTTTTGTGAATACATATTACCTTATTTTTCCCAATTGATTCTAAATACTCCTTGGTATTCTTTTCTCCCTAATATGCTTACGGAACAACTTTAGATTTATCTTAATCCTGTCTGACAGTGATTTCTGGATTCCCCTCTTTGCCTTCCTAATTTCCTTTCTCAGTCCCTTTCTGCACTTCTTATGCCCTTAAAAGCCTTCCCTGTCATCAGTTCCTTATACTTGTCATATGCTTCCTCTTTTTCTCTTTATCTTATCCCAAATATCCCTCAACATCTAGATTCTCTATACTTATTATATCTTTTTATTGCCTTTACAGGTATGCGTTGACTTTGAACTCCTGCTATTTCTACTTTGGATGATGATCTAGTCTTACTTATCAGGAGATGATCCCAATTTGCCTTTATCAGGTCCTCACCTATGCTAATTACAAAATTTCATCCATAAATATATGCCCATTATCTTGAAATCAAAACCTTCTTTCATGATCTGTTATTTATGAACATTACACTAAACCAAGATGTTAACCATTCTGTGGTTTGAATTTTCTTTCAGAGCTAAGAAGCTGGGTTGGGATTCTACTGACCTGTGCTGTTAGTATGATGAAAGAAGTAAAAGTGTTTTATGGTTAATTGGTAAACAAATAGACCTTGCATCCTGATGTTACCTATAGAATTGAGGAATGAAAGTTTGCAAGACCAGCAAAGTAGATGTTCCATCTGTAGGTTACATGGTCGGCACAACATTGTGGGCTGAAGGGCCTGTAATGTAATGTAGGTTTCAATGCTCTTTGTTCACTCAGAGAGTGGTGGGAGTGTGGAATATGCTGCTAACAGAAGTGGTAGATGTGAGTTCAATTGTAACATTTAAGAGAAGTTTGGATTGGGACATGGATGAGAAATGGATGAGAGGGGTAGGGATGGCTATGGGCTGGGTGCAGGTAGATGGATTAGGCAGAAGGAGGAGCTGAAGGACTTGTTTCTGAGCTGTACTGCTCTGTAACTCAATGACTTTATGACATGCTGTCTTCTAAGCCAAGTATGTTGCATCTTAGTATATTGTAAACTGGGCAATCTAGCTACCCTGTAAAGTCCAATAAGGCATCTTTACATAAAACCGTAAGACCACACACATACTGTAGAAACAGAATTAGCTCATTCAGCTCATTGAACCTGCTCCACAATTCAATCCTGGCTGATTTAATTTCCTTTTCGATCCCTTTCTCCAGTCTTCTCCCCATAACCTTTGGTCCCCTTGCTAATCAAGAACCTACCAACATCCACTTGTAATATACTCCATTAGAAAGGTAGAAGGCCTCCATGGCCACCTGTGGCAATGAATTCCACAGATTCACCACCCTCTGGATAAAGAAAGTAGACCATAAGACCATAAGTCATAGGAGCAGAATTAGGCCATCTGCCCATCGAGTCTGCTCCGCCATTCAATCATGGCTGATCCTTTTTTTACTCCTCCTCAACCCCAGTTCCCAACTTTCTCCCCGTAAACTTTGATGCCATGTCCAATCAAGAACCTATCAACCTCTGCCTTAAATACACCCAACACCTCCACAGCTGCATGCGGCAACAAATTCCACAGATTTACCACCCTTTGGCTAAAGAAATTTTTCTGCTCTGTTTGAAAGGGCACCCCTCTTGTCCTAGACTCTCCCACATGGGAAACATCCTTTCCACATCTACTCTGTTTAGGCCTTTCAACATTCGAAATGTTTCAATGAGATCCCCCTCATGCTTCTGAATTCCGGTGAGTATAGACCCAGAGCCATCAAATGTTCCTCATATGATAATCCTTGTAAACTTTCTCTGGACCCTCTCCAATGCTAGTAAATCTTTTCTAAGCTAAGGGGCCCAAAACTGTACACAATACTGAAGGTGAGGCCTCGCTAGTGCTTTATAAAGCCTCAGCATCACATCCTTGCTCTTGTATCCTAAACCCCTTGAAATGAAAGCTAACATGGAATTTGCATTCCTCACCACCAACTCGAACTGCAAGTTAACCCTCAGGGTGTTCTGCACAAGGACTCCCAAGTCCCTCTGCATCTCAGATTCCTGGATTTTCTCCCTGTTTAGAAAATAATCCACACATTTATTTCTACTAATAAATTGCATGACCATGCATTTTCCAACATTGTACTTCATTTGCCACTTTCTTGCTCATTCTCCTAACCTGTCTAAGTCCTTCTGCATCCTGTCTCCTCAGCATTAGCTGCCCCCAAACCATCTATTCCATCATCTAAATCATTTATATATAGCATAAAAAGAAGTGGTCCCAATGCTGACCCCTGTGGAAAACCTAAAATGATCCTTTTATTCCAACTCGCTGCCTCCTACCAATCAGCCAATACTCTAACCATGTTAGTAACTTTCCTGCAATACTATGGGCTCTGAACTTGGTAAGCAGCCTCATGTGTGGCATCTTGTCAAAGGCCTTCTGGAAGTCCATATATACAACATCCACTACATCCCCTTATCTATCCTACTTGTAATCTCCTCAAAGAATTCCAACAGGTTCGTCAGATAGGATTTTCCCTGAAGGAAACCATGCTGACATTGTCTTATCTTGGCTTGTGTCACCAAGTACTCCATCACCTCATCCTTAACAATTGACTCTAACATCTTCCCAACCACTGAGGTCAGGCTAACTGGTCTATAATTTCCTTTCTCCTGCCTTCCTCCTTTCTTAAAAATTTTTACACCTTGGAGATTGCACCAAAATACATGGATGTCCTTGAAGCAGAGTATTCAACTTTACCATAGACAACATTCACTTTAATGTTGCCCAGATATCCATATCAGCATCCAGCAGGCAGAGAAACATCAATGTGTGGACTATGCTCACTTTAATCAGCACATCAGATCAATTGTGGAAACAGAAGTAGATTAATAACCTTGTACCGTGGAATCGGTAAAATATCCTAACCCTTAGCAACAGCAAAATGAAGGAGTTGGTTGTTTTTTATTGACCTAAAAAACCAGGCTTTTGGGAGGTGATGGGGAGGGGGAGCATGGGCAGTGGGTGAACACCCTGTCCTCAACAACAGAATTGCTGTAGAGCTGGTTGACAACTCCAAGCTCCTCATCATCTATACCACCAGCAGCCTCACCTGGAGACTCAATATGAATGCAGGGATGAAGAAAGTGCATCAGTGTGTGTCTTTTCTTAATCACCTGAGAAGTTTCAGCTGTCCTTGACAATTCTTACGATTGCCTGAAGCAGAGCTCTTCGCTCTCCGCACTCCTTGGGAAAAGAAGCTTCTTCTGAATACCTAACTGGATTTCTGGCTGTTGTACCAAGTTCTAACCATTAATTGAAACCAGTTGTTGGCTTTGAAAGGCCCTTTGTTCTCTAATACCAAGCTTCTTAGCATTAGGAGTTCCGACAGCCCCAGTTTCAGAAGGATTGTTGAGAAAGCTGTTTTAAGCACCCTCTCCTATAATGGGATTGAAAAATCTGACAGGTATCAACTTGTCATTGTCAAGAGACTGATTGATTTGAAATTTTGACTCTGGTTTATTCTTTGTTTATTTGAAGACAGTTTAGATGTTTATATTTTGTGGGCATATTTCTTCACTAAAGCAAGATCAATTTTATTGAAACATTTCCCCAGACCACAGGAATAAGTGGAATAAGCTTTATATTTTTTCAAGACAGTCAATGTAAAGGTGGGGTTTTCAACCAAGAAATGCAATTGCAAAATGTTTATTGACAATCTTTTTGACAAAATGTAAATTTGTTGTAGCCAAATTGATTTTACTGTCTCCACTCACTTTTTCAGAGAAGTACTGCAGGCCACAGAGGACTGCTGTCAAACATAAGTAGAAATGAAAAATAAAGTATCTGAGTCCCAAGTGGTAAAGGATAACTGTAATTGGCTTGGAGTGACATCATTTTTTTCATGTAATTGAAGTCTAGCTGGAAGAAAATTGCACTAATATTTGCAATGTTTCCTGTGGATAGAAGGAGAAAAAGAACAGAATAAAGTGTACTTTGAAATTTAAAAAGTAACTGAGCAACGGGAAACTTTGAGAAAGGGCATAATTAATGCATAGTCACATTCAAATGAGGGGAAAAAGCAGGTCCTCCAAGTTAGTGCTTCCTGCATGACTAAAGGTATGAATATAAAGTTCAGAACAAACAGAAAAATGGAATTATATGTTACAGAAACAAGCTTTTTAGCCCACTCAGACCACCCAATTTTATTCTGTCCACTTGCCTAACATCTCTCCATATATCCTACCTGTCAGCTGTACACTATGAGCAATTTACAGTGACCAGTTGAAGTACCAACTTGCACAAATTTATGGGAAACCCATGCAATCAGTGGGAGAACGTGCAGACTCCACACATACAGGATGTCAGGACTAAATCCAACTCAGTGAGACAGCAACTCTGCCACATGCACCAATGTGTTGACCTGTAGAGATCACAGCTTAGTGGAGAATAGAGGTGAATATAAAAGGTAAAAGGAATAACTGTGAAAAGAGAAGGAACAATAAGAGTCATTGATAAACCGAGAACACTAATTTTAATCACTCCAGTTTAATTATTGATACTAAATACCCAGGCCATGTTCTCTTCTCACTACTGCCATTGGGCAAAAGGTACAGGACCCTTAGGACCCACGCCAACAGGTTCAGGAGCAGTTATTACCTTACAGCCATCAGACTCCTGAATCAGTGTGAATAACTTCATTCACCTCAATGCTGAACTGACTCCACAACCTATAGACTGCTACAATTCATGTTTTCAGTATTATTTACTTGCTGTACTTTTTGTTTTATTTGCACAATTTGGCTTCTTTTGCAGATTGATTGCATGCCAGTATGTTTATGTATAGTTTTTTTTTAAATTATTGTATTTCTTTATCTTCCTGGAAAAGTCTGCAAGAAAATGAATCGCAAGGTGACATACACATAATTTGATTAATGTTGACTTTGACTTGACAGCTTTGTGGAATATAGTGTAAATGTATTTAAAAAAGATAATCAGCTTAATTTTTAACCTGAGACCAAATCCATCAATCAGCTCCCTGCTCAACCAATAAACAAATGCAAATTCTTCAGCTGGAAGAGGGACTGATTGGCCAACCGGCATTCCTTCCCTATCCTGAACTCAGCATTACTATAGGCTATAATTTGGGAAGAAGAGGTCCAAGATCAGGTCAAATGTCTAAACTCAACTTATCTATTGAGCCTCATGTCTTGGAATCACACACAATCCATCGGTTCCACAGTAACACAACACTGTCCAAGAAAATATCACTTCTCACACACATTCTTAACTGCTAGTGTAAGGAAATCTTGTCAAATTATGACAATTTGTCTCCTTCACTATTGATTCCTGTCTATTCTTCAGCAAAAGGCCTAAGTTCTACTACGTTCCATCTGCCTGTCTAGACAACCAGCCCAATATTTCTTGATCCAGTATTGGGCCAATGCTATATGAAATTTCAAGACATATTCCATGAAATTTTACAAAATTTCACGACTTACATCAGTGCTAATAAATTTCATTCTGATTCTGGTATGCACATAGACAAAAAAGAAATGACAACATTCAAGCTGGAAGTAATTCATTTCACATAAGATTGATCCGGTATTTCCGGAATTAACAATGAATTTCAGGTTTATTATCACTGAAAAATGCTGTGAAATTTGTTGTGTTGCAGAAGTATAGTGCAATACATAAAAATTATAAAAAGTTACAGTAAGAATTTAATAAATAAAGCAAAAGAGAGCAAAATTAGAGATATTTCTCATGAGTTCATGGACCATTGGGAAATCTGAGAGAAAGAAGCGGTTCCTAAAATGTTGAATGTGTGTCTTTACGCTCCTTTATCTCCTCCCTGATGGTAGTAATGAGAAGAGGGCATGTCCTGGATGGTGAGGGCGCTCCATAATAGATACTGCCTTCTTAATGTATCGCCTTTTGAAGATGTCCTCAAGGATGAGGAATTAGTGCCCATGATGCAGCTGACTAAGTCTCCAATGCTCTGTAGCTTTTTTCCTATCTTGTACATTGGTGCCTCCATACCAGATGTTGATGCAATCAGTCATCACGGTGCATCTGTAGAAATTTCCTTCAGTGTTTGGTGACAGAGCAAGTCAGAGACTAGGTGTCCCACAGCAAGTGACTCATTTCCAAACATCTCAAATACTTCCCACTATCTACAAGGTACAGATAATGAAGACTTCACAATTCTTATCATGAGTACAGCTTCAACAGCTTTTCATAAGACAAAGCAAACCATTGAGTGACACTTCATCGGGAACCCTATACGTTTTTTCCCTCTGTCACTGGTGTACAGTGTCTGCAGTATACAGTCTCTATAGTTATTCACCTTGGCTCCTCTGACAGCATCTCTCAAGCTGCAGCCTCCACTACCAAGAAAGACAAGGGCTTCAGTGCATAGGATCAACATTGTCTGCCATCTCCCTTCAAAGTCCCACTATACTGACAGCTTATAGAAATGTAGACACAAGCAGTTCTGGAGATGCTGAAAATATTGAGCCAACACACACAAAATGCTAGAGGAACTCAGCAAATCAGGCAGCATGTACAGAGGAGAATAAATAGTTGATCTTTCATACAAAGAGCCTTCATCAGGACATGTCTTAGGTATCTAGGACTGAAGCATCTGAGGGTAGGACCAGCATAGGAGGGTTGTAAGCTGGACTGCACAAACAACAAAAAGAATGACAAAATTTTTGAAAGATTTAATCAATAATGCATGTTATGAACTCAGAACTGAGGGGGGAAAGGATGCGATGGAAACTCAATGGACTGAACACCCTCCTTCTAATGGTGTAAGATTCAAAAGTTTCAGAATTCAACTTGAATGGAGTTGGAAGAGGAAATCAGACATTCATGGACATCTTGTTCTCTTTTCCTTTCCATTGAAGGATACTCGGTATAATGTATTACCCAAGCTATTTTACTTGCATTAACTTTGCACCCCTGCTGTAGATTAACCTTCCTTGCTATTAAAGCATGTAAATGTGTTTCTAAAGTTTCTAAGGGATCTAGGTTCCTTAGCTCGGTAAAGCTGCCATCAACCATAAATTCCATAGCTTCAGCTGCACTATTGCTGGATGTTTCCTTCCAAATCTTACAGGTGCAGATTAATACTCGGCAGAAAAAAAGAACATAAGGACATAGAAAAGGAATAGGCTGCCAGGCCTGTCCAACTATTCAGTATGATCGTAGCTAAACTATGCTGGCTTTGACCATTGTACCAGGACTCCATCACCCTCAATTCATCAATTTTTCAAATATTTACCTATCTCCACTATAAATATGTCCAATAATCTGTCTTCTACCAGCCCCAGGGGCAGAGAAGTCCAGAGACCCAGAAGGAGATTAGATTGATATTAGATGAGGTTAAAAGGCTGGCACTGTAATGTATTATGTGAATATTCATAGGTCAGAGTGCGTATGACGTCAGAAGGCGGGGTTTTTTGTAAAATGGAAGTCTGGTGAATAAACGTGTGTGTTTAATACTGTGGTGTCCGAGTCACATTAACACTACAGGCACAACATCATGGGCTGAAGAACCTGTACTATCCTGTAATGTTCTATGTTCTGTAAGTGGCATCTATTTGTACTGTGCTTAAAGGTTCAAGTGATGAAAGCATTCACTCAGATTCTGATTGAGCAAAGTCAACACACTGAAATAACTAAACAGAGCCCGCAGTCCCTGTTAGTTCTCTGCTGGAAACATCTAACCATATATTAGCATACTTCTGTTTCCTTGCGTTGTGTATTTGTAAAAGCCTAAAGCCCTCTGGTGTGTACATCTGACTACTGTGTAGTTCAGATGATGATGAAGATGCTGAAAGATATCAGCCACTGAGAGGGTCCAACTTTGTATCCCTGGGCTCCTAACATGTGATAAATTATTGTATGCAGTGTTGGTGATGTGCAGACATCACAGGACATTCTTGAGAGTGAAACAAATCAGAGTTCCAAACCTGTCAAAACAGATATTCACAAAAACTGCAATTAAAATGAGATACCTTGGAGGATGTTTCCACCTTCTAGTTTGTGAGTAAGCCACATTCCAATAATGAAACTTTCAGGATGTGAGAGGTTTGACATGTTCAATCATTCCACCTTTCTGGGGCTGTTATGTGATAAACTGTATTTAGGATTCCTCTTTTTTTAAAATAAAAGGGAAAAGATATATTAAACAAAGAAATGACTTTGTGTTTAAGGCAGTGCAAAGAACATTGGGTATCACCTGGGGATATAGTTAGCTTACATATCATGAAATAGCTTATTTAAAAGAAGCTTTTAAAAGGTCTGATTAAAGCCATGTGATTTTTACAACTGGTGTAAATAATTAGGTGTAGTCTTCTATATTTATAATTTATATCGTTCAAACTTCTCTTACTTTGACCTAAAATAAAAACAACCCGAAATGTTTCTCTTTGCTTCTCCACTGCAGTCCAGCTGACTTGCTAAGTATTTCTAGTACTTTCTGTTTTACCTATTTTGTTTTGAACTTGCTATATTGTATCACTGCCTAGTTCACTACCTTCTCAAATATTGCATTTGGAGCAGGCAAGTTGATTTTCAGCTGTATACGTGCACATATGCAAATTTCTGCCTGTGACAGAATGTGTTTGTAAAGCTCCAATTCCATTTCCCAGTTTGGGAGCCAGAATTCAAGGACAGAAAACAAAAGTCTGACACATCTGGAGATATGGCTTTGATTTTTGTCCAAGGCTCCTCTGTATTTTGAAAGCAAGGTTCTTTACATCTAAAAGGATGTGGCTTGCAGCCTTCAGGTTCCTGGATCAGCTACAGCACTGAACTGGCTGTGGACTTACCCTTTGGGAGCCTGTGTGGTTCTTTTCTTTGCAGGATTTGCTCTTTTTTTCCCCCCACACATTGGCTGTTTGATGGTCTCTGTTGTATGGGTTTCTTTCCTGGAATCCATTGTGGTTCTTTGTTTTGTGGCTGCCTTAAGGAGATGAATCTCAAGGTTGTATATGGTATATATACTTTGATAATAAATGCACTTTGAACTTCCAAGCAAATTTATGATCAAAGTTCATGTACGTCACCATATACTACCCTGAAATACAACACATTCACAATACAGTAGAATCAATGAAAAACCTGCACACGAAGACCAACAAACAACCAAAGTGCAAAAGGAGCCAACACGAGTCCATATTTGTTTACAAACAAAAATAAGTAAATAATAAATAAATATATAAATAATACCAAGAACATGAGTTGTAGAGTCCTTGAAAGGGAGTCCATATTGAATGGGTTCAGATTCGAGGTGAGAGAAGTTGTCTATGCTGGTGTGGGCCATGTAACTGATTTATCACACAAAACAAAGGCTTCACGGGAAATCTCACCAGTTCAGTCCAGGACCCTCTCAGCCAGCTGCTTTTCCTTCCCTGTCCCCAACAGATAAAGGGAAATCTGAGCAGAGAATGTGGATGGGTAGGTAACACTCAGTAGGCCTCAATAACCTAGAGGTTATGATGAGAGGTCATTGACCTGAAATGCTTTTTCTGCCTGGATGTCATCAGGCCTGCTGACCCTTTTTCCTCATTTCATTTTCTGATTTTATTTGAGCTTTTCAATATCTGCAATGTGTTGCTTGTGTCACATTTCTCACCATGACAGTTTCTTTCTCATCTGGCACCTTTTTCCAGATAATCTTATATAAAGATTAACTTTATTTGTCACATGTACATCAAACACACAGTGAAATGTATCATCTCAACTCAATGACTTGCTGGGGGCATCCAGTTAAGAGGAGAAATTACAAACTCCTTGCTGACAGCAGAGGAAATTGAACCCCAATCACTCTAAAGTATTATACTAGCCACATAGCCACCACGTTGTGTGGGGAATACCTCACAAATGACCATTCCTTTGTTTTAGTTACAAAAGCACTAAATTAACTCCAGGTTAAAGTTAACTCCCCCAACAGAAATGAAAGCTTATTAACAATGTTCTTATCCGGATGCTGGAGCAGGGATCCAATCACAGACCTAGGGCTGTGCACACAGTGATATTAATTGAGTAACAAATCCTAAAATGCAAACAAAGTCAGTGTCAAAGTTAGGCAGAGATCAAAACATTCAGAGAAATCCAAAAACCAGTATCAGGAAACAGGCAGAGCCAATATTCAGACAGAGTTCAGATATAGATGCTAGAAAGGCTCAGGAAAACTCACTGGCTCAATCTAGCAACAACCAGGTGAAAACACAGGACTGAAATACGCTGAACAATAAACAGAGAGGCAGATGATAGGTGGAGCATAATGAGACACAGGTGGCAGCAATACAGGTAATAATGGGAAACAGATGAGAGATGGAGTACTCAGTGATACAGGGGCCGGAGTAGAGCAGGAGTGGGGACAGGAGCACATGGCAATACAAAACCACAGACTGATGGCTAGGGGGAAACACACAAACAGACAGAGTTCAACTGGAGGTACTGACAGTTCGAACTAAAAAGAGAACTAACTCCATTGTCCTCTGTTTAGGCATTGCTGAATGTTTGATTCTCACTTTGAATATTGCTGAAGGCATTGGTCAGCACTGTAAGCAGATGAAATATCTTACACTCAAAAACACAAGAGGTTCTGCAGATACTGGAAACCCAGAGCAACGCGCACGAAACACTGGAGGAACTCAACAGGTCAGAAAGCAGCTATGGAGTGGAATAAACAGCTGATGTTTTGGTCTGAGGCCTTTCATGAGAACAGGAAAGGAACGGGGAAAAGGCCAGAAAAGGAGGTAACTGATAACTTTCCTATCCAAAACCTGACTTCTTGCAGCTCTAATCATAATTTTACCAGAAATATATCAGTAGGACTATGGATTAGGACAGAATCAGGATATTTCCCAACCCATTCTGACATACAAGTTTCAGTGGACCTGGTTGAGCTGATGATTCAGTTTGCCCACCCAACAAAAAAACTATCTAGAAATGGGCAGGGACTCCAATGGTCAGATCTATTTAGTAATTTGAATTTAAATTCCCCAATAATTCTGAAGGCATTTAAAGTCTTGTTCCTGGAGCAATTTTTAGGTTACCGAATAGTAATTTAACCATTATGCTGCCTTATCATAAACTTGTGACATACAGAAGAGATAATGGGAAGTTATCTGCTTTTTCCAGAAGTTCCTAATTCCACCTGTTTGCTTCTAAGCACTTCCACAAGAACATACAATTTCTTCAGGGGACAAGTACCTCGGTCACACACACAAAATGCTGGAACAACTCAGCAGGTAAGGCAACATCTATGTTTCAGCCTTCTTCAGGGCTGGAAAGCAAGGGGGAAGATGCCAGAATAAAAAGAGGGTGGCGGAGGAGAAGAAGGACAGCCAGAAGCAGGTGAAGTTTTGTCTCTCCTGAAAGGACTGTCTGGGGCTCTGAATGGAGGTGAGGGAGGAGGTGAGTGGACAGGTGTAGCACTTCGGCCACTTGGAGGGATAAGTGCCAGGAGGGAGATTAGTGGGAAGGGACAAATGAACAAGGGAATAATCATGGAGGGAGCAATCCCTGCAGAAAGCGATGAATGAGTGCGGAGAGGTAAAGATATGTTTGGAGGTAGGATACCTTTGAAGATGGTAGAAGTTGTGGAGAATGATGTGTTACATGCAGAGGTTTATGGGGTAGTAGGTAAGGACAAGAGAAACTCTACCACAGTTAAGGCAGCAGGAAGATGGGTTGAGCACGGACGTCTGGAAAATTGAGGAGATGCTGTAAGGACCGCATCAATAGTGGAGGAAGGAAAACCCAGTTCTTTGAAGAAGGAGGACATCTGTTATGAACAGGAAAGGAAAACTTCTTCCTAGGAACAGATGTGGCAGGGAAGAGTATTTTTACAGGATATAGGGTGGGAAGAGGTATAGTCAAGATAACAGTGGGAATCAGTAGGTTTATAAAAGATGTTGATTGGCAGTTTGTCTCCAGAGATGAAGACAGAGAGATCAAGAAAGGGGAGGGAGGTGTCAGGAATGGACCAAGTGAATTTGAGGGCAGGGTGGACATTTGAGTCAAAGTAGATGAATTTGTTGAGCTCAGCATGGGTGCATGAAGCAGCACCAGTGCAGTAATTAATACAGCAGAGGAAGAGTTGGGGAGCGTTACCAGGGAAGGCTTGGAGCATGGCTGCTCTATGTAGCCAACAAAAAGGCAGGCATAGCTGGGACCCATGCTGGTGCCCTTGGCAACTCCTCAAGTCTGGAGAAAGTGTGAGGAGCCGAAGTAGAAATTGTTGAGGGTGAGGACCAGCTCTGCCAGACAGAGGAGGGTGTTGGTGGTGGGGAACTGGTTGGTTCTTTTATTGAGAAAGCAGCGGAGAGCTTTAAGGCCTTCCTGATGGGGCAATAGACTGTTTAGGAACTGGACATCCATGGTGAAAGTGAGGCAGTGAGGGTCATGGAATTGAAAGTTAGTGAGGACATTGAGAGAATAAGAAGTGTTGCAGATGTGGGTGGGAAAGGACTGAAACAAGGGAGATAGAATGGAGTCGAGATATGAAGACATGAGCTCAGTAGGGCAGGAGCAGGCAGGGACAATGGGCCTACCTGGACAGTGAGGATTGTGGATCCTAGGAGGTGAACACTGCTGGGTAAAGAAACTATGAGTTTGGTGGCAATGGGTGGGTGTTCTCCAGAGTTGGTGAGGTCAGTGATAGAGTCGGAGACAGTTTTCTGATGGTCTGGACTGCAGTCATCTTCAAGGGCTAGGTAAGAAGAGATGTCTAAGAGCTGCTGAGTAGCAGTCAGTCCACTGCACTACAGCAGCACCCCCTTTGTCTGCAGGCTTGGGATTGGTGTGGAGAGAAAGGAGGGCAGTGCAAACAGGGGTTAAAGTTTGAGGAAGAGTGAAGAGCGCTGAAGTTGAGTCAGCTGATGTCTTGTCAGCAATTAGAGATGAAAAGTACCTCAGTTATTAGCCTTATGTGATAGGTTCCTGCTATGAAGAGGTAAATCAATGCTTTCTCCCCCTACCTTAATGAACATTGACAGTAATCCATTCAACAAATATATGAGTTGGGTTGGCCACCTCGTTTACACCTCACCACATTTAAAATTCCTGTTAGTATGTAGAGTATCTGGCTCACGTATCCTGCACTTAAGTTCTTGTGGCCCCAAGTACCTATGTCTATTATATGTAACTCAGTGAGTCACAAGCATACTGTGACACTTTTATTTTTATCTCTCCCCTGCAGTTGTCCCTTCAGACAGGCTGCAACTAACATTCCAATTTGTGACAACTGTTGTGTTTTACGTTCAACACTGACAAGCGAATTTTATCACACTATGCAGTCAATGATACAATAAGATAACTGAATCCTTCAAGGACACTTTAAAGGTAGATGTATTGGGGGATCCACATAATGAAATCAACAATAATACAAAAAGTGAAGAATTTTTTGATGAACTATGGGTTAGTTGACCAGTCTCTATCACATGTATTTTTATTCCTCTGCAATCTTGGTAAACTGTTATTTTTGTTTCAAGTACCATCTAGTGACCACTGCATGAGTGCAAGAAAGCATTATGAATACTGTATAGTGATTTCCATTTTCAATTAAATAAGCAATAAGGTTGACTCTGTGGTTAAGGAGGCATACAGTGCTTTGGCCTTCATCAATCATGGGATTGAGTTTAAGAGCTGGGAGGTAATGTTGCAGCTATATAGGACCTTGGTCAGACCCCACTTGGAGTACTGTGCTCAATTCTTGTCGCCTCACTACAGGAAGGACGTGGAAACCATAGAAAGGGTACAGAGGAGATTTACAAGGATGTTGCCCGGATTGGGGACCATGCCTTATGAGAATAGATTGAGTGAACTCGGCCTTTTCTCCTTGGAGCGATAGAGGATGAGAGGTGACCTGATAGAGGTGTACAAGATAATGAGAAGCATTGATCATGTGGATAGTCAGAGGCTTTTTCCTAGGGCTGAAATGGCTAGCACAAGAGGGCACAGTTTTAAGGTGCTTGAAAGTAGGTACAGAGGAGATGTCAGGGATACGTTTTTTACGCAGAGAGTGGTAAGTGCGTGGAATGGGCTCCCGGCAGCGGTGGTGGAGGTAGAAATGATAGGATCTTTTAAGAGACTCCTGGGTGGATACATGGAGCTTAGAAAAATAGAGGGTTATGGGTAAGCCTAGGTAGTTCTAAGGTAGGGATATGTTCGGCATATCTTTGTGGGCTAAAGGACCTGAATTGTGTTGTAGGTTTTCTATGTTTCTATGTTTCTAACCAAATAGCCAATAAATCATTTTGAGTTTGAATGATTACTTCCGAAATGTTGCAAACAATTTGGTCACAGTGAGCTGAATTTATTTCATGGCTTGCAGATAGTCTGGACATAAATTCATGTTTCTTGCGCAGAATACTTCTGGGTGTGAAATCTGTGGCAGGCAAGGGACACTGCTAAGAAACTTAAAGGACTTAAACAGATTAGGGCAGGATTACCTTAAAAATAGGTGCTTGATGTTCAGCATGATCATCATGGGCTGAAGGGCCTGTTTCTATTCCTCTCTATAATTTAATTTCTTCTGAGAAAAGTTATTGAAGCTGGTAAACAGTGGTTTATAAAGCTACAGTAGATTGCAATTATCACCAATTATGCTCCAATTTAAAAGCAAAGTCTAAGCGAGTTTAAAAATTCATGTTCAAAATCAGGATTAAGCTGAAAGAATTTGGGTTATAGATTTGAAGAGATTAAACTTACAGTGCAATAGGAAAAGAAGAAGCCATTACTTTTCTCAGAGTGGTGAAAATGCAGCTTATTGCCACAGGAGATGGATAATAACTAAACAGATCCTAGGCAAATGCTGCTGGAACAGTATGACCTAGAAATCCCAGTGCACTTTGGTGGAGTAAGAGGTAGTCAGTGCACAGCCTAGCAATGGGCCTATTGCAAAAAGGTCAGAAATTTCCAGGCCTATTTTTTCAACAAACCAGATCAGAGCCTGGATGTGCTTGGGCATTGTGAGATTGGTTTGGGGGGGGAGGGGGGTGTTGTGAAGGGAGAATACCGAACAGAGGATCAGTGGTCTTTGCCAAAGGTCAGCACTTGAAGTCAAGTCATAATAAGGTAGATATCAAGGTAGGGTGAGGGTAAGTAGTTTGTTTTTATTTGAATTGATGTTAGTGCTTTTAATTAAGTTACTTGCATCAAATAAACAAATTTACTATTTAGATCACCTGATTATTTGAGTATTTTTTTAAAGTAGTCAAGCATAAGCTGCCAATGGGCCATCACAATGGTCTAGGGGCAGCATGTTAGTTTGAGATGCCTGCAGGTTCTCAACCTTGCAGAGAGGCTGCAGTAGTTTGGCAGACAACTGGAAAATATGCTCAGGCAGAAGCTGTGTGCAACAAAGGGCATTCCACCCACTAAACCTGAATTGAACGGGGTCCAGGATTTTCCCACCCAATAGGATACACAGCATGGCATTTGACCGTCATGAGCAGGCACGATGCTGAACCACAAGAAGGATCAATAATTTTTAAAGTTGTGATCAAAATAATAATGATACAACAGAGGATATTAGAGTGAGTAATTAATTAATGACTGTGGGGTTTGATCAAATCATAAAACTCACCTAATGCAGAAATGATCCCTCATATTGCTCAAATTATAGGTTATCTCATACAAAAACAGAACTGACTCAGTTGAGCATGACAAGTCTTGACAGAAAGTTGTGGTTATAGTCACATTGATGTATTATGTAAAAGACATCCAGGGATGAGTTCAAGAGCTTTAGGCTAATCTAGGGATTCAGATATACATGTATATTTCAAAACCAAAGATCATCAAAATCATCTGTACATCATTAGTTTGTAGTGTTCAACTTATTCCAAGTAACTGTTATTTAGTAGGATATATTGGTTTTCAGGTCAAATACTTAAACCACTTAATTCCTTATTGAAATATCCTAATGTTTTTACCATGACAGGGATAGTTCCACTATGAAGCAGAAAGGTATTTGCAGATAACTATTCTAGATCAGTCAGTCAAAGTTCCTGCAGTAAATCACGTGAAGTTAAAAATATTTATGGAGCCTAACTATAAATACTTTCCATTGTAATGCACACATAACTCCTTTTGAAAGAGAGAACATGCCTAGCCAGGGTTCCAGCTATGCCGCACATCATAATTAAAACCCTCTCTTATGCTCCTTGATCTCTCCGCAGTAAAGGAGTTAACTATCCATTGCATTCTCTTTCAAAACCTTTCCTTAGGCATCCTACACATTGGCACTTGGTTTCACTAGGACCTGCCCAATCATAACCAGCTCATGCTTTTCACTCTTAGGCGAGAAATCCCCTACACTTTCATTTTCACTCTGCCACCATCTTCCAGAGAAGTGAGAGATAATATTAGCCAATTCTAACCATATGGATCCAACAGAGATTCAGTTTATCCTATGATGGCATAGCAGTTAGCAGATCTAGACTTTGCCTCCTCCAATGGTGAACATTAAATAGTGATGTGAGTAGAGCCTCCATTACCTCAACCTCAAAACTGACAAGGGTCTGGAGTATGAATGATAAGGGAAGGTTGAATCAAAGGCAACCCTCCCTTCACTCTTGAGTACATCTTCTTGAGTGCTGATGGCAAAGTCCTTGCCTGAGTCTTTTTGGTTCATTTACAAAAGTTGGCTGAATACGTCTACCCAGGGTCACAAAATGGCTTCGTGCCAGAAGAAAAATGGAGGACATCATTTTTCCCCTCCTCCACCTCCAGAAGAAGTGCAGAGAACAGAAGAAGCCCTTCTATGTTATGTTTGTTGATCTCACCAAGGCATATAATATGACATAGGCAACAGAGACAGACTTCTTCAGATCATCTCTAAGGTAGGTTGCCCACCAAGACTACAGAGCGTGATCACATCCGTCCACAGCAAGAGAAGGAGGACTGTGCAATACAACAGTAGCTCTTCGGGGCCCTTTGACATTAGCAGCAGCGTTAAGTAAGCCTGTGTCCTCGTGCTGACAGTCTTCGGGATCTTGTTTGCCAATCTCCTGAAGCATATATCTGGCACCGCAACAGAGGGGCTCCACCTCCACACTAGATCAGATAGCATGCTTTTTAACCTTGTCCAAAGTATGCAAGGCTATGATCAGACACATGCTGTTTGTTGATGATGCAGAAGTTGCAACCCACACTCCTCACCCACTCCAGAGCTTGAGGGATTACTTCCTGCAGGCCTGCAAGAACTTTGATCTGACGATCAGCCTGTAAAAGACAAATGTCTTGGGACAAGTCGTGGAGGCACAACCAGCATTTGCCACTGTTAACTACAACCTGGATGTTGTTTACCAGTTCACATACCTGGCGTCTGTCATCAGTGACAACCTCTCCCTGGATACAGAAATCGGCAAGCACATTGGGAAGGCTACAGCAACTCTTGCCTGCCTCACCACATGAGTCTTGAAGAACTCCAAACCTCAGTCAAAACAAAGATGGCAGTGTTCAGCACTTGCGTCAGCAGCACACTGCCGTATGGCAGCAAGGGAAAAGGCTCAACACCGTCCATTTTAGATGCCTTCATCCCATCTTGGGCATTTCCTGGAGAGACAGAGTACCCAATGCTGAGGATCTCTCACCTGCCAGTCTCCCTAGTGTACACACCCTGCATACAGGATGGCCACATTTCAGAAGACATCCTCGATGGTGAGTTGGTTTCAGGCAAGGGAATGGCTGACCGCCTGCAATTGCACCACAAGGATGTCGGCAAGCGGGACATGAAGGCGCTGGACATCAACATTGAGACCTGGGGGGAACTTGCAGTCCACCGCTCCAGCTGGAGAAGCACTCTGAAAAAACACCTTGAGTCCGGCAAGGAGAAGTTCTGGAAAGCAGCAGATAATCGGGCCCATAGAAAGGGACGCTGCATCTCCGGCAGAGTTGAGACCCGTCATAGATGTGACCTGTGCAACAGACACTGCTGCTCTCACAGTGGTCTTCAGCCACAGACAGTGCTGCATCAAATGTAGATAGCTAGGAAGCACTATCCATGATGGACCCTGACCAACAGAGGGCCAGGCACAGAAAACATAGCTTGGCCTACATCCTCACAGAAACCACTCTACTGTCAGCTCAGTTAAATCCACATAAAACAAACATCTGATTGAGCTTACCGAGCACAGCAAAAATTGACATCCTGACAACAGTTGTACTTAAAACTGGTGCTCCAAAATGAGCCATATTTCTAGCTAGGCTTTTTCATTACAACCGCAATACTGTTATCTACCAGGCAGTGTGGAAAATTGCTCAGGTATTATTAGCCATTTTCCCTGGACAGATTTGGGATTTCAGCCTCTACTCTTTGCAACAGAAGGATTGTAGCAGTACAAAAAGATGTCCTAACATCACTTTTTCAAGGACAGATGGGGACACTGGCTGAGTTATTTTGCCATCATTGTGTGTCAGTCCACAATCTGAGTTATCATTGTTTTATTATGATAACTCAAATTAGTCAGGGAAGTGGATTAACACAGTATCTATGGGTAATAAGGACTATTTCTCATTTAAGCAATGCTGTATTCTAGTGTGCAAACAATGTACAATATCATTGCTACCATCATGAGAGCTCATCCTGGAAATCCATATGCTGAGCTTCCGGCAAGAGGTTTACAACTTTGTCATGGTTTGGAGAATTGCATGCCTCATTAACCCAGAGAGCCATGTTGGCTGGAGTCAGAGCCTTGTGCTGTGGCTCTTGGTGGAGTCACCTATGTCAAACTGGTCAAAGAGTAGAGGCCAGACTAAGAGTGGTGCGCCGATCCTCCAGGTTCAGAGGTGCACCTCAGGGTTAACAGCCCTGACTGGTCAAACAGGAGTGTTATGGAAACAGCAGTGAAGTATCCTTTTACATCTATGTGTGACAGTGTTCCTGTCTCCATCTAAGACTTGCATGACTAACTGTAAACCAGGAGGAAGCTACTGAGACGATGAAGGAATGCCGCCAGAGCTTCCAGCAGCATAATGGGTAAAAGAATCCAGTGAGTTTCTTATCAATGATGATTAATGCATAGCTTTTCCCCTCTCGACACACAGAAAAGGGAAAGTGCTCCAATTATGGCTAACAAGAGAAGCTAAAAGTATTAAATCAGAGCAACAAGATTTATAGCAATTCCAAAATGACTAGTAAGACAGAGGATTGGAAAAAATTCAGAACTAAACATGGGAATATAAAGCATTCCATAACCTTGGTATTAAAAGCATGAGCAAACATGCTGACTGACTCTATTTTCATGACACCCACTGGATGGTCCGTCATCCACAAGACATAAGTAAGTCTGGAGTGGTACTAACCCTAACCCATAAGTCATCAGAATGTGGGAGGAAACCAGAGCACCCAGAGGAAAACCACGCAGGTTAGTAAGTTGTGGGCATGCTATGTTGGCACTAGAAGTGTGATGACACTTGCAGACTGCCCTCAGCTCATAACTGGACAGTGTTGGTCATTGATGCAAACAACACATTGAATGAAAAAATGAATCATCGAAGATATCAGGAGCGACAATCATCACCTAAGGTAATCCCCTTCATCTGGGACAGGGAGTCAGGAAAGCCTCCGATCATCAACGTGGCCAGTTCACAAGTGTGTGAGTATTATCCCATCTTAAAAATATAAAGTAAATGTAATGGAGCATGTTAAGTCATCAGTATAGGCAAGTTCTGAAAAAGTACTTTGGAAACAAAACATTATTATTAAACAAAGTATCATTATTTGCCTGGTGGTGTCAAATGGTGACAAACAAAAATCTTATTCCCAAAATTAAAACTTTAAAAAAATTTAAAAATGCTGCCTTCTCAGTTCAGAGGTAATTTAGGATGGACAATACATGACAGTGTTGATAGCATCATCCACTTCCAATGAGTAAAATGCAAAGCAATTACAGATCCAGCTGTTAACTGAGATCCTCGGGTGCTTAGACCTCCTAATTATATTTGTGTTGTGGGCCTCCGTGTTGTTATCGTTTCCTAATCTGATGAATGTGTGACATCTTAACCCAACTGGCTTTAGACTTGCATCTATTCTTCTATATTTAGGCCTGGAATAAATTCATTATCCCATTTACCTTCAAATTGTTTTGGTCTGTCATTTGTTAGAGTCATTTAGTCATGGTGCTTTTTGTTGAGTATGTACAATGTACCATTCAGTACTGAGCATTTACTTTCTCAGTGTTATTCCACTTCTGTGTGTCATACTTGTTCTTGGTTCCAGTGCTCTCACTTTTTCATGCTGCTTGAACCTATCCTCTTTGTTTTTCCCCATTGAATTGCTAGGCTCTGACTCACAATGTTTTTTTAATTTCAACGTTTCCTCCAACTTAGGTTGTAGTAAATGCAAGTGCATTCAAAGTCTAAGACACATCTCTGTGGCAGAATGTCATATTGTAAAATATTTAAGAAGGCAGCCAAGCAATGATTCATGATTATATTCATACAACCTTGAGAAACTTGTCTCTTCAAGGCTTCCTTACTGATTCATGCAGATCTTTCATATGGATCTTCATATTCATAGAGGCTCAATGAACTAACGAATCCTGCTATACGTTATAAAGCATTCAAAGAGATAAGGGAATTAAGGACTATAATCTTGCGATATCCCTCTTGTTGCAAATAAATCGCAGCTCCTCACTTGTAAGGTTTGCTTTTGTACACAATCCCACATTTAGAACAAGGTTTGATATAGACTGGAATGCTGTTGTTGCCTTTCTGACAAAACTTAAAGATGCCTGTTCTATGAAATGGTTTTCCAACAATGTCATTCAAAGCCTCTGTAGTGACATTCGCCTGCACCCTTGGAACTCTACATGTGGATCTTTGTCAATACCTGGCCGGTATATAATGTTTCTGGAAATAGTTTTCACAGGAACTGGCAATGGCCCACAGTTTCATTTGGAAGCAAGTTTCAATGTACTTCCACTATATTTAGTACATTCTCCAGGGTTTCAATGCTCTCTATTTATGACCAATAAACTACATTTATATTTTCTGTCTTTATCTGCCCTGGCCATTCTGACACACCAGCTCAATAAACAATGGAAACTCCCGTTGTTATTCCTATCCTTTGAAGTGTTAGGTGAGTCAATTTTATGAAATGGGTAAGAAACAAATGGATCACAACTTGGCACATTCACACAAAGTATCTCCGCTTGGAAGAGTCATGTTTGGAATTTAGTACACTGGTACAGGCTCAATAAGTAAATGTTATAGTTTCTTCTAACAGCACTTCTGACACTGAGGTTCAGTAACATGAGATACTGCAGATGCTGGAAATCCAGAGCAACAAACACAAACCTAACAACTTAAATCTGAATGTGGAAAAGGCCAAGGAAATCAGTGGCTCCTCCATAGAGATGACATCACCTGGTCCCTCAATATCACCTCCTCAAACAAGGAGACACAGCAGTGCCTCCACTTCCTAAGGAAAAATTGAGGCAAGTGAGCCCCCCACCCCACATCTTAACTGAATTATGCAGGTTCACCATCGAGAGCTTCCTGACAAGCTGCATCTCCGGCTGGTATGGGAGCAGCAGAGCATCGAACTGGAAGTCCCTACAAAGGACTGTGAGAATGGCTGAGAGGAGCATAGGGGTCTCCCTACCATCCATTGAGACTTTTATCAGGAGCTCTACATATACAAGGCCCTTTGTATTATCAAGGGTCCCACCCTTCCATCTAGCATCCTCTTTGACTTTCTACCATCAGGCAGGAGACTCTGATGCATATAAACAAGAATAGTTCAGATGGGAAACTGTTTCTACCCTCAGGCCATTAGACTTCTGAACTCTTTGCCACATCGCATTCAAAGTATCACTGGTTAATCTGTTCTGTACCCTTTGAATTTAATTTATTCATTTCATGTTGTTTATTTATGTGTAATTCATCTGAAGATTTTATCCTCACTTTCCTAAGTTATTGTGTGTTATAAGTGTGCTATGTGTACTACTGTGTTTTACACCCTGGTCTTGAGAAACACTGTCTCGTTTGACTGTGTACATATATCTAGTTAAATGACAATAAACTTGATTTGACTTGACTTGAAAATGCTGGAAGAACTCAACAAGTCTAGCAGCATCTATGGAGAGGAATGAACAGTTAAAACTAAGTTTAAGTATCTCTAAGATACAAGAAACAAGTCAAACTTGGGAGATTGGAAGATCAGGTGTGGCTGTCGGAAGCCTCTGCACACAAGCAATTAATCTCTCTCTCTCTCTCTCTCTCTCTCTCTCTCTCTGTTTCTCTCTTTCTCTCTCTCTGTCTCTGTGTCTCTGTCACTCTCTGTTTCTGTCTCTCTCTCTGTCTCTCCACCTGCCCCTTTGTCTCTCTCTCTCTTTCTCTCTCGATGGTGAGAGAAAACTTGCTTCTGATTCTTGAGTCAGGGGAACTCAGAGTGAAACAACTCTGCAGACTGTAACATCAAAACAGTGAGTTTGTGGTCTCCCCTCTTGTTGTGACAGGATCAGGACCTCTTTCTCCCTTGTTAGTGAGACGGAGAGCCTGTGGCACGTTGAACGGCTGGGATGAACTGTGGTATTTGATGGTCTCTCTGGGGGCTTTGCTTTTGCTTGCATGGTGGGTGGTGAGGGGGCTGATGCTTTTTGCTGCAACAAGTGGGGGGAGGAGGAGGCGGAAGGATTGATGCTTCCTGCTGCATGTGCATGGGAGGGGAGAGGAGGCTTTGGGGATCTGGCATTTTTCTGTTCTGTCATTATCTCTTTGGAGTTTTTGTTCTGTTTCATGGATGCCTGCAAAGAGTAAGAATTTCAGTATACATTCTCAGAGACTAAATGGAATCAATGAAACTAACAACAAAGATACTTCATTGAATGAGCAAAAGAAAATTTAATAATGTCAAGGTAACATCCATCCTCCATAGAAGTAAATAGATTCTCAAATTTAAATAGAAACAGAAAATGTTGGGAACATTCAGCACACCAGACTTGAAACATTAATGGGTTTTCTCCATGGAAAAGGAAAAAGAGTTAATGTTTCAACTCAAAAGCCCTTTGGTAGAACTCAGAAAAGTGAAAAAAAAAAACAGTTCTAAGTCTCTAGGAAGATGAAGTTGGATGGATAGAACACTAAGAATATCCAACTGGGTGAGGTCTGGGTTGCTTTGGAGGTAAGATGTGTAAGTGACAGAACATCTTCTTTCCATCATATTTCTGAACAGTCCACAAATTCACAAACATTCCCTCATTATTTGTCTTTTGCAATAGGTACTTAGTTTTGTAACTTATACCAATTATTATGTCTTGCACTGTATAGCTATCACAAAATAATAAATTTCACAACACATGCCAGTAATAATAAACCCGGTTCTGATTCTGATTCAAGCCTGACTTCAAAGTTCAAAGTGAATTTGTTATCAAAGTACTGTACATATATGTCACCATATACAATCCTGAGATTAATTTTCTTGTGGGCATTCACAGTTAATACAAGAAACACAATAGAATCAGTAAAAGACTGTATCCAGGAGGATACAACCGATAGGCAAAATGCAACAAACTGTGCAAATACCAAAAGACAGAAGAGTGTAGAGTAGTGGTTAGTGTGAGAGTTTATGGTGAGAAAAACTTTGGACTCTTTTTCCATTTCCATCAGTAGGTAGGTCTCAGCTAACTCCACTTTGCTGAAGTGATTCCCTCCAGAAAGTTTTGCGAAGGTATCCTTTATCCTGGGCAGAGGGTATTGATCTTCCTTCAGTACTGGGTTGATGGTGACCTTAAAATCACCACAGAACCAGACCGACCCAATCTTCTTGGCTACTGGGACCACTGGCATTTCCCATGGGCTTCAATCAGCCTTGAAAAGAATTCCTTCAATTTCCATGTGATCACACTGGCTACTTTATCACAGATGGTAAAACATTTTCATTTAACACTATTTTGCCCTTGATATGCTTGAGTTTTACAATGCCATTCTTGAACACGTATGGCATCATCCATTAATTTTCTTAATTCACCTCTGGTTGACTCTATTACAGGGGATGTGGCATGCAAATACTGAATGGATCTCCAATCAAGTTGTAGTTGTATCAGCCACTCACGGCCTCACAATGCTGGCCCTCCTGTTTTTACCACATACAAGCCAATGTGGTTTGTTGGTCATTGTATTTCACTGCTACAAGTGTCATGCCCACAGGAGTTATCTTTTCTCCAACATAAGCTCTTAGTTCGATATCTGCAGGCTTCAGTTCACTATCTTTGAATTACAGTTCACACCCATTTTGTAAAATAACTGAAATTGCCAGCCAGCGTCCAGATCCATTTTAGTTAACTTGCCTTTTGCTTCTGATGTAAGCCATATTGCTTGTCTATGTTTACTTGTCACCTTGTAAATATCAAGGCTACCCAGTCCTGTGTCATTCTTATCATTATCAGATTTTTCATCAACAACATGCATATTAGTGCTCTTTTTAAAACTTCAACTTGTTTTTTTATCTGCTGGAGAGTCTCAGCCTGAAATGTCAACTGTACTTTTTTCCATAGACACTGCCTAGCCTGTTGAGTTCCTCCAGCATTTTGCATGTGTGATTTTTTATCTTTATCGCTTCCCTGTGCTGTCCATTTATTTTTCCCTGCCATTACGTATCCTCCTTTGTTGTATTTTCAGGACCCACACCACCAGGTTCAGGAATAGCAACAACCCCTCAGCCATCAGGCTGTTGAACCAAAGGGGATAGCTTCACTCATCTTTACTTGCCCCATCATTGAAATGTTCCCAAAACCAATGGACTCACTTTCAAGGGTTCTTCATCTCGTGTTCTTGGTATTTATTGTTTATTAATTGATTATAATTGTTTCTTTTTTTGTACTTGCACAATTTGTTGTCTTCTGCACTTTGACTGAACACCCTAGATGGGCAGTTTTTCATTGATTCTGTTTTCGTTCATATTGTATAGATTTGTTGAATATGCTGTCAAGAAAATGAATCACAGGATGTTATATGTTGTCATAAATATACTTCAATAAAAATTAACTTTGAATTTTTTTGAACTTTGGTTTTCTGCAAGTTTCACCTTTAACGTGCATTGATCTTGTGTATGAGAAGCCCTGCCACACTGTAGCACAATTTGTTTGGCCAGGCAGGTTCTGTTTAGATGCTGCAATTTTGTTCAGGCTCGCTCTCATTCCAGACTGCAACTCAATCGCGTCTCTCTCCACTGTTTCCATTGATACAGTGATTTCCACTGCCCTTTTAAATGTGAGTCATCCTTCATTTAGGAGCTGGTTTTGAATGCTTTCTCGTAAGATTCCACAAGCTAAACAATTCTCAGTGCATTAAGCCTATAACACAATTGATAATACACAGTCAATCTCTTCAATTCAGCCATGTAAGCTGCAATGGACTCCCCTTCCTTTTAATTCTGTTTATGAAACCTAAAGCATTCTGCAATCAACAATGCTTTGGGTTCTAAATGTTCTTGAATTACTTTCATGAAATCAGCAATGCTCATTTCAGCTGGCTTGGTTGGAGCAGTCAAACTGTACGTTTTTCCACACAATGCACTCAGCAAAACTGACACTTGCTTTTCTTTGGCTATTTCATTTACTTCAAAATACTGCTGAATTTGCTCAGTACGTCACCCAGTTATCTTTTGTCTAATCAAACACATCTACTTTCTAATGTAGCCAGTCATTTATTTTTTTATATTATTATCACTCACAGTTTATGAACCTGTGAATTTCATCTATTTTCTGCCTTTTTTATAAAATACAAACATCTTGCTGCGCATCAAAAGAAAAAAATATGAGCTGCACTTCTTTTTACTCAGCCATTTCTCTCCTTTTGCGAAGAAAGTGTGCTGCGCTCTAACAGGGTGGTCGTTGTCTTGGGTTCATTTTAAAACTTACTCATCACCACTGTTACATTTTATAACTCCAAAACTGAAAACTAATCAAAAGAAAACCACAGAGCTGGGAATAACATGTGTACTTGGTTCTTTACTTTAGTAAAGCGTGCACTTATGATCTGGGGGCATAATGACACATGCCATTCACGTACTTTTACATATAACCTGTAATGAATTATTTAAGCAAAGAATGCTTAATCACAGAATATATTTACAATATTACTCAAATGTTAATGAAATATTAAATACACAACAATAGTGGCTAACTGGTTCCATCATTTGCAGTCCTTTGAACCTTTGACACTGATGTTGTTGTAAATCATAGAAAGTAGCTGATAACATAACACAATTTTTAAAGTGGTGCAGCTCAAAAATAGATATGATCTGTCACAGCTACTGACCTGTATAGTATTATGCAACCACATGTACAGTTGTTCGTTCTGAGAGATGGAGGTGGAGCCAGCAGTGCAGCATGTAGTGTAGCTGCCTCAGAGCGATGGTAACCCAGGTTCAACCCTGACCTCCAATGTTATAGAATTTGTAAGCTTTCCCTGTGACCACATGTGTCTCCTTACCTCAACCCCAGAGGCTTTTTTACCTTCTATATCCCAAAGAAATTCTGCTGCTGGCTCAGTAAATTCCCCACACTCCATCTCATGTCTGCTAACCAATCATCCCCTGATGTTTATATGTTATTTTTCAATTCACATCTAAAAGAGTGTACCTCTGCCAAAGCAGTACTACATGTTTACCCCATTCTAGGCCTCATGTTTCTGGAATACAAATGAACGCATACCCTGATGCAGGGGCAAGAGTGCAAGCAACTGAGCCAGAGTTGATGCAAAAATATCAGAAAGAAGAAACTAGGGTTCTGGCCAGTTTGAACAGTTGCCCTTTTCCGTATTAGTGGGAGCAGAATTATCAAGAGCAGCACATTCAGTATATTGATACTTGCTCAGCTTTAACTATTTTTAATGATCCAAATGTAGAACACCGAGTCTGAGATGAGAACAATGATTATACGGGAAGCTTTTGCCTGAGTAGCAGAAAGAGAATCTCAGATAATTGATTCGAGGTGATCATTAATAATGGATTATCTTTCTCTGCTTCTAGTGCTTGTGTTTGGCATTACAATTACAGTACACAATTACTTAAAGCAGATTTCAGAACTGACAGCCTCTTTGCTTTAATTCCTCTGGATCACCACAATAAATTACTCTTGCACAATCTTATTTTATTGCTTTGGCAGCAAAACTAGGTTTCAAAATAAGCAATTCCAAACTGCTAAATATCACATAATTTTTTGGAAAATTATTCAATTCATTTCCTTCTGAGGTTGATGCCCTGAGACTGCTACTCCTGTTGAATAAAATATTTGTGAGAACCATGAAAGTCAGCATAGGATTTGGATAACTATCTGTCAACTTAGTGAAAAAATAATAACTTCAAAATACAATCCTAGCCTTCAAATTATTATAATCCAAAGACAGTCTCTGAGCTGTTTTCTGCAAGTGGAAAGAATATAATCTGAATTATTGGATTGTTGTGATCAATTAGAGCCCCTGTAGCAGGCTCAACGAAGGTGCATTGAAATCATCTGGTAACTAATAACTAACAATTTCTAAACGTCATGACAGATTTCATAGCTCCTACCTTGCATAATTTTAGTGAAATAATCACCATTCAACTTTTCCCTGTAACTCAAGTCCACGTATCCTGGCAATATGCTCGTATTTTTTTTTGGCAATCTCTCAATCTTTTTGACATCCTTCATGTAGGAAGATGACCAAAATTGCAGTTGGATCCATTCCAATTCACCTACCAGAGCAACAGGTCCACAGCAGATGCCATCTCATTGGCTCTTCACTCAACCTTGGAAGATCTGGACAGCCATATATCAGGATGCTCTTTATTGACTACAGATCGACATTCAATACCATCATCCTCTCAAAACGAATCAGTCAGCTTCAACACCATGTGCAATATGGATCCTCGATTTCATCACCTTCAGATCCCAGTCAGTTTGGATTAGCAACAACATCTACTTCACGGTCTCCATCAGCACAGATGCACCACAAGACTGTGTGCTTTGCCCCCAATCTATTTGCTTTGCACTTACGACAGTGAGGCTAAGCACAGCTCCAATGCCATATTCAAGTTTTCTGATGACACTACAGTTGTAGGACAAATTAAAGGTGGTGATGAATCAGATAGCACAGAGCACATCTGTGGACATTCCTCTCACTAATAGGTATACCACTTTGGATACTGTTGTGGGGGAATGACCTCCCAGGGAAATGTCACGGATACTATATTACTGGCACTGAGTATGAGTCCATAGTGCACAATGGAAAGGGGGAGCAGAGGGGAGTCATAGTAATAGTCAAAGGAACAGACAGGAGATTCTGTAGACGTGAATGGAACACCCAGATGGCTTGTTGCCTCCCAGGTTCCAGGGTCAGGTACGTCTCAGATCACATCCAAAGCATTTTGGAGAGGGAGGGGGAGAAGCCAGATGTCTTGGTACATATTGGTACCAATGACATAGGAATGAAAAGCAAAGAGGTCCTGAAGAGAGAATTTAGAGAGCTAGCCAGAAAGTTGAGAAGCAGGACCTCCAGGGTACTCATATCTGGGTTGCTGCCTGTGTCATGTGCCAGTGAAGGTAGAAACAGGACGATTTGACAGATAAGTGCATGGCTGAGAAGCTGGTGCAGGGGGCAAGGCTTCAGGTTCTTGGATCAATGGGATCTCTTCTTGGGGAGGTATGACCTGTAGAAAAGAGATGGGTTGCACCTGAACCCAAGGGGAACCAATATTCATGAGGGCAGGTTTGCGAGACCTGTTGGGGAGGGTTTAAACTAATTTGGCAGGTGGATGGGAACCGGACAGAAGGGACTCAGGTTAAAACAGATGGCAAAAAAGCAAAGATAGCATGCAGTCAGACTGTCAGGAAAGGCAGGCAGACGATAGGACAAAATTGCAGCTAGCAGGGTGAGTATCAGTGCATTAGGGATGCAGAATTTTAAAAAAATAGGAAATGCATTACACAAAGCGTTATATCTCAATGCACAGAGTATAAGAACGAAGGTAGATGATCTTGTTGTACAGATTGTTGGGTACGATGTTGTGGCCATCACTGAATTGTGCAGGAAGGATGCTGCAATTGGGAGCTGAATGTCCAAGGTTGCACATTGTATCAGAGGGATAGGAAGGTAGGCAGAGGGGGTGGCATGGTTCTGCTGGTAAAGAATGGCATCAAATCATTAGAAAGATGTGACATAGGATCAGAAGATGTTGAATCTTTGTGGGTTGAGTAACGAAGCTGCAAGGATAAAATCACCCTGATGGCAGTGATATACAGGCCTCTAAAGTAGAATAGATAAAGGGAATGCAGTGTACGTTGTATATTTGGATTTTCAGAAGGCCTTTGACAAGGTGCCACGCATGAGCCTGCTTACCAAATTAAGAGCCCATGGTATTACAGGAAAGTTACTGGCACGGTTGGAGCATTGGTTGGTTAGTAGGATGCAGCTGCTAGGAGTAAAAGGATCCTTTTCCTTTTCCTTTTCAACGTTCATTTGAAGACCCTGACCTGGAGTTACACTCTGACTTCAGTTCATTGTGGGAATGGGACCTGCTCCCAGGGCCTCACGACTGGCCACTTTTTGATTTCCCAAGGACGCGGCCTGGAAGACTAGTATGCTGGATTTTTGCGGCTCTGGAGACAGGTTGATTCAAGGCCAGTACCCCTGACTGAGGCGTCGCGGGAGAACACGGAACATCAGGAGCAAGTGTTAGCTGCCGTGGGCTGCGTGTCCAGAGACCTGAGCATTTTTGGAGCCGACCATCTGGGCACAGAGCTCGGACAAAGCAACACAACAGACTTTCACCATCATAAATCAGCAAGTTGTTTGCTATGTCTCCCCTGTCACTGTGAAAAGGAGACACCTCTTTTTTCCTTATTAGGGAGAGAGAGAGAGAGTCTGTGGCATGTCGAATTACCAGGTGAATCAGTAGCCTTTGGGGTACTGCAAGTCTGTGTCTTTATTGGTGCTTCGCTGCACGCCTGAGTGCTCAGTGGAGGGTGCTGATGCTTTTTGCTGGCGGGGGGGTCATTGCCTTGCTGCTGCTTGTGCATAGAAGAGGAGAGTTGGGGGGCTTTGGGGTTCTAACGATTAACTGTCATTCTTTCTTTAGGGTACTCCTCTGTTTTCCTGGGTGTTTGGGAAGAAAAGGAATTTCAGGATGTATATTGTATACATTTCTCTGACATTAAATATACAAAGAACAATACAGCACAGTACAGGCCATTCAGCCCACAATGTTGTGCCGACCCTTAAACCCTGCCCCCCCCATATAACCCTCCACCTTAAATTCCTCCATATACCTGTCTAGCAGTCTCTTAAATTTCACTAGTGTGCATTTCATGCACCAACCACTCTCTGAGTAAAAAACCTTCCTCTAATATCCCCCCTTGACCTTCCCACCCCTTACCTTAAAGCCATGTCCTCTTATACCTATTGAACCTTTTCTGGTTGGCTGCCTGTGACTAGTGGTGTTCTGCAGGGATTAGTGTTGGGACCGCTTCTTTCTATGCTGTGTATCAGTGATTTAGATGATGAAATAGATGGCTTTGTTGCCATGCTTGCAGATGATATGAAGATTGGTGGAGGAGCAGGTAGTGTTGAGGAAACAGGTAGGCTGCAGAAGGACTTAGATTGGGAGAATGGGCAAGAAAGTGGCAAATGCACTTTGGTTGAAGAAATATGTGTGCAGACTATTTTCTAAATGGGAGAAAGTTCAAAAATATGAGATGCAAAGGGACTTGGGAGTCATTGTACACAACATCCTAAAGGTTAACTTGCAGGTTAAGTCAGTGGCGAGGAAGGTAAATGCAATGTTAGCATTCATTTCAAGAGATCTAGAATATACGAGCAGGGATGTGATACCAAGGCTTTATAAGGCAATGGTGAGGCCTCACCTTGAGTATTGTGAATAGTTTTGGGTTCCTTACCTAGAAAAAGATGTGTTGGCATTGGAGAGGGTCCAGAGGAGGTTCACCAGGATGATTCCAGGAATGAAAGGGTTATCATAAGAGGAATGTTTGATGGCGCTGGGCCTGTACTTGCTGGAATTTAGAAGGATGAGGGGAGATCTTGTTGAAACCTTTCAAATGTTGAAATGCCTAGACAGGGTAGATGTAGAAAGAATGTTTCATTTGGTGTGGGAGTCTAGGACAAGAGGGCACAGCCTCAGGATAGAGGGGTATCCATTTAAAACAGAGAAGCAGAGAAATTGCTTTAGCCAGAGGGTGGTGAATTTGTGGAATTCGTTACCACAAGCAGCCATGGAGGTCAGGTCATCGGCTGTATTTAAGGTGAAGATTAGTAAGTTCTTAGTTGGCCACAGCGTCAAGGTTATTGGGAGAAGGCCAGGGTGTGGGGCTGAGGAGTGGGAGAAAATGGATCAGCCATGATTGAATGGCGAAGCAGACTCGATTGGACAAATGTCCTAATTCTGCTCCTATATCTTATGGTCTTACGATTATGGTCTAAACAGCAGAAAACATTAGCTATCTTTTAATTCTCTGGCACCTCACCCATGGCTAAGGATGTTTTAACTATCTCTACTAGGGCATTTGCAATTTCTGCACTAGCCTTCTACAGGGTCTGAAGGAACACCTTGTCAGGCTCTATGGATTTATCCACCATAATTTGCCACAAGACAGCAAATACCATTTCATCTATAAATTATATATGGTTCATGACCTCACGACTTGTTTTGCCTTGCCTCAGTTCTGGAGACTCTGTGTCTATCTCCTGAGTAAATACCGATGCAAAAATCCATTTAAGATCGTCCCCATCTCTTTCAGCTCTATACATAAATTGCCCTTCTGAGGACCAACTTTGTCCCTTGCACATTTGCTCTTAATATGTCTGAAGAAGCCCTTGGGATTCTTCTTAACCTTGTCTGCTAGAACCGCCTCATGTTTTCTTTTAATGCTCCTGATTTCCTTCTTGAGTGTTCACTCGCATCTCTTTTACTCCTTAAGTACCTCATTTGCTTCTTCCTGCCTATACCTGTTGTGTACCTCCTCCTTTTTCTTAACTAGGATCTCAATATCTCTTGAAAACTAAGGTTCTTTGCCTTTTATTCTGACAGGAACAGACAAACCCTCTAATCTCAAAATTTCACTTCTGAAGCTTCCCACTTACCAAGTACACCATTGCCAGAAAACAGCCTGTCCCAATCCACTCTTGCCAGATCCTTTCTGACACAGTCAAAATTGGCCTTTCTCCAATTTAGAATCTCAACACAAGGACCAGACCTATCCTTCTCCATAATTATCTTGAAACCAATGATCACTGGATGCAAACTTCTATACCTGGCCTGTCTCATTCCCTAATAGCCCATCTAGTATCTCACACTTTATCATTGGGATTTCATGTACTAATTAAGGAAGCTTCCCTGAACACATTTGACAAATTATATCCCATCTAGTCCTTTTACAATATGAGGAAAGTTTATATCACCTATAATTACAACCTTATATTTCTTGCAACAGTCTGTAATCTCACTACAAACTTGCTCTTCTGAATCCCATGGACTGTTGGGTGGTTAATCCCATTAACATGGTCATTCCTTTCTTATTACTCAGTTCCACCCGTAAAGCCTCAGCAGGTGAGCTCTGCAATCTGTCCTATCTGAGCACTGCCATGAAATTTCCCTCACCAGTAATAGAACAACATAGAAAACCTACAGCACAATACAGGCTCTTCAGCCCACAAAGTTGTGCCGAACATGTCCCTACCTTAGAAATTACTAGGCTTATCTATAGCCCTCTATTTTTCTAAGCTCCATGTACCTATCTAAAAGCATCTTAAAAGACCCTATCGTATCCGCCTCCACCACTGTTGCTGGCAGCCCATTTCACACACTCACCACTCTGAGTAAAAAACTTGCTCCTGACATCTCTGTACCTACTCCCCAGCACCTTAAACCTGCGTCCTCTTGTGGCAACCATTTCAGCCCTGGGAAAAAATGCCACCCTTACACCCTTTAATCACTCCCACTCTATTAAATATAAGACAAAGAAACCCTGGCATATTGAGCTGCCATTCCTGCCTCTCCTGCAAGTAAGCTTTGCTGACGGCTACAGTGTCATAATTCCACGTGCTGACCCAAGCCCAAACCTCACCCACCTTTCCTACAATACTCCTTGCATTGAAGCGTACACAACTCAGAACATCTGTCCCACCACACTCAAGTTTTGATTCCTGACTTTGTATGAAGGCTTAACAGGACCTTTTCCCACAACCACCCCATTATCTGCTCTGGTGTTCTGGTTCTCAACCCTCTGCAACTCTACTTTACCAACCCACACCCCCACCCCCCAACCCCAAGCAGCACTAGTAAGCTTTCCCACAAGGGGAATATGTCATTGTTATCATTGGCTGCCCACCCTCCACTCAAGAATGCTCTGGACTTGATCTGAGATATCCCTGATCCTGGCATCTGGGAGGCAATAGACCATCTGCAAACCCCATTCTCATCCATAAACCTCCTATCACTGCAGCTCACCTTTCTCCCCTTCCCTTCTGAGCCATTGAGCCAGACTCAGTGACAGAGACCTGGCCACTGTAACTATCCTCTGCTGGGCCATACCCCCCCACACACTGCCCATCCCCAACAGTATTTAAAGGAGTATGCCTGTTGTTGTGGGGAATGACCACAGGAGTACTCTGCACTGGCTGCCTATCCCTTTCTCCCCACCTGATAGTCGCCCAGTTACCTGTGTCCTGCACCTTTGGTATAACTACCCCTGTCCTGTCAATCAGCCCCTCAGCCTCCAGAGCTCATTCATCTCCAGTTCCAAATCTTTAACACAATCTCCAGGTATAGTGGTCAGGGTCACTGGAGTTTTCCCTGCCTTCTCATGTCCTGCAAGAGGAGTATTCCACTATCCTGACTGGCATTCGGTCTGCTCTAATTGTGCAATAAGATAGGAACAAATAAAAATTAAATGAAAAAATCTGCCTGCAGCCTTTGGCTTTCCTCATCCAACCCACTATGAGCCAAAGCCTGAACTCACCACTCAAATACTGGCCCATTCACATAATGAAGGCTCTGCTTAAACCTAGCTTCATTTTACTGGCCCTTGCCAAGTGTCACAATACAACATCTTTAAGGGAACTGTGGCACACAGAATGTTCTGACTGCCCCTGCTCACTTCTTTTGAAATCTCTCTCCTGCAACACAACCCAACATCTCCAAGGGAATTGTGGCATACAGAATTTATAAGCATTTATAAGCATAAGAAGTTGTAAGGATTTATATAAATTTGCATTGAAAACTGTAACAACTTCTTACATTTTACAATAGTATTTAAGTCTCATGATTTCTTTTTTCAATAGCACCTTCAGTCAATAGAAAACGCTTCTGAACTAATTAATACACACAAGAGATTTTGCAGATGTTGGAAATCCAGGGTAACACACACACACCACACAAAGTGCTGGAGGAACTCAGCTGGTCAGACAGCATATATGGAGAGGGATAATAAGTCGATGTTTCAGGCCAAGAGCCTTCATCAGGCCTCCATAGATGCTGCCAGCCCTGCTGAGTTCCACCAGCATTTCGTATGTGTCACCCTGAATTTATTTAGTAAACAACCCATTCCTTTTATTCACACTAATCCTGCTGTGAATTATTCATCAGTAATATATACACCTTTGGTTCAATTAATATTTAAGCTGTTCTGAAGAATTAGGTCGTTCTCAGTAACCGTTTCTGCTTACCCACTGAAGCTCTAAGCAGTTTTAATTTTAAGGCCTTTGAATACAATATACAACATCTGTTAACGGATTACATTAGAGATTTGGTCCATTCATTCTTTCCATGTATGGCATTTAAATAGACTTTCACCAATGAAGAAGCCAATGATATCATATTGGTATGTTTCATTTGTTTACTTTGAAGTATGCAGAATGCCTCAGGCACGCAGAGAAATCCTGCCCAATATAACATATGACAGATAACATTTATTAATCAAAACAAAGTCATGGTCTGTTAGCAAACACAAGGAAAAGGAAAAGTATTTATCATAAATGAAGCATTTAATGGTCTTATGAAATGGATTAAACAAAAGCCAATATTTACAACACTTTTCTCTGATGCACCAGGGAAATTTGACTTCTGACAACCACCTCACAACCAACCACTCTAGCACTGCTCAGATAAGCAGGTCTGTAAAAAATTGTAAAAAAAAGTTTTCACCCATTGAAAAGTTTGTGCATAAGTTCACATCACTTTTAAATATTAGCTGTTATTCAAAACAATATATTCAATATATTTTTAGTATAAATGTATGTTAACTGCTATTTTATATGTGCTATGTGTCTTGTGCTGTGTACAACTGTTGATACTGTGTTTTGCACCTTGGCCCCAGAGGAATTCTGTCTTGGTTGGCTGTCTTCATGGATATTGTTGTTTGGTTGAATGACAATTAAACTTGAGCTTGAACATAAACTTCATAACCAATAAATATTGAGAACAGGAGTTGCAGAGACAAAAAGTGAAATCATAGATTGTGGAATCGATTCGATGTTAGGGTGTGTGAAGTTATCCCCTCTGATTCAACAGACTGATGGTGGTGTAGTACTTGAGGTGCCTGTACCTCCTTCCTAGATGGTGGAGGTGTTTGATGATTAATGCTACTTTCCTGCAACAGCGCTCCTTGTAAATGTGCTCAATGGTGGGAGGGCTTTACCTGTGATAGACTGGGCAGTATCCACTACCTTTTGTAGGTTTTTCCATTCAAGGGCATTAGTGTTCCCATTGTTGTGATGCAACCAGTTAGTATACACTCCATCATGCCACTGTTGAAGTTTGTTAAAGTTTTAGATGACATGCCAAATCTGCACTAACCTCTAAGAGGCACTGCCATTCCTTCTTTGTCATGGCACTTACATGCTAGACCCAGGATAGATCCTCTGAAGTGGTTACACAGTCTCCAATCCTCTTAGCAGCAACTGCACAGAAAATAAAACAACCCATGCATGTGTGTGCCTCCTGCAATAAGGTAATATTCAAGCATGGGCTGATGTGACAAATAATATCTGCACTACACAAGGACCAGACACTAGCCATTATGATTAAGAGACTAACCACCTGCCTTTCATACGTAATGGTATTAACAGAGTCCCTACCATCAGCAGACCTGAGGATCATATTTGATCAGGAGTGTAATTGGCAAACAATTCATATCCTACATTGACTAAGTCTTTCTGTGATCTACAAGACTACACTCAACATGCACAGGTGAATTGCTCATCATCATAATAGTCTAAATAACTTCCTTAATTGATACCCAAATCTCCTCTCTAAATAATCACCCTCTCTCTCTCCATGTGAACAGTATGTACAATCTTCACTCACTGCAGCAATTCTTCAAAAATGCATTTCAAATCTGCAAAACCTTTACTATTTCAAAGAACTAGCACAGGAGCATCTGTGAGTGGCAACCTCCTGCAAGTTCCTTGCCAAGTCACATTTTATTTGCAGTTGAATTAGCCACTTAAATACTGTGTCAACAAAAGCAGGTCAGAACCTGGTTGTTTATCCACAAACTATTCATCTCTTACATTGACCAAGTCTTTCTTCCATGCAGTGAATTAGTCATCATTATAACAGACAAATAACTTCCTAAATTCCTACCGCAATCTCCTCTCTGAATATTTGCTCCTCCTCTCAGTGAACACTACATACTATTTTCAACGCCCATTGCAGCAACTCCTCAATAGCATACTTCAAACCTGAGGAGAACAAGCACAACAACTCATGTGAATGGCGATCACCTGCAAATTCTTCACCAAGTCATATTTTATTCAAGGTTAGAAACATATCATCATTCTTCATTGTCTTTGGGGTCAAATAAGACCATAAGATATAGGAGCAGAATTAGGCCAATTGGCCCATTGAATCTGCTCCGCCACTTCATCATAGTTGATCAAATTTTCCTCTCAGCCTCAATCACCTGCCTTCATCCCATATCCCTCTGTGCCCTGACCAATCAAAAATCTATCAACTTCTGTCTCAAATATACATAAAGACCTGGTCTCCACAGCTGCCTGTTGCAAAGAATTCCACAAATTCATCAATTTTGAGCTAAAGAAATTCCTCCTCATTTCTGTTCTAAAAGGATGCCGCTCTATTCTGAGACTGTGTCCTCTAGACTTAGACTCCCCCACCATAGGAATCATCTTCTCCACATCCATTCTATCAAGGCCTTTCACCATTCGACAGGTTTCAATGAGGTCACCCCTCATTCTTCTGAATTCTAGTGAATACCAGCCCAGAGCCTTTAAACGCTCTTCATATAACAAGCCATTCAATCCTGGAATCATTTTCATTAACCTCCTTTGAACTCTCTCCAGTTTTAGCACATTCTTTTTTAAATAAGGTGCCCAAAACTGATCACAATACATCAAGTGAGGTCTCAACAGTGCTATATAAAGTCTCAACACTACATCCTTGCTTTCATATTCTAGTCCTCTTGAAATTAACGTTAACTTCGTATTTGCCTTCTTCACCACAGCCTTGTCTTGCAAATTAACATTTAGGGAATCCTGCACAAGGACTCCCAAATCCCTTTGTGACAGTTTCTTGTATTTTCTCTCCATTTAGAAAATAATCAACCTTTTCATTTCTTCTACCAAAGTGCATGACCATACACTTCTTGACACTGTATTCCATCTGCCATTTCTTTGCCCATTCTCCTAATCTGTCTGTCCTTTTGTATCCTCTCCACTTCCTCAAAGCTACCGACCCTCCCACCTATCTTCGTGTCATCAATTCCATCATCCAAATCATTGACATATAACATAAAAAGAATCAGTCCAAACACAGACCCCAGAGTCACCAACAGCCAGCCAGAAAAGGCTCCCTTTATTCCCACTCATTTCCTCCTGCCAATCAGCCACTGCCTTATCCATGAATGCAATCTTTCCTGTAATATCATGGGAAATACTGGCAGAAGCCTGGTAAAACCTACTCAACGTTGTTGTGGGAGCTCCTTCACCAATAGGTCTGCAGTGTTCAGAGGCAGCAGAACCCTACCTTTCGTGTACAGTTAGGAATAGACAACAGTTACAAACCTTACTAGTGATGCCTCCATCCCATGAGGAATAATCATAAAGTACCGAAGGTTTGTCAAGCTCAGTGGCGCACAAGTTCAAAAATCAGGGGTGCAAAAGGACTTGGGAGTCCTTGTGCAGGATTCTCTGAAAGTTAACTTGCAGGCAGAATCAGTAGGGCAAATGCAATGTTAGCATTCATTTGGAAAGGACTAGAATATAAAAGCAAGGACGTGGTGCTGACACTTTGTAGACTTTGGTCACTTGGTGTATTGTGAGCAGTTTATTTATTTATTTAGAGAATCAGCATGGAAAAGCTTCTTTCAGTCCACCAAGCAGCGCCGCCCAGCAACCCATTGATTTAAAATGAGTCCAATCACAGGACAATTTGCAATGAGCAATTAACCAATTAACTGGCACATCTTTGGACTGTGGGAGGAATCCAGAGCACCTGGAAGAAACCCAGTCGTACATGGGAAGAACATACAAACTTTCTTACGGAGGACAATAAACTTGAACTCTGACTCCCAGAGCTGTAATAGAATTGTGCTAATTGCTATGCTACCAAAGTACGTAATTTTGGCCCTTTATCTAAGAAAGGATGTGCTGACATTGGAGAGGGTCCAGAGGAGGTTTTGGGAATAAGATGTGTTTGATGGCTCCGGGCCTCTACTCACTGGAATTCAGAAGAATGAGGATTGACCTCATTGAAACCTATCAAGTGTTGAAAGGCCTTGAGAGTGGAAATGGAGAGGATGGGTCAAAGACCACCCACAGTGGGTGGGTCAAAGACCAGAAGGCACAGCCTCAGAATAGAGGGATGTCTATTTAGAACAGAGATGAGAAGGAATTTCTATAGCCAAAGGGTTGTGAATCTGTGGAATTTATTGCCACCGACAGCTATGGAGGCCAAGTCATTGGATGTGTTTAAGAGAGGTGTTGCTAGGTTCTTGATTGGTCGTGAAATAGTAGATATATTTATAGTTTAAATTAAACAATAAAATTTTGTGCTCAATTGCTTTGTCAAAGGAAGTTGGACTTTCTTTAGACTGCATTCACTTAGGGTCACCACCAGTTGTGCACTATATACCATGATGTTGTTGCATTATGAGATTTCTACATTGAAAAATAACCATAATTATTGCCTAAGGAAGGATATGCTTCAATTGAAGGGGATGGAATGAGCAATGCACTGGATTTAATTGTGTGATGAAAGGGCAATTTTTGAGGCCAAGATGGGACTAACTTTTCCAAATGCTGAAAAAATTAGAAATTATTTCATTGGAGGTCTTGTCATGCAAGCTAGATTCTATTTTATTGGCTTCAATGTGATAGCTTTGACTGAGATAAAGGAGGAGGGGATTGCAAAGAAAGGTGGTAAGATGAAGTTTTATGTGAAATTATGTGCTTTAACTTAGGTGTCCCACTCTGGCTGTACATTTGAAAGAATGTGGTAGTCGCCTGGAGAACAGGCAGATGGTCATAGGAATCATACTCCAGTTATGCTGCCTGGCCTGCTGAGTTCCTCCAGCATTTTGTGTGCGTTGCTCAGATTTCCAGCATCTGCAGATTTTCTCTTGTTTGTGATTCTGCAGAACAGAGATGTTTGAGTGAAATCTCAAAATAATACAAAATCAGTCCTGATACAGAGCTTTGATCAGAAACATTGTCAATTCCTTTCCTTCTTAAGACACTGTTCAAACCTAAAATGAGTTCCTCCTTGAATGTAAAATCATTATGCATTTAGATGCATAACTAGAGAGAAAAATTGTCCCCAGTAACAGACTGTTCAAGTCCCAGATTTAAATTGATTGGGATCAGATCCCAAGGTGGACAAAGGAGAAAACATTTTGCTCCATGGTCAATAGTGACCTGGGGGGCACTGGTTAAAGTGTGCTGTACACAAAATCAATTCTAGTTTTTAAACGAAAATTGGATAAATATTTGATATTTTAAAAAGATACAGGTCAGGAGAACTGTACTGAATGGATCATTCTACAGAGAGCTGCAAATGGGTTCTGCAATCCTTTGAAATATAAAAAATTTGAGATTGTAAATCTTTAAAATTCAAAATCAGAATTCTGAATCAGGTTTGTTAACACTGACACATGTTGTGAAATTTGTGGTTTGGAGCAGCAGTGCAGTACCATACATAAAATCGATTAATCTATGTGACAATAATAAGTATGTAGAAAATAAATAAATAGAGAACAAATGACGAGGAACTCCAGGGGACAGGAAATTGTTGATCATATTCAAGTCTACTCAATCATATTTCTTCAATCAAACAAAAATCACTAGATATGGGATAAGGTAGGCAAATGGCATTGAAGTGAAAGATCGATGGTGCAACACTTACTGGGCAGCCATACCTAACCCATCAATTCAAACTCAAATGTTGTCAATGTGGAATTTGCATAATCTCCCTGTGACCACCTTGGTTTCTCCCAGATGTTCCTTTCTTTCTACTTCACAACAATGCGCTACTTAATAGATTAAATGGTCATTGTAAATTACCTCCAGCATTGATAGGTGGTAGGAGAATTAGACAGAGTTGATGAGCACGTGAGAGAGAACAGTTTGCAGGAAAGTAAGTGGGTGAATCGGATTGATGAGATTGCTCCAAGATCTGTCATAGACTTCATAGGTTGAATGGTTCTAGATCATTATAAAACATTGGCATCAGCCATGACCTTATTCGTTGGTAGAGTAGGCTGAAGGTTCAATATGCCCTACTCTAGTACCAGAAGCACTTGTAATTAGTATAGAGCACTTTTGACCTCATGTTAGTACTCACATTATCAGAGCGAGAAGGGAGACCTTTCCATACTGCTGAAGTGGTTCACTGTTACCCAATCTGATCTGCAACTCAACCATTGATTTTATGTAAGCTGGCAATGTCCTGATATGTAATAGTAACTTGATATTATTTGGGAGGGCTCTTGTGGGATCAATTGGACCTCATCTAAGATTGCCAAAAGTCATTTGAAGGGTAATTTTATGTTTATGTACAAGCCCAGATTGGAAATTCAGATCCACTGTTATTCTTTCTGTGAAAGGAAAAGCTTGATGAACATGTCTAATGTTCCCATTTGCACTCGCAGCAGGCAAATCTCTGCATCAATAATGCAATTAAGTAATATTATCACTTTAATTCCTGACCACCAGCAGGAAGCAGAGACATCCATCCTAACAGAGTGGCTGGATTCCAACCAGCATCGTAGACTGGTATCATGCTGTTCAGAACTAATATACAAATATTTCACACATACACATTGAACTCCTCTATTGTTTCAACGACAGAGAGGTTGTTCTAACTGGAACTATTTCTAATTCTGTTAAAAGTATTACTCGAAGAACAGCAAACTTTTGTTTGTCCCATGTTCATGCATCTGGAAATTTCATGCACCCAGCAAAATCTCTAAGAGCCTTCTTTAAAGAGTTATGAAAACTAAGTGTAAAAAGACATTTTTGATTTATTTTGTTTTTATGAATGGATGGTGCTGTTGTAAGCAAGTTAACAGCAGCAACTTCTTGCAAAGTTCCACGCAATGACAAGTACATTCATTTGATTCATTTTTACTGTATTTGTATTAATACTCTTTAGTCTTTAAAATAAAGAATGACACTGTAAATGATGGTTATTTAAAGTCAAAAGGATGATATATAGTTCAGAAATCTACTTAAAGTTTTACTTCTAGAGTACTAGTGTGGGATGTACAGTGATTTCATTTTGCACAATTCTCATGCAACCAGCTGATTCAGCCAACTAGCATCCCCAATCCCCATGGCTGCAAAGGACTTAGAGTACATTGTACTTTATATGTTCACTAAGGATTCATATAATAAAACATGACACACATTTAGCAAAACACTAAGGATAGTTGTCTGAAGGACATGACTTGATAGAGCTGTTAAAATGGTAATGGAATTCCATGCTTTCTTATTAAAGGTATAGAATATAATCATATAATAACACACAACAGATAAGAGGCAAAAGGCTCCAACAGTTGTGCAATGGATGTGAACTGTCAGGACAGCAGAAATGGTCATTGGCAGACGACTGCGGAACCTGTATGTGTCTAGGGCAGGAAAGATTATGGTAAACTCCATTGACCTTTTCCGAAAGTTCCCTTCTGGAAAGTGCTATAGGGCTGTTAATACAAGAACTTCACACAATTCCCCCAGGCAGTTCATCTGATCACCCATTCTAGTTAGACCGCCGCCACACATTTCTCTATCAATTATTTCAGTCAATGACATTTTATAATGCCGTTTACATTGTAAATACATGCTGGCATTTGTCTATTTTGCATATTTGTTTCTTATTGTAATTCTAACTTTATTTTTATGATTCTTTATTCTTTATAATTGTTGAATGTTGCTTTTTTGTTACATGCTGCGCCAACATGCGCAAATAACTAAGACATGTAAATGTTTATGCCAAATAAAGTTGAACTTTAATAGTTGATACTTGATTCTATAAGTCAGTGTATATGTGTAACACTTACTATATTGCTTCTTATATCTGATTTCCACTAAGCATTGAAACATTCATATTTACTTCACCACAAGGCTATTACTGGCCTGTGCCTTCAATTCAAATCTACAATGGGTTAAAAGTTAAATTTAAACAGAAGTTCAAATGTTACTTTTAATTTTGAAATTGGGTGCCTTATAAAACTAGTAGTTGATTTTCCAAATTTTGTTTTGCATTATTTCCATTCAGATTCTGTTGTGTCTGTGCACAATTACATATCAATTAAATAAAAGCACACACGGGAGATGACTTTAACTGGTGCATTCACATTGCAGTAAGAGAAAGAGAAAGAGAGAGAGAGATGCACATGCTTAGAAAACAGTGCATACTCAGACAACAGATCAAAATATAGTGCTAAGAGGGACCCTTCTGGTCTCGGCCCGAAATGTCAACTGTACTTTTTTCCGTAGATGCTGCCCGGCCCACTGAGTTCCTCCAGCATTTTGTCTGTGTTGCTAGCGTTTAAACAAATTTGGCAAAGGAATGGGAACCGGTGTGATAAGGCTGAGGATGGGCAGTTGGTTTACAAACAGAGGTAATGTGTAGTGAAATTGCTAGCAAAGACAGGCTGATGAAAGGGCAAAATTAGAGTTAACAGGATGAGCTGCAATGTAAAAGGGGGACAAAATTGAAAAGGGTGATGAATTCAGGACTGATAGCATTATATTTGAATGCACACACTATACGGAATAAGGTAGAAGAACTTGCAACATGGTTACAGATTGGCATGTATGATGTTATGAGTATCACTGAATCATGGCTGAAGGATTATAGCTGGGAGTGTAACTTCCAAGGATACTCATAATATTGAAAGTACAGGGGTGGGTGGCCCTGCTGGTAAAAATGAAATCAAATCATTAGGAAGAGGTGACATAGAATTGGCAGGTGTTTAATCCTTGTGCGTTGAGGTAAGAAAACTGCAAGGGTAAAAAGACCCAGATGGGAGTTATATATAGATGTCTGAACAGTAGCACAGATGTGGTTTACAAATTGCAATGGAAAATAGAAAATGCATGTCAAAAGGAAAATGTTACGATAGTCATGGGGGATTTCAATACATAGGTAAATTGGGAAAATTGGGTTGCCACTGGATCCCAAGAGGGAGAGTTTGTAGAATGCCTACAAGATGGCTTTTTAAACAGCTTGTGGTATCCCACCAGAGAAGAGTCAATGGGCCAAATGGCCTAATTCTGCTTCTCTATCTTATGGCCTATATTTATGCCTGGTGCTTTCATCTTTATTCAAGGTCAACTGCTTTCACAGTTTCATTAAGCATTAAAGAATCTGTATGGATACATTGACAAGTTTCTGTGGATTTGATCAATTGCCTCCTCACTAATGGACAATTTTTGATTGACGATGTTGCTAAGAATTCTGTCTGCATTTGCAGTACTTTTCTTTCATCAATGAAAAGCTTGATTCCATTGACAAACAGTATTGGAAAAGTTGCAACTGATGTAGCCAAAATATTGTCTTCACAGCATGCTAGGTGTTCATTGTGTTATTCTCAACAATGCGAGGCTGACCTTCATCTGCTTTGTTGCTCATCCATGAGTTCTTATTTCTCTGAGTTTTCACTGTTTATTGCTATTGTTGGCTAAAATCAGGAGACATCTTAAATGTCGAAGTGCTATCTTTTAAAGACATCTTTTGAAGTTTACAAATCCCGTTCTGTAGCTTCGCTATACTGTATCAGTTTTGTTTCCATCGCTCAGTGTTGGTTCATTCGTCTGGATGGTATTGAATGCCTTCGAACGTGCTTGAACATTCTTTGACGGTGCTTTTGAAAGTCCTTGAAAGGTGAATTACTGAAGGGAGAGGTTGACAGAGCAATGGTAATGAGACATCTGCACTCTGAGAAATGATGTACAATTACCATTGTATCACGGTGACAGACCATACAGTGTTCAAGAACAATTTTTTCAAAAACTCAGAGTCCCACATTGCCAAAGTCAACACACTTGTTCACCATGGTCACTTCATTACTTAGCTTTGGCATAGGCCACCAGGTATGGCAGGTCGCCATCAGAGAAAGTGGCTCAGAAAGTGCAACAATGAGCTCTTCCAGCTGTGGAAATGGACCGAAGCACATCATGCTTTGCATCCAGCAGGCTTCCATCTGCCAAACTTTGAGGAGGCATCTTGGATTGTTATCTCACTGGCTACTTCATTACCAGGAGAAAAGACAGGCATGATGCGAAGAAATTTAAAATTCCAAACTGACCATCATTCTCCATTGATGGGGGAAGGCAAGATGTGACTGGTGGTGTGATCACATTGCACACAGTTACATTAGGGTAAAGTTGAGCAGAGCAGAAGGCAACAGAGCATTGTGAGAGCTCAGTGTTTCCAAGTTATAATTGGGGGTGCATCAGTTTGGTTCGCCTCACTATAGGAAGGATGTGGAAACCATAGAAAGGGTGCAGAGGAGATTTACAAGCCACACTCAGGCTGGAGGAACAACACCTTATATTCCGTCTGGGTAGCCTCCAGCCTGGTAGCATGAACATTGATTTCTCTAACTTCCGTTAATGCCCCTCCTCCTCTTCTTACCCCATCCCTGATTTATTTATTTTCCCTCCCCTCCTTTTTTTCCTCTCTCTGCCCATCACTCTTTGCTTGTCTCCATATCCCTCTAGTGCTCCCCTCCCCCTTTCTTTCTCCCTTGGCCTCTTGTCCCATGATCCTTTCCCTTCTCCAGCTCTGTATCCCTTTTGTCAATCACCTTTCCAGCTCTCAGCTTCACCCCACCCCCTCCAGTCTTCTCCTATCAATTCGGATTTCCCCCTCCCCCCACTACTTCCAAATCTCTTACTATCTTTTCTATCAGTTAGTCCTGATGAAGGGTCTCGGCCCGAAACGTCGACTGTACTTCTTCCCATAGATGCTGCCTGGCCTGCTGCGTTCCACCAGCATTTTGTGTGTGTTGCTTGAATTTCCAGCATCTGCAGATTTCCTCGTGTTTACAAGGATGTTGCCTGGATTGGGGAGCATGCCTTATGAGAATAGTTTGAGTGAACTCGGCCTTTTCTCCTTGAAGCGACGGAGGATGAGAGGTGACCTGATAAAGGTGTATAAGAAAATGAGAAGCATTGATTGTGTGGATAGTCAGAGTCTTTTTCCCAGGGCTGAACTAGCTAGTATGAGAGGACGCAGTTTTAAGGTGCTTAGAAGTAGGTACAGAGGAGATGTCAGGGGTATGTTTTTTACTCAGAGAGTGGTGAGTACATGGAGTGGGCTGCCAGTGGTGGTGTTGGATGCGGATACGATAGGGTCTTTTAAGAGACTCCTGGACAGGTACATGGAGCTCAGAAAATAGAGGACTATGGGTAACCCTAGGTAATTTCTCAGGTAAGGACATGTTTGGCACAGCTTTGTGGGCCGAAGGACCTGTATTGTGCTGTAGGTTTTTTATGTTTCTAAACCAGGCAACAAACCCTGCAAAAATGACATTGAATCCCAGTTGCTTCAAGGACAATAAATAAATACTTGCAGATTCCTCTCAAATATGTCAGATATACAGTGCAGAGTACCGCAAGGAAATTCATGTTTATAATTGCAAACTTCTCAACCCAGAAAATTTTCTAAATAAATATGTTTATGTGCTAACCAGAACTTCAGCTTGTTGGGCAGCAGTTAGTTAACACTGGAAAAGATTGGGTGGCTTTGTTCATTTACAGATCAACTTAGTACGGCTCAGTACAGAGTCCATTACGTGTCTTGGAGGTGTCCTACTAAAATCACTCACATCTCGGCGTTTTAATGCACATGGCACCCTGATGAAATAGTACTGTTTTGTTCTGATATGATACACAGTTGAAGCTGCTTATGTTACGTGTATCTGTATTGTAATCAGTTGTACCATGGGAAAATACCATTGAGCTCACAAATTTATTCTTTTCATTGACGTGCACAGTATGATCAAAGCTTTAAACATGTTCCATATTAAGATTTCAGCATATTTAAGGCTGGAATAGATTTTGGACTACAGGGAGTCTCGGACCAGCAGCACAGCCTCAGAATACAGGAACATCCCTATAGAACAGTGGTGAGGAGGAATTTCTATTGCCATATGGTAATTAATCTGTGGAATTCATTTCCACAGACCGCCTGCTGTAGAGGCCAAGCCAGTGAGTATACTTAAAAAAGAGGTTGATAGGTTCTTGATTAGTAAGAGCATCATAGGTTACAGGGAGGAGGTTGGAAACTGAGGTTGAGAGGGATAATAAATCAGCCATGATGGAATGGAGGAGCAGACTTGATGGGTTGAATGGCCCAATTCTGCACCTATATCTTACAGTCTTATGTAAATCAGGGGAAGAGGGCATCAGAGAAGAAATGTGATGGATGAAGTTCAGAACAGTCAGGAACTTAGTGGATGGCAGAGCACTCTCAAAGAGCCATTAGGCTACTCCTGCTCTGATAATTAAGATCTTATGTTCTTCACTCCATTATGGATTCTACAGCTATAGTTAATTGTCTGAAGAAAATTTGTACAGAGATACTCTCGATTTACAACAATAATCTAAAATATTCATCCCTGGACTCTTCTCTCCGAAGATAGAATGCTGATCTTCTTGCTTGGACATCATCTTTTACCATATGGTCAATCATTAGAAACTTAAATTCCATCCCAAAACATGTATTTTTAAACCTCTTTTAGATAGGTTAATCATGATTGCACTATGAATTACAGTACTCAGATGTTTGTTCCACATAATCTATGACTCAATGGCAGAAAAATCATTTAATAGCTTGAGGCATCATTTGCTCCATCCTCACAGCTTAAGTCAATTAACCTGCATACATCTGTCATCTCTGATCATAAAATATTTTGAAAGCTTCTATCATATTTCAGATTACTCACTTTTTCTCTAATTAAGGCAAATATCTTTTCCAAATGGGAAGCAGAAATCTTATAGTCAAACAGTCATAGACTTATACAGCACTGAAATAGGCCTTTCATCCCAACTTGTCCATGCTGAACAATTTTCCTACCTGAAACATTTATCATATACAGTATATCTAAACATTTCCCATGTATATTTACCTAAGTGTCTTTATCTATTGTTATTGAACCTCCCTCTACCACCTCATTTGACAGCTTATTCCATATACATACCAGCGTCAGATCCCTTTTAAATCTTCTCCTTCTCACCTTAAGTCCATGCCCTCCAGTTTTAGATTTCCCTATCATGAGAAAGAGGCTGTGACCATTCTCCTTATCTATACCCCTCATGGTTTTATAAGCCTCCCACCCTCCAAGGGAAAAAAAAACAACCTAACCAGTCTCCCCTTCAGCTAGTAGTATTTTCAAAGACTCTCTTCAAGGCCATAATCTAGCTTTGAAGAAATGGTGTCCTAAATTATGTACGTTAGGAATTGATCTAAATGATGGACCTCAACATGAGTAAAACAAAGTTATTACTATTGTTACCTATTGGATTGTATCAGATGGAGCATTAAAGATTACCAATGAACATATTAACTTTCAAGGTCTCTTCATCTCATGTTCTCGATATTTATTTTTTTCCCCTTTCGTATTGCAGTTTGTTGTCCTCAGTACACTGGTTATTTGTCCATCCTATTAGGTGTGGTCTTCCATTGATTCCATTGTGTTTCTTGGATTTATTAAGAATGCCTGCAAGAAAATGAATCTCATGGTTGTACATAGTAACATACATCCACTTTAAAAATAAACTTCCTTTGAACTTTGATCTATAGAGAATCGTTCCTTATGAAGAAAAACAAGTTGCTGGCCTTCAAGTCCATTGCTCCTTGTAACCTGACACATTGGGGTTTGGGGAACAAGAAAATGGACAAAGATTTATGATATTATATCTGCTGATTATGATCATGACATTCATTTTCTGTTGCTTTTAACAAAAGTAAAAAATATTCAGACGGGAGTCACGTTTCAACACTGGCTATCACTAGAATTACACAGGAACAGTGTTTCAGTATACATATTATTAAATGGTTGTGTCATGATCCCATTAAAATACATGATATGATGCAATTATAAGTCTGTAATTTTGTCTGCTTTAATGTGCAGCCCTCCAAAAATTCTCCTTCAGACAGTTGGGTTGGCAACAGATATTTTATTAAGATTCAAACAACTTATTTTGGCACGGCTCAAATATGTCATGCAAGTAAAGTTGCTATTGTGATGAGTTAGCACAAGTTATCATATTTCCCAGCGTTGTTGGGTTCATGTTACCTCCAATTATTATATTTTCTCAGCTGATGTTTGAACTTCAGAAACATTTCTATAAAATACCTAGGCTTTTAAATGGCTCTTTGAAACTTAATTTTCTAAAGTTTATTCTTAATGAATGCCAATATTAACAGTAGTCCATTGCCCAGTTATGTTCTGCATACAAGAAAACGATGAAATCTAGTCTATTACTCACTACTTAACCCTAACCCCATCTTGGCCTCTAGCCCTACCAGTTGAGTAATAGTTTGAATGCCAACATATGATGCAGTGTGTCGCAGGACAATGAAATGCAAATAGTTACCCCATCAGAGCCCATTTTGAGTTCCACCAGGACTACTTTATCTAGATTTCATTCCAGTCTTGGCCACATGTATGTCAAAGCACTAAATTCAAGAGGTGTGGTGACAATGAGTGCCCTTGACATCAAAGAAGCATCTAAAAAGTATGGCATCATCATGGTGACCAGGTAAAACTGAAATCAATGAAAATCATAGGAACATATTTCAATGGTTAGATCCATACCCTGAACAGAGGTGATGGTTGTGGTTGTTGGAGGGTAGCCAGTCAGGACATCTTTGCAGGAGTTTTCTCTAAATCAGAATCAGAATTATTATCACTGCCATATGATGTGAAATTTGTTGTTTTGCGACAGCAGTGCAAGACATAAAAACCTATAGTGCAAAGTAAAAGAAAATAATGAGGTAGTGTTCAGGGCTTCATGGCTGTTCAAAAATCTCATAGCAGAGCAGAAGAAGCTGTCCCTAAACTATTGAGTGTGGCTCTTCAGGTTCCTGTATCTTCTCTCTGATGATAGTAACAAGAAGAGGGCATGCCCCAGATGGTGAGGACCTTAGTCATGCATTACGCCTTCTTAAGACACCACCTCTTGAAGGTTTCCTTGATTGTGGGGAGGGTTGTTCACATGATGGAGCTAGCTGAGTTTACAGCCTTCTGTGGCCTCTTGAGATCTCGTGCAATGGAGCCTCCATACCAGGCTATCTGTAAGTCTGTAGAATCTGTGCAATGTACATCTATAAAAATTGTTGTAAGGGTCCTTGGTAGCCTACCAAATCTCCTCAAGCTCCTAACATGGTAGAGCTGCTGGAGTGCCTTCCTCATGATTGCATCAGTGTGATGGGCCCAGAATAGATCCTCTGAGGTGTTGATGCCCAGGAACTTAAAGCTGCTCACACTTTCCATGCTGACCCCTCAATAGGACCAGTGTGTGTTCTCTGGACTTCCTCTTCCTGGTCCATAATCAGTTCCTTGGTCTCGCTGACATTGGGTATGAGGTTGTTGTGACACCACGCAACCATCTGACTGACCTCACTCCTGTAAGCATCCTCATTGCCGTCTGAGATTCTACCAACATCAGCGGTGTCAGTGGCAAATTTGGACTGTGCCTAGCCACACAATCAGGTGAAAAGAGAGTGGAGCAGGGGGCTGAGCAAGCAACATTGAGATGAGCCTGTGCTTTTAGTCAGCAAGGAGGAGATGTTATTGCCAATCCTCTGACTGTGGTCTCCCTGAAAGGAAGTCAAGGATCCAACATCACAAAATATGAATAAATTATGGAAAAAAGCACACTAAAAATTCTATACAGGATCCAAACATTATAATGAAAAAACAAATAGTGAATCATCTGCCTTTGACAGCAATAGCCCAGAAAATACAAGGGATTATATCATCACAATTATTAATGTTGCTCTAGCCACATGTGAGAAGAACAAGCTCATCTAATGGAATCACTCACAAAGTTTTGAAAGTGTTGTTGACAAAGTTCTACCATTTCAACCAAGGTTATGAAAGGAAGAAAAATAGAAAGTTTTCCATCTAAAGTCTATGAAATATTGGAAAACAATACATATAGGCTAAAGATTAGAGCTGGGCACATTGGAGCTGCAATAAATAAGCCAAAAATAGGCCTGGTGATCACAGAGCAGGATTAATCAATGCCTGTTCAATGTATTACATGTAGCACTGTGAATTATCACTGCCTAATGCTTTGAGATTGCTGTATATAACCAGAATGAACGGTGTGTTTCACAGTACTGAAAATCATTCAAAAATTGAATCATTGTTGCAACATTTTCAGCAATGGCTAAAGGTATGAACCCAAAAATTTAAACCTTAGTATATGTGTGGAGCAGTAAATGAAGCAAGAAGAGGGCTGCAGAGTTTAATAATGGTGCTTCTCACACAAGTTGTTAAGTGAGTTCATCCTAAAAATGGCATATCCCAGAAGCTGCACCGTCACACTTACCCACTAATCAACCTACTGCAGGCCCATCCATGAAAAATCTCTAACTAATCTGCACTCATTTGAGATGCATATCCTGAAGCCCACAACTCACAGCCCTGTCTCAGAATCCCAGATTGCAGTGGATTCAAAAAATCTGGAGATATCTGGAGATATGTCTTTATTTATTCTTCTGTACTTTATGTGCTTCAGTTGCACTAGATCATTGTTTGTTTAGCTATCTTCACTTTTTAATGATACATTTCAATTTTAGCAGATTAGAAATATTTATGAAGTCGACGTAGATGGGAAAGGTGTGAAGTGCTATGGTCTGAGTGTAGATAGATGGTTTGGAATAGACTAGATGGGCCAAAGGGCCTGATTCTATGCTGTAGTGTACTATGAGTGTATGACATCCAGCAATACTAGGGTGCACTTTGCCACTGGGGTTTTAAGAAGGGGCTTCTTCATTACACTCTCAGGGACTTTGTTCTCACTCAGACTATATGTACATAGACTGGCTGAGGAGGTTCAGCAAGACATGCCTTCTGGACCCAGTCCAGAGAAAAATAGGAGAGAAATCCAGCCAAGGAGAACTGATCTGCAAGCTCTGAATCTTCGTCAGAAATGGAAAAAGTCTTCAGAAGAATGAATGGGGGAGGGGAAGATTGGAGGAAAAAACCTGTGATAACATGGGAGGCAGCAGGAATTAAATGTTATTATATTTAAAATAACATTGATTCCTGAACCTTTCCTGGCTTTTTCAGCTGCTCGGTAAATCAAATTAACTCATAAAAACGTTAAGAATTTCCTAATTAATGACTTTGCTGGAAATATTCATTAATGTAACCATGATGTTGCTACATATCATGATCAGATTCAGACCTGCTTTGGAGGTTAGGAGTTGAGAGGAAAAATTCAGGTGACAAATGTCACTGAGATAAATACATCTTTTTTATTAAAATGAATCCAGAAATTAAATCTCCAGGGAAGCTGAAGTAAAATTGTTAAGCTTCATTCAGTCCCATAATTTGCAAACCTGCTAATAGGCTTATGAAATTTATTGCTGTTTATTGTAAAAACAGCTAGTATGTACAATGTTTCTCTGAAGCAGGTTTTATGCGAGCTTTTACTCATACGCTCACACAAGGAACCTTTCAGCGGGTGTTGTGCATTATTCACAGATTAAAGGTTAAATTCACATCATCACTGTAAGCCTTTCACAATAGTTCAGCAGTAGCAGCAGCAGTCACTACCTAATGAACTGAGCTGTGGGAAATAGTGACCTTTATGCTGTGGGTGGGTTGGAATTACTCTCCACAATTTTGGCAGGACATTCAGATCTGCATGCTCATTATGCAAAGCTTTGGCAATCCCTACCCTAAAAAGTGCCCTTAGCATTCTGCAGTACAGCTGTGGCAATTCCTAATTGCTTATTCACTGATATAATTAGTGGCCATATGAAATTATACTTTTCCCATCTATTAAGGACCTTGTGAGTATGGTTAATATGGTTAATAATTTGATGACCATCAAAAAATAATATCTTCTGTACTCTACCTCATTTTGATCTGACAAACAAAGAAGACATCCAATCTCTGACCGCATGCCTTTTTATATTTCTTACTGCTGAGAAGTTTTAGTCTGTGTGCCACAAATCATGGGCAACTATGACTATTTCATTCCTTAGTCACCGTAAAAATAATCAAACATAAAGACTCAGATTAGTTTCCAGATGGAACAAACTGAGGTAAATACAATAAAATTTTACTCTGTCAGCTAAACAACGTTATCAGCATATCCAATGAAAAACAATCCAGAAATGCACATGAAAACAGGCTAGATTACAAAGTATAAGGTTTGACAATTCATGCTGAAATTATGATTTTTTTTCTGTACAGATGCTGCCTGACCTGTTATGTATTCATAGAATTTTCTGATTTAGTTTCAAATATTCTTTCACTTTGACTGCTTTCAACACATCGATACAAAGGCCTAGTATGAATATTAAATATACCTTCAGCCTCCAGACAAGGTAGTCCATACCAACTTGATGCAAATTCAAAAAAACAACATTAATTCACAATAGCATTAAACTTAATCGTTCACATTTTGTTGCTGCATTTTACACCCTCTACCGGTGTAAAGTGGTTATTACTGATTCAGTGAAGCAATGGGACTCTTCAAGCAGGATTTCATGCAGTAAATGATATATGCATGGATTTTAATGTGATTATTGAAAGTGCGAATGTATCCATTACAATTCATCTCAAATGAAAAAAGTCTATAAAATGTTTTTGTCTCATGGCAGAAATTAAATTTACTTGAGTACTGTAGGAACTACCATCCATTTAATGAATTCTATCTTACAAGATTTGACTATTAATTTGTGCCCTACAAATTTAGTAAAATACTCTCAGTAAAGTTAAGTGATGCTGTAGGGTGGAGTCTAGACTCAGCTGTTCTATTTTTCGGGTTTCTCGGGATTGAAGAAAGAAGAATGGCAGCCAGTTGTCATCAACAGTTTTTGAGACGTTATTTGTGATATGATACCCTTGAGGCTTTGATTTAAACATAATGAATAAATGAGAAACAATCTTCCAGATTCAGTAACTCATTTACAGTCTCTGTTAAAAGTTTATGTTGCAGCTGACTAACACTTGACTTCGACAAAACTGAGAGCTGAAAACACCAGTACTACAAGCAAATGGGTGGTGTATTTTTCCTTGTATATACTCTTACTGCCTGCTATGTTAGGTACCCCTGTACGTCTGCTCATTAATTCAAATACCTAATCAGCCAGTCACGTGTCAGCAACTCAATGCATGCAGACATGGTCGAGAGGTTCAGTTTTTTTAGAACATCTCTTTATTGTTTTTACGGAATAAAAAGAAAAAAAACACAATGTATATCATTCATAAGTTGAAAATATAACAAAGTTGAAGAAAAAAAATATTGGAAAACAAAAGAGGGAAAAAAATCCAAAAAAAAGAAGCAACCATCCCACCATGAAAAAAAAAGCAGTCAATTCAATTCATTACTTTCATCATCTTGAACATTATTCTCCAGGAACTTATAGAAAATGTTCCATATTTCTCGAAATTTGTCAAGTTTGTTTTTTGTAATGTAGCTTATCTTTTCCAGAGCAAGATAAGAAGTCATTCCTTTCAACCATTGTGAGAGTCCACTGGTTGATGGTTTCTTCCATGAATAGGCTATGCAGCGTTTAGCTTCCAAAAAACAAACGTTAAGCAGAGACCTTACATTTTTGGAGGTTACAAAGTCATTTGGATAAATATTCAGAATACATAATTTAGGATTGAGGGGCACCTTTTTCCCAATAATCTGACTAATCAAATCCAGCACCTTCTTCCAGAAACAGATTATCTGGTGGCACTCCCACATACAATGAAACGAAGACCCCTTTTGATGGTTACATTTAATGCAAGAGTCTGGAATGTTGGGGTTAAAATGATGCAATCTGACTGGAGTAATGTACCGTCTGGTTATCCATTTATATTGTAATAATTTAGAGTGAGTGTTCACTGATTGGGTTTGAGCTAAAGAACAAGAGGTTCAGTTATTGTTCAGACCAGATGTCAGAATGGAAAAGAAAGGTGATCTAAGTGATTTTGACCATGGAATGATTGTTGGTGCCAAATGAGGTAGTACGAGTATCTCAGAAACTGCTGATCCCCTGGGATTTTTATGCACAACAGTCACTAGGGTTTACATAGAACAGTGCAAAAATAAAACAAAACAAACAAAAAAATCCAGTGAATGGTAGTTCCATGGGTGAAAACACCTTGAGGAGAGGTCAAGGGTCAGGCCAGGCTGATTCAGGCTGACAGGAGGATGACATTAACTCAAATAACCATGCATTACAATATTGATGTGCAGAAGATTCATCTCTGAATCGAACCTTGAAGTGGATTACTTAGAGCAGCAGAAGACCATGAACATATAATGGATATTTCAGCAGGTGCAGGAGGTATCTAATAAAGCGGCCACTGAGCATATATTTTGAAGTGTAAAATTTGAGAAAGAGAAAGACTTCACAGGTGTTTTAATGTTATTTTTCCCCACCTTACACTTTGCATGGCAGACTGCCCGCTGGAACCACATCTGATTTTTAATTTTCTTTTTTATTTTTGGAATCTGGACATCAATAGCAAGGCAGTAATTCCCCATCACTAACTGTCCTTAAGTAAGTAGAGCTGAGTTATCTTCCTAAATGGCTGGAGTCCTTCTGGTAAATGTACTCCCACAGCGCTGTTGTGTAAGGAGTCCCAGAATTGAGACCCCATGATGATGTAGGACTGGTGGTGTAGAAACCTACAGATGACTGGTGTTCTCATGAATCTACTGCCTTTGTCTTTCTTGTTGTTAGAGACTATTGGTTTGGGAGACACTGAAGCCTCGGAGTGTAAACACAGTGATTATGCTGGTGGCACGCCATGGTGGGTGGTTAGGAGGAGTGGGGACTGTGGGGATAAATATTTAGGGAGGCTACAAGCTGCAATCGATGAGACAAGTGAAGCATATGCTGTCATGTTTCTGATTTGTGCCTTGTAAATGATGGAAAAGTCAGGAGGTGAGACCTTCACAGCAAGACATCAAGTTTCTGACCTCCAGTTACAGCTAATCACTTATGTGGTTGGTCCAGTTCAGTTTCGAGTCAATGGTGTGAGACCTGCCAATGGTAATGCTATAGATAGATGTCTAGATTCCCTATGGTTGAAGGTAATCATTGCTTGGCACTTCTGAGGCTTAAATATCACTTGTCACTTCTTAATGTATGTTCTCTCGGTATTGCTACTTGCAGCCATAGTCACTGCATTTACTGGGTAATTGTGAATGGAATTGGACATTGTAGAAATAGCATTGAATTCCAGGGGAAAGCTACTGATTAGAGTTACTTTCTCGTTCACCTTTTTGAGTAACAATACCCATGTCAATCCAGTGGTAGTAATGCATTTAATTGGGTATATTTGAAATGGGGGTCGATAGGTTCTTGATTATTAAGGGCATCAAAGGTTATGGGGAGAAGGCAAGAGAATGGAGTTGAGAGGGATAATACATCTGCCATGATTGAATGGCAGAGCAGACTCGATGGGCCGAATAGCATAATTTTGCCATGATATCTGGGGTTTTATGGCATAATTGCCTGGTGATGTGTTGGCAAGTATATATTGTTTAGCATTACTGATTTATTCAAATTCTAAATAAAGTTTCAAGCCAGCAAATTGCCAGCTCAAAATCAGAATTAGCCTGAATGCTGTACTTCATGGAAGCCAGATATTTGTTTAAAAGGAAACAAATCGTTGACCAGAAATATTTGAAAATGAAAAAAAATAGAATATCCTTCCTTTTAACTTACCATACTTTAAACCAATTGCCAAGATATCAAAGTTCTAATTTCCCAGATTTACTTACCCTGTTCCCAAATTTGCTACACTAGAACAGGAATTTGTTTTAATGATTGTCACATCACTTCTATTTTCAATTTACAGATTTTATTCAGTATTAAGTTTAACAAAACTGTTAGGGCAAAGAAAGGCAGTGATGGAAATGGACTGAGAGAAGGATTTCAGGGACTGACCACGTTTGATACAATGAATCAAAATCTCCTCTTTTTCAATTTTTGTTGCACGTACCCTCTTTCCCACTAAGAAACAAATTAATATTAGGTGATGTCATGCAGGTTAAGAATGAATGGTATTGTTGAAGGGCTAAAGAAGGGCCCTCGTTTGAGGCAGAAGAAAACCTAACTCATACGGATAGGTCCAAAATTAGTTTCTTGTTTAAGGTTAATGGAGAAATACAGGTCAAAGATTCTGCAAACTCCACGTCACCAATTTCTCGTCAAGCCATATGCGAGTGAAACTTTGCTCAGGATTCAGTCATATACTTCAGAAAAAAAACAGAAAAAAATGAAAGCATTATCCTTTCTTTTTCCATAACCACCTATTTTGTCTTACACAGCTTCCTTTTTTAAGAGGTGGAGATCTGTCTGGCTCACAGTAGAGCCTCATCTATTCACACAGGTTGACTTTAACAATGTCATTAGGAATTTAAATGGGTTTTCCATGACTGCACCACTTGGGTAAATTTGTTGAAGCAAGGATAGAGGCTCTTTGTAGATTCAGGAAGAGCATGAGTATGGCGGTGGTGGAATCCTTCTCTCCACCATACCGAAGAGGCTGTGGACCAGAGACTGGAGTTTGGAGTGCTTTTCAGCAATAGATTTTTGGGTGATTTGCTAACAAAATCGCATTAAAAACTGATGTTCTTCAAACTGCAACAAAACAAACAAATATTTTTACAAACAGTTGCTCACCCAGGTGGCATACTCTTGTAAAGTAATTTAAAAAAAGCATCAGTATTTTACTTTTCCCATCATTATCAGGACTGCCCAAAGCACCGCCAAGTGTAATCTTAATTGTAGGTAGATGGAACATCAAAATTGATCTGAGCAAGCTGTTGGAAAGAGACATGAAATGAACAATCAATTAGTTTTTATTATAATTGCTGGGAGAACATTGACCAATATAACACGAGAATCAGCCAGTCTGGTACTGAATGCAGTGCCAGGAGATCTCTTACATCTACCAGAACAACCAGATGGCGTCACCTTTTAACGTGTCATCTGCAAGATGACATCTCCAGCAATGCAGCACTCTGAACTACTGCACTGAAGTGTTAGTTTAGATTACCTGTTCAGATGCTAAGTCTAATATTACCTTGATGGAAATTCAAATTGGAATCAGGTAAAGCAACAAAAACAAAGGTTAATTTAGCCTCACAGTGTGAACTTGGCTCTCCAGCGTTAGCAGGAGTCGCTGAGACTGGAAAACAAAGATGGAAAACTTGTAATGAGTTTTTACAACTACTTTCTGTCACAAAATGCTTCATCAGAGGTTCTACCTGCTGATACTTGAAATTAAGGACTACATTTCCCTGATTGTTTTTTATGTGTGTAATGATGAGAACAATAAGTTGACTTCATTAGCATTTTCCTTGAGAAATAGGCAGACAGCATTAATAAATTCAAGGCTCCCTTAAAATTTCATTACAAACATTTTAATGAGGTTTTTATCATCATAATCCCAAAGGTGCTGAGTTTCATAGAGGTAAGGAAAGTATGTAAGAACAAGAAAACTATTTATGTAGACATCTAGAGCCAAACAAATATAAATTAGGAAAACATACGTAATTTCGATTCAGAAACAAAATTGCTTCAAGATAAATGGGACCATGTTCACCTAAATCCAGTACTCAGTTCTGGAAAATACACACAGAATGAAAGAATTAGCCCACCCATTTGACGGTAGGCTCAAAACTATTAAAGTGAATATGATCTGACATTCAGTTATACACAATACCAAGAGCCAAATTCATAAATTTACTGAAGCTGTGTTCAGGGAAACAAAGACATAAATAAACCAGACTGAAATATGTTATACATCAGTTTTTTTCTGTAGAAATAAATAAAATTCTTCTAAAAATAATAATCCCAGGCATACAATAACAATCTATAGTTAGAATCTTTAAATTACTTTTACCAAGCATAAACCTAAAAACATAAAGCCGGAAATTTGCGAATGTGTGAGAAAACATCTTGTTTACTAGGAGGACAAGAAGATTCTAAATGAATATCAGAGCAAAGACATTAATGGATTGAGACTTGGGGTTTGTTTACAAAGTGATGAAGCAGATTTATTCTGACACTCCTTACAAATACTTTCATGGCAGGAGTAGGTTTCCCACTTAGGCTATTCCTTCAAATCAGGATAACTAATCATATGCCATATGGTCAGCTCCGGGCAAGTGTTGAATTGAGTGTACTTGTTACTGCTTGAGAAACTGGCCGTGCGTGTGTGCAAATTGTGTACAATAAAGCAAAATGGGGAACCACCTGATTGCAGGAAACAGTGTCGGTTAAAGGTTAAAGGAGATAAAACAATGGCAAAAGATGGGAAGTAATCTTTTGGAGGCATTGGCATAAATATCACTGTTCTTAAATCACTTTTATCTTGAACTTGAGAGCAGGAGTGGCAATTTCAAAATATGGAAAAGAAGCAATAAAGATTTATTTGAGTAATAGAAAAAATTGTTTATGAGCTTTTGACAGCACAAATGTCTATTCTCTAAGAAAATGAGCCCTATAGAATTGTTGCAAATTATGAGAACAAATACAGAGAAGGTATTTCAATAGCAGTCAAGGTTTTAAGTGTAAGATAATGAGTAAGAAATACAGTACAGAATTCAGGTAAATGAGAGTGTGAAATTCACTGGCACAAGAAGGACTTAAGTGAATAACATAAATAAGACCATATGATAATAGGATGTAGGTGCAGAATTATTACATTCAGCCTATGGAGTCTGCTCTGCCATTTTATCATGGCTGATCCTTGGATCCCACTCAATCCCATCTATTTGCCTTCTCACCATATCCTTTGATCCCCTGACCAATCAGGAAGCTATCAACAGCTTTAAATCTACCCATGGACTTGGCCTCCACCACAGTCTGTGGCAGAGCAATCCACAGATTCACTACTCTCTGGCTAATTTTTAAAATGTTCTAAAAGGTCGCCCCTCAGTTCTGAGGTTGAGTCCTTCTAGATACCCCCTCCATATGAAACATCCTCTCCACATCCTGCTTATGTAGTCCTTCCAACATTCAGTAGGTTTCAATTAGATCCCCCTGCATTCTTCTAAATTTCAGTGAGTACAGGCCCAAAGCTGCCAAACACTCCTCATATGTTAACCCCCTCCTTCCCAGAATCATCTTCATGAACTTCCTCAGGACTCTCTCCAATGACAATACATCCTTTTTTGAGATATGGGCCCCAAAACTGTTGACAAAACTGCAAGTGCATCCTGACTAGTGTCTTATAAAGCCTCAGCATTATCTATTTGCTTTACATTCTATTCCCCTTGAAATAAATGACAACATCGCATTTGCCTTCTTTACCACAGACTCAACGTGTAAATTAACCTCTGGGAGTCTTGCACAAGGATTCCCAAGTTCCTCTGCACCTCTAATGTTTGAACTTTCTCCCCATTTAGATAATAGTCTGCACTATTATTCCTTTACCAAAAGCTGGCAAATCTTCACTCTCTCTCCTTCTGCAGTTATGTAACCACCAACTGTGACTCCCCAACAAAAAAACTATGCAACAAACTACAGTCTCCCCTTTTATACTGGCTGGAACATGTCAACACATGAAATCACATCACCCCAATATCATGAGACAAATACATCATACCAATATCACAAGACAATTACATCATGCTCATGAGAAACTCACGGGACAAGTAACACCATGCCCGTATCTTTCCTGTGAACCCATAGGACTTTATCTTGTTAAGCAGCCTCATGTGTGGCACCTTATCAAATGCCTTCTGAAAATCTAAGTAAGTGACATCTACTGACTCTCCTTTGTCCATCCTGCTTATTACTTGCTCAAACAATTCTAACAGATTTGTCAAGCAAGATTTCTCTTCACAGAAACCATGTTGACTTTGACTTACTTTATCATTAGTCTCCAAGTACCCTGAAACTTCATCCTTAATAATAGACTCCAGCACTTTCCGAACCACTGAGGTTAGGCTAACTGGCCTATAATTTCCTTTCTTTTGCCTTCCTCCCTTCTTAAAGAGTGAAGTGACATTTGCAATCTTCCAGTCCTCCAGGAATCCATGCCAGGATCAAGTGATTCTTGAAAGATCATGACTAATGCATCCATTATCTCCTCAGCAACCTCTCAGGATTCTGGGATGCAGAATATCTGGTCCAGGTAACTTATCCACCTCAAGACCTTTCAGTTTGCCAAGCACTTTTTCTTTTGTAATAGCAGTGGCTCTCACTCCTGCTCCCTGACACTCACAGACCCCTGGCACACTGCAACTGTCTTTCACAGTGAAGACAGATGCAAGGTACTCATTAAGTTCATTTAAATGCATTTAATAGGAAAAATTACATTATATATTGTAAAGAAAATTGCAAATAAGTTTTTAAAATGGACCTGTGAGCCAAATGCATATTCTGTACTGGAAATACTTTGAACATTGACATAGCAATAAACTAAAATAATATGAAATAATGAACAAAAGTATAGGGAAATTGTAAAAAGTATTATTTACAACAAGCGCAAAATCAAGCAGAATAGTCAGCATGAGTGTGAATACCAAACATTATAGTTTAAAGTTATTCCTTGACATAACACATCATAAGAAAATTAAAGAATACCTAATAATTTGAAGATAATGGCAAGCACACTATGATGCATATTCTGAATATTTATCATCTCTAATTATAAACAAATTTTTTTTAAACTCTGATTTTCTCTCAAACAAGAAGTGCAAATTTCAAGATTTTATTTAAAGTAGGATCTCCGATGAAAGCAAATACTTTGCCACAGTTGGATGGTATTTATCACCATATTTTGAAAGGCTCAAGGTAGGAGTATTTGTGAGGAATTGCCAGTTTTCTGAATGAGTCTGTGGTCACTGAGGTGTTACAATAGATTGGAAATGGGCTTATATTATACCCACATTCAAATAAGGTGCATGTAATTCCTTTGTTTGTACTTGATGTCTTTCTATTAGTGAGCCAACCTTTCAGCTGCAAGTTGTGCTCATCCCCCTGCAGAGCCAAAAGCAAAAATTCCATTGCCAGGGATTTAAATTAAAACCACTTTTTATTCACTTGTGCACTCCAATGTGAAATTTATCGAGGTTATTTGTTGTTACATGCCCTGAATTTGAAGGGGGAGGGGACTGACACTTGCTATTAATTTTTGTAGCTGTCTCAGCTGTTTTCCAGCTTTCGCCAGATAATAGAAATGTTCAGAAATCCTATGAACAATTTCAATGATCTTGGTCACAGATTATTTTGTTTCTCCAGGGTATTATGCACTGTGCACCATGTTAGCACCTTTCTCAGCAATAGATATGCCAACTTTCTAATTACTGGAACATCTCACAAAGATTGGAAAATGGATGTTGACAGCTGTGTGTTCTCCTTGTGAGAGAGCAACTTAGAGTGCCAATATCTGATAATCAGGAGCTTAATGGACTGCACAGCCTAGTAATAGTGGTCCTCTATAAAGAAAGCCAGTAAAGGAAGAAGCGTTTCTTAAGTAAGCATTGAAATAAGCATAGTGCAAAACTGGACACTCTGCCAAGGTACAATATGTAATGTATTTTCATGCAGTGAATGGCTTCTTTGTTAACAATGTGCTGTTTATTAAGTGTGGAATCAATATAAAGATCAGCATTGATGCTGAGAGATCAAACTGCAAAGCCATCTTATTATTTGGGTATGCCAAATAAACAGCAATTAAAAGATTTTAGAAAATGAAAATAGAAGATCTGTTAATCCGTATTTGAAAGGAAAAGTAGCATGTCAGGCACTGTGCTTGACACTGACCTAATTTTTTAATCTAATTTTTGATTAATCTATTAAATGCTTTCAGAATTTAACTTCTTCTAAACTTTTAATGATACGAGATGCCATTGGCATGGCTCAAAATGATAATAGTATTATATTGAACAGAAACTAACTAGCTTGAAAAATTACTGCAGAATCCAATATGAAATTAAGAAATAACATGGTATACAACATTTTAGTATTTTATTGCCCTGCTAGAAATTGCATTCATTAGGTGGGGTTTGGAAGGGTGGTAGTGTGGGGGACAGCTGTAATAAGCTCAGAGCAAAATTCTTAGCTAGTCCCCTGCAGACTGAGGCCCAGAGGATTTGTCTCTCTTGGTGGTAACTTCCACACCTAAATGAAGAGCAGAGCATCAGAAGTGAAATCTTGGATCTTGGGAAATGTTACATTAATCAGGCAAAGGAAGTGGTTCAGGAGCTATCGGGGTCTGAGTCAATGAAGTATGCTGTAGCCAAATGTTCTGATTTGGTGGGTTAGCAAGTTCGCAGGAGTTCGCAAAATGCTTGGAAATGGATAGCGATAACTTGGCAGGTGGAATATAATAGTAGATTATCCACTTTTAAGGAAGAATTGTTATTGCCACATATTCTGGGGTACAGTTCCTGAGACTGCAAGAGGGATGCGTCTGTAGTTTAGCCAGGTTACTGGTAGGATCACCCATGGCTGTGGAGTCAAGGAGGAAGTTCTAGACAAAGAGCAATCCAACCAAGACCGCAGTGGTGGAGCTGGCAGAAGATAATGACATGTCATAAGTTCGGGAAAGCTGCAGCAGTGAGGAGTCCCAGGTTATTCTGCATTCCATGCCACTGGATCCTAACCCCAATGTGTCAAGGACTGTGTGGTGGCTGACCATGATGCCCCTGCAGTAGCCTCCCCACGTTAAACAAAGTTGCGCACAGCTAGTCTCCATTTGAGGGAATCTAGCCATGCACAATAATACTGAAGGAAATGGACTGAGTCTATAAACATTACAAGAGGATCTGGAAAACCTGTACATGAAACATGAAGTTAGATGAAAGTAAAATGACTACTTAGGCAGGTTAATGAAAAGTTATTCTTCATTGAACAGGAGATGGAATATAAAAGTAAGGAGATTTTCCAGCAAATTTACATTGGAGAGATTATAGCAAGAGATGTGCACACTGTCATGTTCAACATACACTGAAACTTAAATAAACTTGCACTGGAGGCAATGCACAGATTATTCACAAAGTTGATTCCTGGAATGAAGGGTAAATTGGGCCTATATTTCTGGGAACTATAAAGAATGAATGGCGATCTTACTGAAACAGGTGATTCAGAGGAGACTGACAAGCTGGTTGCTGGCAGTAACAGGAACTAATGGGCATTGTTTTGAATAAGGACTGCCCACTTTAGGAAGATACGAGGAGGAACTGCTAAGAGAGTTGCGGCTCTTTGGAATTCTCTACCCCGAAGAGCTGTGAAGGTGGATTCATTGAGTATAATTGAGGCAGATAGTGACAAACAGCTGAAAAACACCGGAGTCAGAGGAATGAGAAGACTGAGGCCGAGACTGGATCAGCCATGATCTTACAGGTTCAAGAGGAATGGTGTCTACTGCACTTCCTGGTTCTCATAATCTTATGATCAGATGGCGGAGACAAAGGGCAGGCTGATGGATCACAGAGAAAAGCCCAGGCAGTGGATGCTCCCGACACTCTTTAAATAATATTTTGTAAACTCACCAGGGCTGGCTGTCTCCAGGTTTTACTGAGTCCAAAGTTGTCCAAAGCCTCAGCTCTCATTGTGCCTTTGCTTTACAGTTTAAATTGTGCACTCAGTTATTCGACAGACATTATGACTTTAACTCTGCCATCTAAAAGGATTTGTCAAGGCAGTAGTGTTCAGTGTACTAAGAAAGTAAGAATGTTATTGGAGGTAAGGAAGGGGTTAAATCTAGCTTTACACAAACTCTGAAGATCTCTTGTGTGAAAAGCAATTCTGAAATCTGGAGCTTATGCATATTTCAACGAGATCACCATTACAAAAGCTCTTTCTATAATATAGGGCATATAAGTAAAGATATTACTTTTGCTTTAAATCTTTTATTTTGGCTTCAGGAATATAATGTTTTATATAATCCATATGAAAAACAGTATTTTTTGTTGTTCTATATCATGGCATTCTTGATAAATATGAGACATAGACATCACTTGTCAAGTGCAATATGGATGCCCAGTGAATCTACAAGCCAATTGGAACTTAGGGATTTAGAAATTTACTTTTTTATGTACAATCATTTTCAGATACAGTGATATGGGAAGGGCCTCAGAATGAGGGAAATCAATGGCAGTAAAGTAGGAAGGATAAATGGATTGTTAAAGTTTGCTAGAGTTTCATTTTTTATTATTTTCTTGGAATCTTGCTACATATTTTAACATTGGCAATAAAATTATGGTGATGCATGAATCGAAATTACATATGAACAGTTTTTGACTCAGGAAATATTTTCTCTTGCAGACTCAAGGATACCATTAGATTGAGCAACAGTGTCGCTGCCTATGAAACTCTGAAGTTGAGTAGCAAAGTGATGAGTTTAACTTTGAGGGCTCACACTTAGTGGAAACTGAAATTTATTGACCCTCTTTCTTACTTTGAGCTTGAACCAGGAAGAATGTTCACTGTGTGCAATTTAACATGTGAAATGGCAAAAACGTTAAAGAGAGTCCAGAAGAACGTTTGTTTTTAACTTACCAGAAGGATGAAGGATTTTTTTATTCAGGATCCAGAAACTTCAACATATGCTGCTAGCGATCAGCATTCACTCTTCTTCCAGGGACTTTTCTTGTTCAGGGAGCACAGACCCAGTGAGGACTACCAAATTTGATCATTGATTACTACTTGTTTACAAATCAATCCTTCAAATAAACTGGACCTTTCAATGAGCGGTTGGCCAGTGGACTGTGATAATTGGAAATAGAAATACTACAGAGATATTTTATGTGCACTACCCAGTGCACATGAAGTAGCAGGTATGGTCAAAAGCTGTTTTGTCTGGAGGCTCTTTAGTATTACAGCCCAGTAGAGCAAATAACAGAGAAATCAACTAAACATGTATTACAGAGGACTGTATGTGCTGTTTTTAATATTTTTATAAATCATCACACTCAATAAACAAAAATACTGTAGTGTATCACTGATTAATGCCAACACTCTGTATTTCAAGAGAGAAATATAAATATTGTCTAGATACAGTCATAAAATTGCAGATTTTATGCAGTTTCTGTCTTTGCACTCACTGGTGAAGATTCACTAACCATGAATTACAGCAAATAGTCAGACAAATTGTAATGATGAAGAAGCTTCTTTCACCAAAGCTCATTTCTAAAGGAGGATATATTAGTATCATATGAAATATCCACATATCAAGTTTAGGCTGCATGATAGTTTTAATGAATTTTCACACATCAGGTTAGCAAGAAGAGTGAGCCTCCATTTGTAAAACAACGATTTCTGTAGAATCACTAGCTCAGGACGGAACTGACTGAATGTTATTGTCATTAAGACTCTGAGGAACTGCAGCAGCTTTGTAGCTTTTCACAAATAGAACGAAGTGAGGTATTTTGTTTAATGAAACCCGTAACACGTTTTATTGAACTCCTAAATCTACACACCAAAAGCATGCTAAAATCCCTTACGTAACAATGTCAACAGGTCAGACAGGCCTCTTAAAGCGAAACCCCAACTCAATGTTGGTGGTAGTGAATTTTGCACACTTCTCCTAATTATGTTACCCTACATCTTCAGACATCAAATGCATGCTGATCATCAACCCCCCATTTTCACAGTAATCTTAACCTAACCCATTTTATCATCCCTGAATTCAATTCAATTTCCCCCAAAATCCTACCACCAGAGGCAATTTAGAGCGTCCAATTAACCCAACAACCCACAATTTTTGCGGGTTTGTGTGAGGAAACTGGATCACCCAGAAGAAACACACATGGTCACAAGGAGAACAGACATTGACCACAGAGACAGCAATGGATGTCAGAATTGGTCCTGGGTCACTGGATCTGTGAGACGAGGGGTGATTGATATGTTTGTGGCTTAAGGTAGAAGGCGTCAATTTTAGAAAACATAGCACATTTATTTTCCAATATAGTCCCCTCCTACATTTACACACATAGTCCAGTGGTCGTGGAGCATACAGATTCTGGACCTCCAGGAAGTGCCCACAGCAGGGGTGATTGATAAGTTTGTGGCCTGACATAGAAGGAGATGAGTTATTAACTTCAAATCTTCCGTGTAATCACTCAAAGAGATTACCTGCATGTGTATGTAACAAGAGCTGTATAACTCATCTTCTTCTACCTTAGGCCACAGATTTATCAATCACCCATCTATGGACACTTTCTGGAGGTCCAAGATCCACATGGTCCACGCCCGCGAGACTAAGTGTATAAATGTAGGAGGGGACTATGTTGAAAAATAAATGTGCTCAGTTTTCTAAAATTGACTCCTTCTACCTTAGCATATCAATCACCCCTTGTATCTTTTCTAGCTGTACCACTGTACTATTTGTTTGAAAATAATAGCCAAATTTTCACTTATTTCTATTAAAAAGCCACAAAATATATCCGGTAAAATGTGTTTCCTTTATGGTAGAATCCATAATAAATGGATTTCTATCATTATTTGGAAAGATAGATAACTAAGACGATATTATACTGGCCCATCTATGTGACTGCAGAAGTTTTACTGAGTTGTAAAGTATATTAAATATATTCTATCTATTATTTATGAAGATTGTTCTTGTATTCATTTTTTTTAAAAAACATACTTCCAAAACAATAAAGTCCGTAGGATACAGAAGAAAAAAAATATTTAAGTAGGCCTTGTCAAAATGTTGGAAGCTAGTCTGTAGTAGTCAGCAAGGCAAACAAATGTCACCTGAAAAGTGATGACTATCAAATGTTTTAAACAGCATGATAATTCTTGCAGGTAGACCTTCTTCTGCTCTGCACAATAGGCACATATAAATTATCCAAACAACCATCCATTACAAATTCAGCATTGTTATTTTTAACTACAATTCAGCCATTATTCTGATATAGAATGATAGAAGGAGAGTAGATGGCCTATTATGTAAATGCCTTCTCCATTTGGTTATGTATTCCATACTCATCGCTTTGCCTCTCCTAGTATTCTTTGATTTATTTTGCTCAACTCTCTTTTGCTTTCACCTTTCACCTTTAATGTTGCTTTTAGTGAAATGTTTCAGACCCTCAGTCTGATGCTTTGCCTGATTTCAAGTGGAAGTAGTATATAGATCATATTTGGCTTACAGTTGGTAGACAAGTCTGCCAGCAAAAATTCCTGTATTAAATCATGCGCTGTTGTGTCTCAAAATCTTCTTCCAAATTTACCTAGGGTCATCACGGAGAACAAGAAAGGCACTCTCCCGTCAAATTTCTCATTAAACCTCCCTCTGATGAGGAAATGTTCATTCCCTAATCAGAGTGACAAACTATGTTCTCTAAACTATAGAAGCTTATCCTCCTAAATGTCTTTGAAATTTTGACAATCTCCCTCCATATTTCAGGTCAATTGTACTGCTAGCACTTAGCTCGCCCCTTACTTAGCTAATGGTACACTCAAGTTATCAATACTGGCTTCAATTCTTACACCTGCATAGTTACCTCTGAGGTTTATTGAGAAGCTGCTTTTTTCTCAAATAACTGATAAGCATAAAATACACACGAGATTCTACAGATGCTGGAAAACAAGAGAAACACACACAAAATGCTGTAGGAACTCAGCCAGGTAGGCAGCATCTATGGACATGAATAAACAGTCAGTGTTTTGGGCTGAGACCCTGAGGATAGCTTTTTTTGTGCAAATGGATAACATCCACATGACCCATTATACTGAATTGATAAATCCTCCCTCTTCCCACTGAGGGCAAAGTTAATCGAACTGAATTAAATTGAATTGAATTGACTTTATTTCTTGAATCCATCACATACATGAGGAGTAAAGATCTTTGTTACATGTTCATCTGAATGTGCAATGTGCAAATTATTGTAATAAATAGTTTAGACAGTCAGATATACAACAGAACAGTCAATATAGCTTAGAAATATAGTTGTGTCAGCGTGAATTAAGCAGTCTGATGGCCTGGTGGAAGAAGCTGTCCTGGAGCCTGTTGGTCCTGACTTTTATGCTGCGGTACCATTTCCCGGATGGTAGCATCTGGAACAGTTTGTGGTTGGGATGACTTGCATCCCCAATGATCCTTCAGGCCCTTTTTATGCACCTGTCATGGTAAATGTCCTGCATAGTGCGTTGGGCTGTCTGCACCACTCTCTGCAGAGTCCTGCGATTGAGGGAAATACAGTTCCCATACCAGGCAGTGATACAGCCAGTCAGGATGCTCTTAATTGTGCCCCTGTAGAAAGTCCTTGGGATTTGGGGACTCATGCTGAACTTCTGAACTGTCTGAGGTAAAAGAGGTGTTTTTGTGCTTTTTCACCACATAGTCGGTCTGTACAGACCAAGTGAGATGCTCGGTGCTGTGCATACCAAGGAACTTGAAGCTGTTCACTCTCTCAATCCCAGATCCAGGAGAGGTTGTTTTCTTGACACCATGTGTTGGGGTGATGACTTCTTCTCTATATTTGAGATAAGGCCAATGAATGTAATATCATCTGCAAATTTAATTAGCAGATTGGAGCTGTGGTGGCGACACAGTCATGAGTACAATTCCCATAAGTATTTGGATGGTTGATGTCAAGAGTTACTGTGATACCAACTGATACCAGGACTTCAGCTTTTAATCATGGATATTAATCAATATAATCTCAAAATATAGTGCAAGAACTGACCCTGACCACTCTGACATTTCCATCACCAAGGAGCAGAAGGGCAGCAGGGAGAGGAAACCCCCCCCAAGTGCAAATTCCTTTCTATGTTCTTCAACAAGCTAGCCTAGAAGCTTATCACTGGCTTGGAACATTAACAGCCAGTCTAAGTCACCAGACTCCCTTCCCAACAGTCAGCAGTGCCAGGTCCAAAACATTAATAAAAGTGAAGTGGGTATAATGGAGTGTGCCCAGAATTAGGATATAAATGATCAAATTATAAAGCAAGCTGCATTAAAATAAAATGGATTTCCCTGAGTTTAAAAAGTTGTGTAATTGTCTAACTGAAGTAATGCATATGATAGAAACATCACTGTTCCAAGAAAAATTATTATCAAGGTACATATATGTCATCATAGACATCCATGAGATTTGATTTCTTGTAGGCATGCTCAGCAAATCCAATATCCATAATAGAATCAAAGAAAGATCACACCCAACTGAGTGGACAACCAGTGTGAAAAAGACAACAAACTCTTCAATCACAAAAAAAATAAATTAATAGCTCGATAGACAGATAGATAGATAGATAAATAAATGGATTGATGGATAGATAAATAAATAAATAAATAGATAGATAGATAGATAGATAGATAGATAGATAGATAGATAGATAAGCGATAAATATCAAGAACATGAGATGAAGCGACCTTGAAGGTGAGTCCATAGTTGTCAGAACATTTCAGTGATGGGGCAAGTGAACTTGAGTGAAATTGTCCACACTGGTGCAAGTGCATGATGGTTGAGGGGTAATAACTGTTCCTGTACCTGATGGTGTGAGTCTTGAGTCTCCTGACTTGGAGCTGTGCTTAGCTGAATAGCCATAAGTGTAAAGCAAGTAGAGCAGAGGGCTAAGTACACAGCCTTGTGGTGCACCTGTGCTGATGGAGATTGTGGCGGAGATATTGTTGGCAATCCAAACTGACTGGGGTCTTCAAGTAAGAAAATCAAGGATCCAATTGCAGGAAAAGGCTTTGAGGCCCCAGACTTGAAACATATTGATTAGTTTCGAGGCGATGATAGTATTGTTATCATCATTGCTACCAACCTGTAGTCAATAATGAGCATCCTGATGTATGCACATTTGCTGTCCAGATATTCCAGGATTGAGTGAAGAGCCAATGAGATGGCATCTCTTGAGGACCTGTTGTGCCGGTAAACAAACTGGAGCAGATCCAAGTCATTTTTTAAACAGAAGAAGTTTCATTACCAACCTCTCAAAGCACTTCATAACCATGGGTATAAGTGCTACTGGACGACAGTTATTGAGGCAGATTACCCCGTTCTTCTTAGGCACTGGTACAATTGAACCCTGTTGAGGTATGTCGGTACCTCCAATTGCTGACGTGAGAGATTAAAGTTCTCAGTGAACACTCCAGCCAGTTGATCAGCACAGGTCTTTAGTACTCAGCTAGGTATCTCATCTGGGCTGAGTGCTTTGCGTGGATTCACCATCCTGAAGAATGTTCTCAGGTTGGCCTTGAAATACAGTAGAAGAATTTAGTAAAAGAGACAGTACTATTACTTCTACTATAAGAGATTACCAGAACAAATAATCTTAATCTTAAAACAAGCAATTGGCTATTTACAAGACAAAACAGGAAATTGGAACTTCAAGGGAGAGGGAATAAGCTAAATCCACCCCAGAAAATCAGGCAAACATTCACCTGAATTTCTAAAACCCTTTGAGGCCCTAGGCTATGTGGTAGAAACTGCACAGCTTTACATTTAGTTCAGCTGTTCTGAGGAAAGCACATTGTGACTCAAAAACCAAGTTAAACTCAAAAATACTCTGAATATTTGAACTTCCACTTATAAGAAAATGTATTATCTAGTTGCCTTACTAAAAGAAACTACGATTGTATGGAGAAATAATATTGAAATGGTTACACTTTCCTTAGAAAAACTGTAATGTTGACTTTAAAGGAAATCACCCGCACATCAATATCTGGATGAAATACATATAAAATGTGCGTTCAGCGAATCCGTAACATTCAATGAAGTCCATTGTAGCATGCATAGAGTGATAATATGTAAGACACAAACAGTTTAAAGTATGCTTCCTTACAACTATTGATGCCTGTGGTATTACATCATGAATATTATACTAAACAAAACAGTTTTTCATTAATAGTCATACTTAAAATTTGAGGAAATTCAATCATAATTGTGGTGTGACCAAGCAATTATGGAGTAATTGAAAATAATACTCAATTGACTCAGTATTGCTTCACAGAGATTCAATTTTGAAGGTGAAGCTAACAAATATAAGGCATTTATTAAAACTATTACTTAACATTTGTTTTTGACATTTCTATTGCAAAATTTGTACATTGCAGGCCTATTACTGCAGATTGTTTTTCTCCTTGCACTTGAATCAATGGAAGTTTGCATTCTGAGCTGGCAATGGCACACTTCCAGTGCTAGCTGGAAATGGCCTCTGTGTACAATCACAATCTGTCTTTCCAACATCTGGAAACCACTTTTCTGTGGTGCATAATTGTAACTCAATATGAGTGCTTCAGTGCTATACAAACAATGTGTTGTATGATAAATACAGTGAAAGGCTCCCCTTGGAGAAAAATATTTCACTAAAGCACTTAAACGCATTGGGTTTCTATTTTTCATTATTTGTTCCAAATTAATTTTGATAGATTACTGGAAAAATCTGCAAAGATACAGAAATAGTGTGCAGTGTTATAAGACAGCACAAGAATGAGCAATAATGGAAAAAAATGGTGTGCATGAAGTATTTCTCAACTCAATGTACCAGCAATATGACGTACCAAATATAATATAGGGTAAGTTTTACCAGGCATTATTTAAGAGAGAGCTTCCAAAGTGTTTCAGATTTTGTAACAAATGCAAGCATTTTGCAGTAAACACTGTTAGGGCTGTGCAGGAGGTTGCACTGAAGGCCTGTAAAATCCCATTAGAAGATTGAAAAAGATGTTGATAATTTTCCCACCAAACATGTTTTGGATGCTGTTCCATGCCTGGTGCCAAAATCTATTACTTTGACTCCTAATAAGCCCTTTGTCATAGTTTGTTACAATTAGTACATTAAAACTTTGACTGTTGTTAACACCAGCAGAAAGAAACAATTCTGAAGAAAGATTATGCACAGAGTTCAAACTACTTTAGCAAGATGTTATCCATCAGAAAGCAGAGAAATATTGACCATAAAATATAGGAACAGAAGTTGGCCATTTGGCCCATCAAGTCTGCTCCAAAAAGGGAGGAAAGAAAGTGGCAGTGAGAGATTGCTATCTTGACGGGTGTAGAGATGCAGTGCCTCACTGGGGTGGCTAAGTATTGAATTAATGGAAGTTGAAATTGATATGTCATAGGTGGCACTAGTGGGCCAGAAAAGCAACTTAAATTTCAACAATCCAGATTCCAATTGCTAGTTAACTAGAAAGAGTGTAAAAGAAATTTCCCCAGGATGTTACTGAGAAAGGAGAGATATTGGATAGGCTGAATTTATTCTTACTGGAGCACATGATGTTGAGTAGTGATGTATTGAGACTTATACAGTAGGATGCCAGATTCTTTTTCAGGATAGAGTATGTAAAACTAAAGAATGTACGTTGAAGGTGAGAAAGGAAATATTTAAAGGAGATGCAGGGGTAAGTTTTTCACACAGTTGGTGGTGAATATTTAAAATAAATGATCAAAATAAATTGTAATTTTGGAAATGAGGGATATGTGCCTAATATGGGCAAATGGTATAAGTGTAGCTAAGGTCTGTGGTGAGTATGTACATGTTGGGCTGAAGTCTGTGTTTCTGTATTGTATATTTTTCAATAAGCCTATGTATGACCCCTAAACCTGCTGGTTTGCCCTCACTCTAAAACCTCATCATTCATGGACCTGCTATCTGCAGATCTGCGTACTAGCCCAGTCAGCCTTGTGTTACTGAAAGCAAAGCTGAGGCGTATGTCCAGCTTTGGAGTACGGCCATAATCTGGACTGCGTGCGTGTTCCAACTTGTTCAGTAACCTGAAACATAGAAACTGAAGCTCACCGGATTCTAGTTCCTGACCTCTTCAAACTCACTGGGACTCAGATTCCTGCTCGTTGGGTACAATGGATTCTGCTACTGTGTAACATGTAACAAGGTCAAATCAAAGTGTGCTGGGCAGCATGAGTAACATCTAACAGTCCAAGTCGTCAAATCTATCTGCTGACATCCGAAAATATTTGAAATGCATTTCCTTGTCCACGTCTCTCAGTGGCCGGACAAGCACAGAAAATTCACCCTCCTCCTGCCTCAATCCGTTCAATGGTCGTAGACACCATCTCCTCCAACGTCTTCTCTCTTTTCTGCATTGCAGTAATTTCAAAAACAGTAACTCTTGTTCTACATTTATTAGTTCCAACTCCAACATGATGCGCTCGGTTTCAGTCACTGTTACACAAAGAAACTCAGCACAGTGGCATCGAAACCCCACCGCCAACTAGTGTTTGGCGATGAATTGCAGATCGACGCAGACACACCAACGCACAGGTATAAATGCTCAGAACGGCATAGGCCACTTGCATAGGTTACAGTGTAGAGCCTTCGCAGAAGTATAGATCAGTCTTTAGACAGGGGTGTCAAACCCATTTTAGGTCACGGGCCGGATTGAGCAAAATGCAGCTTCATGCGGGCCGGATCAGTCGGACGCGTGCGAACGCAGCTTTCGTTGCCTCTGTTTTTTCAGCCTGCTCTCATGTGTCTCAGTCTCTGCTATAACTACAAAGTGTTTCACTTTACAAATTCCGTTTCTTATGAAGAAGACTGCCGAGCAAGACTGCCGAATAAACACTAAAAACCCTGAAAACCTGGTACCTGAATAAACTCAGCATTAGCCATATCATACGCCATAGGCGCTTCGATTACTGGGGCCAGCTTTAATAGTAATTAGATATTATCTCGCGGGCCAAAGATAATTCCACCGCGGGCCGGATTTGGCCCGCGGGCCTTGAGTTTGACATATATGCTTTAGAATGTAGAAGATTGAGAGGAGATTTGACAGAGGTGTACAAAATTATGAGGAATATAGACAGGGTAAATGCAAGCAACTAGAGGTCATGGATTAAGGGTGAAAGGTGAAAATATTAAGGGAACGTGAGGAGAAACGTCATCAGTCAGAGGGTCATAAGAGAGTGAAATGAGCTGCCAGCACATTTGGTGCATTGCAGCTTGATTTCAACGTTTAGAAGAAGTTTAGATAGGTACATGGATGGTTGAGGTGAGGAGGGCATTGGTCCCAGGGCAGTTTAAATGGCTCAGCATGGTCTAGATGGGACAAAGGGCCTGTTTCAGTACTGTAAGTTTCTCTGACTCTTTGATTCTGTAATTGGTTGTGGCAAGAGTCAAGGCAAGTTGGGTGATACCAATGGATAAGGTGGAAATCAGTAGGACAGGGACACCTAGAGGTTCAAATGTGAGTGATATTTTGTAGATTTTGAAAATTATCATTGGAACTTGAGAAATCTGCAGAAAGTGCATCACAAAAACTATGTTGGTGAATTAGGTGGAAGATCATTAGAAGTATTCAGGGAGAAGATTATAAGTAGTTGAACAATTTGTACCCTGTCAACATGAGCCCCTTCTTTTCTTCCTTTTTATATATATAAGAGAGAGAGAGAGAGAGAGAGAGAGAGAGAGAGAGAGAGAGAGAGAGAGAGAGAGAGAGAGAGAGAGAGAGAGAGATCTCATTGGTATTCAGCAAATTTACTGAAAATGTTAATGATAAAATATTTCTGGGAAATGAATATATATAATATCCATGAACATATCCTACACTTACATTAGTTACTATGTTAAAGAATCCAATCAAAATCAATTCATGCTCATTTCTCGAACTTCTGCTAATGCCCCCTCCTTCACCGATTCCCATCCTCTTCTCCCTCTCTTAGCTTAGCTCCTTGCCCACCCATCACCTCCCTCTGGTGCTCCTCCCCACTTTTCTTTCTTCCATGGTCTTCTGCCTCTTTCATCAATCAACTTCCCAGCTCTTTACTTCATCCCTCCCCTTTCATGGTTTACCTATCACCTTATGTTTCTCTCTCTCCTCCCTCCAACTTTTAAATCTACTCTTCAGCTTTTTTTCTCCAGTCCTGCTGAAGGGGTTCGGCCTGAAACATCAGCTGTACTCTTTTCCATAGATACTCCCTGGCCTGCTAAATTGCTGCAGCATTTTGTGTGTGTTACTCAATCCATACTAGTTGAACTGATAAATTAAATCATTTATAAGACATTGCCTCCTTCATTACATACTCAAGTCTTTTTCTTTTTAAGTATGAATTGTTCTTCAGTATTAGAGCTTCATGTGAGATCCACACACTTTGTCAGAATGTGGCAATTGATTCTCAAGAAGACAGGCTTATGGGTTGTCTGGGATACTGTTTGGTCCTTCTTCTAATTTTGCATGACCTTCACATGTTCCTATAGTTGAGGCTTAATTTGTTCAATGCCTTCTATGTGTTCCCTCTCCTTTTGAGAAGGGATTCCCACAGTCACAGATTACATATGTTCAGAGACTCTGAGACCACCCATTGAAGTGTGTCTACTTGGCAATGTCTTACTGTGTCAGAACTTGGAGCAGAATATTTTTTTCCAGAATTTGATGCCAGGTATGCAGGCAATGTAGCCCACTCACTGGAGTAGCTTGAGTGACATCAATGAGAAACAGTCAATCACCCCAGTAATAGCCCAACACTGGCTAACTGATAGAATTTTGCATCGGACAAAGGCCTACCCAAGGCATAGACCTTTATTGCCACAGTTCAAGGCACAGACTGGTTCCTTGTAGTGGGAGAAACTGCAGGGTTTGGCAGAAGGGAATTTCGAGCAAGAGCTCAACAAAGCAGAAATACATTTTAGGTTATATTTTCCATAATTCCCCAGTTTCCCTCTATCATATTCCTTGACATCATTTTACAGAAGCAAAGTAGCATGCATACACTTTCAATCTGAAAAATAGGTTCCTGTATCAAGCGATCTATACAAGTTTATAGTTATGACCTCAGCAATGTTCTCATTTATTTAAAACATCTGGATGCATCTGATCAATGGGTTTTTAATTTTGTTATTTCCCTCATTACTCTCAGCTTACTTATGTTCATTTTGGTAAGCACACAAAATGATTCAGTGTTAGTTTCCTTGGAATATCCACATAGACACACCATTACTATGAATACTGAACTAAAATAATTATTCAGTGTCTGGCTTTTCCTTATTTTTATTTACAATATCACCTTATCACTATTCTTAAGGCCCACATTGCTCCTGATCCATTTTCTTTGTCCACATGTAATTGTAAAAGCGTTTTTTTCTAACAAGCTCTATTTTAGTACTCTGTTATTGCTTTACCTTGTAGTTCTTTCTTTTTGATTTGTAACTTTTTGCAACTTTCAAACTCTGTAATCCTTGCCTTTATTTCACGTAGTTCTTACATATTTTGTTCAGTTGCATGTAATCCTTTTTAAATGCATCCCCAATTACTTTTAAGTTATTAATTGATCCGATTCATGATTTACACCCAGGTTTGTTGGTGCATTGAGTTAGATGGTTACAATCTCTACATAGAACCATCCAGAGACAGAGAAGCAGTTTCAGTGACAGGTTACTATCGATGCAATGCTCCTCAGACAGGATGAAGAGGTCAATACTCCCCAATGCCATTAGGCTTTACAATTCTACCGCCAGGACTTAAGAACTTTTTAAAAGCTATTATTAATGCTTTTTGAGATAGTGATTTAGATGTATATCATATTTTTTACTGAGTTAAGTATTGTATGTAATTAGTTTTGCTACAACAAGTGTATGGGACATTGGAAAAAAGTTGAATTTCCCCATGGGGATGAATAAAGTATCTATCTATCTATCTATCTATCTAAATACTATGCATTGGAACAGAAAATTGAAAAAGGACAATGGAAGTCTCAGTGAAAAAAATTCCTATGGAATATGGGCTTTCTAGAACTATGAATATAAACAGATAAGCTTGATGTCAGTGGTGGGTAAATTAATGGAAAGTATTCTTAGAGATGGTATATATAATTGTCTGGATAGACAGGGTCTGATTAGGAACAGTCAACATGGATTTGCGCGTGGAAGGTCATGTTTGACAAACCTTATTGAATTTTTTGAAGAGGTTACTAGGAAAGTTGATGAGGGTAAAGCAGTGAATGTTGTCTATATGGACTTCAGTAAGGCCTTTGACAAGGATCCGCATGGAAGGTTCGTTAGGAAGGTTCAATCATTAGTTATTAATATTGAAGTAGTAAACTGAATTCAACAGTGGCTGGATGGGAGATGCCAGAGAGTAATGGTGGATAACTGTTTGTCAGTTTGAAGGCCAATGACTAGTGGTGTGCCTCAGGGATCTGTATTGGGTCCAATGTTGTTTGTCATATACATTAATGATCTGGATGATGGGGGGGTGAATTGGATTAGTAAGTATGCAAAAGATACTAAGATAGGTGGTGTTGTGGATAATGAAGTAGGTTTTCAAAGCTTGCAGAGAGATTTAGGCCAGTTAGAAGAGTGGGCTGGAAGATGACAGATGGAGTTTAATGCTGATAAGTGTGAGGTGCTACATTTTGGTAGGAATAATCAAAATAGAACATACATGGTAAATGGTAGGGCATTGAAGAATGCAGTAGAACAGAATGAATGGTGCATAGTTCCCTGAAGGTGGAATCTCATGTGGATAGGGTGGTGAAGAAAGCTTTTGGTATGCTGGCCTTTATAAATCAGAGCATTGAGTATAGGAGTTGGGATGTAATGTTAAAATTGTACAAGGCATCGGTAATGCCAAATTTGGAGTATTGTGTACAGTTCTGGTCACTGAATTATAGGAAAGATGTCAACAAAATAGAGAGAGTACAGAAAAGATTTAGTAGAATGTTAAGCAACACACACAAAATGCTGGTTGAATGCAGCAGACCAGGCAGCATCTATAGGGAGAAGCGCTGTCGATGTTTCGGGCCGAGATGAAGGGTCCTGACGAAGAGTCTCGGCCGGAAACGTCGACAGTGCTTCTCCCTATAGATGCTGCCTGGCCTGCTGTGTTCCACCAGCATTTTGTGTGTGTTGCTTGAATTTCCAGCATCTGCAGATTTCCTCATGTTAGTAGAATGTTACCTGGGTTTCAGCACCTAACTTACAGAGAAAGGTTGAACAAGTTAGGTCTTTATTCTTTGGAGCATAGAAGGTTGAGGGGGGACTTGACAGAGCTATTTAAAATTATGATGGGGATAGATAGAGTTGACGTGGATAGGCTTTTTCCATTGAGAATAGGGGAGATTCAAACAAGAGGACATGAGTTGAGAGTTAGGGGGCAAAAGTTTAAGGGTAACATGAGGGAGAATTTCTTTACTCAGAAAGTGGTAGCTGTGTGGAATGAGCTTCCAGTAGAAGTAGTAGAGGCAGGTTTGGTATTGTCATTTAAAGTAAAATTGGATAGGTATATGGACAGGAAAGGAATGGAGGGTTATGGGCTGAGTACAGGTCGGTGGGACTAGGTGAGAGTAAGCGTTCAGCACAGACTAGAAGGGCCGAGATGGCCTGTTTCCGTGCTGTAATTGTTATATGTTTATATGGTTATATAAATAAGAATAATTTCTAAATAGCAAGAAGCTAAAAGCCTTAGAGAAGCAAAGGGATTTACAGATCCAAGTATCAAATCACTAAAGAAAATTGGACAAATACAACACATAGTTTAAAAAGTCCAATAGACTCCTAGCCTTTTTCTTAAAGAGGGTAGAATACAAAGCTATATTACCATTATATAAAGATTAAGGGGTGTTCTGAAAAGAGGATGCTGTCCAAGTTGCATGCCATCTTGGACAATGACTCCCATCCACTCCATAATGTACTGGTTAGGCACAGCAGTACATTCAGCCAGAGACTCATTCCACCAAGATGCAACACTGAGCGTCATAGGAAGTCATTCCTACCTGTGGCCATCAAACTTTACAAATCCTCCCTTGGAGTGTCAGACACCCTGAGCCAATAGGCTGGTCCTGGACTTATTTCCACTTAGCATGATTAACTTATTATTATTTAATTATTTATGGTTTTATATTGCTATATTTCTTCACTATTCTTGGTTGGTGCAGCTGTAACAAAACCCAATTTCCCTCGGGATCAATAAAGTATGTCTGTCTGTCTGTATGTCCCTTAAAATTAGAATAGTCAAGGTCAAGACACATTTCCTAAAAACAGAATGGAACTCCCCCAAAATAAAGAACAGATCATTCCGGAGATTTATTTGTACAATTGTGAAGCTTTGTGCCCCTTATCTTAGAAAGGATTGCAGACATTGGAGAGGGTTCAGAGGAAGTTCATGAGAATGATTCCAGGAATGAAAGGGTTATTGTATGAGGAGAATTTGATCACTCTGCGCCTGTACTCACTGGAATATAGAAGAATGATTGAAACCTATTGAATGTTGAAAGTTCTAGATGGAGTGGATGTGGCAAGGATGTTTCCTATGGTGGGGGAGTCTAAGACCAGAAGACACTGCCTCAGAATAGAAGGACATCCGTTTAGAATGGAGGTGAGAAGTTTCTTAACCAAAGAGTGGTGAATCTGTGGAATTCATTGAAACAGGAGGCTGTGGATGCCAGGTCATTGGGTTCTTGATTAGTCATAGCATGAGAGGTTGCTGGGAGAAAGCAGGAGAATGGGGTTGAGAAGGAAAATAGATCAACCATGATGAAATGGCAGAACAGATGCTAATGGCCAAATAGCCTAATTCTGCTCCTCTCTCTCTTTTGGTCCTATGATCTTTGAAATCCTCTGCCCAAGAGGGCTGTGGAGGCATGTTACGTTCATGACAGATTTCAACAAATTTCTAGATAGTAAGGAAATTGAAAGACATTGAGCTTAGGACAGAACGGCGATAATCAGATAAACGATCTGCCATGATCTTACCGAATTATGACGCAGATACTAAGGGGATAATGGTCTTCACTTGATATTATTTCTTAGATTTGTATGTTCAAATCATGGATCAGTCAACAACTTCTGCTGACCCTTACATTCAAAGATGACTTGCTTCTCCTCTAGTTCTGTGAGTTCTAAAGTGTCTGATGTACTCAAAAGTGAACTACAAATTCTGCCACAGCTGCAACAAGAGGTGCTTGATGAGCTAGCTGGTTGGTAGTTTATTCTGCTATTTATGTTGGACTTCTATGTGGTCCTGATGAAGGTAGTTAAGGTTCTCAATGTGATCCCAAATATTCCTTCTCCAAATTTAGTGATCTTAGGCCAGGGATTCCTACTAGCTGAGTAGGGATATAATATTTTCAAGCCTCTACCTTGACTACTTTCAAGGATCTTTGAAAGTTTTACTCAGTTCGCCTGATAATCTCATTCTCTAATGGATCTCCTCATGGTCTGTGAAAAAGCATTGCAGAGCACTGAGGAAGTGCCTGAGTACTGGTGGTACTGACCTGGAAGAAAAAGTTGACATTGAAAAATTTACCCTGCTGGTGGATTTGGAAGAATTTGTGTCACCAATATTGCTGACATCTCTCCAATGCTTTGAGATGTACATAATCCACAACTCACTAGCACATAAGTCCTTCTTAAGATCTTCACCCAAATCTCAGTGCAGACTGGAGTCATGCATGGCTCTCTTAATGTCTCAATGGCTGACCTTGGGGTACAAGATACCTGAGGTCCTCATCTTCAAGCACCCGTAGTGTTCAAATTTCATGACACATGGCAGTGACAATAAACCTGATTCTGTTTCAAACTTACATGATCATGGAAAAGTCATTGATCCCCAACATAAGGCATTAGCCCTTGAAACTTTTATGAAGGGAAATCAAATAGCATATTTTTAAAATGGGGATTGTATTTGCTTGACTTTTTCTTATATATTTATTATAGTGCAGTACAGGCCCTTCCAACCCAATGAGCCACACTGCCCACCTATATAACCCTAACCTAATCACAGGACAATTTACAATGACCAATTAACCTACTAGCCTGTATGTCTTTGGACTATGGGAGGAAACCCACACATTCACAGGTGAACTTTTAGACTGTGCCAGAACTGAACTCAGAACTCCAGTGTCCTGAGCTGTAATAGCATCACACTAACCGCTGCACGACCGTAACTTTATCCTCAGACTTTCTGCTGGAGAGAAACATAAGGTGGTGATATCATAAAACTTGTCCCAAAAGTTAATATTGTCCAACTGAAAATATAACCAAGATAACTTACATTGTTTATTAATTTCAAACTACAGGTAATTTTGTTTATCTTTGCCCATGCATAGTTTGGGCAATACTGTGTATTTTGTATGCATTGAGCTCATGTCAATAATATCATTACTTCATATTTCACTGTTGTCCCTGTCTTGGGATTTGTTTATCCATTGGGGAAATTATGTGAGCAATGACCACCTAGACATGTAGGAATCTGAAACCAAAGTGTATTTGGACTTTCTGGTGAAGGGCAGTGACTATGTAATTGATCTTAGAAGTGACTTCACTGCCAAATGTGTTGTTATCGTCATCATTATTGGAAATAGTGATGAAAGAAATCATGAAGATACAAGTATCCTCTCTGGACAGGTCATGGTCTGGTACAGCAAATCAAATGCCCAGGAATGTAAGAAGCTGCAGAGAGAGGTGGAGTGAGTTCATGCACCCATCCCTCCCCACTAACAGAAATACTTAGCTGAGACACTGCTTCAAGAAAGCAACATTTATCATCAAAGATCCTCACTATCCAAGCCATGCCATTACCTCACAGCCCCCATCAGGCAGGAGGTACAGAAGCCTGACGTCCCACACCACCAGTTTCAATAACAGCCACCTCCCTTCAGCTATTCAGTTCTTGAACCACCCTGCACAGCCCTCGCCTCTACCCCAGTAAAGAAAAAAACTATGACCACTTTGCACTAGCCAACAACACTTCCATATCTCAGGAAAGCAGCCAAGATAATCAAAGACCCCACACACACCGGACATTCTGTCTCTCTCCCCGCCCCCATCAGGCAAATGATACAAAAGCATGAAAGGACTGACCACCAGACTCAAGGACGACTTCTCTCCTGCACTATAGCTCTATTGAATACTCCCTTGTATGAAAAGATGAACTCTTGACTTCACAGTCTACTTTCTCATGGCCTCACAACTTACTGTCTGCCTGCACAGTAATATTTATTCTGCCTTCTGTTATTGTTCTCCCTCGTACCACCTCAATGTACTGATGAGATGAAATTATCTGTATGGATGGCATGCAAAGTTCACCGTACCTTGATATAAGTGACAAAAATAAATTAATTTACCAATTTACAATGGATTTTATTGTTTTTTATTCTTTCTCATATAACTGTTTAATTTATGTTTTTCTTGTAAATGCTGTGTCTCTGAGGCTATGTACCTGTGATGCATTGCACCTGCGCAGACTTGTACGCCAATCAACTTGACTTTTGACTTCTGGCATTACAGACTGATGCTGGGAGAGAACCTGGAACCTAATAAATAGAATGATATTGGTGCTTAGCAATAGCTTCCCCCTAGCTCAATGCAAATATCAGTCTCTCTAGTTCCATGATTTTCTCCAGTATTCCAGGATTTCCTTCATTCTCTACACCACTGACTTCTATTAAATAGGGGCTGCTACATATAGTGCAGGACAGAAATCTCTGCCACATAAGTGATTTTCTGAGCTTTCTGTTATTCATTTTCAGATAAATTTATTTATCACATGTACATGGAAACATACAGTGAAATATGTTGTTCGCGTTGATAAACAGCACAACCTAAGGATGTGCTATGGGCAGCCCGTAAGTGTTGCCATACATTCCAGCGCCAGCATAACTTGCCCACAATGTTCATCAGAACAATACAAGCAGCGAACTACAGCAGCACAGCAACAGCAAAACAAGCCCCTTTTCTCCCTAGCATATACCCATCCACTCATACAGACAGACCTCCAACCTCAGGACAAGCCTGCTCCAGGACTCCAACCTTAAGTCCCTGACCCAGACTCGCCAGCTCCCGAAAATTGGGTTTCCAGCTTAAGGACATGCTGACACAAGGGCTTCGGCCATCAGGTTTCAAGTTCTGTCTCGCCAACTTTCAGTCTTTGAACTTTGGGTTATGTCATGTCCCCTTTGTTGAGATTAATCATCTTCTTAAATTATATAAGCACATTTATAGAGTCATAGAGCACTATAGCACAGAACAGACCCTTCAGCCCATTTAGGCTGTGCCAAACTGTTACTCTGCCTAGCTCCATTGAACGACACGTAGACCATAGACCTCCATACCACACCCTTCCAAGTATTACCCAAATGTGGGATTTGAACCCGCATTCACCACTTTTGCTGGCAGCTTATTCCACACTCTTAGCACCCTCTGAGTGAAGATCCCCTTCATGTCCACCTGAAATATTTCTCCTTTCACCCTTCACCTCTGACTTCTAGATCTCTTCTCATCCAACCTCAGTGGAAAAAGCCTGCTTGCATTTATCCCTTATGCTAAAGTCTGCCTTTATTTTTGTTCACGTAGAGGATATGGGGGTTGCTGGCATTCACTGGCCTTCAGAAAGGTGATGATAAGCCACCTTCAGGAATTGCTACAACCCTTCCAACGAACATGTTGTTGCACGGGAGATGTGGATCCAACGTTTAGTGTGTGAATGAAAATCAAATGCTATAAGTTTGATCTAAAGCAGAAAATGCTGAAAACTCACAGTAGGTCAGGCAGCATCTGTGGAAAGTAGAGTAGGGAGCCAATAGTGCTTCTGGTAATAATTCGTTACTAAGAAATACTTTGATTTATGACTAGGATCTGAGCTGATGGATGTGAATTGCAAATTTGTTTTCTAGGGTGCCTTCTGTTGACTGACCATTTGGAAATTAAGTGAAGCAACAAAATTCAGGGCAAAATGGAAAAAAGTGCAGTAGTTTCAATGGATTGTAGAGCAGGAGAAGATTTAAAACAAAGAATAATTTCTTTAAAATTGAAGTTTTGTCAATGTATGGATAGAAACAAGATAAAGAAAGCCAAGACATGGACTGTGGAATTTGGTTGTTCAGGCGTTACTAGGAAATGATGAAACCTAGCCAGATGTGCTTTGGAATTGTCAATTCCAGGCGATGGATTATCTGTCAAGGCAAAGGCAAGAATGAGAGCTTCTAAAACAAATGACTTGAAGCAATTATAAGTGGCCATTGTGATTTGCCATTGGTGTGATCGAAAGCTTATTCGAAGAGAAAAGTATGATACCAAGGATGGTTCGCATTCAGAGGGATGCTGGAAAGATACAGTCAATGGCTCAGGATCTGGTTTTATTTGTCATGAATGAAGAGAATAATTTGTATCGGCCTAATATTTAATTAGAGGAAAAATCTCTTCCTGCAGTCATGTATGTGAAGAAACAGTCTGATAATTTGCTGAAGAGATTTACTGAGAGACGGAATATGGATATGACTGCATATACTAGATAGCTTGTTATACAAAGATTTAGGTCTCCTTCTATAGTTTATCTGGTCCTTGTTCCACCAACTGTGCTCAGACTCTGTGTTCTTTTCCCCTGCAAATCAGTTTAAAGCCTTCTCAACAGTGCCACCATAAGGATGGTTGATCCATTACAATTGAATCAACCTGTCTCGGCTTTCGACCTATCTTCTGAACAGTAGTCCCTGTGCTCCAGAAATTTTATTACCCCCACCACCCTACAGCCCAGCACTATCTCTAAGACATCTATTCATCTGACCTCATCAGTAAACTCCAAGATCTGGGCCTCAATACCCACGTGTGCAATTGGATCCTGGATTGTCTCACTTGTAGACCCCACTCAGTTCGGATTGGCAAAAACATATTCTCCACAATTCCCATCAGCATAGGAGCTCTGCTGGGATGTTTACTTAGCCCACTGTTCTACTTGCTTTACACCTGTGACTGTGTGGCTAAGTACAGCTCCAACACCATATACAAGTTTGCTGACGACACCATTGTTATAGGCCATATCAAACGAGGTGATACAGGAAGGAGATTGAAACCTCTCATTCAATGTCAATAGGAGTAAGGAACTGTTTGTAGACTTCAGGAGAGGGCAACCAGAAGTCCACAAGCCAGAATTCTTCAGAGGATCAGAGGTGGAGAGGGTCAGTAACTTTAAGTTCCTGGGTGTCACTATCTCAGAGGATCTGTCCTGGATCCATCATATAACTATAATTGTGAAGAAAGCATGACAGAGCCTCTACTTCCTCAGAGGTCTGCAGAGCTTTGGCAAATTTGGCAAAAAAACCTTGGCAAATTCCTATAGATGTGTGGTGCAAAGTGTGCTGACTGGCTGCAGTGTAGCCTGTTATGGGAATCGCAATGCCATAGAGCTGAAAATTTGACAAAATGTCATGGATTTGGCCCAGTACATTACAGTAAAACTCTCCCAACTATTGAACACGTATACGTGAAACACTGTCATAGGAAGCAGCATCCATCATCAGAGATCCTCGCCACCCTGGCCATGCTCTTTTCTCACTGCTGCCATCAGATAGAAGGTACAAATGCCTCAGAACTCAGTCCACCAGGTTCAATAACAGTTACTACCCCTCAACTATCAAACTCTTGAACAAAAGGGGATAGCTACACTCATTTAAGGACTCTGTTATATTGTTATATTGCTGGATGTTATATTGTCATTCCATGCTCGTTATTTATTGCTAGTTATTTATGAATTTGCATAGTTTGTTTACAGTTTACTGTTCTCAAAGTTTACAGTTTCTGTTCTCGATGATTACAGTTTCTGTTCTATAGATTTTCTAAGTATGCTTGCAGAAAAATAATCTCAGGGTTGCATGTGGTAACATGTACGTACTCTGATATTAAATTTTACTTTTAACTTTGAACAATCGTTTTTATTTCTATACAGGTTAGCACATGGCACCTGAAGTAATCCAGTTATAAGGAGAGACTAGCTCGGCTCACATTGTATTCCCTGGAGTGGACAGTCTCGGGGCTGACTTTTTTAAAGTAACAAGATGATGAGAAACATAGATTGGGTAGACAGTAAGAGGCTTCCCACTTTTATCAGGGTGTCCAACACCAGAGAACACAGAAAGGGTAGGAGACTTAGAGAAGAATTGTTGAACTCTTTTCCCCTCAGAGGATTTGAAAACCTGTAACTCTCCGGCTGAGGAAGTAGGTATTCTCACAGTACTTAGGAAATCTTTAGATGACAAATGGAAAATGTGATTAAGACAGACAGGTGCTCAGTGACCAGTGTGAACAGGGTGGACAAAAAGGCCAGTTTCTGCCCTGTATGACCGTATGACTCTTCAACTTGCATCCATCAACATTATTGACTTAGGAAGGGCAGACATCTACAATGATGATATTTGGACTCTGCAGGAGGATATAGGAAGGTCCTGGGAAATTGTATTTAAAGTGGAAAAATGTTCAAATGAGCCCTTTAGCCAATTTTCCACATTATCAGGAAATAGTCAAAGTTGCAGCTGTACTGAAGTGGCTTGGCTTGACACACAACTAGTTCTGGAACAGAGATCTTCAGTACATCACACACAAAATGCTGGTGGAACACAGCAGGCCACGCAGCATCTATAAGGAGAAGCACTGTCGATGTTTCGGGCCGAGACCCTTCGTCAGGACTGACTGAAAGGAGAGATACTAAGAGATTTGAAAGTAATGGAGGGGAGGGGGAAATGCGAAATGATAGAAGACCGGAGGGGGTGGGATGAAGCTAAGAGCTGGAAAGGTGATTGGCAAAAGTGATACAGAGCTGGAGAAGAGAAAGGATCATGGGACGGGAGGCCTTGGGAGAAAGAAAGGGAGACGCGGGGATCACCAGAGGGAGATGGAGAACAAGCAGGGAGATAGGCAGAGAGAGAGAAAAAAAAGCAAACAACTAAATATGTCAGGGATGGGATAAGAAGGGGTGTGGTATACTGCGTCCGGTGCTCCCGGTGTGACCTTTTATATATTGGTGAGACCCGACGCAGACTGGGAGACCGTTTCGCTGAACACCTACACTTGGTCCACCAGAGAAAGCAGGATCTCCCAGTGGCCACACATTTTAATTCCATGTCCCATTCCCATTCTGATATGTCTATCCATGGCCTCCTCTACTGTCAAGATGAATCCACACTCAGGTTGGAGGAACAACACCTTATATACCGGCTGGGTAGCCTCCAACCTGATGGCATGAATATTGACTTCTCTAACTTCTGTTAATGCCCCTCCTCCCCTTCTTACCCCATCCCTGACATATTTAGTTGTTTGTTTTTTTTCTCTCTCTCTGCCTATCACTCTGCCTGTTCTCCATCTCCCTCTGGTGCTCCCTCCCTCCACCTTTCTTTCTCCCGAGGCCTCCCATCTGTTGGGCTTGAAATTCTGCCCTGTGTTCGTTTAGGAAGAGAGACAACCAACACCGGAATATTACAAAACTTGGGTTTATTGCAGAATCCGTAACTGGCACAGCGAATCCACGGAGTCACTGGAGAAGGCGCGTTCCGACTTCCCCTTACAATCTGCTCTTATTTATATCCCTTTTCCCCTCAGCACAACCCCCCGCTACATATTAGGTAATATCGGGCACTTGTGTCCATCTTATTGGCCCGATGCCATACACTCACGAGTTACCTGTTTCTTTTGTTTACTGAATCACATGACACTGGTAGTTTCGGTGTAGCGGAGTCCCCAGTTTCGCTTCCCCCCTCCCTCGCATTACGTGAGCCACTCCTGACCTGTAATGGCTGTCTTGAATTAACCCTAACATTAACCCTAACACTCCCTCCCTTGGCCTCCCAGAGGCGACATCCCTTACAAGCTTTTCCGCGGCTGCCGGGATCAGGCAGGGAGGTGAGCGTCCCCCGGCACTCTTTGGCGTGTCCTCCCTATTTGCTTATCCTGATTTGTCCGACCTAGGGTCACAAAATATGGGTAGGGGTTCCCTAAACATCCGCAATTTTTACAAGTAGCATGCAACATTTCAGAAAACTTATTCAAGAACAAATTCACAATCCCCCCCCTTGCCATGGTCCATTTCTGTCCGTGTCCTCCCATAGCGCGTCCGCTTTCTGGGAGGGCCGTGTCCTCCCCTTCCACCGGGAACAAGGGTGCCTGGTACGCCGGTGGAGGTCCATCCTTTCCGGTCAAGGCTCGATCTATAGTCCCGCAACAACAACCACACGTAATAAAGATAGCAATTGAAATAGACAGTCCTAGAGCCGACTGTCCCAGAAACGCTCCCCACTTGCCAGAGGTCTTATTTAGCCAGTAGAAAATGATGCCAGTTATTGTCCTCCTCCCTTCTTACCTTTTAATGCCCTGTTGGAGACCTCGGTGACAGGATATGGACCATGCCACCGTTTTCCGTTCCAGGTGAGCTTCCCCGGGCCTCGGAGGAACACTTCCACTCCTACCTTGATGGTGTCTGACCCCTGCGGCTGCTCACTGTTAGATTATTGAACTCGCACAGTTATCAATTTTACCATATTTCTAAAAACTCTCATATACTCTGTTACTCAACACACAAATGTCTGAGTTTCGGTAACTCGAAATTGAAGTGCTCCATGGCTCCCTAGTACACAGAGAGGATCAAATGTGGGACGGTCGCCTTTCAAAACCTGACCTTCGCGTGGGAGATTTCTCCTCTTAACAACCAGTCTAAGGTAGGCGCCGTCAGTATCCCTGTGTACTACGGTGTACTTTTCTCTTCTCCTCCTCACTCCTGAGACTTTTATGCCCTTCGTGGGCGGCGGGTACCCTCACTCAGAAGACTTTTCCACGGGCGGAGGATCTTCCTAAAACAGATAAGAGTTAGTACTTACCAGTCACGAGTCTGCACCGGGAATGATCTCTCCCAGGGTAATTTGGGGTTGGTGAGGATCCATCAGCAGACAAGATCTAACTCAGTGATTTAACTATCTAGTGGAAGTCTTCGATATAACAGGCACTTCCTGACCTTAGTCGAGCTTGCAGCCGCAAGTTGTCTGCTGTCGGACCCACCAGCCTGTGCTGTCTCTCCCTCCCCACGTCGGGGTCACCAAATGTTGGGCTTGAAATTCTGCCCTGTGTTCGTTTAGGAAGAGAGACAACCAACACCGGAATATTACAAAACTTGGGTTTATTGCAGAATCCGTAACTGGCACAGCGAATCCACGGAGTCGCTGGAGAAGGAGCGTTCCGACTTCCCCTTACAATCTGCTCTTATTTATATCCCTTTTCCCCCCAGCACAACCCCCCGCTACATATTAGGTAATATCGGGCACTTGTGTCCATCTTATTGGCCCGCAGCCATACACTCACGAGTTACCTGTTTCTTTTGTTTACTGAATCGCGTGACACTGGTAGTTTCGGTGTAGCGGAGTCCCCAGTTTCGCTTCCCCCCTCCCTCGCATTACGTGAGCCACTCCTGACCTGTAATGGCAGTCTCGAATTAACCCTAACATTAACCCTAACATGTTCCATGATCCTTTCCCTTCTCCAGCTCTGTATCACTTTCGCCAATCACCTTTCCAGCTCTTAGCTTCATCCCACCCCCTCCGGTCTTCTATCATTTTGCATTTCCCCCTCCCCCCCCCCACTACTTTCAAATTTCTTACTATCTCTCCTTTCAGTTAGTCCTGACGAAGAGTCTCGGCCCGAAATGTCGACAGTGCTTCTCCTTATAGATGCTGCCTGGCCTGCTGTGTTCCACCAGCATTTTGTGTGTGTTGTTTGAATTTCCAGCATCTGCAGATTTCCTCGTGTTTGATCTTCAGTACATGATGGGATACTGTCTGGTCCCAACGTTTTTAATGTTTAAAGCCATTTCTTGATGTATCATGGAGAGAACTGAATTGGCTTAAAACTGGTGAGGATCTCACAAAGTTTATTGTTTGGCATTTCTGGACAGACATTTTTGTGAATCCTCTAGAAATTTAACATTTATATATTAGACCCACCACAGTTGAGAGTAGTGTGTTCTTGGACACTCCCGTAGGCTAATGAATTATCCACTACCACACAAAATAAGATGTGGAAGGACTGAAGAAGTATAATTTGATCCATTGGTTGTGATATCGATTTGCTCTGTCAAATCAATGTTGTTTATGTTGTCTGCATTGTGCAGCTTCTTCAGGTTGGAAAAACAGTTTTTGGTTTACTTTTCATCCCCTTGCCTGATTATAATACAGAGAAGAGGATCATGCTGGTGCACAAAGTTGTGCTCTGACTGATGGTCTACTATGCCATGTGGAAGCCAAATCCTTTTTTTGAATTGCCAAATCTTTACTGAGTCATTCCCATTTAATGCAATAGTAATGAGATAATGGAAGATATCCTTGGCACCCTGCTACAATGTGTGTGATGTACCCAACATTCCCAAGTGGTATATATTTATGGTCACCATCATTTTCACAAAGGAAATTCTGATCCCGCTCTGCAGCCAGTGGGAGAGTTCACTTAAGAAGCAAAATCTCTTATTGTGTTGAATGTTGATGTGGTGCATGTAGACAAACTACTTGTAAAACTGTCATTCATACAGAGAGAACAATTCTCCTCCCTTTCCTTCTTTTAATGATAGCATTGGCTTGCAAATCCTCTTCATCAGGAATGAAAGGGTTAACATATGAGGAGTATTTAATGGCTCTGGGCCAGTACTCACTGGAATATAGAAGAATGAGACAGGAACTCCTTGAAACCTATTGAATATTGAGAGGCCTACACAGTGTGGATATAGCCAGCCGTGGTGTAGTGGATACAGCCAGCCGTGGTGTAGTGGATACAACCAGCCGTGGTGTAGTGGATACAACCAGCCAGTGTAGTGGATACAGCCAGCCGTGGTGTAGTGGATACAACCAGCCGTGGTGTAGTGGATACAACCAGCCAGTGTAGTGGATACAGCCAGCCAGTGTAGTGGATACAGCCAGCCAGTGTAGTGGATACAGCCAGCCGTGGTGTAGTGGATACAGCCAGCCGTGGTGTAGTGGATACAACCAGCCGTGGTGTAGTGGATACAGCCAGCCAGTGTAGTGGATACAGCCAGCCGTGGTGTAGTGGATACAGCCAGCCATGGTGTAGTGGATACAACCAGCCGTGGTGTAGTGGATACAGCCAGCCAGTGTAGTGGATACAGCCAGCTGTGGTGTAGTAGATACAGCCAGCCAGTGTAGTGGATACAGCCAGCCGTGGTGTAGTAGATACAGCCAGCCGTGGTGTAGTGGATACAGCCAGCCAGTGTAGTGGATACAACCAGCCGTGGTGTAGTGGATACAACCAGCCAGTGTAGTGGATACAGCCAGCCGTGGTGTAGTGGATACAGCCAGCCGTGGTGTAGTGGATACAACCAGCCGTGGTGTAGTGGATACAGCCAGCCAGTGTAGTGGATACAGCCAGCCGTGGTGTAGTGGATACAGCCAGCCATGGTGTAGTGGATACAACCAGCCGTGGTGTAGTGGATACAGCCAGCCAGTGTAGTGGATACAGCCAGCTGTGGTGTAGTAGATACAGCCAGCCAGTGTAGTGGATACAGCCAGCCATGGTGTAGTAGATACAGCCAGCCGTGGTGTAGTGGATACAGCCAGCCATGGTGTAGTGGATACAGCCAGGGGTGGTGTAGTGGATACAGCCAGCCATGGTGTAGTGGATACAGCCAGCCGTGGTGTAGTGGATACAGCCAGCCGTGGTGTAGTGGATACAGCCAGCCGTGGTGTAGTGGATACAGCCAGCCAGTGGAGTAGATACAGCCAGCCGTGGTGTAGTAGATACAGCCAGCCAGTGTAGTGGATACAGCCAGCCGTGGTGTAGTGGATACAACCAGCCGTGGTGTAGTGGATACAACCAGCCGTGGTGTAGTGGATACAGCCAGCCAGTGTAGTGGATACAGCCAGCCAGTGTAGTGGATACAGCCAGCCATGGCATAGTGGATATAGCCAGCCGTGGTGTAGTGGATACAGCCAGCCGTGGTGTAGTGGATACAGCCAGCCGTGGTGTAGTGGATACAGCCAGCCAGTGTAGTGGATACAGCCAGCCATGGTGTAGTGGATACAGCCAGCCATGGTGTAGTGGATACAGCCAGCCAGTGGAGTAGATACAGCCAGCCAATGTAGTGGATACAGCCAGCCGTGGTGTAGTGGATACAACCAGCCGTGGTGTAGTGGATACAGCCAGCCAGTGTAGTGGATACAGCCAGCCAGTGTAGTGGATACAGCCAGCCATGGCATAGTGGATATAGCCAGCCGTGGTGTAGTGGATACAGCCAGCCAATGTAGTGGATACAGCCAGCTGTGGTGTAGTGGATACAGCCAGCCGTGGTGTAGTGGATACAGCCAGCCAGTGTAGTGGATACAGCCAGCTGTGGTGTAGTGGATACAGCCAGCCGTGGTGTAGTGGATACAGCCAGCCGTGTTGTAGTGGATACAGCCAGCTGTGGTGTAGTGGATACAGCCAGCCGTGGTGTAGTGGATACAGCCAGCCGTGGTGTCGTGGATACAACCAGCCAATGTAGTGGATACAGCCAGCCGTGGTGTAGTGGATACAGCCAGCCGTGGTGTAGTGGATACAGCCAGCTGTGGTGTAGTGGATACAGCCAGCCGTGGTGTAGTGGATACAGCCAGCCGTGGTGTCGTGGATACAACCAGCCAATGTAGTGGATACAGCCAGCCAGTGTAGTGGATACAGCCAGCCGTAGTGGATATAGCCAGCCGTGGTGTAGTGGATACAGCCAGCCAGTGTAGTGGATACAGCCAGCCGTGGTGTAGTGGATATAGCCAGCCGTGGTGTAGTGGATACAGCCAGCCAGTGTAGTGGATACAGCCAGCCGTGGTGTAGTGGATACAGCCAGCCATGATGTAATGGATACAGCTAGCCAATGTAGTGGATACAGCCAGCTGTGGTGTAGTGGATATAGCCAGCCATGGTGTAGTGGATACAACCAGCCAGTGTAGTGGATACAGCCATCCAATGTAGTGGATACAGCCAGCCATGATGTAATGGATACAGCCAGCCAATGTAGTGGATACAGCCAGCCGTGGTGTAGTGGATACAACCAGCCGTGATGTAGTGGATACAGCCAGCCAGTGTAGTGGATACAGCCAGCCGTGGTGTAGTGGATACAACCAGCCGTGATGTAGTGGATACAACCAGCCAGTGTAGTGGATACAGCCAGCCGTGGTGTAGTGGATACAGCCAGCCGTGGTGTAGTGGATACAACCAGCCGTGGTGTAGTGGATACAGCCAGCCAGTGTAGTGGATACAGCCAGCCGTGGTGTAGTGGATACAGCCAGCCATGGTGTAGTGGATACAACCAGCCGTGGTGTAGCGGATACAGCCAGCCAGTGTAGTGGATACAGCCAGCTGTGGTGTAGTAGATACAGCCAGCCAGTGTAGTGGATACAGCCAGCCGTGGTGTAGTAGATACAGCCAGCCGTGGTGTAGTGGATACAGCCAGCCGTGGTGTAGTGGATACAGCCAGCCAGTGTAGTGGATACAGCCAGCCATGGTGTAGTGGATACAGCCAGCCGTGGTGTAGTGGATACAGCCAGCCGTGGTGTAGTGGATACAGCCAGCCAGTGTAGTGGATACAGCCAGCTTTGGTGTAGTGGATATAGCCAGCCGTGGTGTAGTGGATACAACCAGCCAGTGTAGTGGATACAGCCATCCAATGTAGTGGATACAGCCAGCCATGATGTAATGGATACAGCCAGCCAATGTAGTGGATACAGCCAGCCGTGGTGTAGTGGATACAACCAGCCGTGATGTAGTGGATACAGCCAGCCAGTGTAGTGGATACAGCCAGCCGTGGTGTAGTGGATACAACCAGCCGTGATGTAGTGGATACAACCAGCCAGTGTAGTGGATACAGCCAGCCGTGGTGTAGTGGATACAGCCAGCCGTGGTGTAGTGGATACAACCAGCCGTGATGTAGTGGATACAACCAGCCAGTGTAGTGGATACAGCCAGCCGTGGTGTAGTGGATACAGCCAGCCGTGGTGTAGTGGATACAACCAGCCGTGGTGTAGTGGATACAGCCAGCCGTGGTGTAGTGGATACAACCAGCCGTGGTGTAGTGGATACAGCCAGCCGTAGTGTAGTGGATACAGCCAGCCATGGTGTAGTGGATACAACCAGCCGTGGTGTAGTGGATACAGCCAGCCAGTGTAGTGGATACAGCCAGCTGTGGTGTAGTAGATACAGCCAGCCAGTGTAGTGGATACAGCCAGCCGTGGTGTAGTAGATACAGCCAGCCGTGGTGTAGTGGATACAGCCAGCCGTGGTGTAGTGGATACAGCCAGCCAGTGTAGTGGATACAGCCAGCCAGTGTAGTGGATACAGCCAGCCATGGTGTAGTGGATACAGCCAGCCAGTGGAGTAGATACAGCCAGCCGTGGTGTAGTAGATACAGCCAGCCAGTGTAGTGGATACAGCCAGCCGTGGTGTAGTGGATACAACCAGCCGTGGTGTAGTGGATACAACCAGCCGTGGTGTAGTGGATACAGCCAGCCAGTGTAGTGGATACAGCCAGCCAGTGTAGTGGATACAGCCAGCCATGGCATAGTGGATATAGCCAGCCATGGTGTAGTGGATACAGCCAGCCGTGGTGTAGTGGATACAGCCAGCCGTGGTGTAGTGGATACAGCCAGCCAGTGTAGTGGATACAGCCAGCCATGGTGTAGTGGATACAGCCAGCCATGGTGTAGTGGATACAGCCAGCCAGTGGAGTAGATACAGCCAGCCAATGTAGTGGATACAGCCAGCCGTGGTGTAGTGGATACAACCAGCCGTGGTGTAGTGGATACAGCCAGCCAGTGTAGTGGATACAGCCAGCCATGGCATAGTGGATATAGCCAGCCGTGGTGTAGTGGATACAGCCAGCCGTGGTGTAGTGGATACAGCCAGCCATGGCGTAGTGGATATAGCCAGATGTGGCGTAGTGGATACAGCCAGCCAATGTAGTGGATACAGCCAGCTGTGGTGTAGTGGATACAGCCAGCCGTGGTGTAGTGGATACAGCCAGCCAGTGTAGTGGATACAGCCAGCTGTGGTGTAGTGGATACAGCCAGCCGTGGTGTAGTGGATACAGCCAGCCGTGTTGTAGTGGATACAGCCAGCTGTGGTGTAGTGGATACAGCCAGCCGTGGTGTAGTGGATACAGCCAGCCGTGGTGTCGTGGATACAACCAGCCAATGTAGTGGATACAGCCAGCCGTGGTGTAGTGGATACAGCCAGCTGTGGTGTAGTGGATACAGCCAGCCGTGGTGTAGTGGATACAGCCAGCCGTGGTGTCGTGGATACAACCAGCCAATGTAGTGGATACAGCCAGCCAGTGTAGTGGATACAGCCAGCCGTAGTGGATATAGCCAGCTGTGGTGTAGTAGATACAGCCAGCTAGTGTAGTGGATACAGCCAGCCGTGGTGTAGTGGATATAGCCAGCCGTGGTGTAGTGGATACAGCCAGCCAGTGTAGTGGATACAGCCAGCCGTGGTGTAGTGGATACAGCCAGCCATGATGTAATGGATACAGCTAGCCAATGTAGTGGATACAGCCAGCTGTGGTGTAGTGGATATAGCCAGCCGTGGTGTAGTGGATACAACCAGCCAGTGTAGTGGATACAGCCATCCAATGTAGTGGATACAGCCAGCCATGATGTAATGGATACAGCCAGCCAATGTAGTGGATACAGCCAGCCGTGGTGTAGTGGATACAACCAGCCGTGATGTAGTGGATACAGCCAGCCAGTGTAGTGGATACAGCCAGCCGTGGTGTAGTGGATACAACCAGCCGTGATGTAGTGGATACAGCCAGCCAGTGTAGTGGATACAGCCAGCCGTGGTGTAATGGATACAGCCAGCCATGGTGTAGTGGATACAATCAGCCAGTGTAGTGGATACAGCCAGCCAGTGTAGTGGATACAGCCAGCCGTGGTGTAATGGATACAGCCAGCCATGGTGTAGTGGATACAATCAGCCAGTGTAGTGGATACAGCCAGCCAGTGTAGTGGATACAGCCAGCCGTGGTGTAATGGATACAGCCAGCCATGGTGTAGTGGATACAATCAGCCAGTGTAGTGGATACAGCCAGCCAGTGTAGTGACATCAGCATCAGACTTTGAGGTGAATGGTCCCAAGTTTGAATCCAGCTGGCTCCTTACACACTTTCCATCCATGCTGGGTTGAGCATTGAGCTAGCAGCTTGGCCTCATAAAAACCATTCAAATGCTACAGAAACACCAATAGTGCCATCCAATGTACCACAAGACATGAAAAGGAACAACACACAGAGTGGATGTGGAGAGGATGTTTCCTACAGTGGGCGAGTCTAGAATCAGAGGGCACAGCCTCAGAATAGAAGGATGCCCCTTTCTAACAAAGATTAGGAGGATTTTCTTTGGCCAGCGGATATTGAATCTGAGGAATTCATTGCCACAGACAGAGATGGAGGCCAATTCACTGGGATTATTTAAAGCAGAGTTTGATAGATTCTTGATTAGCAAGTAATTCAAATGTTACAGGGAGAAGGCAGGAGAATGATGCTTATGAGGGATAATAGATCAGCCATGATGGAATGGTGGGACAGTTCAATGGCCAATTGGCCTAATTCTCCTACTTCTTATGATCTTGTAGTCCTATCATAAAGAATGAGCAGAAGAACCACTTAATTACCCATGTCTGGTTACAATAGAATTTATTTAAAATTTAAAGGTCACGCTACAACATTTTCACTCCATGAGTTCTTCTGAAATAAGTTTGTTCTTCAAATACCAAAGTGCCATGCTTCCCTACAACCAGTTCTCCGTCCTTTCAATGATGAGCAAACCCGCAAGTCGTTACCAATCCTTTTCAAGAGCATGGTGGCTAATTCCAATCCTAAAATGCACTATGTAGACTTTCTGGAGTGAGCTCCATTTCCAGCCTAGTTTTCATGAAGCATCCAAACAGCACAAAAGCTTGATTTCTTTGCCAATACCATTGCCATCCCTCAGTGGCTCAAGAATCAGTCTGCATTTTCAAAGGATATGAAGCCAAACCTTCAGGTATAGAGTTAAATGGAAGCATTAAAACATATGAGTCAATTTAGTACATATGCCCAGTCATTTGGTTATTACAAAATACATCACTTTAAGCTTTAGTTTTCTAAAATAAGTGAACATTTTGAGACAAAAGCAGTGAAGGTGCTAACTGTGGGAAAAGATGATAACCATCAACTATAAAATAGTGCCACCTGCAGGAGTTATGAATAATGCAGAAAATTAAAATGGAGATTTCAGTTCAATGGATCAAATTTGTCACATAATAGAGAGATATCAAGAGAGAGAGGTACTTACGTAGATCCCCCCACTTTTATTGAGTTGATACCGATGTTCACACAGAATCCTTTCAAGTCTAATAATTGATGGTTTAGGAGAAAATTACCATAGTATACTCAATTTTTGACTCATTCTTCAATACACATGCCTATATGGGCAAGCACTGCAGTTCATATTTGCAACCAGTATAAACGTGAGTTAATTTCCTCTCAGTATTAAGCCTAAACATAAAATTGACAGTGGAGGTAATGGGTTTATACACATTATAACTCTGAATTGCCAGTCTTCAAATAACATATATTGGTTGACAACCAACATATTGAAACTATAATTGAGAGCAAGCAGGCATTACTAATGCATCATGCACTGATTATTATAATGCCCTGTGTCCTGTGAAGTGATTTTATTTTGCTCTGTGATGTTCTACTAAAGTAATATTTCAGCTGCATGCTTGAAAGAAATTGGGATCATTATAAATTTTGCAGATAGTCTCTAAAAAGGTCAAGTTGCAATTTGTCTCACAAAGAAAGGCATTATACGTAAGGAAGCTGTCATATTAAATAAGAGGGAGCAAAAAGAGAGCATTAGAAACATTAGGAACAGGAAAAGACCATTAAACCTACAGGGTTGTCCTCTTTTTGATAAATAATTCCATTTATTCAACATCTTATTACATTCGGCAATGACTTCTCACTTTAGAAACATATGTTTTAGGAAAGATATCCGTCATATTATGAATATTCTGGGGTGAATATTTGAAGAAACTTCTAGTCATTTACTATAACTTAAACATGAGACTGGAAACCCTAGAGGAACAACATAAGCAGGATTTATTCTACCATTCCAGGGTTTATTTGGTTTTGCTGCCTAAACTGAGAGTGTAACCCACATGGAAATTTGTCCCATCTTTCTTTTTAAGTAATCCAGTCACAAGGATAGAATCTCTTTCAGTTTCTGACTCCGTTCTGTGAGAATAGCTTGAAGTCCAATGGAGAAAAGACCTGGTGAAAGATCTCTTGTGTCCACAACTTTACAATTTAGACTCGATCTCTTAGTAAATTCGGAACCTGATACTAAATTTCTCTGCATTTTAGTATTTGGCTGGAAACTCTATCACACTTACCTGCCTTGCTAAACAGCCATTCGAGAAGAATTTACAAATCTACTTAAGGAGCTTCAAATTATTTTTGCAAAGAAATTTTTCAAATTATTTTTGAGATGACTATTAAACATTTGGACTTCAACCCTGTTTCCCTGCCTTGTGTTTACAGAAGTCTTCAATTTTGCCAGCTCTGCCAATAAGAATCCATTTAAAATATAAATGCAATACTCTTAATACTCCAGCTCTTCTCAAAATTTGAAGTATTGTACTGTTGGTCTAGGTCCTGTTCTACATTATTACGCATTGCGAGGCTTAATCACAACATAGTTTTCGAGGCTTAAGTAAAGACAAAATTTCTGAATACATATTACAACATATTGCAAATATTTTCAAAACATTTACAAGTATTGAATGGTACATCAACCCATGAACACAATCTTGTTATTCTGCTTTTGGTCTAATTCTTTATTAGTTTAATTGTAACTTATAGTGTTGGCGCATGTTCTAGTAGATAAGGCATCGGTCTAGTGATCTGAAGGTCACTGGTTCAAGCCTCAGCTGAGGCAGCGTGTTGTGTCCTTGAGCAAGACACTTGGGGGACGTCACGTGATGACGTAGGGTCGAGACGTTGGGAATCCGGCTCCCTCGTAAAAAGTAATGAAATAGGGTTTAAATGAAGAAGAATTAATAAATACCTACTAGAAACTATTTATAAGTAACTCAGGATTATTTTTGGATATGGCTCCTAAACCAAAACAGAAGAAAGCTACTACTTTGAAGACTGCGCAAATCGGCGGGGAAGAAGGCCTAACCGTCTCGGCGAAGCCTCGGACTCAAGTTGGATCTCCTCCCAGCGAAGTGCATGGCACTTCTGATGATGCAGGACAGGAAGTTGCAGCAATGTCAGCGGTCTCTAAGAAGAAACGGCAAGAACAACGCATGCGCGAAGAAACAAGTATGCATGAACAGATATTAACAAAACTACAAATCCCAACTATGGCTGGAAGTGAATCGGAAGTGGAATCAGACTCTTTGGGAAATACAGAGGATGAAGAAGAGGAAAAGAAGAAAGAGATTAAAGGAGACATAAGAGATATCCAGATATATATGATGAATGAATTAAAAGCTATAAGAACAGATATAAGAAGGATGCAGAATACACTCGATAATGTGGTGGAAAAGCAAAAGAAGATGGATAATAAAGTTAAAGAGATGGAAGTAAAAATGGAAGAAAACACTGAAAGAATAGATAAGATAGAAGCCAATAATCTTGCCTGGACAATAGAAAGAAAACGGATGTTGGAAAAAATAGATGCGCTTGAAAACTCTAGTAGACGAAATAATATTAAAATTGTTGGTCTTATGGAAAGTACAGAGAGAGAAAATCCAATAAAATTCTTTCAAGAATGGATTCTGAAAATTTTGGAAATGAAAGAAGGAAGCCAAGTAATTGAAATTGAAAGAGCACACAGAGCTTTAAGACCAAGACCTCAACAAGATCAAAATACAAGATCAATTTTGATAAAATGCTTAAGATATCAAGATAAAGAAATGATCTTGAAGGCAGCTACTCAAGGTGCTAAAAAGAGAAATGGGCCATTGATAATAGAAGGGAAAAGAGTTTTTTTTTATCCAGACATAAGTTACGATCTTCTGAAGAGGCGGAAGGAATTTAATCCAGTGAAAAAATCTTTATGGGAAAAGGGCTATAAATTTTTATTGAGCTACCCAGCAAAATTGATAATTTTCCTGGATAACAAAGAAAGAAGATTTTTCGTTGATTACTGGAAAGCGGAGAAATTTGTACAAGAATTACCTGATGTCCACGAAGAGAAGTAAAGAATTATAGAAATGAAGTGGACTAATGATGAAGACTGAAATAAGGTTGGACTTGACAGACATTTATAAGGAACAAAAATAGTTGAGGAGTATTAATTGGGAGTAGAGACATTAATTATTTTCTTTTTTTCTTCTTCACTAATATATTTTCTTTCTTTTTTTTTTGCGGGGGAGCTGGAGGAGCTCCTGATCGATGGCTGCGAGTTTCATGTGTACAATCATGACGATTGCCATGACCCGTAAAATGGGGGGGGGGGGTAATGTTGTGTTCTTTTTATTTGCAACATTAGTGGGGGGGGGGTATTTTGTTTTTTTTTCTTATATATTAGTTACCATTTTTCTATTTTTCTTCTTTTTTGCCTGGATGGTTGGGGAGAGACTCATAGCAACATGGAGAATTTCAAAGAGTTCCCAAGGTATTATGAATGATTAATTTACTTAATTTTTTAAGTTTTCCCATACCTACAAAAATGGGATTAAATATATAGGTCCTTTGAAGATAAAATTATAAAGTAATTGGGGAAAGTAAAAATAAATATTAAAATTATTTTGAACTCCATGGAGCATGTGGGGATCCTCCGATATCCAGGCAATCTTTTTCTTCTTTCTTCCTTTCTTTTTTTTTCTTTCTTTAGATAAGGGTTAAGGGGGGGAGGGTTAAGGGGAGGGGGGAGGATTAATATTATTTTTCTTTTTCTTACTAATTTTTCATTACATTTATTCTTTGTAATTTTCTAATATTTAATAAATAAAAAAAAGAGCAAGACACTTGACCACACATTGCTCTGTGATGACACCGGTGCCAAGCTGCTTGGGTCCTAGTGCCCTTCCCTTGGACAACATCAGTGGTGTGGAGAGGGGAGACTTGCAGCTTGGGCAACTGCTGGTCTCCCATACAACCCTTCCCAGGCCTGCATCCTGGAAACCTTCCAAGGCGCAAATCCATGGTCTCATGAGACTAATGGATGCCCATAAAATGTAACTTATAGTAATTTTTAATGTATTACACTGTACTGCTGCCACAAAATAACAAACTTCCCAGTATGTAATATGTCAGTGATAATAAACCTGATTCTGATTGGGATTGTTATACAGGATGGTGTAAGATGCCAGCTGAGTTACAGGTAATTCTGCACCAACTTTGCAAATTACACCCTTCACAATGAACTCCCCATGACAGTGAGATTATATCCGCATTCCTAATGCTGCGTATTAAATACAGAGCATGCAGGCTGACATCAAACTGTAAAACCACTAGAAAAATATAACCACTATAACACTTACCAAGCCAACAAAGTTCATAGCTCAAAGAGAATTTTATTATTGAAATATGTGTATGTCAACATATACAACCCTGGGATTGATTTTCTTGTTGGCGTACTCAACAAATCTACAGAATAGTAACTATAACAGGATCAATGAAAGACCATCCAACTAGGATGTTCAACTAGAGTGCAGAAGAGAAGAAACTGTGCAAATGTAAATAGAAATAAATAGCAATTAATAATAAGACCATGAAATGAAGATCCTTGAAAGTGAGTCCATTAGTTGTGGGAACAGTTCAATGATTGGGCAAGTGAAGGAGAGTGAAGTTATCCCCACTGGTTCATGAGCCTAATAGTTGAGGGGTAGCAACTGTTCTTGAACCTGGTGGTGTGAGTCCTGAGGCTCTTCTGCCTTCTAGCTGATGGCAGCAATGAGAAGAGAGCATGTCCTGGGTGTTGGGGATCCCTCATGATGGATGCTGCTTTCCTACGACAGCATTTCATGTAGATATGACCCCCCCCCCCCCCATAAGCTAAACAATTGTTTCAAAGCACATTTAACTTAAAATTTTGATTTTGGCTTTGATTCACTTTGTGAGCCAATGGAAAAGCAGAATTATTCTACTTCCAACCACCTATGGCACCATCACTCTATAAAACTGAATTTCCTTTCTGGAATCTAAATTGTGTTGTCTGCTTGGATACCTGACATTAATGTGAAGGATGGTCAGATAACAATTTATCATCATATCATTGTAATGTTCTTCTTTTCAGTTTATTTATGAAGAGAATTAGGGCCATAATATATAGGAAGATAGGGAAAGGAATGGGTTATTTAGTGCACACACCTTCCCACCATGTCAATTCTGCCATGGTTAATCTATGATTGAAATACGTTATTGTCCATATAACAAATTCCTTTCATAAACAAAAATCAATCTACTTCAGACTTAAAATAAACAAATGGTATTGCAAAACTCCTTAACTGAGAAAATAAGTTTCATATTTATAGTTTTTCTTACATGTAACATTATTCCTAATTTCACTCCTGAAAAAAAGAATGCTGGAAATACTCAACAGTCAGGCAACATCTGTTGGAAGAAAAACAATTTGCAGAGAAATTAGAGGAATTGAAGGCTAACTAGTCTTCTCTCTAGGTCTTGTTGGATGTTAATTGATCAGAAGCACTAGCTCTGTTTCTCTTTCTCCAGATGCTGAGTGTTTCCAGCATTTTCAATTCTTATTTCAGACTCCCATCACATGCAGATCTTTTTGATGCCGTGCACTCCTATAAAAACAGGATTGAATCTTGCACAGGATTATTATTTCCAGGCATTCCACTCAGTGGAAATAACACTTATTTATCCATCTTAACTATCCCCCCTTGTTAATGAACTCAAAGAATGGAGATGGGCTCCAGCCTGTTGCTCAGAACAACAGTGGGCTTTGGAAGAAGATTGTTTTTTGGCATCAAGAGGTTAATGTGCACACATAGGCTGAGGAGGTTGGACCTACACTGCTTGAAGTTGAGACAATAAAAAGAGGACATATTTAAGGAAAGAAGATATCATGGGGAATTGACAGATGGATGCTAAGTCAATATTTCCTTCAGTGGGAATGTTTGGAACTTAAGCACTTAAGAGGTTCCTTATTTTAAACAAGGGCAAAGAAGAATTTCTTCTCTCAGATGATGGTGAATCTTTGGAAATTTAAATTCCACAGGATCATCGAACGTATCTAAGGCAAGGATGACAGATATTTAAACTAAAGAGGAGAGAGAGAGAGAGAGAGAGAATAGATGAATTTGAAACCAGGTTTTGACGAACCATGATTTTACTGAATGGTGAAGCAAGTTCAAGGGGCTATGTGACACAGCATTGCTGTCATTTCTTAGGTTCTTAGTTCCAGACCTGGCTCATGAATAAGTAGAAAATGTTGGTGAGATAAGAATGTTATGTATTGTTCATGCCGGATATTGGAGTACTGGGACATCAGAGTCTCCCAGGAAACTACATCTGCATGAAGTGTATCCAGCTGCAGCTACATGAACACTGTTTTAGGGATCTGGAGCAGCTGCTGGATGTCCTTCAGCTTGTAGGGCAGAGGGAGGACATCATTGTTCAGAGTTACAAGGAAGTAGTCACCTTGAAGTTGCAGGAGGTGAGTAGCTGAGCTATTGTCAGGGGAATTGGAAATGTGAATAGGCAGTTAGCACAGAGCACCATACCCCTCAAAAATAAGTAATCCACTTTGGATACTGTTGTGGGGGATGACCTCCAAGTGGAATGCAATGGAGACTGGGTTACTGGCACTGAGTGTGGGTCCATGGTGGGGAAGGGAAAGAAGGAGAAAAGGGGAGTGGTAGTTGTGGTGATATCACATGTAAGAACGTGATTGGACAGAGTTCGGAGCATGCACAGAAATGAAAGAATGATCAAGAAGCTTGTATGGTTAAAACGCAGTCGCTGTTTGCTGTTAAATAAAAGTTCTAGTTTTAATTCTTCCAGAATATTTTTCTTTGTGAGTAACTCACAGTATGTATAAAGAACACAACATGGTGTCAGAAGTTGGTCTGGAAGAATAATACAGAAACGGGAGAATCGAAAATAATCGGGGGAAAAAAGAGCGCGAACATTTTTCATTGTTTGCTAACAGCTTTAAAAATGGAAGTTTTGCAAACCTCATCGACACTTCATCTGACTAGAAACATAGCTGAAAACTGGAAAAGATTTTAACAGCATTCTGAAATTTATTTATTGGCGATCAGAGCAGATAAAAAATCAGAAAAAACGAGAGCTGCCGTTCTACTCCACGTGGTTGGGGATGATGCAGTTGAGGTGTATAACCATTTTACAATTGGGAATGGAGATAATTTGAATCTAAAAGCGATAATCAACAATTTTGAAGTGTTTTGTATACCGAAGCGCAATGTGACGTATGAGAGATATAAATTCTTTACATAAAAGCAGAAAGCTGGTCAAACGATTGAATTGGAATTGAGAAACCACAGTAAGACATGTGAGTTTTCAGAGCTGATGGATTCTCTCATTAAAGACAGAGTTGTCTGCAGCATAAAAAAGAGATTACACAGTTAATGAATGAATTGCAATTTCTTTGCAAAGACCTCAAGAAAGAGTCAATTTCAGAGTTTCAGTTGATCGATTTAGACCAGACAAAACATGAAAATTACAACAAAACACAAGAACTGTGTGAACCACTTAGAAGGTCTACTCGTGTTCATAAACCCTCAGGGAAACTGATAGAGGCATTAAATTATGCATTTGTTTTGATTAATGTTGCTAATTGTTTTTTCTTTTTAAGGAAAGGAAGATGTGGTGATATCACGTGTCACATGAAAGAACGTGATTGGACAGAGTTTGGAGCATGTGCAGAAATGAAAGAATGATCGAGAAGCTTGTATGGTTAAAGCATCGTTGCTGTTTGCTGTTAAATAAAAGTTCTAGTTTTAATTCTTCCAGAATATGTTTGTGAGTAACCCACAGTATATATAAAGAACACAACAGTAGTGTTAGGGGACTCAATAGTCAGAGCAACAGTCAGGAGATTCTGTGAACGTGACTGGGACACCCAGATTGTATGCTGCCTAAGTGTCAGGGTCAGGGACGTTTTGGATCGTGTCCACATTTTGGAGAGGGATGCTGCCAGGTTTCTTGGCACATATTGGTACTAATGACATAGGAAGGAAAAGGAAAGAGGTCCTGAAAAGAGATTTTAGAGAGCTAGGTAGAAGCTGAGAAGCAGATCCTCCAGAGTAGTAATTTTTGGATTGTTGCCAAGCACCAGTGAAGGTAGAAATGGGATGATTTGGTAGATCAATGTGTGTTTGAGAAGCTGGTGCAGGGGGCAGGGCTTCAGGTTTTTGGATCATTAGGATCTCTTCTGGGGGACGTATGACCTGTACAAAAGTGGCAGGTTGCACCTGAACCCGAGGGGGGCCAATATTGCTGTAAGGTTTGTTAGAGCTGTTGGGGAGGGTTCAAACTAATTTGGCACAGGTGGGAACCAGAGTGAAGGGATTCAGGTTAGGACAGATGGTAAAAAGGCAAAAATAGTGTACAGTCAGACTGTTAGGAAGGGCAGGCAGATGATAGGACATAATTGCAGCATAATTGCAGAATCAAAAAGGGGATCAAATACCTGTAATATTACATTCAGGCAGTTATTATGGATTGTCCTGTCTGTAATAATGCATCAGTTGTAATATAATTTGTTGGACTCAGACTCTTAAAACTGGATCAGACTTGTATTTATAGTAAGTATGCAGATGATACTAAGATAGGTGGCGTTGTGAATAATGAAGTAGGTTTTCAAAGCTTGTAGAGAGATTTAGGCCAGTTAGAAGAGTGGGATGAACGATGGCGGATGGAGTTTAATGTTTCGGAAGGCAGTGGAGGCCAATTCTCTGGATGCTTTCAAGAAGAAGCTAGATAGGTATCTTATGGATAGGGGAATCAAGGGATATGGGGACAAGGCAGGAACCGGGTATTGATAGTAGATGATCAGCCATGATCTCAAAATGGCGGTGCAGGCTCAAAGGGCCGAATGGTCTACTTCTGCACCTATTGTCTATTGTCTATTGTCTATTGATAAGTGTGAGGTGCTACATTTTGGTAGGAATAATCCAAATAGGACATACATGGTAAATGGTAGGGCATTGAAGAATGCGGTAGAACAGAGTGATCTAGGAATAATGGTGCATAGTTCCCTGAAGGTGGAATCTCATGTGGGGAAAAAGGGATTGGCCATGATTCAATGGTGGAGCAGACTCGATAGGCCAGATGGCCTAATTCTGCTCCCATGTCTTATGGTCTTATGGTCTTATTATGCAAAACTGAAATTTAGTGCTCTTGGGAATAGCAGTATGAAAGAAATTTGCACCTGTGATTCAGTGATTTGTGTATTTCTGGGACTTGTAACAAAGCAGAGATTCCTTGGTATATTGTATACATTTGTGCATCAAGGAACATATTATTTCTATGAGATCATCTGTTTCAGCAAGCAGAGCAGGTACTTAGAGCGTCTGACTGAGCTGTGTTCCTGGTGAACTGCCCATTCAGCCAGAGTTTCACAGACAGTAATAAACACCAAACTGGGAGGCCTCAGGTCTGTGGTCCCATCCAGACAGTTGTTGATTACTGTGAGTATCTGTTGCCTTGGCTATGTTGGCTCTTCTCATTTATCACTCTCTTTCAACTCTCCGACATCTGTACTCATATACCAAGCACAAATATTGATAAATCTACTCAGTGTGCAAATCGCCGCTGCAGTCCAATTATCTTTAATTAAGTTCAGGATAAAGACAAACAATAACTGAAGTCTTTAAGCATAAATCAATAAAGAGAAATGTGAGTGGGGTCAATTCTGCAATAGCAACTGTTAATTGGCCTTAACAAGTCTGAAACAAGCCAAAGACATGCTGTTAAAGATTTAAATGTAAGGTTGGGGATGTGATGATGAGCATTGTGTCTCTCCAGCCACAAATGGAGAAGCCAAATGAACCCTGAGCTCAGCTTCATAACATATTCACAGTCATTCCCCCACGTGCAGTCTATAGGTAGTCCTATTTAGGCCGTGAAAATTAGCACTGCTTCAGATCTTTATGAACCATTGGTGTCAGAGCATGGGCTTTATAGCAAAGTATTTGACGTAAAAAAAACATTTATCTGAGATCAATAAATGTGGGAATGGAGTGAAGAGAGCCAAATCCATTAACTTTCACTAATACTAAGTCAATAAATGATTCATTTAAACCAGTTACACCATGCTACAATGCTTTAAACATATACCTTTTATTCCTAGGGTGCAGGTTCCTACCTCAACATAGTTGATTCAAACGATTTAAGGCAATCAAGCTGTATTATGCATGTACAAAGAAATACCCCCAGCCTGGATAAAGATTTAAGAAAGATTAAAGATCAGAGTTATTTGTCACATGTACATCGAAACATACACTGAAATATTTCATTTGCATCAAATCAAACTAGTAACTAGTAAGAGTGTTAATGGTTATGGAGAGAAGATGGGAAAAGTGTTGGAGTTGAGAAAATAAAACCGGCATGATAAAATGGTGAAACAGACTCATTGGGCCGAATACTGTTCTTATATGCTGGAATGTTATGGTCTTATGGTCTCACACAGTTTGTTCGATGAGTCTTCATTGCTCACCAAAAAAGTGGAAAATGTTAGCATTCTTTCATATCCTTAATGGAGAAATTCTCTGACGTACCACACTCCAGATGATATTCCACTTTAGCCACCTTAGAAGGATCATCAAGCAATGATAAGACCATTAGAAGCATTAGATTAACTTCATCTTCACATTATTTGGACCATCTTCGGCAGGCCTCAGGGCTTACTTAATTCAAATTATTTGTGTTCTAAAGAACATCTCAGCATTTACTAAAATTCCGACTGCCTCAACAGTGATATCTGCTGAATCTTATGAATTTGCTGTATTTGCATGGTTGACAGTAGAAAACACACCAAAACAAGTTAAGCCCTGTTGTTCCAGACAAAAGGGCTATTTTACAGATATGACATACTCCTTAATGTCATTCGAACCTTCTGGTATCTCATATCATTATCAGGTATTTATTATTGATGGAGCTTCTGAAAACATCAAATTTAAATGCTCTTTTATTTTCAATCTCATCACATTCTTCTCATCTAACATTTCCTTTCCTTTTGCATCATCTAATTTGAGATTAAATGCATCCATTGCAATTTAATTTTCTTTCTTTGTCCTTCTGTTTCCATCTTAATCTTTTTTGATCTGATTAGTTAAGGAAGTACACAAATGATGGTATCATTTACTAACATATATCATTTATTTGTTCAATGTGACAATTTACAGAGCACTAGATAATACGAGCTTTTATGTATGTTGTGCTTTTATGTCAAGTTGGTGGTTTGAGTGTGTGGCTGCATGCCATCATATTATTGTGAAGGAAGCAACAAGATGTGCCATCAGTATACGCATGGAATCTGATCCTATGTAGCAAGACAATGTCAATTGGAATATAGGAACAGCTGTAGGCTATTCACTACTTAAACTGATTCCTCTAATCAGATTAGGCACTTTTGATGGTGTTTTAACTACTTTCCTTGACTTGTAACTCTTAACATTCTTGACCAACATTTTTATTGATCAGTTTCAACACTGAGAAACATCAACATAATTTGTCATGATATCTGTGACATACATTATCCAATATGTAGAAAGAATAGTTACTAATCTTCAACATGCAGGCTGAAACTTTAAGGTTATGGCCTCTCATTCTGGACTTCACCATCAGAGAAAATAATTTAATTCAGCAAAACTGAAGATATACAAAACTGCAGATGATGCCAACATGAAATAAGATTTTGAATTGGCCATTTCTGCCTGTCATCTTTCTGGCTCAGCTTTTCTTTCTCTATGCGTTTAGTCTGATCTACTAGACATGTCTCACGGTGTTGGTTTTAACAGCACATTAGAAAGATAAAGAACTTCCAGTTCTACTCTACCTGGCCCCATTAGTCCATTTGGGCTCATCCTATCAGACATATTCTCTTTGTTCTACCCACCAGCCTCTACATTCTCTGCCACCGAAGACCAATTTGTTTTTCTTTCATTCCCAATTCAAATGGAGGGCCCCCCATACCTGAAATGTTTATTCTCTCTTTCCACAGATGCTGACAGGCCTACTGAGCATTTTTAGCATTTTCTGCTTTTATTATAAATGGCTACATTCTTTATATTCCAGAACATTTTGGCCATGTTTAACACCTCAATCTATCAATTCATTGCTTCATATTCAAGACTAAACTGCCCAAATTATTTAATTATTTCACAACATATGTCAGTGATAATAAAGCTGTTTCTAGATTCTGGACTGTAGTAACATTTATACGTGTAGTTCTGATTATTTGTGTGACATCTTCTCCAATAAAAGCCTCATCATGCTCCATCTGGCAGTCATCCCTTCTCTAACTCTATGGTCACACCTACTTTTTGCAGCATACAACATACGGTCAATTATGGATAACTCTGAACATCCTCTACATAGCACCATCCAGAGACAGAGAAGCAGTTTCAGCGACAGGTTACTATCGATGCAATGCTCCTCAGACAGGATGAAGAGGTCAATACTACCCAATGCCATTAGGCTTTACAATTCTACCGCCAGGACTTAAGAACTTTTTAAAAGCTATTATTAATGCTTTTTGAGATAGTGATTTAGATGCATATCATATTTTTTTACTGAGTTAAGTATTGTATGTAATTAGTTTTGCTACAACAAGTGTATGGGACATTGGAAAAAAGTTGAATTTCCCCATGGGGATGAATAAAGTATCTATCTATCTATCTATCTATCTATCTATCTATCTATCTATCTATCTATCTCATCCACAACAAACAGTGTTGTTGTGGTTGTTCCACAATGCAGAGAGTTAGTACCGGTAAGTTATAACTGAGCCTCAGAGAACACAAGCTAATGTCTGAATCAGGACCAAGATGGTCTTCAGAATGCCCCTATCCACTGCTTCAGAATCTTTCTAGTCATTGATGCAATTATATAGAACATAGAAAAATACAGCATAGGAACAGACTTCACCCTACCATGTCTGCCTCCAAATGATCAGTATCCCTATATTTTCTGCCTGTTCAAGTATCTGTTTAGATGCCTCCTAAATACTGCTATTGGATCTGCCACCTCTCTAGTAGCGTGATCTAGGCAGCCACCGCTGTCTTTATAAAAATTTTGCCTCATACTTCTGCTCGATACATACCCCTTCTCCATTTGAAACAGTTCAAAATATAATTAACAAACTCTTTTGAGCATTCAAGTGATATACATTAATGTATAAATGTTACCAGAATCTAGAATCTAGAAACAGCGTTATTATCACTGGCATATGTTGTGAAATAATTAGAAGGTAAAAGGTACACTTACCTTCCCTAGCATCAGTAATGAAGATTGATGACTCAATCCCAAGAACATAGCTGGTGTACAGATGAGACCCAGCTACAAGTGTATCCAGTCCTCAGTATTCCATGAGTTTTGGGAAGACAGAGGAAGAGCTCAAATGTGCTCCTATCTGACCTGCAGAACAGAAGTGCAAAAATCCAGAACGTGCTGAGACCTGCACTGCACTGTACCTGGTCGTGGTTCTCCAATCATTCAATGGGCGTCTGTGTGATCTTCTTTCTGCTGTAGTTTCCAGAATGCACATCATCGTCAATATGAAGTATACTGTAGTATTTAGTGTCATTTAGTTCTAAAACACAGAAACAGGCCCTTGGCCCATCTAGTCCACGCTGACCTGGACTTCTGCCTACTCCCATCTACTTGCACCCAAACATTGCTCTCTATAACCTCTCAACCATGTACATCATTAATCAAATTCCCCTTAAATGTTGCAATTAAACCCTCATCCACCAATTTCACTGGCAGCTCGTTCCACATTTGCATGCTAGAGTGAAGAATTCCCTCTCAGGTTCCCCTTAAATATTTCACCTTTTACCTTTAACCTATGATTAATTGTTTCATAACTTACAATTCCAGCTTGCTCAAAGCATAGCTAATGTTCAATTCATTTTCAATCCCTATCCACAAGCAATTACTGAGTTCCTTACATGGATCTTCAAAGGTTCTTTGATCCTCCCTCTCATATAATACTCCTCGCTATTTATATTTCTCAAGCTTGGGGTTTATGGTCTCACATTGAAGACTGAACGCAGAAGAGGTTGAGTGGAATAACAAATCAGCCATGATGGAATGTCAGAGCAGACTTGATGGCCAAATGGCCTAATTCTGCTCCTATGCCTTAACGATCTTATGGTTTTATGAACCCTACCTGGCACCATGTGTCATGTCAGCACGAGGAGCCAGGATTTTCTTTGTGGAACAGTATCAGTGAATTGCCAATTTCTGACAGAGCTAAAGCATTGTTTTACTTTCCACAGATGCTGCCTGACAACCAGGTGGGTTTAGCACTTTTTGTTTTTGCATCAGATTTCCAGCAGCTGGAGGTTTTTTTTTTAATAACTTTAATATTCCCGTGAAATTGAGTGCAGCTTTGAGATTTCAATGTATGTGGATGAAGATATGAACACAGATACTGCAAGGTAGTTGCCAGTGGTTCACTTATGCTAGAAGACCATGTTGCAATATTGGTAATGATATTTGTTTATTATTGTCACATGTACCGAGATACAGTGAAAAGCTTGACTTGCATGCTCTTCATATAGATCAAATACAGATACTACTGGAATACAGTGACAGAGAGAGACAAACTGCAGCTCATTTTTGGTAACATTCCTGACTAGTAAATGCAACGATAATAGTATAGGAAGATAATATTTCTGTGAATAAGTTTATGTGTCTATTTATTTGTTTAAAGTGCTTCGGTTCTCAAACCTTTTTGGATTTCCACCCCTTTGGCTCCCAGACACATCCCCACCTCACCCCTCTCCCTTTCTGGCCATTACATGAAAACTATAAAGGATTTTGATTTACGACGCACGGTGAAAGAAAGTAGGAACTGCAAATTTAAAGCAGTAACAAATAATTGCAAAAATTACTCAAATCTACTTAAAGCTACAAATAAATTTATTTCCTATTTAATTACAGTAAAAGCTATTTTCATCAACAATTGTACAGTAGTAGTCCAACTATTCACTAATTCATTGCGTTTTTATCTTTCAATGAGATGGGAGGGCCTGGTTCAGTGATATCAGCATCTCAACATCAGACTGAATGTCACTCAGGAGTGTCAGATCCTCATGTTCAGTAATTCGCAGTCTGATTTGTTGCTTTGAAAGAAGTTGGGTGACTGCACTGAAACCATGCTCCATGACATATGAAATTGAAAAGGCAGTAAAGAACACCTTGACCTTTTTCCACAGTACAGGATAGTGTTCAGAGATTTCTTTCTGCAACCAAAAGCCTTGATATGATTTTTTTTAACCTTAGCTTCAGCTCAAAGTCATTTTGTAGCAAAAATCAGTTCCTCCTCCATCCTTCCTGTTAATTCCTCATTGCAAGTGTTCAGGAATGGATTTTTTACCCAGTTGGATTGACAGAATATCCTAAAATCGCTCTAACATGTCTTTATACAGCTCACCCAGGTGGGCATAGGATACTTGAAGATCATCATCTGGTTTTTTTTTGTTCTTCCAACTTAGAGGATTGGAAATTGGAAAAGGTCGCTACGGCCAATGTTGCATTTAAGTAGAGTTATCTTAGACAGAAATGTGGAGATGACTAATTTGACTTTAATAAGATTCACATAATTTCCTTGCATTTGAAAGTTGACTTCGTTAAACTTTGCAAATAATTCTGATAAATAAGCAATGCAATCTCTAATATTCTCGAGTTGATTACTGAATAAAACATTTAAGATTTTTGCAACAAGATGTTGTTTGTGAATTACACAGTGAATGGTAAATATGCTAGGTACAGATTTTTTCAAGGAAGTAATAATCCTATGGCGGGGTTCTGTCGTTGATCATGCCCCATCTGTTGCACAAGCAAGAACGCTGGTGAGCGGAATGTCCTTCTCTTTGAAAATTTCTCAACAACTCAAAATATTGACTCCCCCTTCATATCTGTTTGTAGTCCACTTGCAAATATCTCTTGAACCATGCTTTCATCCTATATGAAGCCAAGAAACAAAGATTTGTTGCCTGACAAAGTTGACTCATCTAACTGCACAGCAAATTCTGTTGTCTCAAGTAAGTTGCACAATGTGTCCTCCACACTCCCAGACATTTCATCCATTCATCTTTGAGTTAGCACTGAGTGGAATTATTTTCATTTATCTGGTGACTTATGCAAAACTGTACTCTAAAACTCTCTTACTACTGGCAAAATGTGTTCTTTTCCAGTTGTCTGGGGCTTTCTGGATTTAGCAATGAGCAATGAAATGTTGTACGAAGCGATAAACCATGACTGTTTTGTTGAACCCGGCCCATCATGAACTGCAGTCTGGCTCAGGATGAGCGAGATTTGGCCTTTGCTGGTTTGCTGGTGCCACTTCTGCCTCATCCAGACATTTCCGTAATCTGAGCAATTGTTTCATAAAGAATGAAGAAATTCTTCCACCGTCGCCCTTCTTGTATAGGAACTTCTGGGGGGATGCAATATGGCATTTATGTTTGGTGCAGCAATGTTTAATCTCATTGGTGAGATGAAATGACCCAATCAGAGAATTTCCTTATTCACCAATCAGTAGTGCAATGGCAGAAGTGTGAAAAATAACTATCCAATCCCCTAAATATCCACTCCCCAGGGTTGCGTGCTCAGTCCACTGCTGTTCACTCTGCTGACCCACGACTGTGCTGCAACACACAGCTCGAACCACATCATCAAGTTCACTGATGACACGACCGTGGTGAGTCTCATCAGCGAGAACGACGAGTCAGCTTACAGAGAGGAGGTGCAGCAGCTAACGGACTGGTGCAGAGCCAACAACCTGTCTCTGAATGTGAACAAAACAAAAGAGATGGTTGCTGACTTCAGGAGGGCACGAAGCGACCACTCCCCGCTGAACATTGATGGCTCCTTGGTAGAGATCTTTAAGAGCACCAAATTTCTTGGTGTTCACCTGATGGAGAATCTCACCTGGTCCCTCAACACCAGCTCCATAGCAAAGAAATCCCAGCAGCGTCTCTACTTTTTGCGAAGGCTGAGGAAAGCCCATCTCCCACCCCCCATCCTCATCACATTCTACAGGGGTTGTATTGAGAGCATCCTGAGCAGCTGCATCACTGCCTGGTTCGGAAATTGCACCATCTCGGATCGCAAGACCCTGCAGTGGATAGTGAGGTCAGCTGAGAAGATCATCAGGGTCTCTCTTCCCGCCATCACGGACATTTACACTACACGCTGCATCAGCAAAGGAAACAGCATTATGAAGGACCCCATGCACCCTCATACAATCTCTTCTCCCTCCTGCCATCTGGGAAAAGGCACCGAAGCATTAGGGCTCTCACGACCAGACTATGTAACAGTTTCTTCCCCCAAGCTATCAGACTCCTCAATACCCGAAGCCTAGACTGACACCTTGCCCTACTGTCCTGTTTAATGTTTGCACAGTTTTTGTGCACTTTATGCAGTCCAGTGTACGTCTGTAGTCTAGTGTAGCTTTCTCTGTGTTGTTTTTTTATTACGTAGTTCAGTCTAGTTTTTTGTACTGTGTCATGTAACACCATGGTCCTGAAAAACGTTGTCTCATTTTTACTATGTACTGTACCAGCAGTTATGGTCGAAATGACAATAAAAGTTGACTTGACTTGACTTGACTTGAAATACACAGAAATTTGAACAAAACTACCAAAAAATTCTTCTGTTGAAATCTAAAATCAAATCATTGCAGGCCTGTTTGTTGAGCTGGTGCCCTTCTTTGCTTCTGTTATTGATGCCTGACACACTTTATACAACTGTAGTTAAATACTGGAGAGTGTCAGCTTGTAACTGATAAGAACAAATCCAACTCTCAGCTTCTGCTTGCAGAAGTCGGTCAGAGTAAAGTTTAACTTGGTGCAGGTATAAATCTATATTTCAGACACTTCTTTTCCATTTACTCTGCTTCTGCCATTTTCATTATGGAATATTGATCATAGTCAATCACTTACTGAGTACCTGGGCCCAACCTTAAGTGCTACGATCAATAAAGAGGGAAGTTCTAATGTTATCATAAATACAAGATATTCTGCAGATGCTGAAAATCCAGAGTAACAGACAAAGAATGTTGAAGGAACTGAGTAGGTCAGGCAGCATCCATGGAAATGAATGTTGAAGTTTTTGACCAAAACCCTTCTTCAGGACTGGGAAGGAAGGGGGACAGATGCCAAAATAAAAACAGGGAGGGGAAAGAGGACTAGCGAGAAGGTGATAGGTGATGCCAGTTGGGTGGGAAAAGTAAAGAGCTGGAGAAGAAAGAATCTGATAGCAGAGGAGAGCGGACCGTGGGAGAAAGGGGAAGGAGCAGCGGACCCAGGGGGAAGTAATAAGCAGGAGAAGAGGAGAGATAAGTGTCATGGTCCAGTCGGTTGACTCGTCGGGAAATTTCTGAGCGCGAGTCAAGCTCCAAGCCCGAGCCAAGTTCCGAGATGCCGAGAATAAGGGACCGTCTTCATGAGCTTCTCCGTGTCTAGATTCGTATTGTCAGTCATTAGTCGGTTTAGTCATCTTGTTCCCAGCTGAGAAGGTCTGGCCATTTGCCACTACTCCGAGTTGGGAATTCTGTCTCTTTGTATCTAGCTGAGGATTGCTAGCCATTTGCCGCTCCTCTGAGCCAAGATATGAATTGTCTGTCTTTATTTGGTGTTGTTGTTTCCGTGTTCCAAGTTCCATGCTCCATGTTCCAGTTCCTGGCTCAGAGTCCAAATCAAATCCAAGTCCAGGTTCAATCCAGATCATCAGGCTCTGAGTCCAAGTTCAGTCCAGGTCCAGGCTCCGAGTTCCAGTCCAGTCAAGGCTTTGTGTTCCAGTCCAGTCCAAGTCATGTCGAAGTCCGTCTTCGTCTCAAGTCTCCATGCCTGTGTCCTGAACTTGGGTCCGCTTCCTTAGCCGCCCATTGCACCAATAAGAGGCTAAAGTGGGGGCAAAGAAGAAGAGGAACGGAGGAGGGGAAAAGTTACCAGAAGGAGAAATGTTCATGCCATCGGGTTAGAAGCCACCTAGACATTCTGAGAGTGTCCTCATCATTGCAAAAGAGGAGGCCATGGATGGACATGTCAGAACGGGAATGGGGATTGGAATTAAAATGGATGGCCACCGGGAAATTCCACGTCTGGCAGATGGAGCAGAGGTGCTCAACAAAACAGTCCCCCAACTTATGTAATCAATGTAAAAAAATGCCTCATTGGGAGCACCAAGTACAATAGACGACCCCAGCAGATTTGCTTGTGCAGTGTTGCCTCACCTGGAAGGATTGTTTGGAGCCCTGAACAGAGATAAGGGTGGAAGTGAATGGGCAGGTGTAGCATTTCTGTCACTTGCAGGGATACATGCTAGGAGGGAGGTTAGAGGGGAAGGACAAGTGGACAAAGGAATCACTATTGGCCAACCATTCTAATTCCTCTCCTATTCCCGTTCTGATATGTCGGTCCGTGGCTTCCTCTTTTGCCACGAGGTGGGAGCAGGAAATGATAACTCAGACTTTGGGAAACACTGGTTTCGAGATACAGCATGGCAACAGACCATTCTGGCCCACCAAGCCCACACCGTCATAGTCCACCATCGTAGCTGATGACCTACTAACCATGTGCATTTCTGAAATGTGGGAGGAAACCAGAGCATCCAGAGGAAACCCACAGTCATGGGGAGAACGTACAAAGTCCTTGCAGACAGCGGCGGAACTGAACCCAGTTCACTGGTGCTGTAATAGTGCTGTGCTACTGTACCAATAGCATAATGGCTAGCTGTTACATAAAATCAGAGAGATGCAACCTGGATTGGGAAGTAAGTAATTCTCCTTTCAGGACCTCTGATGTGCTAATGTACAGAGGTACCAGGAACTATACAATGACATCCAACAATGCGCAAGCTGGGCACTTCCCTTTGTAAGCATACAGCTATCCAAAACTTTGCTAACAAGTCTCAGCTCTGACTGCCAAAGCTGAATTGCCTCCAGACTTAGCCATTCAAAATGTGGGAATCGAATCATTTTAAACACTGGTAAGAGAGTGCCACACTTTGGTATAATCTGTGTGAATTATTCTGATGAGACTTCGGTGGAAAAAGTGTGAGCTTCCTTTTCAAGAGTAAGATGTTGAGGCATAAGCTGAGTAAAGGATAAGATTTCTTACAGCTTTTTTTTTTACCTCTCTCCCAAGGCGGAGAAAGCATCAGACTTGAAAATGTAATTGATTTGTCTGGGTGCAATTACCCTGTGATTCTTGCTTTTGGGTATTTCCTTCGACTGATTTGTGACATCTGTCACCTCTCAGGAAGCAGTAGGAAGAGCTCTTGGGAACTCCGGAGTATTCTACCAGATATCCAGGAACATCGGCTATTATTGTTGGGTCCCAGATGGAAGATACAACCAGCAATGTTCACCTCAACTAATTGGGATCTTAGGCAATGATTAAACTGAGTAGAAATCTTAGTGTCACAGGCTCCACCCAAACGTGTTTCTTAGCAACCCCAAATGGAATATGTTAAGTATTATTGATAATTCAAAAAGCAATTTAATATAGTCTCGTTCTTAAAATTTCAAATATTCCCTGAGAGAAAATGCCTTATGACAAATAATATTTTGTCTACATATCAGAAGATTTTGGTTAAACTATTGACTCAGCAGCAAATCTCACTACTGCAGTTCATCAGACTAAATTCAATAAATCTGTTCACTTGTGGACTAACACCAGGACATGAGTTTTTAACTTCACAGCCTGAGCTGTAATCTTAAAATATAGATTGATTAATAAGGTGTGGGTTAATTTGAAATCATAATTTTGGCAGAAATGAATGAAGATCAGATGTGTTCTGGGGCAAGGAGAACCTTTTGTCTGTTTACAACCCAGGTTGCAAAGCTGAAAATTAACTACAGGAAAAATGTAATTGAAATTGTATTGGATCATCATAATAAAAAACTATCCTTGGGCTCGCCTAAGTATATATTTGCAGAAGTAAATACGCTTGATGTAGAATCCACTAAATTGTCAGAGTATCTAAAAGTGTTAGTGATGCTAGTTTTCCAGCATCATTCTTATCATAAGAACAACAAGATCCTACAAGTCCTAGCAGGACACAATTTTATTTCATCATTGAACAATTGATCTACCGCAGATTACACATAATTGCCCAGAATTTGCAATCATCTGTGAGAAACTTCCACTTGCTATTGACCACAGAGCGAAGGTCAGACTAATCTAGTGTGGTTACCCAGCAGGAACTTACAGCTCAGAGCCAGCAAAATCACTCAAAGTGAAGCCTTGTGTGTTGGCACATTGTAATGGGATCAAATGGAGGGAGCAAAGCAAGCACTACCCACAAAGATGTTAGAATACATTTTGACAGCCAACTCAAACTACTCTTGGCTTAGCTGGCTTACAAAACTGAAAAGCACACTAAATATGTTTAAGTGTTTCTGACAGTTTAAAATATTTGTAAACATTCACAAACTGTAAGAATTTAAAACTTAATTTAAGAATTTAGAACTTAAAATGATCAAAATTCCTTAGAAAGCTTAACAGCAAACAAGCAGATAAAGGTACTTAATCACTTTAGCCCCATGCAACGCACACTTCTGCTCAAATCATGGTCTCAGCATCAAAATGCCGGGGAATTAACGTTGACTTCCTTGATACCAGGATGCCCATCGTCACAGCATTTGAAAGAACAGGAGCAAATTATTAATCACAACTTTGAGACTTCCATATTTGCTTTTAAATCCTAAGGTTGTTTACACTTATTTGGGGAATGTAGTCAATTACACAATATAGCCAAGAGGAGGATGCTTAGATTTTAAAAAAAATTTTAATATATGAAAAAGGACAAAAGAGAGATCATTAAGCAGCCAAAATCCGAAGAACATGGTTCAATATATTTAAGACGATTGCATTTGGTGATCAAGAATTAAATGCATAGTTATTTCTTCATATCAAAGGTTTCAAAGGTACACTTAGCATCAGAGAAATGTATACAATATACAGTATATCCTGAAATTGTACATATTCTCCATAATTCACCCCAAACATTGATCTATTGCTTCTGTTTTTGCTGTCCCCGAACAAGGTAATTCAAAATTGCTGCAGTCTCCCTTAAGAAAACCCTTTGAAATAAAAGATTTTTTTAAAAGAAGTCAGTCATTCCATAAATTTAAGTTGTTTGAAAATACATCAGTGGCATTACATATGTGGTGATAAATTAACAGCAGATTTAGCCTCAGGCAAAGAAAATCCATGTGACTACAATATTAAAGCCAGTTTCTGAAGCATTCTATTTTCTGTGTAATAATTTTGGTAAATAATAAATGTGCACCCTCAGAAATTACACTACCATTTTAAAAATGTTGAATTAATCTGAAAATCTTGAAATGAAACTGATTGCTAAAGCAAAACTATTTAGCAATAAAACTGTTATATGCCAGGTGGCCTGATGTGCTTGGAGAATCCTGGTATTGGAACTTGGTGGCAATGCAGCTAAAGATCAAAAACAAACAAACTCAACCAAGTACCCACTTCTTCATTTTGAAAACAGTTGATCAATATGTATTAAAAAGTTATGAATAAATTGCAGTTAATTTTGTTTTATCAGTGTGGAAAATATTGGCAGGTTTCCATTTTCTAAGGTCTAGAACTTTCTCTCAAAACTGCTTTCTCTTCCTTCACTAGGTTCCTTAAAACCAGCCTCTTTGATTGATTAAAGCTCCATCACTGACTTTGTGCCATTATATGATGATCATATTTGTGTTCTAGCTTTGGAATATTTGCAATATTGAAGATGCAATAAAAATTCAAGTTCACCAAGTGAGTTAGAAGTGACACAATATTGGAACTGTCACATTCAGGTGTCAATTGGATGTAGATTTTTTTTCAAGACAATAGTCTTACTAGTCATGCTAAGACAAAATAAATCTGAGTCTATTAGAGAATAAAATATTCATATTGGACATTATTGATCGTTTAGAAGGCTTGTTTCCAATATGAACTGATATACAGTCACTTTCTGCGTGTTAGCATAATATATGTCAGAATTACTTTGCACAGATTTCCTCTTTCTTTCCCTTATCCCTTCATTCTTTCCTGACACAATAAGAATTAAATAATAGCTTACACAAATTAAAGAGTTTTTAAATTACTTTTAATGTTTACCAAAACAGAAAAAAATTGCAACATTTCAGTTGAAAGTGCACAATAAAATTATGGCAAAAAATTTGTTGTATGTGTTTTAGCAGTAAATGATTCAGCTTCAACATGAGCAGACAAAAGTCCCAGTTACCTTTTTGATGTATGTTGCAGTAAAGTTGTACCCACTCATTATAGACAATGTTTATAGTATGGGGATAACATTAAATTACAACCATAAGTTGGGGCCAAGAAATTGTACGAGGCCATGTGTTTCTAATTAATACTTTTGAAGTACTGGAAATATTTATATGCTCTGGGTTGACTGCATAGAATGATTAAGGTTGGTCTTGTTAAGAGTTTTACATTTATTGATGCTACAAATGATGCCAGAATGTGTTTAAAACAAAAAGGTTATTCTTTATAAAGATTGGTTAACTTCCAAAAATGTCTTTGACTGCAATTTTGTTTATAGGAAATCCTGTATAATACTGTTTAGTGGTTCCATATGGAATTCTCAATAGATTTCTGGGTGGGTCCAAAGAAAGTACACTTACATTCCAAAGATTTGTAGTCATTCAAGATCAAATTCAGTAGGTTTTGGCGACAGTTTAAATACGCAGATGTTTTATACTCTCCCACTGTTTGGCCTCCAGCTGTGTGTCTGGCAAAAAGTCTTTGTAATAATTGGGAAGCCTATTAAATTCTTGAAACATGATATACTGTATTCTTGTATTAAATTCCTATTAATGTGCCTATGAAAGAATAATTGAGCTTGCTTTACGTCTTCAGTCTTTTATTCATTTTGCATGGTCGTCCACTGTGATTTTTCTCACACTCTGGCCTTTATTTTTGTACATGATGTGGATTGCTGTCTATACCAATTATCTGCAGATTTAAAAAGGAGGAATTTATACAATTTTACTTTTGTGTTTGTTTTTAGTGGGAATGTGAAGTATAAGTGGAATAATTAATTGTGAAAAGGTAGCATTCATATGTACATTTGTACTTCAGTCACTCTATGACACAGAATATAGACGTAGTATTTCCCACACTACACTTCTTTAAAGAACCAAGTGGCGAAATACTAATCCACCATGAATCCAGGGTACTAAGTTGCAGAACTCAAGTTTAGCAAGGTATTGTAGCAATGGGACGTTCATGACTTCAATTACGGAATTCGGAAAGAGTATCCTGAAGAAGAAAAGGATAATTAGAAAATAAGTCAATTTTAACCACTGTTAAGCAGCATCTTTATTGAACAGTGCTTGACATAACTTTTAGGGTGGCATGGTAGCATAGTTGTTAGCACAACACTTTACAGTATCAGCCACCAGGGATCAATTCCCACTGCTGCCTTTAAGGAGTTTGTACCTTCTTCCCATGAGCACTTGGGTTCCCTCTGAGTGCTCTGATTTCCTCCCACAGGCTAAAGATGTACCAGTTGGTAGGTTAATTAGTCATTGTATATTGTCCCATGGTTAGGCTAGGATTACATCAGGGGATTGTTGGGAAGCATGGCTCAAAGGGCTGGAAGAGCTCATTCTCAAAGTTCAAAATACAAAGTAAATTTATCATTAAGGTCACCACATATAACTCTGAGATTCATCTCTTTCTGGGCATACTCAATAAATCTATAGAATAATAGTAATAACATAATCAATAAAAGACTGTCCAACTTCAACCAGAGTGTAGAAGACAACACACTGTGCAAATATAAAAAGAAATAAATAATAATAATAAATAAGTAAGCAATAAATATTGAGAATGTGAGATGAAGAGTCCTTGAAAGTGAGTCCATTAAATGTGAGAACATTTCAATGATGGGGCAAGTGAAGTTGAATGAAGTTATCCTCTTTGCTTCAATAAATAAAGTAAGATCATAATAGTTTGATAGTTTGTGATTTCATGTTTGCAAAATCCTCAAATAGTCTTTTAAAGCAGTGAATGAAATCAGGCATATATTTTATCAATAATGCCAAAGTTCCAACATAACACTGCTGTAAATCTATAAATACGAGAGAAGAGAAACAATTTAATGGTTTTAAATTGGAAATATCCACAATATAGTTTGAAAGGAAAGCAGCTAATGATCTGGCTTTTCATTTGTTATGAACCTAAGTTCAGACGTCTCTCTTTGTATCTAACTACTTAGAACTAAAGCTATAAGTCTCAAGAGGACGTCGATCAACCCCAGGAAGAGAATGATATTGTCCATGGTGCTGACACAGGCTATGGATATCCTTTTAGCTATTCCAGTCAATCCTCACTGTGCTGCCTATGGTGAAAAACTCTGTCCAATTGTCTTTATTCTGTTAATTATCTGTAGAGAGCTACCTCAGCTAACTGTCTATAGATAAAGGGGATGGACCAACATTATTTAAATGCATCAATTTATAAATAGTGTCAATTTATTCCAGTTGCATTTATTTGGACCAAACAACCTGCCATGAATTCAGATTTTTCTGCCATTACTTAACCCTAACATCCACTGGAATGACCAGAGAATTAAAAGAATATAAGCATGTCAAATTTCAGACTTTCACTACAGTTTAGAATTGTGTTTTTGGCCAATGAAACTTCTACCTACTCTAACAAGACTACAGGAATCCAACAAACGAGGTTCCCAAAAGTAGGTGTTCAAATGAACAAACCATTAGAGCCCAGCATGGTGGCCAGAAATGATTAAAGCAGACACGCCTCCCAACTGCTCATCATTGAAGGGATCCAAAAGGCTGAGATTTAACTTAAATATTCTCTAAAAGTATTAGAAGCAACTCTCTGATACAAAGGGACAGAATCTTACATTTTAATGATGAAATCCAGGATGGGTAGTTCTAATAGAGTTACAGATCTTCACAGCATATACAAAACTCATCAATGACCTATCCTTTAGGGTTAACATATGAGGAGCATTTAATAGCCTGGAGCCTGTACTCGCTGGAGTTTAGAAGAATGAAGGAGGATCTCATTGCAATCTATTGCGTATTGAAAGGTCTGGATAAAGTAGATGTGGAGAGTTTGTTTCCCATAGTGGGGGAGTCTGGGATCAAAGGACACAACCTCAGAGTTGAGGAATGTCCATTTAAAAAGGAGATGAGGAAAAGTTTCTTAAGCCAGTGGGTGATGAATCTGTGGAATTCATTGCCACAGATGGTTGTGCAGGCCAAGTCATTGGGTATATTTAAAGCAACACGCTCTTTTCCATAAATGCTGCCTGGCCTGCTGAGTTCCTCCAGCATTTTGTGTGTGTTGCTTGGATTTCCAGCATTTTGTCTTGCTTGGGTATATTTAATGTGGAAGTTGATAGGTTGTTGATTAATCAGGGCATCAAAGGCTACGGGGAGAAGGCAGGAGAATGGAGTTGAGGGAGATAATAATTCAGCTATTTTAGAATGGCAAAGCAGACACAATGAACAGAAGGGCCTGATTCTGCTCCTATGTTTTATGGTCTTTAGTTGCCTCCTCTTGAGATCTTAAACAATACAGTAGCCAATTTATTTTCTTCTAGCTGGCCTAGAAAAATGATAAGAGTACTAAAGGCTGTGGCACTCAACAACTCAGTACTTAAACTTGGTGTTTGTGCTCCAAATGAGCTGCACCTCTGGTTAAGCTGTTCCAGTACATCTGCTAAACTCGGATCTGCCAACAAAGTGGAAAGTTGCCCAAGGAAGCTGCTCAGTGGAAAGCTGTCCAGAACAGCCTACATAAATCCAATTCAGTTAACTTTTGCCCCACCAATCTACTCTCAATCACGGGCAAAGTGGTGGCAAGGTGTTGTCATTGGAGTTATCAGGCGGCATTAACTCACCAGTTTAAACTAGCAAATGATCGATGAACCCATTGAAATCGAGATATACAATATTTTTCATCTGGCTTAAATCAGCTAATTGAAAATGAACTTAATTCTTAACTTTGCGCAAAGTATCTTAGTTTAAATTTCTATAAAAAATAAAATAATTTGACATTTTTAAGAATTTCTAATGTCACTTGAGTGTTTTTAATATTCATGTGATCAACATACAGTAAATATGTGGTGTAATTGTGTGATATATGTGCACATACACTGTGGTAAGAGTCAAATAACCAATGAATTTTAATATTGCATAGAATTTCTGACAGTATATGCAACTGAAATAAGAATTCAAATGTATATTATAAATTGGCAATAAGAGTGTGAAGTGAGGATCTTGTGTAAAGAAATCATAGCAAACTTTGTAATGAGCTAGAAGACATGACAATAATGCAATGGGCAACACTTAAGTACCAGCAGTATAGCTGTGGTAGGTAAAGAATCGAATTATTAATCTGTTAATCGGTTTTTTGAAGAGATGATCAAGAATTTGACAAAGGAAGACTGGTAGATGATACCTGCATGGACCTTAGCAAGACTTTAACATCTATCTGCACCTGGACCAGATCTTTCCAAATCCCCCTCATCCATGTACTTGTCCAAACTTCTCTTAAAAGTTACAATTGAACCCACATCTACCACTTCCGCTGGTAGCTTGTTCCATACTTGCACCATCCTCTGAGTGAAGATGTTCCCACTCAGGTTCCCCTTAAATATTTTACCTTTCACCCTAAACCTATGACCTCTTGTTCTAACCTCACCCAACCTGAGGGAGAAAAGCCTGCATGAATTCACTCCTCGTCATTTGATATACCTTTATAATTTCTCTCCTCATTCTCCAGCACTCAGGGAATACAGTCCTAACCTATTCAACCTTTCCCTATAACTCAGGTCCTCAAGTTCCCACAACATCTCTATAAATTTTCTCTGCACACTTTCAAGTGTAAAGGGGGGGTTTCTTCTTTATCATTGTTACTGCGTATGTTAATCAAAATGGCTTCTCTGTTAAAAGTAGGAATGCTTCTTTGTTGCGAGAGAGTGCTGGAAGCTTGTTTGGGTTAAAATTTACTGATAACGAGAATTGTATTCCTGTGTAATCCAATTGGGATTAATGTTGTTCTTTCTTCTGAGTCTGTAAGCTATTGTTGGCGGGCATTTTGGGGAGATTGGCACGAGGGGGTGAGAGAGAGAGGACATGATGCTGTAAACTGGGCGAGGCACGGACCCCAAGTGGGGGTCCAAGGCCAGGAGGTACCCTGAGGAGAGGAGACGAAGATAGATGTGCTTGGTTGACCACTTCGGGTGGTCCTGAGCTGCAAGTCGAGGAGTTTGGAGACAATCAGACAGCAGCTGCCAATCGCAGAAATGAAGAAGAATACGGATTCAAAGAGTGATGTGCTGGATGTGTGGTACATGCTGCCTTTTGCTGACTTTCCCTCGACTGAGGAAGAGACCTTTGGCCCTTCTCCCACTGAGTCAGGTGTAGTGGTGAGGGTTAGCTGTGTGCAGTAGGGGGCATGAGTGAGAGGTTGAGAGAGGAGTTGGTAACAGGCCCGAGGTATCCCCAGTTGTGTCCGAGCCTGAAGGGTTTAGGTGAGGGGGTACGGAGGTCTCAGAAGGGTTAGGGAACTCCCAGATAGTTGGCCTATGTAGCGCCTGAGGAACAGGGAGTGAGGTTTACTGTGTGGGGAGGAGATGTCACTGTTTGTGCTTGGGTTAGAGTGTGTTGGCAGGAAGGGTGGCGAGTTATTTAATAGTCATGAGGACATGACTTTTATTTGGTGGGGGGAGAGTGTAAAGGGGGGTTTCTTCTTTATCTTTGTTACTGCATATGTTAATCAAAATGGGTTCTCTGTTAAAAGTAGGAATGCTTCTTTGTTGCGAGAGAGTGCTGGAAGCTTGTTTGGGTTAAAATTTACTAATAAGGAGAATTGTATTCCTGTGTAAACCAATTGGGATTAATGTTGTTCTTTCTTCTGAGTCTGTAAGCTATTGTTGGCGGGCATTTTGGGGAGATGCCGGCGCGACGGGGTGAGAGAGAGAGAGGATGTGATGCTGTAAACTGGGCAAGGCATGGACCCCAAGCGGGGGTCCAAGGCCAGGAGGTACTCCGAGGAGAGGAGATAAAGCTAGATGTGCTTGGTTGACCACTTCGGATGGTCCTAAGCTGCGAGTCGAGGAGTTCGGAGGGGATCGAATGGTGGCCAGAAGACTTCAGTAATTGAGCTCCAACGGTTGTGCACGAAGTGGTTTGGACTTTGATAAGTTTGGCACCTTTTCTTTTTTTTCCTTCATATATACTGTATCGTTATTAATCACTTAGTTATAGTAACCTTTATAAATTGTACTCATTTAATCGCATATGGTGTACTGTCTGTTTTTGGGCGAGGCGGGGACATCACATAGCATCCACACAAGCTGATTACCCAGTTTGGCGGGGCCGAAGGCTGCTCCCCTTAGACGAGAACGAGCTGAGCGAGCCTGAGGTGACCCAGGGGGTTACACAAGTTTATTGATATCTTTCCTGTAGATAGGTGACCAGAACTGCACACAAAACTCCAACTTCAGCCTCAACATCTTATACAACTTCAGCATAACATCCCAGCATTAGTATTTAGCACCCTAATTTATGACGGATAATGTCCCAAAAGCTCCCTTTCTGACCCTATCTACCTGTGATGCCACTTTCAAGGAATTATGGATCTGTATTCCCAGGACTGTTTGTTCTGTCAAGCACCTGTTAGCCTTATCTCACAGTGTAGATCCTATTCTGGTTTGTTCTCCCAAAGTGCGACACTTCACACTTGTCGACATTAAATTCCATCTGCCACTTTACAGCCACTTTACACAGCTAGTCAAGATCATACTGGAAGTTTTGATAGCCTTCTTTGCTGTCCACAGCTCCCCCAATCTTGATGTCAGTGGCAGAGGGTGTTGGTGAAGTGTTGTTTATCTGACTGGAGGCTTAAGACCAGTGGTGTGCCATAGAGATCAGTGCTGTACCCTTTATTATTTGTCACTTATCTTAATGATTTGGATGAAACTGTAAGTCTAGGATCTAGGAATAATGGTGCATAGTTCCCTGAAGGTGGAATCTCATGTGGATAGGATGGTGAAGAAAGCTTTTGGTATGCTGGCCTTTATAAATCAGAGCATTGAGTATAGGAGTTGGGATGTAATGTTAAAATTGTACAAGGCATTGGTAAGGCCGAATTTGGAGTATTGTGTACAGTTCTGGTCACCAAATTATAGAAAAGATGTCAACAAAATAGAGAGAGTACAGAGAAGATTTACTAGAATGTTACCTGGGTTTCAGCACCTAAGTTACAGGGAAAGGTTCAACAAGTTAGGTCTTTATTCTTTGGAGCGTAGAAGGTTGAGGGGGGACTTGATAGAGGTAGTTAAAATAATGAGGGGGATAGATCGAGTTGACGTGGATAGGCTTTTTCCATTGAGAGTAAGGGAGATTCAAACAAGAGGACATGATTTGAGAGTTAGGGGGCAAAAGTTTAAGGGTAACACGAGGGGGAATTTCTTTACTCAGAGAGTGGTAGCTGTGTGGAATGAGCTTCCAGTAGAAGTGGTAGAGGCAGGTTCGGTATTGTCATTTAAAGTAAAATTGGATAGGTATATGGACAGGAAAGGAATGGAGGGTTATGGGCTGAGTGCGGGCCAGTGGGACTAGGTGAGTGTAAGCGTCAGCATGGACTAGAAGGGCCGAAATGGCCTGTTTCCGTGCTGTAATTGTTATATGGTTATAAGTAGCATAGCTCAGAAATTTTTGGACGACACTAAAATTAAGTCAGAATCAGAATCATGTTTATCACTGACATGAAATTTGCTTCATGGCAGCAGTACGGTGCAAAATATTAAGCACCCTATAGGTTACCATAAATAAATACATAGTGTAAGAAATAAGATGATGGGTTGGCCATCAGGCCAGTTGAGCTGGTCTGACTAGTCAATACAAATCATGGTTGTTCTGACTCTGCTCTAGCTACCTGCATTTTCCCCATGACCCTTAATTTCTCCGATATGTGAAGCTGCGTCTCAAATATATTTAATGAGGAAGTCTCTACTGAGTTGAGGTGCCTGTCCTATGCTGCACTGCTCTGTGTTCTATGTTCTAATGCTAAAAAGGGATCTGCTTACAATGTAAAATCCAGAAAATGGCAAGGTTGTGCAGTTGAACTCGGAAAAGAAAAGCGGCATGACAGACTTATAACACCGTAAATCAGCGAGTTGTTTTGTTATGTCTCCCCTCTTGCTGTGAAAGGAGACACCTCTTTCCCCCTTTATTAGGGAGAGACAGAGAGCCTGTGGTATGTCGAATTGTTGGGTGAATGATTAGTTTTTGTTGTACCGCTCATCATGGTCCTTGTTGGGGCCTTGCTGTTGCTTACTAGGTGGGTGGAGGGTGCTGATGCTTTTTTGTGGATGTGGGTGGGGGTGGGGGAGGGTTGAGGCTTTGCTGCTGCTTGTGTGTGGGAGGGGGGAGTGGAGGACCTTTGGGTTTTTATCGTTTTTACTGTCACTCATTCTATGGGGCACGCTTCGGTTTTTTGTGAAAAAAGTAATTCAGGATATATATTCAGCATTTAATATTGCTCGGATATTAAATGGAACAATTGAACTATTGGTGTTCTTTCAACCTCTTTAAAATGCGAGATTGGATGGTGCTGGATTTTCCACCCCTGAATCTGCAGGAAGTCCAGGATTTTTACACGTGTGCTGTGAATCTAGAAGTCTGTGGCTTTCTGATGGAATCAGGGTACTAGGTTTATCAGTTTGCTCCACCACAAGATTTCCCATTCTGTATGATGGTTGGCAATTTGCCAATGACACCTGTCAATCTCTTCTAATTTTGATGGGGATTTTAAGTTAATATCAAAGTCAAAGAAGAAGACAAGTTATTTTTCAAAAATTACTTTGCTTTATTTTAATTTTTTTAAATTATTGAGCATAATGAGCAGTTAGTCAACTTTATTTTTAATATTATTAATTATTTAAAATATTTATTTGAAATATCAGAGATATTTATACATTATTAATAAATGAAGATTTCTGTAGCTGATAAAGGTTTGTGTCCCCACCCCCCCAACAACACCTCCCCCAGATCATGCTGCTCCACTGAATGTAAATGACAAATGAGATAAATGATTTGCATCTAACCCAAATTATGCAGGTATGGTGAAGGGTACAAACAGCAATTTGGAACAGGGGCTCCAGACCAGCTCTATCTATTCCATGATATCAACAGTCAGCAATTCCTTTAAACAAGTTCAAACAATAGCCATTGCGAACTCATTTCCATTTTTGCTGAAGGCTCTTCCCCGAAATACCGACTCTGCGACCTTCTCCACTGATACTGGCCATCCCGCTGGGTGTGTCCAGATTTCTCTGTTCTTTTCTTCCATTTACAATGTCTTCAGGATTTTTATTTGTTGCTCCAACAAAATTAGATGGTGGTTGCCCAAGAAGTAATTGTATCAAAACTAACTTGCATGCTGAGTCATTCCATTGCAATGATATGGGAAGTCCTTTTCTACAATAAAAAAGGTAGAAGCAGTCTGAATTTTCCATCAATATCGCATTAATAAGAAGCCAAGATAAACTTTTTAACTTCCAGACTTATAACTAGATTGGTATTTCAAACAAAATTGCTAAATGCTGCTTACAGAACATATACTACTGGAATACTTCATTCCTTTAAATGACTAATATTGAAACACACGTAATTAAACCCTGCACGATATATTGTCTTTCATGTCAAATGTGTGTCACATACAGCTGACAAATTAATATTTACTTAATGCGCAGATCAACAGAAAATGATTGTGGGACATTTGAAAATTTGTATCAAGAATAAAACCAGGAAACTATTGCAAAAATGAAGCAAGTTCATCAGCATCTGAAAATAACAAGTAGATTAATATCTTGAGCAAGTGAGAGCAACAAAAATATCAATTTAGCTGTCTCTTACAGATTTATTAAGTAACTATTTAGACAATGAGAATTACAGGCCAATTTATCAAGCCTCAGGCCACAAAATGTATGTAACAAGTTTAAACAGCAAATGACTTGACAAACTGGAATCAAATAAGTTCTAATCAGATGGATCTCTCATGTGGTATTCTTTAAAATGTCAATTAGTAGAACAGGTCTTTCTTTTCTCTTCCATCTGTTTTTCAGCTTTCTAACAGCGCTGTGTTGCTCTTTCAAGTCATAGAATAGATTGAAATCAATGCTTTTAAGAAGAGGTATTTTTTCCTCCTCAGTAAATTAGGAACTGCTTCACAAACACTTGACCCAGAGAAGTACTTTACAATCTGACTTTCAAATTCTCAGTCTCTATACTTGTCATGACACCTCTGTGGCAGTTGATTAGACATTCCCTCGGTTTTATATTTGGTAGTTTTGTTTCCAGAAAATGAACCGTTAGTTTCCAAACCTATAAAGTATCATGCTTACAAAACTGAAAAGTTTGAATATACATGTCAAACAATACCAAAGTTGATAGCTGTAATGTATGGATCTATTTACTTTAGAGCAATGACACCCCCCCCCCCCCCAGCACTACGTTTCTATCTGTTGTCTGCACACTCTCTGTTGTCTATGCATGCACATTGTTCCAGCTCTCTCTCACTGCAGTCTGAATACACCAGTTAAATTCATCACCTGCATGCGTGCCTTTATTTAATTGATACGTGCACAGACTCAACAAGTTAGCAATGAGGACAAACCTGAATGTCGGTAACTCTCATAAACTTCACCAACACTTACAGCAACAATTATGGGACAAAACAGTGAGAGTTAAACAGTACAGAGAAGGCCGTCACAGACACTAACAAAGGCATGAGTAGTAGTGGAAAATGTGCTGAATTTAAACTGAAAATATTGGACTGATGGCTTCAGTCGGGAAAGTTGATGAATTCGATAATGCTAATGAAGGCTGGGAGTCATATATCGAGAAGGTTGAACTGTATTGTAACGTGAACAATGTGGAGTACAAAAGAAAGCCCCTACACTTCTCCGCTTAATGGGTCCCTTACGCAACATAGTACCCCCTGAAAAGCCATCAAGCAAGACATTTGATGGAATTGTTAAAATTTTACAAAATCACTTGACCCCTAAACCACTGGTAATAGCTGAGAGTTTAGATTTTACAAAAGGAACCAGTCAAAAGATGAAACCATTTCTGAATACACTGAAGAACTGTACAAGCTTTTCCAGTACTGTAACTTTAGAGATGGACCTTTTGTCACACATTATGAAGGATGGATCGGAACGCCTGATTGCTTTCAAGATCAGTGTTGAGTGTAGAACACAACTAGGCACCGACTGACTGATAAGCCCTTAGTCTAGTATGGGAAATAAAGAAGTTCCAGCACTACTTTGATGGACAAAAATTTACACTAGTGACAGATCACCAGCCCCTTGTGTCCATTTTCAATCCTAGGAAGGGAATTCCAGTGATGTCTGCTTCAGGATTACAACATTGGGCACTATTCCTAGGAGCCCACTCCTATGACATAGAGTTCAGGGGTACCAAACAACACAGTAATGCTGTTGTTTGTCATGTCTTCCACTATTGGCAACTGAAGAAGAAAAATCTTCATACTGTGACCCAGTAGAAGTGTTCCACACCGTATTGGTGGACCAGTTGCCAGTAATGAATTTGAAAATACAAAGGGATACAAGGAATGACCCAACATTGTCAAAAGTCTGTGAAATCCCCTTGCAAGGATGGCCAGCTCATTGTAACTCTATGAAGATGAGATGAAATGTCAAGTCAGATGTCAGTATATCAAACTATACTGATGTGTGGATCTCATGTTGTGGTTCCCTCTAAACCGTGTACCAGAATATTAGAAAATCTATATGAAGGACACTTGGGTACAATTAAGATGAAGAGCCTCACCTGGAGCTACTTGTGGTGGCCAAGAATAGATAAACAGATTGAAGACTTGGACAAAAACTATTCCGGATGCCAGAAAGTTCAAAATGCACCCTCACAGGCACTGTTACACCCCTGGGAGTGGTAACCTTCACTATGGTAACGAGAACGTATTGACGTTGCTGGGCCATTCATGGACTCCATGTTCCTGATTGATGCGGATGCTCATTCAAAATGCCTGGAGGTTATGCCAATAAAGTCAATTACCTCAGCAAAGACTGTCTCTGTCCTGAGGATTATCTTCACCAGAAATGCCTTACCAGAACAAATTGTGAGTGACAGCAGACCACAATACATGTCAGAAGAGTTCCAAGGTTCATGAAGAAAAATGGCATCAGCTATTTCAAGTCAGCTCCTCACCACCCAGAAACAAATGGATTAGCTGAGTGATTTATCCAAACCTTCAAGAAGTCCATGAAAGTGTTGGCCAAGGAGGACATTTCTCTACAATACAGGTGGACATTTTCGTTTTTGTGTATTGGACATCTGGTCATGTGATGATAAATCAAACACATGTAATGCTGTTCATGAGCAGGAATCTGAGATCTCCCATAGACCTCCTGAAACCAGATCTGCGGAGGGAAGTGCAGAATAAACAGTTCACCCAGTTGCCAGGTGAAGCAGAAAGGAGCTTCGAGATTAGACAGGAAGTCATGGAACATGATTGCTGAGAAGACAAGTGGACACCCAATGAGATAGCTCCAAGAATGACGAGTCAGCTTACAGAGAGGAGGTGCAGTGGCTAACGGACTGGTGCAGAGCCAACAACCTGTCTCTGAATGTGAACAAAACAAAAGAGATGGTTGTTGACTTCAGGAGGGCACAGAGCAACCACTCCCTGCTGAACATCGACGGCTCCTCAGTAGAGATCGTTAAGAGCACCAAATTTCTTGGTGTTCACCCGGCAGAGAATCTCACCTGCTCCCTCAACACCAGCTCCATAGCTAAGAAAGTCCAGCAGTGTCTCTACTTTCTGTGAAGTCTGAGGAAAGTCCATCTCCCACCCCCCATCCTGATCACATTCTACAGAGGTTGCATTGAGAGCATCCTGAGCAGCTGCATCACTGCCTGGTTCAGAAATTGCACCATCTCGGATCACAAGACCCTGCAGCAGATAGTGAGGTCAGCTGAGAAGATCATCGGGGTCTGTCTTCCCGCCATCACGGACATTTACACTACACGCTGCATCTGCAAAGCAAACAGCATTATGAAGGACTCCACGCACCCGTCATACAATCTCTTCTCCCTCCTGCCATCTGGGAAAAGGCACCGAAGCATTAGGGCTCTCATGACCAGACTATGTAACAGTTTCTTCCCCCAAGCTATCAGACTCAATACTCAGAACCTGGACTGACACCTTGCCCTATTGTCCTGTTTATTATTTATTGTAATGCCTGCACTGTTTTGTGCACTTTATGCAGTCCTGTTTAGGTCTGTAGTCTAGTGCAGTTGATTTTTTTTCTCTGTGTTGTTTTTTACGTAGTTCAGTCTAGTTTTTGTACTGCGTCATGTAACACCATGGTCCTGAAAAAAGTTGTCACATTTTTACGATGTACTGTACATAGCAGTTATGGTCAAAATGACAATAAAAGTGACTTGACTTGACTTGAAAAGAACTGGACCACTGATCTACACAGTGGATGTTGGAGATCAGAGAAGGAGACATCATGTGAACCAGATATTGGATGCTCAATTGAAGAATGCACCTGAGATGATTGCATCCAATAAGATGGACACATTACAGTCACCAGACTTACCTCTCACTGATAATCATGTCACTGACAGCAACATGAGACAAGAGACTGAGAACGTTGTCTTAGACAAGACACCTACCAAACCTGATGCCACTCCACAGGTCCAGAGGTGCGATGAAAACTTTACCATTGAGAAGACAATGTTCAAACGATGCCACTTCACAGGTCCAGGAGTGTAATGAGAACTTTACCATTGAGAAGACAATGGCCAAACGATGCCACTTCACAGGTCCAGAGGTGCGATGAGAACTTTACCATTGAGAAGACGATGGTCAAACGATGCCACTCCACAGGACCAGAGGTGTAATGAGAACTTTACCATTGAGAAGACGATGGTCAAACGATGCCACTCCACAGGTCCAGAGGTGCGATGAGAACTTTACCATTGAGAAGACAATGGCCAAATGATGCCACTCCACAGGTCCAGAGGTGTAATGAGAACTTTACCATTGAGAAGACGATGGTCAAACGATGCCACTCCACAGGACCAGAGGTGTAATGAGAACTTTATCATTGAGAAGACAATGGCCAAACAATGCCACTCCACAGGTCCAGAGGCACAATCCTGAAATAAGCTGAGTCCCACCCAAAAGACAATCTTCAGAACTGTGAAACTAGTTATGGACTGTTATTATGAAAGCATGTTTATTTGGAATGTGGGTTTATGAAACAGAAATTGAATGTTTTCTACATGTACAGTATTATGTTGCATTAATCTAAAGGGGAGGAAGTGTAATGTATGGATCTATTTCTTTTATTGCAATGACCCCCCCCCCCCCCCAGCACTACATATTGACCTGCTGTCTATGCTTGCATATTGTTCCAGCTCTCTCTCACTACAATGCAAATACACCATTTACATCCATCTCCCATGTATGTGCCTTTATTTAATTGATACGTAGTTGTATTCAGACACAACAATAGCCTCACTTGGCAATAGCTCCCCTCAGCCAAACTTATGGCCAGTCCATAACATATGCTGGGATGGACATTTGATTACTGCGGGGAGTGTGAGTAAGATACGCCCACAATGATATTTATGGGACACAGGGACTCGTAAAAAAAAGTTTGTACTTCAGTCTGGTGGCCTGAGAAACAATAAGGTGGATATACAAAATGTTTCAGGAACACTGCAGGTCAGGCAGTATTTATGGAAATGAATAAACTTCCTGGGCCCTGATAAGATCTATCCCAAGACATTGGTGGAAACAAAGGAGGAGATTCCAAGGGCACTGACAGAGTATCTTCGTTATCTATCAGTGAGGAGCCAGGACATTATGGAACAACAACCAACATTGTTCTATATAAAGAAGGGCAACAGAGGCAAACCAGGGCATTTTAGGCTATTATAGACAAGTGTCAGATCTGCAAGCTATGTTCTTGGAGTTACACAGTATAATATGAAAGTAGCCTCATAAGCAAGCCTGCAGATGACACAGAAGTTACGTGTAGAGAGTGCAGCCAGGTGTCTCAGTACCAATGACATAAGAAGGAAAAGCGAAAAGCACCTGAAAAGAGAATTTAGAGAGCTAGGTAGAAAGCTGAGAAGCAGGACCTCCAGGGTATTAATTTTTGGATTGCTGCCTGCGCCACGCGCCTGTGAGGGTAGAAACAGGATGATTTGGCAAATTAATGCATGGCTAAGTGGCTGGTGCAGGGGGCAGGGTTTCAGGTCCTTGGATCATTGGGATCTCTTCTGGGGGAGGTGTGACCTTTACAAAAGTGATGGGTTGCACCTGAACCCGAGGGGGACCAATATTCTCATGGACAGGTTTGTTAGAGCTGGTGGGGAGAGTTTAAAATAAATTGGCGGGGGCTGAGGTGGTGAGAACCAGAGTGAAGGGACTCAGGATAGGACAGATGGTTAAAAAACAAAGATAGCATGCAGTCAGACTGTCAGGAAAGGCAGGCAGATGACAGGACAAAATTGCAGACAGCAAGGTGAGTATCAGTGCATTAGGGATGCAGAATCAAAAAGGTAGAAATACAGTACTCAAAGTGTTATGTCCCAGTATAAGAAATAATATTTATAGAGTTGACGTGAATAGGCTGTTTCCATTGAGAGTAGGGGAGATTCAAACGAGAGGACATGATTTGAGAGTTAGGGGGCAAAAGTTTAAGGGAAACACAAGGGGGTATTTCTTTACTCAGAGAGTGATAGCTGTGTGGAATGAGCTTCCTGTAGAAGTAGTAGAGGCCAGTTCAGTTGTGTCATTTAAGGTAAAATTGGATAGGTATATGGACAGGAAAGGAGTGGAGGGTTATGGGCTGAGTGCGGGTAGGTGGGACTAGGTGAGATTAAGAGTTCGGCACGGACTAGGAGGGCCGAGATGGCCTGTTTCCGTGCTGTGATTGTTATATGGTTATATGGTTATAAGGTGGATGACCTTGCTACGCTATTACAGATTGTCAGGTATGATGTTGTGGCCATCACTGAATCATGGCTGAAGGATGGTGCAATTGGGAGCTGAATGTCCAAGATTACACATTGTATCAGAGGGATAGGAAGGTAGGCAGATGGGGTGGTGTGGTTCTGCTGGTAAAGAATGGCATCAAATCATTAGAAAGATGTGACATAAGATCAGAAGATGTTGAATCATTGTGGGTAGAGTTAAGAAACTGCAATGGTAAAAGGACCCTGATGGCAATTATTTACAAGCCTCCCAACAGTGGCTAGGATGTGGACTACAGATTACAACAGGAAATTTGGTGCGTAGCCAAGTGGTTAAGGCGTTCGCCTAGTTATCTGAAGGTCGCAAGTTCGAGCCTTGGCTGAGGCTTGCGTGTGTGTCCTTGAGCGAGGCACTTAACCACACATTGCCACACATGGGTCTTAATGCCCTTCCCTTGGACAACATTGGTGGCGTGGAGAGGGGAGACTTGTCGGTCTTCCACAAAAAAAAACCTTGCCCAGGCTTGCGCCCTGGAAACTTTCCAAGGTGCAAATCCATGGTCTATCGAGACTAACGGAGGCCTACACACTACGCAACAGGAAAGAAAAGGCATGTCATAAGGACAATGTTATGATAACATGCAGGGCAATGGGGAAAATCAAGTTCATAATGGATCTCAAGAGTGTGAGTTTGCTGAATGCCTATGAGATGGCTTTTTAAATCAGGTTGTCATTGAGCCTACTACACTCAGCTATACTGATCAGCTATACTGGATTGGATGTTATGTAATGACCTAGAGGTGATTAGGGAGCTTCAGGTAAAATAATCTTTAGGGGGCAGTCATCTCAATATGATTGAGTTCAACTTGAAATTTGATAGGGAGAAAGTAAAGTCTGAAGTAGCACTATTTCAGTGGAGTAAAGGAAATTACAGCATGAGAGAGGAGTTGGCCGCAGTAACTTGGAAGGAGATGCTGGCAGGGATGACAACAGAGCAGAAATGGTGTGAGTTTCTGGGAAAAATGAGGAAGGTGCAGGATAGATATATTCCAAAAACAACGAGATACACAAATGGTAAAACAGTACAACCATGGCTGACAAGGGAAGACAAAGCTCTGTAAAAGCAAAAGAGAGGGCATACAGCAAAGAAAAAAATAGTGGGAAGACAGAAGATTGGGAAGTTTTTAAAAACCTACAGAGAGCAGTATCAGAATCATTAGGAGAGAAAAGATGAAATATGAAAGCCAGCTAACAAACACTATCAAAGTGGATAGTGAAAGCTTTTTCAAGTATGTAAAAAATTAAAGAGAGATGAGTGTGTATATAGGACCACTAGATAATGAGGCTAAAGAAATAATAATGGGGGACAGATTATGGAGAATAAAGGAGACGGCAGATTAACTAAATGAGTATTTTGCATCAGTCTTCACCGTGGAAGTCACCAGCAGTGTGCCAGAGTTGAAGAGTGTGAGGGAAGAGAAGTGAGTGCAGTTACTATTACAAGGGAGATGTGCTCAAAAAGTTGAAAGACCTAACGGTGCATAAGTCACCCAGACCAAATGAACTGCACCCTAGTATTCTGAAAGAGGTAGTGGTAGAGATTGTACAGTCATTAGTAATGATCTTTCAAGAATCATTGGACCCTAGGCTAAGGCCAGAGGACTGGAAAATTGCAAATATCACTCCACTACACTCTTTAAGAAAGGAGGGGGACAACAGAAAGGAAATTATAGACCAGTTAGCCTGACCTCAGTGATTGGGAAGATGTTGGAGTCAATTGTTAAGGATGAGGCTATGGAGTACTTGGTGACACAGGGCAAGATTGGACAAAGTCAGCATGGATTGCTTAAGGGAAAATCTTGCCTGACAAACTTGTTGGGATTCTTTGAGGAGATTACAAGTAAGATAGATAAAAGGGATGCAGTGGATGTTGTATATTTAGACTTTCAAAAGGCCTTTGACAAGGTGCCACAGATGAGGCTTCTTACCAAGTTAAGAGCCCATCCTCTTATACAAAAGTTAAACTGGCATGGTTAGAGCAGTAACTGACTGGTAGGAGGCAGCCCTTCATCTTCCCTACAGCAGCCACACTGTAGCTTAAAGCAAAATGACTTAAGAATTTGAAGCTAAAGCACAGTGACCAGTCCTTTATTCCAGCCCTGGCACTTAATAAGATCATTCAACCTTAGCACTACCTCCTACATTGGAATTGGTTTATTATTATGTGCCGAGATACGATGAAAAGCTTGTCTTGGATTTGGTTCGTACAGATCAAATTGTTAAACAGCGTATTGAAATAAAATAATGTAACAAAAATAAAAATGCAGAATAAACAGTAATAGCTACAGAGAAAGCTGTAGTTCAAGTAAACAAGATCATAACAAGATAGATTGTGAGGTCAAGACTCCATCTTAGTGTACTAGGAAACTAAGTAATAGTCTTATAACAGCAGGGTAGAGCTGATGATAGGTGCTTCCAGACTTTTGTAACTTCTACCCAATGGCAGAGGGGTGAAGAGAGAATGCCCGGGTCTTTCACTGAAGCAGTGAGAAATATAGACATACTGCAGTCCATTGAGGGGAGGCTGGTATGTGCTGAGCTGTACCCACAATTCCCTGCAGTTTTTTGCAGTCACATGCTGAGCAGGTGACCGTACATCAATCCTATAACCTTATAGTCTTTTATGTCTACAAATCTATTGACCTCTGACTTCAGTGAAGTTTAGATAGGTACGTGGATGGGAGGGCTATGTTCCAGATGAAGGTCAACAGGACCAGGCAGCTTAAGTGGTTTGACACGGACTAGATTGGCCAAAGGCCTGTTTCTGTGCTGGAGTTTTCTATGACTATGACTCCAATATACTGAGCAAATTTCCACAGCTCTCTCTCTCTTGGGCAGAGAATTCCAAAGACTTGCCAGCCCCTGGCTGAGGCATTACTTTGGATCTCCAGACTGTACACAAGGCACACCCAGTCAAATCCCATGAGAAGTTTGCATACTCAAATGATTCTTCAGCATGATGACATGTGCCATTCACATATTTTTGTATATATAAACTGTAGTGGATTATTTTAACAAACAAGAATACTTAATCAACAACATACAAGATTACTCAAATATTACTGAAATATTAAACACACAACACTCCTCCCTCCTTAGCTATAAACTTCAACTCAATAGAGAATGCATCTCAACTACATACACAGTGTACTTTATAATACACAAGAGAAAACATACAGATGCTGGAAATCAAAGTTATGAACACAAAATGCTGGAGGAACTCAGCAGGCCAGGCAGCGTCTCTGGAAAAGAATAAACAGTCAATGTTTCGGGCCGAGACCCTTTATCAGGACTGGAGAAAGAAATGAGAAGCCTGAGTAAGGAGGAGATGAAGAAGTACAAGGTAATAGGTGGTAGGGAGATGGGGGCGGGTGAAGTAAAGAGCTGAGAATTCATTTGGTGAAAGGGATAAAGTAATCTAATAGGAAAGGACAGAAAGCCGTGGAAGAAAGGGAAGGGGGAGGAAGACCTGAGGGAGGTGATGGACAGTTAAGGAGATAAGGTGAGAGAGGGAAAGGGGAATGGTGAGAGGAGCAATTAGCAGAACTTTGAGAAATCGATTTTCATGCCATCCGGTTGGAAGCTACTCAGACAGAATACATAAGGTGTCATTCCTCCAACTTGAGTGTGGCCTCATCGTGGCAGTAAAGGTGGCTATAGACTGAGATGTCAGAATGGGAATGTGAAGTAGAATGGTAAATTACCCTCAAATTTACCTGGTCCATTTCCAACAACCTCCCTTTTCTCAATCTCTCTCTCTCTCTCTCTCTCTCTGGAAACAGTCTACCTACTGATATCTTTTATAAACCCACTGATACTCACAGCTACCTGGACTGTACCTCTTCACACTCCGTCACTTGTGAAAATGCCATCCTCTTCTCTCAGTTACTCCATTTTTGCCACATCTGCTCTCAGGATGAGGTTTTTCATTCCAGAACTGATGAGATGTATGAGATGCCCCCCTTCTTCAAAGAAAGTGGCTTTCCCTCCTCCACCATCAAAGCTGCCCTCACCCACATCTCTTCCAATTCACATATGTCTGTCCTAACCCATCCACCCACCACTCCAGCAAGGATAGGGTTCCTTTTGTCCTCACCTACTACCCCACCAGCCTCCACGTCCAGCACATAATTCTCCATAACTTCCACATCTCCAACGAGATTCCAACAGCAAGTACCTCTTTCCCTCCCCCACACTTTCCACTTTCCATTCGTCCCTCCCCACTGATCTCCCTCCCAGTACTTATCCTTGCAAGTGGATCAAGTGCTACACCTGCCCTAACACCTCCTCCCTCAATACCATTCAGGGTCCTAAACAGTCCTTCCAGATGAGGCGACACTTCACATGTGAGTCTGTCAGAGTTATAAACTGTGTCTGCTGCTCTTAACGTGGCTTCCTGTATACCAGTGAGACCTAACACAGATTGGGAGACCACTTCGCTAAGCACCTATGCTCTGTCTGCCAGAAAAAGCATGATCGCCTGATGGTCACCCATTTTAATTCCACTTCCTATTCCCCTTCTGACATGTCAGTCTATGGCCTCCTCTAATGCCACAATGAGGACACACTCAAGTTGGAGGAACAACACCTTATATAATCTGAGTAGCTTCCAACTTGATGGCATGAACATCGATTTCTCAAAACTCTGGTGATTGCTCCCCCTCACCATCTCCCATTCCCTTTTCCCTCTCTCACCTTATCTCCTTAACTGTCCATCACCTCCCTCTGGTTTTCCTTCCTCTTCCCTTTCTCTCATGGCCTTCTGTCCTTTCCTATTAGATTCCCCCTTCTCCAGCCCTTTATCTCTTTCACCAATCAACTTCCCAGCTCTTTACTTCACCCCTCCCCGTCTCCCAGTTTCACCCATCAGTTACTACGTTGTAATTCTTTCTGCCCGCCCCCACCTTTTCACTCAGACTTTTCATTTCTTTCTCCTGTCCTGATGAAGGGTCTCGGCCCAAAACATTGACTGTTTACTCTTTTCCATAGATGCTGTCTGGCCTGTTGAGTTCCTCCACCATTTTGTGCTTATAATTTTGATTTCCAGCATCTGCATATTTTCTCTTGTATATTATAAAGTACTCTGTGTATTTAGCTGAGATGCATTCTCTATTGAGTTGGAGTTTATAGCTAAGCAGGGAGGAGTGTTGTGTATTTAATATTTCAGTAATATTTGAGTAATCTTGTATATATGTTGTTGATTAAGCATTCTTGTTTGTTTAAATAATTTACTACGGTTTATATATAAAAATATGTGAATGGCTTATGTCATCACGCTACCACAAGATATGGGGGTGCCTCGTTTAAAGTAAACATGAAGTTAGACTCACATTTGTGACTCCAATGTCTTCCTTTGAATTAGTTTAATGTTTTGAAGTTATGAACCATGGCAGCACCATTATCTGTAAACTCTAGAGACTGTTGTATGTGAAAACTTCAGAAGATCAGCAGTTTCTGAGATACCCAGATCATCCTGTCTGGCACCAACAATCATTCCACAGTTAAAGCCACTTAGATCACATTTCTTCCTCATTCTGATGTTTGGTCTGAACAAAATCTTAACCTCCTGATCATGTCTGCATGCCTTACTATACATTGAGTTGCTGCCATATGATTAACTGTTTAGATATTTGCATTAATGAGCATATGTACAGGTGTACCTAATAAAGTGGCCACTTAGTGTCCACTTCTTTTGATCTTAGATAAATAAGAGGTAATCTCACTGAAACATACAAAATTCTCCAACTACCTACCTTCCCCTTACCTGTTTTCACTTACTCTGTTATGTGTGTTTGGAATGGCTGTATCTATTCAGTAAGTTGTTTCTGATTGTTTATCCTATATTATTATATCCAGATGGTTATAATAGATTGTCAGCTGTAATAATAGATCAGTCATATTATAATTTGTGAGACTCTGACTCTAAAACTGGACCAGTTTATACTTATAGTAGGGTATAGTGTATTTTATGAGTTTGTATTTTAAAGCAAGATTCTGATTAATGCTATTTCCACTTGATTTTGCCTGTGTAAATAATCAGATTGAGTTAAACTGCTACAGGATCCTGCAAGTGTAGGATTGTTTCTGGTTTCGTTTGGCATTTTCTGCATTTATTGTCTTGAATTTGTTGGTTTCTTGATGTATTTTTGATTATTTTGTGTGTTAACCACCTGGTCCTGTTTTGTCACAAGGAACCGCTCTGTTTCTGGGAAGAGGGCTCCAATTCTAAGCAAGGCGTTCGATGCTTCCTTGTCAACATCTAGTGCGCACAACTTGTTGGGACGTCTTCCATGGAGAATCATGCTCTTCTGTTGGTTAACTTTTTTCTTCTGTAGTGATAATTTCTTCATTTTTCTGAAGTTTAGTGGTGTGTACTTATTGCGTGGAGTGCTGAATCCTGTTTTCATTGATGAAAATATATTCTTAGAAGTTTTATCTGACTGTTATGCAAATAAATTTTTCTGTCTGTTTTCCTCTTCCTCCGGTCCTAGGTGGTATTAAGCTAAGTGCACTCAAGTGCACATAATGCTTTCTAAAATTTGTCATTTCATTTCTTAGTTTTCTTTGTAAATGTTCCAGATCAGTTTTGGACCAAGATATTATGCCAAAAAATATGTTAAATATGGGTATAATGAAAGTTTTCATTGCTTTTGTAATGTTTTTACCATTGGGCTCTGATTGGCAGATTTTCTTAAGCCTTGAAGTAAATTCTGTCAAACGTTTCCCCTTGATCGCACAATGATCTATCTTCTTTGCTTGTTGATGCTTTCCCAGATGCTTATGCTTTCATCTATCAGTTGTATTGTATTCTGCTGCTATTTTATAGTCCACTAGCTCTATTGCACCTTTCTTTATGTTTAATTTTCTGCACATTATCAAGTCCAAAGTTCATACTTGTGTCTTTAGAAAATAGTTCTATGATTTGAATTAATTGCTTTAACTTTACTGAAGACTATACTTGCAATGCAGTATAGAACAGTAAATGTTGGGTTGGATCTAAGATGACATTTTAAATGCAATAGAGCCAGGATGTTCGAAGCAAGAGTGCAGGCTCTTTTCTAGTCTAACATACATGCACATAATGACTTCTCAATATTCTTTAAGTACACAATAGTTACATTTTAATTTTTAAAAGTGCAGAAACTACCAAGGAAACTCACAGAAAACAGTGATTTTATTGGGCTACAAACACCTCTGGAGACTTAACAACTAATAAGAAGTGAAGAGGATGTATTCCAATCAGTGATTAAAAAGGGCTGACACTTTGTGTGGTGCACTGCATGAGGCTCTGGGAAATGCTGAGTGAGTCATGGAATAAATAATTTACAAATTACTGCCTCCCAACACTGTGGAAGTGTCATGGGCATAGGAATTTCAGGGAGTCGTGGAAACAGCTCACCATTGCCATCTCAAGGTCAAGTAAGAACAGGTGTGACAAAGTCAGCTCCAGGGAAACATAAATCCCGTAAGTGAATCAACAATGGTAACATATGATACCCTCATTGCTCGCTTGATTTTATCTAGAGTATTTGTCCCGTCTTCATACTTACTGTGCTGTAAGATAAATGAGAACACCCAAACATTACAGTCTTGAAACAATGATAATGATTTGAGATAATCAGAGTCATATTCATCACTGCGCGTGTTTCATCCACAGGATGTGTACGCCAAATATTTTCTGCTTATTTATAGACCAGATATGCCCATGACAAGAACACTGCCACAAGAAAGCAGCATCTATCATCAAGAACCCCCACCAGCCAGGCCATGATCTCACTGCTGCCATCAGGAAAGAGGTACAGGATCCTTGGGTCCCACACCACCAGGTTCAGGAACAGTTATTACCCTTCAATCAACAGGCTCCTGAACAGAGTGGATATCTTCACTCACATCAGCATAGAACTGATTCCACAACCTATGGACTCGCTTTGAAGGACTCTACCATTCGTATTCTGAGTATTTTTTTTTGTTGGTATTTTTCTTATTATTATTATTTGGATTTTTTGTATTTTTAGTTTGTTTTATTTTGCAATTTCATTGCCGTGAGCCTTTATATATAGTTTTTCATTGATTCCATTGTATTTCTTTGTTCACTCTGTGAGTTCTTGCAAGAAAACAAATGTTGACATAAATGTCCTTTTATAATCAATTATCTTTGAACTTTGAGAGTTCTTTCTCTTCATTATCAATCCAAATCAATTTAATCCTCGGCAAACCTGCAATTCAAACTGTGTTCATACATATTCACTGTGCAACTAAGAGACATTGCATTCTGAGAAACATCTTGTGAGGTAACACTGAGCTATTCATGGATTTTAACTTGCAAGAGATGACACCAACATTTGCTTATGCAGTATATAAATATCTATGTACAACTGGAATATCTTACAGACTGCAAAGATACTCCACAGATGTCTCCTAATTTTGAGAATAGTTGGCAATATCACTCTGAGAATTAAGAATGATAATGGATTAATTGAGGATGGAGGGATATTGACATTAGTGTATCCGGGAGGGATTAGTTTAATTAGACATTTAATTGCCAATTTAATTAGTTTGACACAACATTGTGGGCCGAATGACCTGTTCTATGCTCTACGTTCTATATTAAGATGTAGCAGCAGGGTAACAGGCTGTCCTCAGGAGAAGATCAAGCTCCTTTCAGGAGCAGATGACTGGAGAGTTTTCAACCCAATGTCTGGATACTCCCTGAGTTGGGAGTATAATGAATTGAAATTGATGGCCAAAAATGAAGTTTTCAATTTGCAACACTGTCATCTTTCATGGTGATAAGCTTACTTTTGAAAGAAGACTTAACTGTACTAAATAAAACAATTATGGCTATTTATTGATTGTCATAATTGGTATTAAGTGAATGTAATCAGTAACTCATTACACAATCCATGTCACAGGAACATTAAATCAGCAATCCAATACACGCCTAGACAACCTTCTGTGATCTACTTTCGATAAACCTGAAGTCATCCTAAGCCATGTTGTTCGTGCACTAATGCATACCATCTCCTGTGAAGAGATTACCGGTATGTTGTCAGGTTAAAGATGCAATATATGTAATTTTTTTGTTCAAAGCAGAACTTATTTTAATCATTGTCCAAAATATGCAATAAACTGTCATGTGATCTTAAACAGCTACCATGTGCTTTAATAAGCATTGTGACCTTTGAACTTTGGGTTTGATTGGCTGTTATGGGTTCTACTGCACAGGATCGAAATAAGTTACAGAACCTCCACCACCCAAGACGTGTCCTCTCTGTTACCTTCAGGAGGGAGGTACAGGAGCATGAAGGCACACACTCAACATTTCAGGAACAGCTTTTTCCCCTCTGCCATCCGATCTCTAAATGGACATTGAACCCATGAACACCACCTCAATACTTCATTCAATTTTTATTTTTGCACTACTTATTTTAATTTAAATATTTAATAAACATATATAATTACAGTAATTCAGTTTTTTTCTCTATAGTTATCATGTATTGCATTGTGCTGCTGCTACAAAGTTAACAAATTTCATGACACGTGCTGGTGTTATTAAACCTGATTCTGAACAGATACTGAATATTAAAATCATTCTCACGTTTCACATAACAAAATGCTGCAATTTTTGCAAGCTGTTAATCAGTAAATGTTTTAACAATGCAGGCTCTAAAAGGAATTGTTATTGTTTGCATAGTTAAATAATGAGGTTGTTCCAGGAGCCACTTATATTGGGCATCACTATTTTTGTCGCAGCGAGACCCACACTACCATTCAAGGATAGATCAGTTCCATGACCTTAGAAGAAGAAATCAAAATAATTCTAAAATATCTTAAAGCAGCAAGAAATATAATGAGCTCCCTGCATAGCACCTGCAGGTTCATGTTGTGGAGCTTCTCACTCTAATAGAAGATGGAGAATAGCTAAGGTCAATTACTGAGATTATTTTATAATTCAAGATAAAGTGCTGGGAATGCTTGAGCAGTGAGGTTATGCTAGGTAATTATGGCAAAATGTTCTGGTACTTACAATGCCTCAAGGTGGAGGACACTGGATAAAATTATTGGACAACTGTTTTTGCTTAATTAAACAAATGCTCCAATCACAGCATTGAGATTAAAATTATTTTTGGTCCTTACTCAGAACCTACACACAGATGCTATTAAAAGCATAGTTTCACTCATGATTGCAAATGAAATTGTAGTAATGCACCATCACAGAATTCCTCATTTTGCTATGAAACCATATTAGGCGAGGCCTGTCTCACCAGAGCTCACTTGTGGTTGCTTCCCAGAGAAATGCTAAATTGAATTTGGAAACTACTTTTAAAGTTATCATTCATCTGGGATCTCCACTACAATCATAAAATGCAAGAATGTGGTTGAGCAGTTTATGGACATCACTGAAATACTAAAATAAAAGAAACCGAAGTGAAATTAATTAGATAATTTATTATAAACCTTTCCAGGGAAAGGTGGGGTCATAACAGCTGCCCCACACCAACACCCCTTACCTCAATCTTTATCACCCTCTGGGAATTGCATCAGGGACTGGCCATTTATATTAAAGGCTTCATTGATTTTAGGAGACAAAGGAGAAAGTGATTTTCATTTCTTAACTTGCTTTAGTGTTGTGTTATTCATTAATTTTAAATATTTGTGTGCTATTTGTAGCATTATTTTTCCCACAAAAATTACAAGGTGGTGACCAAACAGCATATAGGAAGGAGATTGAGAATCTGGTTGAGTGGTGCCTTAACAACGATCTCTCGCTCAATGTCAGCAAGGCCAAGTGCTGATTATTGATTTCAGGAGGAAGAAACTGGAAGTCCATGAGGCAGTCCTCATCATGGGATCAGAGTTGGAGAGGGTCAGCAACTTTGAATTTCTCGTTGTTATCATTTTGAGGACCTGCCCTAAAACTCTGACGATTTTTTACAGATGTGTGGTGGAGAGTATATGGACTGGTTGCATGCCAGCCTGGTGTGGAAACACCATGGCCTTGAATGGAAAATTCTACAAGAAGTAGTGGATACGGCTCAGTTCATTATGGGTAAAGCCCTCCCCACCACTTAGCACATCTGTATGAAGCGTTATCACAAGGAAGTACCATTCATCATCAAGGACCCCCACAACCCATGTCATGCTCTCTGCTTGCTGCTGTCATCAGGAAGAAGGTGCAGGAGCCTCAGGACTCACACCACCAGGTTCAGGAACAGTTATTACCCCTCAACCATCAGCCTCTTGAACCAGTGGGGATAACTTCACTCAACTTTATTTGCTCCATCACAGAACTGTTCCCATAACCTACAGACTCACCTTCAAGGACTCTTCATCTCATGTTCTCAATATTTATTGTTTATTTATTTATTTATTATTCTTATTTACACGATTTGTTGTATTTTGCACATTGGTTATTTGTCCATCTTGTTGGTACAGTCTTTCATTGATTCTATCAACACACACAAAATGCTGGTGGAATGCAACAAGCCAGGCAGCATCTATAGGAAGAAGTACAGTCGATATTTCGGGCTGAGACCCTTCATCCGGTTTGACCTGACAAAGTGTCTTGGCCTGAAACGTCAACTATACTTCCTCCTATAGATGATGCTGCCTGGCCTGCTGTGTTCCACCAGCATTTTGTGTGTGTTGCTTGAATTTCCTGCATCTGCAGATTTCCTCGTGTTCGCGTTTCATTGATTTTCTTATGATTCTTGGATTTACTGAGTATGCCCACAATAAAATGAATCACAATGTAGCATACGATGACATATACTGTTTGTACTTTGATAATAAATTAACTTTGAGCTATGAAATTTAACTTCATTCAACCTTGAATGTTAGAAGTTTTTGAAAACTATTCAAATAAACATTCAACAAAGCTCTTCTTATTTGCTGTTCAAGGATGTCAGAGGCATTTTGGAGGCAAGGCCCATGTCTACACCCAAGTCAACATCCAAATCATGCTGTTGGCTGCCCAGGTTTGAGTGAAGGAATCTTTCCATATGGCCCCATGCAAGTGCAGGTATTGATGGATCATAGTGATGACTGTAGGCAGAAGACCAGGAAAGCACTACTCAGCCCAAAAAAAGCAGCCCAACAACGTATATCGGATATTCATTTCACCATTACATCACGCTTTATGTATTTATCTTGTAGTTGATTAAATTAAATTTGAATTTGTAACATGGATGCACAAAGAACTTCTGCTTTTTGGTGTGTTTATGCTTACAAAATTAGCTTGGCCCTAAGGAAATAATGAATTTATATCAGAATTGAGGATCTGGAATATCATTGAAAATGTATATTACAAACATAGAATTAATTAGTATCTGTAAAAGCTGCCTTGATTATAAATAAATTGAGCTTTGCTGTTTAATATTAAGATTCAAGATTCAGATTTGTTTAATGCCATTTCCAGTACTCAAGTGCAAAGCAGAACAAAATAATTATTAGCCTGGATCCGACGCAGCACAAAAAAGCAACACAATACTGAAAAAAACCACAATAAAGACAACTTATATACTGTTCATAGATTATTTGTATGTACTGTACATTAGGTGATGCTAGGCACGGATGAGTCTGTATACAAGATGACTCTAACAGGAAATTATAAAAAGTTGGTGGTGGGGATTATGGCAGGGTGGGTTAGTGGGTGAAGGTGTTGATCTGCTTGGAGAAAATAACTGTTTTTGAGTCTAATAATCCTGGCATGGATGCTACATAGTCTCCTCCCTATCGGGAGTGGGACAAAGAGTCCATGAGCAATCTGGGTGGGATCCTTCATGATATGAACATATTCATGACATAACATTTTCCGGCGCTTTTCTGTATAAGTGTTCTTGATGGTGGTTAGGCTGGTGTTGGTGATGCACTGGGGAGCTTCGACCACACATTGCAGAGTTTTCCCTTCTGCCATAGTGCAGTTTCCATTCATATGCATTGCAGCAGATAGGTGACATTAATGGTTCTCTCTTAATTTATACTTTCAGTCAATATCACAATTTATTTTACCAAGAACAGGAACTTTCCAAAAAAAATACAGATTGTACTCTGTTAAGCAAATCAAAATAGGTGGGAAATCGATATTGAACATGCACTTTCTTACCTTGTCGAGTTGTCAGTTACCAGTATTTTCTTCCAATAATGCCACCTTCTGGTCACAAGGAAGTACTTCAGGAGAGCCACGAGTTTACGCTGATGTAAAAAGATTTAGATACCGATCCATGAAGCAAAACAAAACAAGTTGCAGGAGGAACTCAGCATCTGTGAAGGTAAGAGAGGCAGATGATACATGAGCCCTGATGAAAGGTCTCAGCTGTTTATTCTCCTCTAGAGATGCTGTCTGACCTGCTGAGTTCCTGCAGCATTTTGACTATGTTGCTGCAGATTTCCAGCATCTGCAGAATCTCTTCTATTTATGGAAGGATAGTTGATGTTTTTCTTGAGCCCCTGCAACAGGATACTGAAAATGTAGAGGAGAGACCTAGGATAGGGTGGAGGGGCTGACAGAAGGAGCTGACAGAACAAAAGTAGATGCCATTTTAATGGTTCTTCACTCAGCCTTAGAATATCACTACAGTGAAGATGCATATATCAGGATGCTCTTCATTGACTGCAGCTCTGTATTCAAAACGATCATCCCCTCAGAAATAATCAATAAGGTTCAAGACCTAGGCCTCGATACCAATATAATTGAATCCTTGATTTCCTCACTTGCAGACCCCAGTCAGTTCAGATTGGCAACGTCTCCTCCACAATCTCCACCACCACAAGGCTGTATGGTTAGCCCTCTGCTCTACTCACATTATATGTATGACTTTAAGGCTAAGTGGAGCTCCAATGCCATAATCAAAGTTGCTGATGACACCACTGTTGTTGACCCAATCAAAGGTGGTGACAAATTAGCATATAGGAGGGAGATTAAAAATCTGGTTCGGTGGTGCTATAACAACAACCTCTCACTCAATATCAGCAAAACCAAACAGTTGATTATTGACTACAGGAGGAGAAAAATTGAGGCCCATGAGCAAGTTCTCATCAGGAGATCAGAGGTGAAGAGAGCCAATAACTTTAAACTCCTTGGCATTATTTAGGAAGGAAAAGATGAATCATGAAAGGAAGCTGGTGACTAATATCAAAGAAGATACTAAAAGCTTTTTTTAAGTATATAAAGGGTAAAAGAAAGTAGAGGGTAGATGTAGGACCAATAAAAAATGATGCTGGAGATATTGTAATGAGAAATGCAGAGATGGCAGAGATGCGTATTTTGCATCAGTCTTCATGGTAGAAGACATTTGCTGTATATCGGACATTCAAGAGTGTCAGGGAAGTGAAGCATATGCAGTGAAAATTACGACTGAGAAGGTGCTCAGGAAGCTTAATGGTCTGCGGGTGTGTAAATCTCCTGGACCTGATGGAATGGACCCTTGGGTTCTGAAGTAAGTAGCTGGAGATATTGTGGAGGCATTAATGATGATCTTTCGAGAATCGATAGATTCTGGCATTGTACTGGAAAATTACAGATGTTACTCTGCTGTTTAGGAATGGTAGGAGTTAGCAGAAAGGAAACTATAGTCCTGTTAGTCTGATTTCAATGGCTGGCAAGTTGTTAGAATCAATTGTTAGGGATGAGATTACAAAATACCTGGAGGCACATGACAAGAGAGGCCAAAGCCAACATGGCTTCCTGAAAGGAAAATCCTGCCCGACAAACCTACTGCAATTTTTTGAGGAAATTACAAGCAGGGTAGGCAAAGGAAATGCAGTGGATGTGATGTACTTGGATTTTCAGAAGGCCTTTGACAAGCTGCTGCACATGAGGCTGCTTAGCAAGATCACAGACTATGGAATTACAGGAAAATTACTAGTAAGGGTGGAGCATTGGCTGGTCAGCAGAAAACAGAGAGTGGGAATAAAGGGATCCTATTCTGGCTGGCTGCTGGTTACCAGTGGAGTTCCACAGGGGTTGGTTTTGGGACTGCTGCTTTTTACAATGTATGTCAATGATATGGACTATGGGATTAATGGATCTGTGGCTAAATTTGCCAATGATACAAAGATAGGTGGAGGAGCAGGTAGTGATGAGGAAACAGAGAGCCTGCACAGAGACTTAGATAGTTTAGCAAAATGGGTAAAGAAGTGGCAAATGAAATACAATGTTGGAAAGTGTATGGGCATGCACTTTGCTGGAAGAAATAAATGAGCAGACTATTATTTAGATGGGGAGAGAATTCAAAATGCAGAGATGCAAAGGGACTTAGGAGTCCTTGTGTAGGATACCTTACAGTTTAACCTCCAGGTTGAGTTGGTGGTGAAGAAAGTGAATGCAATGTTGGCAGGGATGTGATGTTAAGGCTCTATACAGCACTTGTGAGAACACACGGAGTATCATGTGCAGTTTTGGGCTCCTTATTTTAGAAAGGATACACTGACATTGGAGAGAGTTCAGAGAAGATTCACGAGAATAATTCCAGGAATGAAAGAATTACCATATGGAACATCTGGCAGCTCTTGGGCTATATTCTCTGGAGTTCAGGAGAATGAGGGGGGATCTCCTAGGAACATTCCGGATGTTAAAAGGCCTGAACAGATTAGATATGGCAAAGTTATTTCCCATGGTAGGGGATTCTAGGACAAGAGGGCATGACTTCAGAATTGAAGGATGTCCATTTAGAACTGAGATGTGGAGAAATTACTTTATTCAGAGGGAGATAAATCTGTGGAATTTGTTGCCATGAGCGGCTTTGGAGGCCAAGAATTTGGGTGTATTTAAGGCAGAGATAGATAGGTTCTTGATTAGCCAGGACATCAAAGGGTATGGGGAGAAGGCAGGGGAGTGGGGATGACTGGAAGAATTGGATCAGCCCATGATTGAATGGCGAAGCAAACACAATCAGCCAAATAGCCTACTTCTGCCCTTTTATCTCATGGTCTTATGACAATAGACAATAAACAGTATGTGCAGGAATAGGCCATTCAACCCTTCTAGCCAGCACCGCCATTCACTGTGATCATGGCTGATCATACACAATCAGTACCCTGTTCCTGCCCTCTCCCCATATCCCTTGACCCTGCTATCTATAAGAGCTCTATTTAACTCTCTCTTGAATGCATCCAGAGACTTGGCCTCCACTGCCTTCTGGGGCAGAGCATTCCACATATCCACCACTCTCTGGGTGAAAAGGTTTTTCCGCATCTCTGTTCAAAATGGCCTACCCCTTATTCTTAAACTGTGGCCTCTAGTTCTGGACTCACCCATCAGTGGGAACATGCTTCCTGCCTCCAGCGTGTCCAACCCCTTAATAATCTTATATGTTTCAATCAGATCCCCTCTCATCCTTCTAAATTCCAGTGTATACAAGCCCAGTCGCTCCAATCTTTCAACATATGACAGTCCCGCCATTCCAAGAATTAACCTTGTGAACCTACGCTGCACTCCCTCAATAGCAAGAATGTCCTTCCTCAAATTTGGAGACCAAAACTGCACATAATACTCCAGGTGGGGTCTCACCAGGGCCCTGTAAGCTGCAGAAGGACCTCTTTACTCCTATACTCAATTCCTCTTGTTATAAAAGCCAGCATGCCATTAGCTTTCTTCACTGCCTGCTGTACCTGCATGCTTGCTTTCATTGACTGATGTACAAGAACACCTAGATCTCGTTGTACTTCCCCTTTTCCTAACTTGACTCCATTTAGATAGTAATCTGCCTTCCTGTTCTTGCCACCAAAGTGGATAACCTCACATTTATCCACATTAAACTGCATCTGCCATACATTTGCCCACTCACCCAACCTGTCCAAGTCACCCTGCATTCTCATAACATCCTCCTGACATTTCACACTGCCACCCAGCTTTGTGTCATCAGCAAATTTGCTAATGTTACTTTTAATCCCTTCATCTAAATCATTAATGTATATTGTAAACAGCTGTGGTCCCAGCACCGAACCTTGCGGTACCCCACTGGTCACAGTCTGCCATTCCAAAAGGGACCCGTTAATCACTACTCTTTGTTTCCTGTCAGCCAGCCAATTTTCAATCCATGTCAGTACTTTGCCCCCAATACCATGTGCCCTAATTTTGCCCACCTATCTCCTATGTGGGACTTTATCAAAAGCTTTCTGGAAGTCCGGGTGCACTACTTCCACTGGCTCTCCCTTGTCCATTTTCATAGTTACATCCTCAAAAAACTCCAGATTAGTCAAGCATGATTTTCCCTTCATAAATCCATGCTGACTCGGACTGACCCTTCTGCTATCCAAATGTGTCGTAATTTCCTCTTTTATAATTGACTCCAGCATCTTTCCCACCACTGACGTCAGGCTAACCGGTCTATAATTCCCTGTTTTCTCTCCCCCTCCTTTCTTGAAAAGTGGGACCACATTAGCCACCCTCCAATCAGCAGGAACTGTTCCTGAATCTATAGAACATTGGAAAATGATTACCAATGCGTCCACGATTTCTAGAGCCACCTCTTTAAGTACCCTGGGATGCAGATCATCAGGTCCCGGGGACTTATCAGCCTTCAGACTCAACAGTCTATCCAACACCGTTTCTTGCCTGATATAAATTTCCTTCAGTTCATCCTTTACCCTAGTTCCTTTGGTCTTATTATCATTTCAGAGGATGTGTCCTGGGACCAGTACGTAACTGCCATTACAAAGATAGTACGGCAGCACCTCTGCTTTCTTAGAAGTCTACACAGATTCAGCATGTCATGTCAAACATCTTTGTCAGCATCTCTGACAAACTCTACAGATGCACAGTAGGGAGTAAGCTAAATGAATGCATTCAGGATTCAAGATCGTTTAATGTCATTTCCTGTACACAAGTGTAAAGGAGAATGAAATAATTGTTACTCCAGATCCGATGAAGCACAAAAAAAAACACAAAACATAAAGAACAGAATAATAATGAAAAAAATAAGTATGTGTAAATATACATATACATAAATGGTGTATATGCATAGATTAATGGCATTTAAAGTGACACTATGCTGTACATAGGATGATTGACAGGAAATGATATAGTAGTGATGGAGTTAATGGCTGGAGTTGATCGGCCTTACTGCTTGGGGAAAGTAATTGATTTTAGTCTGGTGATTCTATCATGGATGCTACGTAGCCTCCTTCCTGATTGGAGTGGACAGACAGTTCATGAACAGGATGGGTGTGATCCTTTATGATTTACTGGCCCTTTTCCAGCACCTTTCTGTGTCTATGTCCTTGATGGCAGGTAGACTGGTGCTGGTGATGTATTGGGCAGTTTTGACTACCCGGTGTAGAACCTTTCTGCCCACTGCAGTGCAGTTTCCGTACCAAGCAGTGATGCAGCTTGTTAGGATGCTCTCTACCGCACAACTGTAGAAATGATGTGAGTATGAATGTGCAATGTCCAGCTCTTTTCAGTCTCCTCAGAAATTAGAGATGTTGGTGAGTGTTCTTGACTGTGCAGGATGTGTTCTGGGACCACGAGAGGTTAACCGCATGTGATGTGCACTCCCAGGAGTTTCAAACTGCTCACAGTTTTCACTGCTGTGCTGCTGATGTGAAGAGGGGTGTGAGCGATGCATGTTCTCCTGAATATGATAACCATCTCCTTCATCCTGTTGACATTGAGGAAGAGGTTATCTGCCTGGCATCAGGCCTCGAGCTCCTCCACCTTCTCTCTGTAGGCCGTCTCGTCTTTGTTGCTGTTGAGTCCCACCACTGTCATGTCATCGGCAAACCTGTCAGCGTGATTGAAGGTGTCTGACTGCCCCAGTCAGGTGTAAGCAGTGTACAGCAATGAGCTCAGCTCGCAGCCCTGGGGGCACCTGAGTTCAGGATGACAAGGGGTCCTGCATCATGACCATCTGAGATCTGTTGGTTAGAAAGTCCAACACCTCGTAGCACAGTGCTGAATTTAGAACGAGGAGTAGGAGTTTGTTCACCGAGGCCTGTGGGACAATGGTGTGGAATGCCAAAATGAAATTCAAAAACAGCATTCTGGCATAAACGTCCTTGCTATGGCATCTGTCATGGTTCTGTCAGTAAGCTTATTGGTGAGTGTCCAATGTGGCCCGAATTAAGTTTTTGATGTGTGCCATTATCAGTCGTTCAAAGCACTTCATGATGTTTGGCATCAGTTCAAACAGGTGGTAGTCATTTAGTTCTGAAGGTGCAGCGTTCTTTGGTACGGAGGTGATGATGGCTGATTTGAAGCATGTGGGGACAGCAGCCTGGATGAGTGAAGTGTTGAAGACATCCTTGAAGGTGTCAGCGAGCTCGTGCACACTCGCTGAGTACTTCGCCTGGGATATTGTCTGGCCCAGCCACTTTACAGGAGGTGGACTGTCCACAGAGTCCTTCTTACATCTACTGCTGCCACAGATGGTGGAAGCTCACTTGGGAGGGCGGTAGCCCTCATGACCTGGGTTGAGTTGCATGCCTCAAAGCATGCATAAAAATTGTTTAGAGCATCAGGGAGGGGGAAGTCACTGGTACAGTCAACCCTGTTTTTCCTTGCATGCTCAGTAATGTACTTGATGCCCAGCCACGTACACTAGGGATCATTATTGGACAGGTGTTCCTGAATTTTTTGTGCATATGCCTGGTATGGATGCAACAATGCCCATGAACAGAAAAGCCTACACAAAGCAGTGAATACAGCCCTGTCTGTTGTGTATTTAATATATCTGTCATACTTGAATAGTATTGTAAAGATATTGTTTGATTAGCATCCTTTGTTGTTCACGTAATTCATTATAGGTTTTATGTAAAAGTATATGAATGGTGCACGTCATTGCACCACTACGTCACGTGCCCACCTGACTAGAGTGAAACTAAATGTACTCAAGTTATGCCCAGCTCCCGTGATTTTCTTTCAATTACTTTTATGTCTTGGAGTTATAAAACAAAAGTGGCAATGAGTGAATTTTAACATTAACCCGAGATAACTACGGTACCGGACTATTGAAGGTTTTTTATTATTTTTAAGGCAGAGACAGACATTTGAGTTTAAATAAAAAGCACAGCACATTTTTCTGTTCACTAAGTGAGAATGACAGTCAAGTTAAAAAAAAAGGCAGAAAACAGACAAAATTCACAGGTTTGTAAACAATGAGTGATAATAATAATAAATTAAGAACAGCAGATCTGGCTGGCTGCATCGGAAAAAGCTGTTCAGTTGCACAGCAGATAAGTGGATCATGTACACAGAATTAATTGAACAGTATTTTAAAGGAAATGCAAAAGCCCAATGAGAAACAAGAAACAGTTTTGCTGAGAGTAATAGGTGGAAAAGCATTCAGTTTGGCCAGAAGTTTGACTGCTCCAACCAAACCAGCCAAAGTGAGCTTTGCCGATAACATGAAAATAATGCAGCAACATTTAAAACTGAAACCACTGTTGTTTGCAGAACACTTTTGGGTTTCATAAGTAGAATCTAAAGGAAGGGGAGTCCACCTCACTTCACGTGGCTGAATTGAAGAAATGGTCCAAGCATTGTCATCTCGGTGGTGGGCTTAATGATGTACTGAGAGATTATTTAGCTTGTGGAATCTCACAAGAAAGCATTCACAAAACAACTCCTACTGAAGTACAACCCGCACTTAAAAGAGCAGCTGAAGCCATTGTACCTATAGAAACAACAGCCAGAGACACATTTGAGTTGCAGTCAGGAATGAAAGTGAGTGTGAGCAAAATTGCAATGTCTACACAGAAACCTGACTGGCTAAACAAAGTGTGTTACTATTGATAAAGAGGGTCACGTACAGGTTTAAAGGAAAAACTTATGGCAAACACAACAGAAGTAGGACACGTACAAAGAGCACGTGAGGCAGACAAAATTAAATGTTCTGCAAAGGGAAGAGAAAGCGATAAAAAGTCAAGCTGCAGTTTCAAAAAGAGCACTAATCTGCAAGCCGTTGATGTAAAATTGGATAATGATGAGAGTGGCATAAGACTGAGTAGCATTGAGAAAACTAACAAGAGACAAGCAATGTGGCTTATACCAGAAGTAAATGGCAAATTAATTAACATAGGATTAGACACTATATAAGACCATAAGACCATAAGACACAGGAGAAGAATTAGGCCATTCAGCCCATTGTGTCCTCTCCACCATTTCCTCATGAAAACTCCTATGGGAATGACATTTGTAACAGTGAAAGACAACAAGCGGCAAGCCACATGTATGTTGTTAAAACACTGCCACAGCAGTGTTCCAGGATAGCATTGGAATTCTCAAATATTTCAAGGGTAAAATAGTGCTAAATAAAAATGCCACACCCAAGTTTAGAAAAGCCCATCTGGTTCCTTATACCATCTGTGATAAAGTAGCCAGTGAGCTAGAACACATGGATATCTTTTCAAAGTTCAGTGGAGATCATGGGCAACACCAGTGGTCCCAGTAGCCAAGAAGAATGTATCTGTCAGGATCTGTGGTGATTTTAATGTTACCATCAACCCAATATGAAAGTAGATCGATACCTTCTGCCCAGGATAGAGGATATCTTTGTAAACCTTTGTGGAGGGAAATACTTCAGTAAAGTGGATTTGGCTGAAGCCTACCTACAGATGGAGATGGAAGAAGAGTTCAAAGTACTTCTCACCATAAGCACTCACAAAGGGCTTTATCACTATAGTAGACTTACGTTTCGAATAGCATCTGCACCTAGGAATATAAAACATGTAAAAAGAATCTTAAGAAATAAATTAGAAAAGCTAAAAGAAAATATGAGGCTGCTTTGGCAAGTAAGGTGAAAATAAATCCAAAAGGTTTCTGCAGTTATATTAATAGCAAAAGGATATTGAGGGATAAAATTAGTCCCTTAGAGAATCAGAGTGGACAACTATGTGTGGAGCCGAAAGAGATGGGGGAGATTTTGAACAATTTCTTTTCTTCGGTATTCACTAAGGAGAAGGATTTTGAATTGTGTAAGGTAAGGGAAACAAGTAGGGAAGTTATGGAAACTACGACAATTAAAGAGGAGGAAGTGCTGGCGCTTTTAAAGAATATAAAAGTGGATAAGTCTCCTGATCCTGACAGGATATTCCCTAGGACCTTGAGGGAAGTTAGTGTAGAAATAGCAGGGGCTCTGACAGAAATATTTCAAATGTCATTAGAGACAGGGATGGTGCCGGAGGATTGGCGTATTGCTCATGTGGTTCCATTGTTTAAAAAGGGTTCTAAGAGTAAACCTAGCAATTAGTTTGATGTCAGTGGTGGGTAAATTAATGGAAAGTATTCTTAGAGATGGTATATATAATTATATGGATAGACAGGGTCTGATTAAGATCAGTCAACATAGATTTGTGCATGAAAGGTCATGTTCGACAAATCTTATTGAATTTTTTGAAGAGGTTACGAGGAAAGTTGATAAGGGTAAAGCAGTGGATGTTGTCTATTAAGCACAAATTGTGGAAAAGGCCTTGAGTCTGATTTGGGGTGTAAATGTTTCAAACAGTATCTTTATGGGAGAGAGTATACCTTCATTACTGATCATCAACCACTAGTATCCATTTTCAATCCATAGAAGAGTGTTACACTAACAGCAGCAGCACAAATGTTGAGATGGACCTTGTTTCTTGGAGGACACAATTACAAGATTGAAATCAAGAGGATGACTAGTCATGGAAATGTTGACAGATTGTCCCATTTACCTTTGGAAAAGGAAATAACTGAAACATTTACAAAAAGAGGACATTCCTCTTGACATATTCTCCCTAATGCAAATCAAAGAACCAAAGGGAAACCAGCAAAGACTCCCACTGTCTCAGGCCTACATGGCCACTCTAAATGGCTGCAACGTACAGCAGAAACTCCAGTTCCACTATTTTTAGGAGCACTGACCCCACCAGATTGAATTTGTCCTTGACAGGGATTACCTAATGTGGGGAGTGATCTTGCACCAGCTAAGTAAAAGCTAAATCGTTGAAAGAGCTAGATGCTGGTCATCTGGCATGGTCAAAATGAAAGCATTGTCTCGAAACTTTGTCAGATGGCCTGGGACTGATCAGCAGATTGAGCAGCTTGCCATGCCCTGTTTAGAATGCCAACATGTCCGGGAGAATGGTATCCAGAGCTGTCAGATCCACTTCCTGCGGTCCCAGAGTCAACTACTACAACCACCGTGCAGGAGGCCCCAGGACCTGAGGTTGATTTACAGCCACAAGCTTACCTGCCAGGCGGATTGACTTCACCGGTCAGGAAAGATGTTATCCCATAAGAGTAAAAAAGCTTCCACAGCGATTAAATCTTTTGGCTTGAATGGAACAATTTAAACTTTACTATTATTGGAGTATAAAAGTATAAATTTACCAAAACTATGAAGTCAGTTTAAAACTATGACGTCAGTTTTGAAATTTGCTATGCATGTATCTCAAGAATGTAGAAGACAATGGTATGTTAATGAGAGGTAGCTACAGAAAGAGCTTGCTATTTGCTATGCATGTATCCTAAAAATGTAGAAGACAATGATGTGTTAATGAGAGTAGCTAAGAGATGTAGATTAGAACATGATTAAGCCAATTGATAGGAACAATAGGGACATGATGTACGTGCAGTACATGTAATACGCAACTATAGATGGATTACATATGCTAATGCAACTGGAACAGGAGATTGCTATAAAAAAATGCTGTGTCCGGGGATCGGGGTGGGGGGGGGGGGGCAATCAGCGATTAGTTCAATGACTGTCTCAGCTTTGATTTGCAAATTAAAGTTTAACCCTTCTTGAAGAATCTTCTGCGTCTCTTGGTCATTTGTGGGGCACGAGAAACCACGACAAAATTGGTGACCGTGGCAGGACCGGATAGAGACCTGCGGAAGGGAAACGGCAGATTGGGGATGCTTCCCAGTCCTCTAGGAACCCCCACCAGGCTAACAGAATTAAGGGTGCACCCAAACAAAAGGAAAGCGCTTTTTGCGACAATTTAGACTAAGAATTCTGTTGGCTTTGGGGAGGTCTTGGAGTGTCAGAAGTGTGGAACCACTGCCGAAGGGTCTCTCCGGTCCAAAGAATCTGGCAGAATTGGGGGTTAACGGAGGAGGCTCAGAGGATTGCTCAAGAACACTGCAGTGAGGGTAAGTACAAATAAGTTAATAAGACGTTAAGAAAAAGTCCACGTGGTGTTGGTAACTCCCTGTGGGTACCGCTTCGTATGAAACGAAGGGCTGAACGGGCAGGGAAAGGAAAATAGAGAAAATCCTCGTGGATACCGCCTTAAGAGATAAGGGTCTGAACGGGTGAGGTGTTAGACTAGGCGTAGAATTAGAGTAAGTTTAGTTAAGAAAAAGTCCACGTGGTGTTAGACTAGGACTAGGTATAGAATTAGAGTAAATAATATTATCCATTAAACAAACTGTGAATCTCTGAAATACCTTAAAAGAGAGAATAACACGACAGGTAAAGGAACAGCAGTAGAGATTCTGAGCAAAAAATTCCCGTTAATTCAAAATGAGATCACAAAGACTTCAGAAAAATGGGAAAAAAGAACCAAAAACCTGGTCACAAAGTGGCCAAGAGAAGGAACGTTTGATGTAAGTTTGTGCAAAGAAATGGAGGGACTAATTAAAAATTACAAACCAAAAGATAATTCTAAGAAAAGAGGGCAAAAAAGAGAACGAGAAGCAGAAGTGCTAAAACTCTTCAGAACGGAGGGAGAAAGGCTGAGGAGGACAGGTAGAATATTGATTACAAGCGAGGAAAACACTAAGGTGCTGGAGAAACAGCCTGTTAGAGACAGAGAAGGGTACGGTGAGAAGCTGGCTTCGGCTCCATACCCGGATGCGAAAGAAACAGAAAAACCCCCTCCCTATAATGAGGAAGGAACCCCTAAGCAGTGCCCCCTGCTGATGGGAACAGTAAACATGCAGGGAGATGTACAGGTTTGGGATAATGAGGAGGAGAAAAAACAATATGAGAAGGAAAAAGCGGCGATATGGAAGGAGATACAGGCAGAAAGGATAAAGATAGAACAGGTACAGAGAGAAATGGGAGAAGAGATTGAACGGATGAAATACTTGAGAGAGGTAAAGGAGTATGAGGAGTATCGGTTATACTATAGAAATAAACAGACTAGAAAAGAAAGTGGCTCATCAGGACAGGAAGAAAGAGAAGGTGACTCATTGGAGGAGCAAGAGTTAAATGGAGAGAGAGAGGATGCGAGAGTTCTAGGCAGAAGCCTAGAAGAGCAGAAGGAGGCGGTAGGGGAGCGACTTGCGGAAGTAGAGAGAGAGCCAGATAAGTTACTGAGAGGGGACTGCCAGGAGAGATGCGAAAAATACTCCAGGGGCCAACCAAGTATTGAATCAAGACAGAAAGGAAGGACTCCACAGGGAGAACGAGGGAAGAGCAGGACCCCGGAGACATTTGTGTGGGAGGCAGTAAAGACATACCCTGAGACAGATGGGGAGTCAGGTGAGGAGGAGAGCCAGGGCAGGTGGGAAGAAGGAGGAAGAATGATGCCGTTGTTAGTAAAAGGATCAGGACAAGTGCAGTATATCCCTTGGGGATCCCAGGACCTAGAAGGGCTGAAAAACACTCTGCCCAATTTACATGAAGGAGCAGGGAAATAGATTAGAGCCTTTGAAGAAGAAACAGCGGGACGATTATTGGCTATGGGAGATTTGAAGGCACTGTTGATAAGGTTGATGGGAACCTCCAAATTTAACGAACTAATGGAAATGGCTGGCATAGTAAACTCGAACAACCCAAGAACTGGTGGAGATGGGTTTGACAGAGTGAGGCAGAGGATATGGCAGGCCCTCAGAAAGCTTTATCCACCCAAAGTGGACCCCAAAGCCTTAAAAGAGGATCCACTAGGAGACACTGAAAACCCAGCAGCCTACGTAGAAAACCAGTTGAAAAGGTGGAGACTGGAGACTGAGCAAGAGCTGGAGAATAGCTTATTTATGACCTTGTAGCGGTGTGCTACACACAGCGCTAAAATAACGACACGGAGTCGGTAAACTGCAGTCAAAGATAAAGTTTATTCGAACTTCACAGCCTTGCATTAAAACCTCCCTCCATCCGCCCTCCCCCGCGCGGATGCTTCGAGAGGCACGTACTGACACCACCTCAGGCTTTCTCCCTTTGTTGCAGACCTAGCCTTTGTGCCTGCACGCTGGCTAATTGTAAGCCGGTTCGAGTGTGCTAGTAAGTGGGTCGCCACAACCTCACTGTTCCGACATAGCATTTTGGATGCAATGCCACCACAAGTAAAATCTAAACTGGAGGAAGTGGTTGGGCTGACGTCAATGACCCCACAAGAATTTAGAGACCACGTAGTCCATGCGGTTGAGAAATACCGGAAAAACAAACGAAGGTTGGCTGAGCAACAGGAAGAGGTGCAAAGAAAGTTAATACAAATGCAGCTCGAAGAACTCAAAAGGAAGGAAAAAGAGAAAAACAAAAAGATGCTGCCAGCAACCACCAGTTCGAGTACAGCCATCGAACTGGACAAAGCACTGCTATATGGAGGGACCGATCATACTGTAAGACAAGGGCTGGAAAACCCCATGCCAATAACTGACTTTGAGGGAGCATTCCCACAAATGCCCAATCAGGAACAGACTAAATTCAAACAGCCCAGACAGGACTGGAAGTCCCAAGGAGGGGGACAGAGGAGCTATGGGCAGAGGGGACCAGTGAGAAAACAGTGGGAAAGAGAGGTAGAGAGATTGTGCTGGGAATGTGATCAGCCAGGTCACATGAGAAGAGATTGTCCGTTTATACTATGGCCTGTCACACACCAGCAGGAACTAAAGTTTAGCCAAGGACCAGCCCCCACAGGCCCAAGCGGACCTGTGAACCTCTATGTGAGGTATTAGGGGTGCCCCGAGAACTCGAGTGGGAAGGGACATTACCCGATGATAACAAGGGAGGCAGACGAGGAACCCATTGTTCAGGTTATGTTAGAAGGGCAACTGACACCAATGATGATAGATACTGGAGCCACGTACACTTGTGTACAGCCACAGTATCCCCTTCACCTTCCCATGTCAGGAAAGTTTATTAAGACGGTAGGGTTCTCGGGGAAAACACAGCTGACACAGTGCACGGCTCCAGAGCGGTTGAGAATGGGAAATAAAGAAATTGTTTTGCCGGTGCTAGTATTTAAATGAACTCCGATTAATTTCTTAGGCAGAGATGCCTTATTGAAACTGGAATTAAAATTAGAATGCACCAGAAATGGGCTGAGTGTGAAAAGAGCAGGGGCTCAATTGATAGTGCGAGAAGACAAGAAGGCTAATGTCTTTTGGATAGGAGACATCGCAGATCAGATTCAGGAAACCTGGGAAAAATGGAAAAAGGGCGTGCAGGCTATATTACCCAGGGCTGTAATGCCCAAATCTGAGCTACATTGTACAGTGATTTTTGACGAGACTCAGAACAGGGAGTTAGAGGAGAAATGGCACTTGGAGGCATGTACCCAGCAGCACCTGGAAGGGGAGGCTGTGATAATTGGAAAGCAAGGGGCAGCTTTACAAGTTAAGTGGAACACCTTTTTAGAAAAATGGTACAGGATACCGGAGGCTGCACCCCACGTAACGTTGTTGGTAAACAAGGGGTATCAGTCTAAAGACTTAGGACCCTTAGTTAAGAGTGCTGAAACCGTAACAGTGTGGAGGAAAATCACGCCAGAGGTGTGGATATCAGAAGACAACAATTGCATTAAAATAATGGTAAGTGTAGATATGGTAGGGGCAGTGAGAGAGGTCGAAATAACTCCCCAACCACACTTGCCCGTGCTGGGAAAGGAAAGAGGCCAGCAGAAAGATAAAAGGTTAGATGAGTTGCCGTCTATTCTGTGGTCACAGCATGACATGGACGTAGGGAAAATAAAAACAGCTAGTCCGGTGGAAATAAGGCTGAAAAATGGAGCAATTCCACCCAGGAGACCACAATACCCACTAAGACCAGAAGCAGAAGAGGGAATAGCGTCGACAGTGCAGGGGTTGCTTGAAATAGGAGTGCTTAAAAGAACAAACAGTCCATGCAATCCCCCGTTGTTGCCGGTCTTAAAAGCAGATAAATCTAAGTGGAAATTGGTGCATGATTTGCGAGCGGTAAACGATGTGGTAGAGGACTGGCCAGCGGTAGTCCCCAACCCACACACGCTTTTGACTAATGTTCCACCAGAAGCGAGTTACTTTTCAGTGATTGATTTATGTTCGGCTTTCTTCAGCATTCCTCTAGCCGATCAGTGTCAGTATTTGTTTGCATTTACTTACAGAGGTGCTCAGTATACCTATACCAGAATGCCGCAAGGATTTAAACATTCACCACACATTTTTAATCAGGTATTGAAGGCAGACCTAGAGGGCATGCCGTTGGAAAGTACATTGTTACAGTATGTGGATGACCTGTTGATTTGCTCCCACAGCGAGGAACAGTGTAAGCAGGACACTATAACTCTGTTAGAGAAGCTAGCGCGCGGAGGACATAAAGTATCCAAAAAGAAACTGCAATCTTGCACGCAGCAAGTGGAGTACTTAGGCAGGGTAATATCCAAGGGAGTGAAGGCGATAGCACCAAGCACCAGATCAGATTGAGGCAATAACTAAGGCCCCAAAACCCCAGACTGTAGGGCAGATGATGACGTTTTTGGGAATGGCAGGGTACAGCTCAGATTGGGTAGGAGAATATGCTGAGATTGTGGCACCTTTGAGAAAGATAATGAAAGAATCAGGACATACAAATTTGAAGAATGGCTTACAGAGGAATGGAGAGGCGGAGATAGCTTTCAATACTATTAAGCAGGAATTGCAGTCAGCACCAGCATTAGCTTTGCCTGACTACGAGAAGGTTTTTTATTTGTATGTATCCAACTGACAGGAGGGTTATGTCACAGCAGATCTAACACAGGAGACAGGCACAGGAAAAGCAAAGCAGTCGATAGCATACTACAGTACGAGACTAGATGAGGTGGCTCAGGGGTACCCACCCTGTTATCAGGGATTGGCAGCACTATACTATGCATATGAAGAGGCATCATCGGTAACCCTGGGCTATCCTGTGACTCTGTACACACACCACAAAGTAGCAGAATTGCTAGAAAGGGGGAAATTTGTGCTGACGCCAGCCAGGATAGCAGCGTATCAGATGCTATTGACATTTCCTGACATAACTATACAGAGATGCACTATCAGTAATATAGCCGATTTTGTCCCTTTAGACTATGAAGGAGAACCCCATGATTGTGTAGGGAAGACGATGGCATTTGCCAAATTGACAGCAGATTTACGGTCAGAACCACTAGAGGATATAGATAAAAAGGTTCTGTTCGTAGATGGCTCTTGTTATAGGGATTATGATGGAAATCACGCAGGGTTCTCAGTAGTGCAGCAGGATCAGTCGAGCTATAAGATTATTAGGATGGAGTCCTGCCCCCAACCGTGTTCCGCCCAACTAGCAGAAATCAAAGCCCTGACAGCTGCGTGTGAAATGATGGAAAGTGAGAAAGTAGACATCTATACTGATTCAGCATATGCTCATGGAGTATGCCATTTGTTCGGGGCAGTGTGGAAGCAGAGAGGTTTTTTAAAAAGTAGCGGAGATCCCATACAACATTGTCAGCAAATTCTAGACTTAATAAAAGCCATAATGAAACCTAAAGCATTGGCTATAGTAAAATGCCAGGCACACAAAAAGGGAAATGATGTAATAACAAAGGGAAATCAAGCTGCGGACGAGGCAGCCAGAAAAGCGTCTGGGTGTACGTCAGCTGTCATTGCCCCCCAGGTAAGCCTAACTCCAGAACCTGACGTAGAGGACCTAATTGAAATACAAGGTAAGGCAACTTTGGCAGAACAGACAATGTGGAGAAAAAGGGGGGCCAAGCAGAACCCGGAAGGCTTGTGGAGCATGGAAGACGGTTTGTTGGTAGCACCCACCCCTCTACTGACGATTCTGATTTCAGAAGCGCATGGGATGGACCATTGTGCAAGGGGGGAAGTAATAAAGAAAATAAAGAAGGATGGTTTTTGGTCACCTTATTTACAGGCTTCAGTGGACTTTGTCTTGTCACAGTGCGAGGTATGCGCACAAAATAATGTTCGGAAGGGAATTACAACCCCAACAGGTCACATTCCTGTACCTGAAGGACCATTTAAACATTTAGTGATCGATTACGTAGACATGATAAAGACAGTGAGAGGGAAAAGATACATGCTGGTAGTAATTGATCGATTTAGCAGATGGGTGGAGGTGGTATCTTCAAGAGATCAAGGGGCAAAGACAGTGGTAAAATTCCTGACAAATGAAGTGATCCCAAGGTTCCAGAAAGTGGTCAAACTGGTACTACAGGCGCTGAGGATAAAGCAAAGATTTGGATGTGTATACCACCCTCAGTCGCAGGGCATGGTAGAGAGAATTAATGGAACCCTGAAAGCCAGACTAAACAAAATTTGTGCAGACACTAAACTTAATTGGGTCGATGCTTTACCGTTAGCATTGATGAGTTACCGCATGCAAACTAATCGAGTGACACGCCTGACATCGCATGAGATGCAGGCTGGAAAGCTATCATACCTGTGATAGGGGTAAGCAAAAAATGTTGAACGTTTGGAGAACAATGTTGCACTTTCATACCGAACAATACTAGCCCAGAAGGGTCTTTTACCAGAGCAATGAATAAGTTAAAGAATCTGCGGACGGAGGTCAACAGAATGCAGGGTTCGGACATCAGTTCTTTGATTGGTTAGAAAGTAGACTCGGAGAATGGGGAGCATGGCTGACTAAAACAGCAATAACTGTCAGTATTATATTGTTGAGCTGTGCGTTTGTGCTGTGCTGTTTTCTTCGTTGTCTCAAGTCTCTTGTAGTGCGTGCTGCAACCAAACAATTTCCAATGCTCGTGGCAATTACTGAAGCAAGCTTAGTGGAGAAAGAAACACCGAAAATGTATCGTTACAGCCTACAACACCTGCAGGATGAACAGGAGCAAAACGACAGTGTGGGAGGAGATTGTAAGGGCTTCTGAGTCTTTTTCCCTGTCTCTGATACAGAGGGACAGGTTTTTGGCTCAGCGGCCCAGGGTAACAGGGAGAGAATACTTTGAGGTCTTGGCGCAGAAAATTTTAGTTTAACCCGAGATTTGGGAATAAGTGCTTGAGTTTATTGGGGCTTTTGTGCGCAGATTCTTAGTCTTCTTTCTCTCTCTGGGTCTCAAAGGGGGGATATATTCGAAAGGGGGGCTATATTGGAGTATAAAAGTATAAATTTACCAAAACTATGAAGTCAGTTTTGAAATTTGCTATGCATGTATCTCAAGAATGTAGTAGAAGACAATGGAATGTTAATGAAAGGTAGCTACAGAAAGAGCTTGCTATTTGCTATGCATGTATCCTAAAAATGTAGAAGACAATGATGTGTTAATGAGAAGTAGCTAAGAGATGTAGATTAGAACATGATTAAGCCAATTGATAGGAACAATAGGGACATGATGTACGTGCAGTACATGTAATACGCAACTATAGATCGATTACATATGCTAATGCAACTGGACCAGGCGATTGCTATAAAAAAAATGCTTTGTCCGGGGATCAGGGGGCAATCAGCGATTAGCTCAATGACTGTCTCAGCTTTGATTTGCAAATTAAAGTTTAACCCTTCTTGAAGAATCTTCTGCGTCTCTTGGTCATTTGTGGGGCACGAGAAACCACGACACTATGCAGTGGAGTCTATATAGCTGTTGTTTTATACTGTATATTATGTATATAGGTGAGATGCATTCTATATTGAGTTGGAATTTATAGCTAAGCGGAGAGGATTGTTGTGTGTTTAATCCATCATAGGCAGCCATCGATCCCAGGGGATCATGGGTTTGCGCCTCTGGTGGACTGTGTCCTCTCCAGGGTGAACGTCTGGGCAGGAAGATTTGAAGAACCAGCTGTTGCCCATGCAGAGGGCTCCCCCTCTCCACGTCACTGATGTAGTCCAAGGGAAGGGCAAGTGCCGATACAGCTTGGCATCAGTGTCATCACAGAGGTTGCCAGAGTGAAGTTGTAAACAACATCAAACTGCCTTAGGGACCCCGGCTCTGGATTTCTTCCTCAGGGTTTACTCCCGAAGCCTTTCTTATGGGTGGGTATGGCTGCAAGGCAGCGGATGGAGGTTTAAACTCAGTTTTCCTTCTCCTAGGCAGGCTGCCATCCAAGGCTGACGAGCTCCAGCTGCCTGAAGCAGCTGGTTTTGAGACGCCAGTGGTCCGCCTTTGTCCCTTGTCAGTAGAAACAGTTCCGCCTGGCCTAGTAGCTAAGCCACACGTGAAGGCCAAGAGTTGGACTTGGTTGTCAAAGGCTGTTCGAGTCGAACACTGTAGTACATTAAAGGTAGTAGGAGCTTACCCCCACCACCATCCCTGGCTATGACAACCTTAGGAATCTGTATTTAATACATCAGTAATATCTGAGCAATATTGTAAATAAATTGTTTAATTAAGCATTCTTTGTTGTTTACGTAATTCATCACGGATTACATGTGATGGCATCTGCCTTTCAAATGTGCACTTCTCACTAAAGACAAACTAAGTGTACACAAGTTATCTCCAGGCTTCTGTGCTTTTCTTTCAATTAGTTTCATGTTTTTAGAGTTACAAAACATAACACAATCCATCACAGGAATTCCCCTCCCCACACCTACAAGGAGCAACGCTAGAAGTAAGCAGCATTGATCATCGAGGACCCCCACTATCCAGGCTATGCTCTCCTCTTGCTATTTATTGCCTTCCAGTAGGAAGTGTACAGACTCAAGCCCCACAACACACCACCCAGTAAGGGAACAGTTGTCAGCCTTCAACCATCAAGCTCCCGAACCAGCAAAGATAACTTCACTCACGTCAACGTTGAACTGACTCTGCAATTCATGTTCTCAAATTATTATTTTTTAATTAATTTACAGTATTTATTATTTGTATTACTCAGCATTTTACACATTGGCTGCTTGACCATCTTTGTGTATCGTTTTCCATTCATTCATTGTATCTCTTTGTATTTTCTGCAGATGCCAACAGGAAAATGAATCGCATGTTAGTATATGTGACATATACACACTTTGATAATAAACTTAATTTCAACTTTGAACTTTGAGATGATAGATGAGGGAAGGGAAGTGATGGGCAGATGGAGGGATGTAGGAAGAGACGAGAATGAGACAGGCTGGAAGTAGAGGTAGCGTCCAAGGCTGGAAGGTAATAACAAAGGGTTGTGGATTGTGGAATCTCCAATGTGGGGGGGTGGTAAGTGGTAAAGGAGAGGCAAATGGAACCCATGGGTGAGCAAACAGGACACTAGGTGAGTTAAATGTATCAGTGATGGGCAGATGGGCCAAGTGAAATTAGTTAACCTTCACATCGCCCCCACACTTAATTCATTTTGCCTCCCGCATACTCGCATCTGGTTCCATCTGCCCTGGTTCCTCCCTTATCTGACTCTATTTATCACTTTTGCTACTTATCTGATTCCAGCACCTTTGTCGTCTCCACTAATTAACTTCCAGTCTGAAGTTTACATTTGGTGTAATTGTTCAAAAATATTTAACTCCTCGGAATTGGGTTCTTCTACTTTTCCTTACCACATGATGGCGTAGTAACTGATTATATGTATGGTAGTTCAGAAATGAGTTCCATTGCATAGTAACCCAGTCCTTAAAGCATTCTATCAAATTCACAGCTAGTGCACGTTTTTCAAGAAAATTTTTTAGATTAGAAAAATGCGTCTGGTATTTATTAAGATGGCATAGTAACAGAAATGCTTAATACGTTTTTTACTTGGACAAGGTGTCACACATGAGGCGGCTTAACAAGGTAAGAGCCCATGGTATTACTAGCAAGGATAGAAGATTGGCTGACTATGGCAGATGACATAGAATGGGAATAAAGGCCTTTTCAGATTGGCTGCTGGTGACAAGTGGTGTTCTACAAGGTTCGGTGGTGGGACTGTTTCTTTTCAGTCATCAAAAATTTGGATGACAGAACTGATGGTTTTGCAGCCAAGTTTGTGGACGACACGAAGATAGGTGGAGGGGCAGGTAGTGGTGAGGAAGCACGGTGCCTGCAAAAGGACTAAAATAGATTGGGAGAATTATCAAAGAATGGAAGATAGGATATAGTGTAGGGAAGTGTATGATCGTGCACTTGGTGGAAGAAATCAAGGCATCGACTATTTTCTAAAGAGGGGTAAAATTCAAAAGTCAAAGGTGCAAAGGAACTTGGGAGTCCTTGTGCAGGATTCCCTAAAGGTTAACTTGCATGCTGATTCGATGGTAAGTAAAACATATGCAATTTGAGCATTCTTTTCAAGAGGACTAGAATATAAATTAGAATATAAATGTAAGGATGTAAATCCGAGGCTTTATAAGGTATTGCTCAGACCACACTTGCATTGTGAGCAGTTTTGGGTTCTTTGTCTATGAAAAGATGTGGTTGGATTTGGAGACGGTCCAGAGGCGGTTGAAGAAAATGATTCGTGAAATAAAAAGGTTAACGAGAGGAGCATTTGATGGCCTTGGGCCTATACTCACTGGAGATGAGAAGAATGATGGGTGATCTCATTGAAACCTATCAAATATTGAAAGAACTAGATAGAATGGATATGAAAAAGATGTTTTCTAGGCAGGGAGAATATAGGACCAAAGGGCCTCAGAATAGAGGAACATCCAGTTTGAACAGAGATAAGGAGGAATTTCCTTTGTCAGTAGGTAGAGAATCTGTGAAATTCATTGCCACAGATGGCAGTGGAGGCCACGTAATTGAGCATATTTAAAGCAGAGGTTGATAGGTTCTTGATTAGTCAGGACAGCAAAGTTTATGGGGAGAAGGCAGGAGAATGAGGTTCAGAGGGATAATGAATCAGCATTGGTGGAATGGTGGCAAAGACTTGATGGGCCAAATGGCCTAAACATCAATAGCGCTTCTCCCTATAGATGCTGCCTGACCTGCTGCGTTCCACCAGCATTTTGTGGGTGTTGCTTGAATTTCCAGCATCTGCAGATTTCCTCGTGTTTGCTTTCTAATTATGTTCCTATGTCATATGGTCTTATGGTCTTAAATGTAAATGGCAAAATAATCAAAGGGGAGTTGATGAGCACCTGAGGGGAAATCAGGACTACAGGGGTGAGTGGGAACGATGGGAGCAAGCATAAATCTGATGGGCTGAATGACCCTTCTATACTGAATTTCTGGCAAAGAAGGATGTCCATTATATCTATTTCAGCTGAAGTATAAACTATTCAGAATTTTTTCTCTTCCAACTCCCATTCTGTGACAAGTGTACACAAAATGCTGTAGGAGCTCAGCAGATCTGGCACCATTTGTGGAAAGAAATAGTCGACCTTTCAGGTTAAGGTTCTTCACCAGGTCTGTAAAGTATTGTGTATTTAATATTTCAGTAATATTTGAGTAATCTTGCATATGTATTGTTTGATTAAGCATTCTTGTTTGATTAAATATTTCATTACGGGTTCTATGTAAAAATATGTGAATTGCAAACGTCATCACGGTACCACATGATATCTGCACACCTCCCTCAAAATAAACACGAAGTTAGACTCACATTTTGACTCCTGTGTTTCCATTTGAATTAGGTTAATGTTTCAATGTTATCAAACATAGCAGATGGAGTTTAATGCTGATAAGTGTGAGGTGCTACATTTTGATAGGAATAATCCAAATAGGACATACATGGTAAATGGTAGGAATGCAGTAGAACAGAGTGATCTAGGAATAATGGTGCATAGTTCCCTGAAGGTGGAATCTCATGTGGATAGGGTGGTGAAGAAAGCTTTTGGTATGCTGACCTTTATAAGTCAGAGCATTGAGTATAGGAGTTGGGATGTAATGTTAAAACAGTACAAGGCATTGGTAATACCAAATTTGGAGTACTGTGTACAGTTCTGTTCACCGAATTATAGGAAAGATGTCAACAAAATAGAGAGAGTACAGAGGAGATATACTTGAATGTTACCTGGGTTTCAGCACCTAAATTACAGAGAAAGGTTGAACAAGTTAGGTCTTTATTCTTTGGAGCATTGAAGGTTAAGGGGGGGACTTGATAGAGGTATTTAAAATTATGAGGGGGATAGATAGAGTTGACGTGGATAGGCTTTTTCCATTGAGAGTAGGGGAGATTCAAACAAGAGGACATGAGTTGGGAGTAAGGGGGCAAAAGTTTAAGGGTAACACAAGGGGGAATTTCTCTACTCAGAGAGTGGTAGCTGTGTGGAACGAGCTTCCAGTAGAAGTGATAGAGGCAGGTTTGATATTGTCATTTAAAGTAAAATTGCATAGGTATATGGACAGGAAAGGAATGGAAGGTTATGGGTTGAGTGCAGGTCAGTGAGACTAGGTGAGAGTAAGTGTTCGGCACGGACTAAAAGGGCCGAGATGGCCTGCTTCTGTGCTGTAATTGTTATATGGTTATATGTTATATGGTTATAGAAAGGACAGGGGAAGAAGTTCTGTCTGTGATTGTGACTAGTCTGTGACTGTCTAGGTTTCTGCCGAGAGCAATCTGCCCCATTTTTAGGCACATCAGAATGTAGTTACAATAATAGTACAAATCAAACGGAAGTATCTACCTTAAATGCAGTATACAGACAATATATACACATTTACACCTCCCCATTGACATCTTCCCTGTAAGTAGGTGACCAAAATTGCACATAATACTTCAAGTTAATCTTCACCAATGTCTTATACAACTTCAACTTAACATCGCATCTCTTGTCCTCAGCTCTTTGATTTATGAAGGCCAATGTGCGATCCTAACAACCTGTGATGCCACTTCCAAGAAATGAATAGAGATTCCCAAATCCCTTTGTTCTACCACACTCCTGACTGCACTACTGCTCACCATGTAAGTCCTACCCTGGTTTATCCTCCCAAAGTGCAACATGCCACACATGTCTGCATTAAATTCCATCTACCATTTTTCAGTCCATTTTTCCAGTTGGTCCAGATCTCACTGCAAGCTTTGATCTAATTAACCACATTAGCATCTAGATCATTAATAGAGATGTGGTGAACTAGATATACCTGTCTGACTGCTCCTGTGGCTCCTCCCACAGACCCTGCTGACTGCTCCTGTGGCTCCTCCCACAGACCCCTGTATAAAGGCGACTGTGGGCTGCTGCTCTCCCTCATTTTCCCCAGGATGTAGTGTTGTTTATTCTTCCAGTCAATAAAAGCCGATATCTCGCTTCCTAAGTCTCAGCGTGAGTTATTGATGGTGCATCAAGAGATGACTAATAACTATGGACTCACTGCTGATCCCTGCGGCACTCCACAAGTCACAGGCCTCTAGTGAGCGAGGCAACCATCTGCTACCACTCTACAGCTTCTCCCAATTTCCTACCTCATCTTGAATACGAAAAGTTCAAAGGAGGTTTATTATCAAAGTACATATACGTCACCATTTAAAACAGTGGGAGTAATTTTTTGCAGGGCCATTCAATAAATCCATAATAGAATCAATGAAAGACGGCACCAACCTGGGCATTCAACCAGTGTGCAGAAGACAACAAACTGTGCAAACACAAAAGGAAAGAAATCATAATAAAAAATATAATATATATTGAGAACATGATATAAAGAGTCCTTGAAAATGAGTCCATAGGTTGGGGGAACATTTCAATACTAGGGCAAATGAAATTGAGTGAGGTTACTCCCTTTGGTTCAAGAGCCTGATGGTTGAGGGGTAATAACAGTTCCTGGACCTGGTGGTGTAAGTCCTGAGGCTCTTGTACCTTCTCCTGATAGCAGCAGTGAGAACAGACAAGGCCTGGGTGGCGGGGCCGGTGATATTGGATACTGCTTTCCTGCAACAGTGATTTATTTAGATGTGTTCATTGTTGCGGAGGGCTTCACCTATGATGGAGTGTGCATATCCACAACTTTTTGTAGGATTTTCAGCTCAAGGGCATTGGTGTTTCCATATCAGACTGTGATAATTGATTGAGCCTTCTTAACTAACCTCCCATCTGGGAGCTTATCAAAGGTCTGTTAATCTCCATGTAGATAACACCCACTGCTTTGCCATCATCAACTTTCCTGGTAACTTCCTCGAAAAACTAAGAGATTGGTCTACCATGACCTGCCATGCACAAAGCCATGTTGACTGTCTCTAATCAGTGCCTGTCTATCCAATACTTTTATATCTGGTCCCCTTGAATACTGTCAACTAATTTACACACTTCTGATGTCAGGCCCACCAGCCTAGAATACCTTCAAATAACTTACACACTACTGATATCAGGCCCACCAACCAGCCTATAATTTTCTGGCTTATTTTTAGAGTCTTAAACAACAGAACGTTCGCTATCCTCCAAACCAGCATCTCACCCCTGGCTAAGGATATCTTAACTATCTCTGCTACGGCCCCTGCGATTTCAGCACTTGCCTACCACAGGGTCAAAGAGAACACCTTTTCTGGCCCTGGGGATTGATTCATCCCAATTTGCCTCAAGACATCAAACACCTCCTCTGTAATCTGACTGTAGTCCATGACCTCGCTGCTGCTTCGCCTCACTTCTATAGACTCTGGGTCAGTCTCCCAAGTACATACAGATTCAAAAAAATCCATTTCAGATCGCCCCATCTCTTTTGGTTCCATTCATAGATAACCACTCTGATCTTCCAGTGGACCAATTTTGTCCCTTGCCATCCTTTGCCCTAATACATCTGTAGAGACCCTTGGGATTCTCCTTCAACTTGTCCACTAGAGCAACTTCATGCTTTGTTTTAGCCCTCCTGATCTCCTTCACTGTTCTCTTGCATTTCTTATACTCCTCAAGCACCTCACTTGTTCCCAAGTGCCTATACCTGCTATGCTCCTCCTCCTTTTTCTTAACCAGGGCCTCACTACCTCTCAAAAACCTAGGTATCCTAAGCCTGTCATGCTTGCCTTTTATTCTGACAGGGACATACAAACTCTGTACTCTCAACTTTTAATTTTCAAAGACCTCGCACTTCCCAGGTACACCTTTGCCAGAAAACAACCCACCCCAATCCATACTTCCCAGATCCTTTCTGATACCTTTTAAAATCTTAATCCACGAAACCAGCCCTGTCTTTCTCCATAATTATCTTGAATTTAATGGCATTATGATCACTGGATGCAAAGTGTTCCCCTACACAACTGTCTGTCACCTCCCCTGTCTCATTCCCTTATAGGTGATCTAGTACCGCATTCTCTCGAGTTGGGACCTCCATGTAGTGATTGCAGGAACTTTCCTGAACACGTTTGATAATCTTTATCTCATCCAGCCTTTTTACGGTATGGGATTCCCAGTGAATATGTGGAAAGTTAAAATGACCTACTATCACAATCTTGTGTTTCTTGCAACAGTCAGCTATCTCTCTACAAATTTGCTCCTCTAAATCCTACAGATTGTCAGGTGGCCTATAAAATAATCCCATTAACATAGTCATCCTTTTCTTACTCCTCAGTTCCACCCAGTCTCTCCTGTCTGAGCACTGGCTGACAAGTAATGCCACCACTCCCCCTTTAATCACTTCCGCTGTATCACGTCTGAAGCAATGAAACCCTGGAACATTGATGTGGACCATGACCTCTGGCTGCTCATCCTCCCACTAACGAATGCTGTGGACTCAATCAGAGACATCCCTGACCCTGGCACCCAGGAGACAACACACCATCCATGAATCTCATTCTTGTCCGCAGAACCTCCTGAATCTCCCTCAAATCAATTAATCCCCAATCACAACAGGAAGTCTTTTTTCTCTCTTTCCTTTCTAAGCCACCGAGCCAGACCCAGTGCCAAAGACCTGAACCCTGGGGTTTTTCTCTGCTGTCAACACCCCCAACAGTATCCAAAGCAGCATACTTGTCATTGAGGAGAATGATCACTGGGGTATTCTGCACTGCCTGCATATCCTCTTTTCCCCTCCTGACTATCACTCGGTTACCTGTGTCTTGCACCTTTGGTGTAATTACCTCCTTGCTTTGATGTCAATCAATTCCATCATCCCCCTAAATGACCTAGAGTTCATCCAGCTCAGCTCCAATTCCTTTGCACAGCCTGAAAGAAGCTGCAGCTGGATGCACTTCTTGCATGCGCAGTTGTCAGGGGCGCCACAGGCCCCCCTGCCTTGCCACATCCCGCAAGTGGAGCATTGCACTATCCTACCTAGCTTCCCCACCATTATAACCAAACAATAAGAAAGAAAGAACAATTAAAGTCTAGTGACGTGGATAGGTGACGAAGGAAATCTGGAAACCAGGCCTCGCATCACAGGTCAAAGTGCACGTAGGGACTTCCAGAGTTGAGGCCTCTGCTCCTCACTCAAAGGCTGGTGATGTGGATGGATGACAAAGGACATCTGTGGATGTCAGGTTGCCTCAAGATGTCTGTGCGAGCAGGAGGCATAAGGACCTGTAGATCTCACCTGGCAGTCTAAATAGCATAGCTACAAAAACACATCTTTATGATGATCCGTTTCACTATAATTGCCACTTGATGCTTAGAAAGCAAAAAAAAAACACAATTTAATTTCAAACGCCAACGTTGAAAACGATATCTGCATGACTACTGATGTAGTTCTGTTTTTACGTTGGCCATGATAAAAATCCGTAAAACAGCTAACGGGAATGAATCAAGGACAGTGCAAGAAGACAAAACAACTATCTTAGCTATTGCCGCATGGTGGAAGAAGTGAACATAACAAAGCCTCTACTGATAACCTGCTACAGACTTATGAAAGAACAGTCTGTTTCTGAACAGAAGAAACCTGAGCATTGTGTCTGACTTGAACTGGCTGCAGCTGGTTTGAAGTGAACTGACTCGGGGGAAACGTAGGAATGACATCGGAGGCAAGTCTTGACAGTCAGAAGAGCAATGAGGTAACGCTACCTGTAGCCTTGGGCCAGAGCCAATGAGAAGTGTAAACAGGCTAGAGAGATAAGCTAGAATAATGATACAGAACTGACTGGAAGATAGAATAATTATGATGGATTTGGGGTGCCCAGGAGTGAGGACTCCAGAGACTAACTATTGCCAGATGCAGGAGAAAGAACTGATGAGATCATCTTCATAGATGTAGACAAAGAAAATTCATGATTCAAGATTGTTTATTGTCATTACAGTATTCAGAACATAAGTGTAAAGGATGACAAAATGATTGCTACTCCAGATCTGACGAACCATAAAAAAAAGCAATAAGCATAAGGAACACAATAACACTATAAAAAACTCAATAAATATAACTATAAAAACAATCATATAGAATACAATGCACTTGTGACTGTTTGAATGGGGCCATACGTACATAAGATTAGCTTACATACAGAGATGGACTTTATGTTTTGTACATAAAGTGACACTAAGCGCATAAGACATAGGAGCAGAATTAGGCCATTCAGCCCATTGAGTCCACTCCGCCATTTCATCATGGCTGATCCTGGATCCCACTCAACTCCTTACACCTGCCCTCTCACCATACCCCTTGATGACCAATCAGGAATCTATCAACTTCCGCTTTGAATGTACCCACGGACTTGGCCTTCACCAAAGTCTGTGGCAGAGCATTCCACAGATTCACCACTCTTTGGTTAAAAAAAATCCCTCTATACTTCTGTTTTAAAAGGTCACCCCTGAATTTTGAGGCTGTACCCTTTAGTTCTGGATACCCCCCACCAGAGGAAACATCCTCTCCACATCTACCTTATCTAGTCCTTTCAACATTCAGTAGGTTTCAATATGATCCTCACGCATTCTTCTTAAATTCCACTGAGTATAGGCCAAAAGCTGCCAAACACTTCTCATATGTTAACCCCTTCATTCCCAGAATCATAGACTCTCTCTTATGACAATATATCCTTTCTGAGATAAGGACCGCAAAACTGTTGACAATACTCAGTGCGACCTTACTAGTGTCTTTTAAAGCCTCAGCGTTATCTCCTTGCATTTATATTCTATTCCCCTTGAAATAAATGACATTACATTTGCCTTGTTTACCACAGATTCAACCTGTAAATTAACCTTCTGGGAGCCTTGCATGAGGATTTCTAAGTCCCTCTCCACCTCTGATGTTTGAATTTTCTCCCCATTTAGATAATAGTCTGCACTATCATTCCTTTTACCAAAATACATTATCATACATTTCCCAAAACTGTATTCTATCTGCCACTTTTTTGCCCATTCTTCCAATTTGTCTAAGTCCTGCTGCAATCACATTGCTTCCTCAGGACAACCTACCCATCCACCTGTCTTCATATCATCCACAAACTTTGCCACAAAGCCATCAATTCCATTATCTAAATCACTGACAAACAATGTCAAAAGTAGCAGTCCCAATACTGACCCCTGAGGAACTCCACTAGTCACTGGCAGCCAACTGGAAAAGGCCCCCTTTATTCCCACTCACTGCCTCCTGCCAGTCAGCCATTCCGAAATTACTGGGCTTACCCATAGCCCTCTATTTTACTAAGCTCCATGTACCTATCTAAAAATCTCTTAAAAGACCCTATCATATCCGCCTCCACCACTGTTGCCAGCAGCCCATTCCACACACTCACCACTCTCTGAGTAAAAAAACTTACCCCTGACATCTCCTCTGTACCTACACCACAGCACCTTAACCCTGTGTCCTCGCGTGGCAACCATTTCAGCCCTGGGAACAAGCCTCTGACCATCCACACGATCAATGCTTCTCACCATCTTATACACCTCTATCAGGTCACTTCTCATCCTCCGTTACTCCAAGGAGAAAAGGCCACGTTCACTCAACCTATTCTCGTAAGGCATGCTCCCCAATCCAGGCAACATCCTTGTAAATCTCCTCTGCACCCTTTCTATGGCTCCCACATCCTTCCTGTAGTGAGGTAACCAGAACTGAGCACAGTACTCCAAGTGGGGTCTGACCAGGGTCCTATATAGCTGTAATATCACCTCTCGTTAAGCAGCCTCATTGAGGCACCTTATCAAACGCCTTCTGAAAATCTAAGTAAGTGATATCCATTACATCTCCTTTGTCCACCCTGGTTGTTACCTCCTCAAACAATTCTAACAAACTTGGCAGGCAAGATTTCCCTTTACAGAAGCCATGCTGACTTCGACTTAGCTTATCATTAGTCTCATTTGTGTTATTGTGTTCTTTATGCTTATTGTGTTTTTTTATGGGTCTTCAGATCCAATCATTTTGTACATAAGGTGACTGAGAGAAAAATGTAAAGTTCTTGTCAAGACAAATTCTTCTAGGTAGGACAGTGGCTGTGTCAGAGTATGTATGAAGTATGGAACGCAAGCATAAAGTTACAGAGCATGGGGGAACGAAGAGCGCTGAGGGGCTGTGGAGCAGTGTGTCTGATGTGCTTGGCCGGTGGTGGGTGATGGGCCGAGTTAATGGGTGGTGAGCTGATCAGCTTGATGGTTTGGAGGAAGTAACTGTCTTTGAGTCTGGTGGTCCTGGCGTGGATGCTGTGTAGCTTCTTTCCTGATGGCAGTGGGACAAACAGTCCATGAGCAGGGTGGATGGGATCCTTTGATCTAGCCAGCAACAGTGGTGTCTTCAGCAAACTTAAATGTGGCATTGGAGCTGTCCTTAGCCATACAGCCATAAGTATAAAGTGAGTAGATCAGGGACGTAACAACACAGTCTCGTGGTGCACCTGCACTGATAGTGATTGTGGGGATGCTGTTGCCAGTCGGAACTGATTGGGTTCTGTAAATGACGGTATCGTGGATCCAGTTGTACAGGGAGGTACAGGGATTACAGTTTGAGAAACCTTGGAAATCACTGGAATTTTTGTTGATATGCTCTCCGCATGCTGAATATTTATACTTATTTATTTTATTTATTTAGAGATACAGTGTGGAATAACACCACACAGCAACCCCTCCCACCCCCGCCACTGCCCCGATTTAACCCTAACCTTATCATGGGACTATTTACAATGACCAATTAACCCACCTGGTACGCCCTTGAACTGAGGGAGGAACCTGGAGGACATGGAGAAAACTCACGTGTTCCATGCAAAGGGCGTTCAGGGATTCCTTACAGAGGACGCCAGGATTGAACTCCAAACTCTGAGGAGCTGTAGTACTGCAGCACTAACTGCTGTGCTACCACGGCGTTTACATGTGCATAATGAATATCTTACAGCATTCCTGTGTCTAAGAGTCTTAATGTATAAATGTTTTCTTTAGGTATGTATGGTTGAACTTGTTCAAATCTTTAACTCTTAAGAGTAAGTTATTTTATGGAATTTCTTTAAGTGTGAATGGATTGCAAATTTAAAATGTTGCACAAGCTGTGGCCATGAAGGAAAGGCAGTGGATGTGGTCTACATGGACTTCAGCAAGGCCTTTGACTAAGTCCCACATGGAAGGCTGGTCAAGAAGTAGTTTAGCTTTCAGGATGAGACAGTAAATTGGATTCAACACTGGCTTTGCAGAAGAAGCCAGAGAGCGGTATGAGGTGGTTGCCTCTCTGTCTGGAGGTCTGTGATTAGTGGTGTGCCACAGGGATCAGCACTGGGCCCATTGCTGTTTGTCATCTATATTGATAATGTGTTAAACTGGGCCAGCAAATTTGCGGGTTACACCAAGACTTGGGGGGGAGGCGGTGTAGTGGACAGCAAGGAACATTATCTAAGCTTGCAGCGGGATCTGACCAGCTAGAAAAATGGGCTGGAAAATGGCAGATGGAATTTAATACAGATAGGTGTGAGGTGTTGCACTTTGGGAGGACAAACCAGTGTAGGACTTACACAGTGAATGGTGGGGAACTGAGGTGTGCAGTAAAACAAAGGGTCTTGGGAATACAGATCCATAGCAGTACCACAGGTAGACAGGGTCATAAAGTGAACTTCCGGCATATTGGCCTTCATAGGTAAATCAGGGCATTGAGTGCAAGCAGGCCTTTTCCACTGGAGTTGAGGGAACACAAGAACTAGACTTCACAGGTGAAATGTCAGATACTTAAGGAGAAACTGAGGGTTAACCTCTTCACTCAGGAGTGGTACAAGTGTAGAACAAGGTGCCTGCAGTGGTGCTGGATGCACCTTTGATTTAAGAGAAGTACATGCACAAACAAGAGAAAATCAGCAGGTGCTGGCAATCCAAGCAACACACGCACAAATGCCAGAAGAACTGAGACGCTTCATCAGGACTGGAGAAAAAAAGATGTAGGTGATCTTTTTTCCCTCCGGTCCTGACGAAGGGTCTCAGCCCGAAATGTTGACTGTACTCCTTTCCACAGATGCTGCCTGACCTGCTGAGTTTCTCCAGGTGTGTGTGTGTGTGTGTGTGTGTGTGTGTGTGTGTGTGTGTGTGTGTGTGTGTGTGTGTGTGTGTGTGTGTGTGTGTGTGTGTGTGTGTGTGTGTGTGGGTGTGTGTGTGTGTGTGTTGCAAAGTACATGGATTGGGAGGGGTTTGGGGGCTACGGTCCATGGGACTGGATAGAGTAGCAGTTTGGCTCCAACTAGATGGGCTGAATGTCCTATTTCTGTGCTTGTAGTGCACTGTGACTCTATCACTCTATAACTCCATTTGTAAATTTACTTGAGAAGAAGAGAAAATGTGTGTGTGAGTGAAAGGCTGTCATGTGCATTTTGCGGTTGTTTAAATTGATCATACTTTTCAGAAGAATAGGATGTGATTACCTAACAAATTCTGCAGCCCCATTTGAGCCAAATTTGTAAGCCCTGAAAGTTCTGTGAATGTGAGTGTGTGAGGGTGTCAGTCATTCATCAGTTCTTTCCCTAAAATCTTTGGAAAATGTGTTATAAATTTTCCACTGTGTAAATTAACTGTTGATTTCAAGTATTCCAGTTATTTGCTAAAGTTCTGATGGAAGAAAAGTGCAGGCACAGATTTTATACAATGTTGTGACTGACTAAGCTGTAACTGGGAAATATAAAAGACTTTATTCACAGAGCAAGCCTCCAGGAAAGAGAATTAGGGAGTATCCAAGAGAATCTTACTCTCCTGACAATATACTTTATACTTTAACTCAAAGAGAACCATAAACAATTAACTATTGTTTCAATTGTTATGATCACCTACTGAACTTTTACAATAGTAAGGTAAATTTACAGAATTGCATATTTACAATGGTAGCATGTCCCAATTAGCAACTAGTGTCTGTTCCAAAAGCCTCTGAGTACAAACTGCAGACACCCAAAATATACCCCTTTTGTTGCAGTGTTGAAGATGACTGCATGAATATACTACTTAACCGGTGCTTAAGTGACCAAACAGAGTCTGCCCTGAACTGTGCCTTTAAGTGGCAGGGATACCCCCTTACTAATGTGCTGATAGCAGGAGCATTCATCTGTTGCCTTGCTTGCAATGTATGTAGTACAATATGCAGTTGCAGTGGGACACACCCAGATGATTATTTCACCAGCCACAAAGTATCAGTTGGAAGTTAACTTGTGTACAGGTTTCATCAGTCTTCCTGAAGACTGGTTCTCATTTTAGTTAGTCCAAAATTATGCTATCCATAATGTTATAACTCCAGAATGATACTTCACAATTTTGTCTTTGTTGTTTGATTTATTTGGAATTGATTTTGGAGAGAAACCCAGATTGCAAACTAACCACGTAGAATCCAGACTAAGGTAATAGAAATGTGAGTGATTCTATTCCAGATATGAGATGCCCACATTTCAGAGGGAAACAGGCATCTGGGAGCATGGATATATGCTTGAATTTGGAATTTGAAATTAGTAGTTTGGAGGTTGGAATATTAGGGGAGCAATCCAAAAAGTTACTTCTGCTATCAAGAATGATTCAATTTTACATAGTCAAAGATGTTGCTGAAGATTTATGACATGCTGATTTTGAGTTCTGAGTTCCTTTGGGAAAGTTACTTTGATGTAATCACAGTGTTTGTTCCGTAAAATGCACACTGGAGCTCAGTTTAACTAATGGACTCTGTGTGAGGGAAGGTTGTATGAATTTATGAAGAAGTTCAATGAACTTCTCTAAAGCAATAAGATTTGAGGGCTGTTGATTGTCAGGACTGAGTAGCAGTGATATGGGAAAAGGATGGAAGTGCCAGGATTACGGTGGGAACTCTCTTTCACAGGTCCTACTGCAGGTAATCAAGAGCTTATCACCCATTACGAATGCAATGGTAATGTTGGTGTAAGTATGAAATGATAAAATATGATCAAATGAAGACCTGGCAACTCCATTCCTTTTGCTTTGTTTCCTGGAGACTTTACCCCAACACCAAACCCCACAATAGAACTGACATCAGCTGATACCACAACCATTGCAGAACCAACAACTGCTTGTCATTATATGTTGATTTAGTTAATATTTCGCAGGATTCCTCCCTTTGGAATATGGTTTGGGTCTGAATTTTAATGTATACCCATGGATTTGTATTCTTTGGTTATTATTGTGCTACTCTTTATTCAACTGATTACACAATATATTTTAAATGTTTTTCAGTGTCTTTAGACAATTGAGAGGCTAGCATTCTAAATGCCATCCTAATTTTTATTCCCAGTAATTTTATCTGATCTTTTACAATAATTTAATTATATTTTATTAATCATTAATGCATGATATGAAATGAGGTACTGTATACTTCAGGATGTCTGGTCGCCTAGACCAGATGGTGTACACCCAAGGTTTCTGAAAGAGGCGGCTGAAGAGATCATGGAGGCCTTAGTAATGATCTTTCAAGAATCACTAGGCTTTGGAATGGTTCCAGAATACTGGAAAATACAGGCTCTGGGCCTGTATTCACTAGAATTCTGAAGAATGAGGGGTGGCGTTATTGAAATCTATCGATTGGTGAAAGGTCTTCATAGAGTAGATTTGGAGAGGATGTTTCCTAGGATGGGAGAGTCTAAGACCAGAGGACAGAACCTCAGAACAAAGGGGCATCCTTTTAGAAATAAGATGAGGAAGAATTTCTTTAGCCAGAGAGTGGTGAATCAGTGGACTTCTTTGCCGCAGGCAGCTGTGGAGTATAAGTCTTTATGGATATTTAAAGCAGTGGTTGATAGATTCTTGATTGGCCAGGGCAAGAAGGGATGTGGGGAGAGGGCAAGAGATTGGGGCTGAGAGGAAAATTGGATCCGCTATGATGAAACAGCGGAGCAGACTCAATGGGCCAAAAGGCCTAGTTTTGCTCCTATATCTATGGTCTTATGGTCTTATCTATCTCTTTGTTCTAGCGTATTTATAGATACTAGTATAGTTTTAAACCTAGGTTTAATAACCAACAATATTTTATTAATATTTTTATTTTATCAAAATTGGTTGATGTAGTCCTGAATGCTTATGTTAGTATTATTCCGGAGTTTTATGTAAATTAACCGGGAGGAGAAGCTGACTGCAAAAACATCCCTAAAACGGCAAACCAGAATGAGTCAAGGACAGCGGAAGTAGATGAAATAACTGTCTTCATTGTTGGGACATGGTGGAAGAAAGGAAGGCCAGTATTTTGTGATGCTGTTCATATGACTGACATTTTGTGAAATATTTGCTGAACTATGGTTCTTTCTTAGGGATGGCTGGATCAGAGCAATTGAAAGTGAACATAACAGAGCCCTTACCAATAACCTGCTCCAGACTTATGGAAGAGCATTCTGTGTCTGAACTGAAGTAACCTGAGCCTGGTGTCTGACATAACCTGGCTGTAACTGATTTTAAATGACCTGACTGAGGGAAAAACAGGGGAATGTCAAGCCTTGATTTGGGAGTAGAGCAGTGAGGTAGCTTCAGGCCAGAACAAAAGAATGGTGGACACAAGCTAGTCAGATAAGCCACAACCAAAATAAAGAGGCATCATAGTGCAGAACTGATAAGAAAGAGAACAATAATGAAGAACACTGAGAACTCCAGACGAACTATTGCAAAGAAGAGTTCCATGCCAGAGGCATGGAAAAGAAACATCAATAATTAGCAGAAGGTCCCCTGAAGTGTGATAACGTGGAGCAGGAATCTGGATGATTACTGGTAAAAAGGAACAATAGCATTCTTGGAACCGAAGATCCAGGGTCAATTGTAACAGATTTACATAGATATTTATGTTGATACAATAAAGTGCAAATTTAATTAAGATTCTTGTGGTCGTTTACCTATATGAAGTTCGTTGATCGAATTGAGGGGGTCAACAACATATGGCAAATGTCAAACACATAACGCCCTTGTGGTGAACTACATATACCTGTCTGGACACGCCCCCTGCTGACTGCTCCCATGGCTCCTCCCACAGACCCCGGTATAAAGGCGATTGAGGCCTGAGCCCGGCCTCTCAGTCTCCAGGATGTAGTTTGGTGGTCAACCACTGCTTGTTCCTTCTTCCAGTCAATAAAAGCCGATATCTCGCCTTTACGCCTCAGAGAGAGTTACTGATGGTGCATCAACCCTATCATTTGCACAAAATGTCAGGGTGGAATTTTGTGAGCTCTGCAAATCACGTTTGCACTGAAAAGTATGCATTTGCTGACACAAAAAGCTGAATGAATCTTGAAAATGCATCTTGGCCTGAAACCTCGACTATTTACCCTTTTCCATAGATGCTACCAGGCCTGCTGAGTTCCTCCAGCATTTCATGTGTGCTGATTAGTTTCTTACCTTTTTTCAAGGGATACATGAACATAGAACGGTGCAATACAGGACAGACCCTTTGGCCCATGATGTTGTACCAACCTTTTAACCTAACTTTATCTAATCTCCTTTCACACATAGCCCTCCAATTTCTTTCATCCATCAGCCTACCTAAGACTCTCATAAATATTCCTATTGCATCTGCCCCTATCTTCTGCCCTGGCAGCGGGTTCCATGCACCCATCATTCTCTAAGTAAAAAACTAATTCTGATCTCCCCAGTATAATTTCACCAATCCTTAAACTTATACCCTCTCATATTAGTCATTTCCACCCTGGATTTCTTAAACTATCCTCAAAAGATATTTTCTCTAATCCAGGCAGCATCCTGGTAAATCTCCTCTGCACTTTCTCTAAAGCGTTCACATTCTTCCTCTACCAGAACTGAACACAGTACTTACACAACAACTTTGAGGGATCTGTGCTCATGGACCCAAAGATCCTTCTGTTCCTCCACACTGCCAAGAAACCTGCCATTAGCTCTATATTCTGCCTTCAAAATGTATCACTTCACACTTTTTTGGGTTGAACTGCTTCTGCCACTTCTCAGCTCAGCTCTGCATCATGTCAATGCCCCATTGCAACAACAACAACCCTCCACACCATCCACAACTCCACCAATCTTCATGTCATCTGTAAAGTTACTAAACCCCCCCCCCCCCACACCCCCACTTTCTCATCTATGTCATTTATAAAAATCACAAAGAGCAAAGGGTTCCAGAACAGGTCATTGTGGAACACCACTGGTCACCAACTTCCAGACAGAATGCTTTCCATCGACTATCAATCACTGCCTTCTATTGGCAAGCCAATTCTGTATCCACGTACAAGAGAAAATCTGAAGATGCTGGAGATTTCTCCCACTTCCTTCAAACAAAAGGGGTAGCCATGAGCACTCGCATGGGTCCCAGCTATGCCTGCATCTTTGTTGGCTACGTGGAGCAGTCTATGTTCCAAGACTGCACTGGTGACCATCCCACACTTTTCCTATGCTACATCGGCAACTGCATTGGTGCTTCTTGCACCCATACGGAACTCATCCACCCTGCCCTCAAATTCACTTGGTCCATTTCTGACATCTCCTTTAATTTTCTTGATCTCGCTGTCTCTGTCTCCAGAAACAGCTTATCCACCAATGTCAGTTACAAACCCATTGGTACAGCTACCTGTACTATACTTTGTCCCCCCCCCCCCCCCCAACTACTTGCAAAAATGCCTTCCCCTTCTCTCAGTTCCTCCTTCTCCACCGCATCTGCTGTCAGGATGAGGCTTTTCATTCTAGAATGAAGGAAATGTCCTCCTTTTTCAAGGAAAGGGATTTCCCTTCCTCCACCATTAATGCTCCCCTCAGCTGCTTCTCTTTCATTTCACGCACTTCTGCTCTTACCCCATCCTCCCGCCACCCTACCAGGGATAGGGTTCCTCTTGTCCTCACCTACCAGTCCACCAGCTTCTGTATGCAGCACATAATTCTCTGAAACTTCCACCATCTCCAACAGGATTCTACCACCTAAACATATCTTTTCCTGCCCCCCATTCTCTGCTTTCCGCAGGAACCACTCCCGACGTGACTCCCTTGTCCATTCATCCCTCCCCACTGATTTCCCTCCTGGCACTTATCCTTGCAGGTAGAACAAGTGCTACACCTTCCCTTACACCTCCTCCCTCACTACCATTCAGGGCCCTAAACAGTCCTTGCAGGTGAGACAACACTTCACCTGTGAGTCCTGACGATGGGTCTCGGCCCGAAACGTTGACTGCTCATTTCAACGGATGCTGCCCGACCTGGTGAGTTCATCCAGCTTGTTTGTATGTATTGATTTGACCACAGCATCTGCAGTATACTTTGTGTTTACTTCACCTGTGAGTCTGTTGGGGTCACTTACTGGGTTTGGTGCTCCCGATGTGGTTTGCTGTATATCAGTGAGACCGACGTAGATTGGGAGACCGCTTCGCTGAACATCTACACTCCGCCCGCCAGAACAAACGGGATTTCCCAGTGGCCACATCCTCAAAAAATTCAATCAGGCTCGTAAGGAGCGACCTGCCCTTGACAAAGCCATGCTGACTTTTCCTAATCATATTATAACTCTCCAAATGCTCATAAATCCTGCCTCTCAGGATCTTCTCCATCAACTTACTAACCACTGAAGTAAGACTAGAGGTCTATAATTTTCTGGGCTATTCCTGCTCCCTTCCTTGAACAAGGGAACAACATCCGTAACCCTCCAATCCTGCGGAACCTCTCCCGTCCTCATTGATGATGCAAAGGTCATTGCATGAGGCTCAGCAATCTCCTCCCTCACCTCCCACAGTAGCCTGAGGTACCTCGTCCAGTCCCAGAGACTTATCTAACTTGATGCTTTCCAAAAGCTCCAGCACATCCTCTTTCTTAATATCTACGAGGGGTGATTGATATGTTCATGGCCTGAGGTAGAAGGAGTCAATTATAGAAAATCTAGCACATTTATTTTTCAACATAGTCCCCTCCTACATTTACACACTTAGTCCAGCGGTCATGGAGCATACGGATCCCTTCTTTGTAGAAGTCGGTGTCTTGGACCTCCAGAAGTGGTCAGCAGCCGGGGTGATTGATAATTTCATCGCCTAAGGTAGAAGGAGATGAGTTATTAACTTCACACTTTCTGCATAATCACTCAAAGAGTTGAACTGCATGTGCATGTAATGAGAGCTGTATAACTCATCTCCTTCTACCTTAGGCCACAAACTTATCAATCACCCCTGCTGGCGACCACTTCTGGAGGTCCAAGACGCCGTCTTCTACAAAGAAGGGATCCGTATGCTCCACAACCGCTGGACTAAGTGTGTAAATGTAGGAGAGGACTATGTTGAAAAATAAATGTGCTAGATTTTCTAAAATTGATTCCTTCTACCCCAGGCCACGAATGTATCAATCACCCCTCGTAAAAGGTCACTATTGATGCACCATCAATAACTCACTCTGAGACGTAGGAAACGAGATATCGGCTTTTATTGACTGGAAGAATGAACAACACGACATCCTGGAGAATGAGGCCGGGCATCAGGCTTCAATCGCCTTTATACAGGGGTCTGTGGGAGGAGCTACAGAAGCAGTCCAGACAGGTATATATAGTTCACCACAACTATGGCCAATGTTGCATTTAAATTGGGTTAACTTGGACTGAAATGTGGAGATGATCATTTTGACTTTAATAAGATTTGCATTATTCCCTTGCAACTGAAGATTAATTTCATTAAACTTTGTAAATAATTCTGACAAATCGGTTATGTCATGCCTCATATTCTTGAGTTGATTCGTGAATGAAACATTTTTTTGTGCAACAAGATTTACACAGTGAATGGTATTATGTACAGTTTTATTTCAAGAAAGTAATACCGGTACTTCCAGGGTGCATCCTGCTATTGATAGTGCACAACTGTGGCACAAGCAAGAATACTGCTAAGTGGAATGTGCTCCTCTTTAAAAAAGTTCTCAACAGCCAGAAATATTGACTCCACATCATACCTGTTTCTAGTCCCCTTGCAAATAACAATTCTTGAACCATGTTTTCATCTTTTATGAAGTGAACATAACCAAAAAGTGAAGATTTGTGGCCTTGTCTAGTAAAGTTGACTCATCCAATTGCAGAGGAAATTTTGTTGTCCTAATTATGTTGCGCAATGTGTCTTCCACATTCTCAGACATTTCATCTATTTGTCTTTGAGCGGAGATGTCGCTGAGCAGAATTAATTTTCTTGGTCTGGTGACTTATGCAAAACAGTCATCAGAACCTTTCTAAATGCTGACAGAATCAGTTCTTGTCCAATTGCATGGGGGTTTCCAGCTTTAGCAATGAACACTAAACTGTTGAAAGTAACACTCAAGCAACACACACTGTGGTGAACTACATATACCTGTCTGGACACGCCCCCCCCTGCTGACTGCTCCTGTGGCTCCTCCCACTGACCCCTGTATAAAGGCGATTGAGGTCTGAGCCCGGCCTCTCTGTCTCCAGGATGTAGTATGGTGGTCAACCACTGCTTGTTCCTTCTTCCAGTCAATAAAAGCCGATACCTCACCTTTACATCTCAGAGAGAGTTATTGATGGTGCATCAATTTTATTGACTGGAAGTTTTAAAACATGGAAACCGTTTTACGTCCAGAAAGATTGGATTTGGACCCCCAAGACCCTAAAGCAGCTCTTGCCTTTGAACTCTGGCTTGCATGCTTCCACTCATACTTGGAGGAGGTTCGTGCAACTGACCCCGCTGTTATGCATCGAATTCTCCTCTCGAGGGTCACCCCAAAAGTTTACTCATTTATCAGGGACCTGCCGACCTACGAAGGGGCACTGGACGCCCTCAAAAGACAGTACCTGCAGCCGGTGAACACCGTCTACGCAAGACATCGCTTAGCTACCCGACGGCAGCAGCCTGCAGAGTCGAGCGCCCAGTTTCTCCGAGCCCTACAGACACTCGTCCGAACTTGTGACTGCAAAACTCTCACGGCGGAACAGCATGCGGAGCTGCTAGTACGAGACGCATTTGTTACAGAAATTAGGTCAGTGTATGTGCGCCAACGGCTGCTGGAAAATGCCGATCTTACCTTACGCTCAGCGATCAAGACGGCCGACACGCTGGAGGCTGCTCTGCACAACGCTGACGCTGTCCAGCCGCGCGATTCCCCGCCGGTTCCGTGGACACCTCAGACCCCACCACCGCCGGTTCCCGCGAGCGAATTCGCCAACGCCGCTGCCAGTCGTGATTCCACGAACTCCCCGAATCCGACCACGGCTGCGGCCAGGCGAAAGCCCGAGCTGTGTTACTTCTGCGGACTCGAAAAGCACCTCCGAAAGCGCTACCTGGCCCGAGAAGTGACCTTTTCCAGCTGCGGGAAGAAGGGCCATTTTGCCAAGGTCTGTAAGTCTAAACCACGAGCAGGGTCGAGCAGCACTGCGTGTGAGACATGGGGGCCGCCATCTTGCATGCCCGGATGTGGGCGGCCATCTTTGTCGGCGTCAACATGCCCCACCCCCGACCCACCGGTGTTTACCGGGCACCAAGCCGGCAGTTCAACTCTGGCCACCGTAACCCTCGACCAAAGCGCCCCACACCAGCTTGCAAGGTCAATGATGGACATCCTGGTGGAGGGGCACAGGACTAGCTGCCTGTTTGACACGGGCAGCACTGAGAGTTTTATTGACCCGGACACAGTGCAATGCTGTGGACTCGTGACACGGCCGGTAAGTAAGAGGGTCACCATGGCTTCCGGGTCGCATTCCAGAGACATCCGGGTGGGTTGTGTAGCAACATTGGTGGTGCAGGGCACAGAATATCGGAACTTTGCGCTACTGGTCATGCCTCAACGGTGCGCACCTGTGCTATTGGGGCTGGATTGTCACATCTTGAAAGTGTGACAATGGCGTATGATGGGCCCCTCCCACCACTCACTGTCAGGAATCCTCAGTTTGGTGGGACTTCGCCATATACCCCGCTACTGACCACACACACACACCGAACCACATGTCCCGCCCAGCACCATGCCGACAGCTGCGCTACTGACACCACTTGCAGCCTCTCCACCCTCAAGATCCCTCCCCCACCGCTGTTCGCCAACCTGACCCCCGACTGTAAACCTGTAGCAACTAAGAGCAGGAGGTACAGCGCGGGGGACAGGGCCTTCATTCAGTCAGAGGTGCAGCGGCTGCTCGGGGAGGGGATCATTGAGCCAAGCACAAGCCCTTGGCGGTCCCAGGTGGTTGTTGTTCAGACTGGGCAGAAAAATAGGATGGTCGTGGACTATAGTCAAACCATCAATAGGTTCACGCAGCTTGACGCGTACCCCTTACCCCGCATCGCGGATATGGTCAACCAGATAGCTCAGTACAAGGTGTACTCGACAATAGATCTGAAATTCGCTTATCACCAGCTCCCCATCCGCCCAGAGGACCGCCCCTACACCGCCTTCGAGGCGGGCGGCAGGCTCTAACACTTCCTGCGCGTCTCATTTGGTGTCACAAATGGTGTCTCGGTGACTGGATGGTGGACCAGTGCCAACTGAAGGCCACATCTCCCTATCTGGATAACATCACCATCTGTGGTCACGACTGGCCGGATCACAACACCAACCTCCAACAATTTTTCCAAGTGGCCAAAGCCCTGAACCTTACTTATAACAGGGACAAGTGTGTGTTCGGAACCACCCGACTCGCTATCCTTGGGTAGGTCGTGGAAAATGGGGTCATTGGCCCTGATCCCGACCGTATGCACCCCCTGTTAGAACTCCTTCTTCCCACCACTCTCAAAGCCCTCAGACGGTGCCTGGGTTTTTTTCCAATTACGCCCAATGGGTCCCCCGTTACGCAGACAAGGCCCACTCCCTGGTCAAGTCTACCACTTTTCCCCTCTCTGCTGAGGCCTGCGCGGCCTTCAGCTGCATTAAAGGGGACATTATTAAAGCAACGATGCATGCGGTGGATGAGACCATTCCCTTCCAAGTAGAGAGTGATGCCTCCGATTTCGCGCTGGCTGCTACCCTCAATCAGGCAGGCAGGCCAGTAGCATTCTTTTCTCGTACCCTTCAAGGCTCTGAAATTCGGCCCTCCACGGTGGAGAAAGAAGCCCAGGCCATAGTGGAAGCTATTAGGCACTGGAGGCACTACTTCGCCGGCAAAAGGTTCACCTTGCTGACCGACCAGCGCTCAGTTGCGTTCATGTTCAGCAACCAACAGCGGGGCAAAATCAAAAATGATAAAATATTGCGGTGGAGAATAGAACTCTCCACCTACAATTATGATATCCTGTACCGGCCTGGAAGGCTCAATGAGTCCCCTGATGCCCTATCCCGGGGAACGTGTGCTAGCGCACAGCTCGACCGGCTATACGCCCTCCATGCAGATCTTTGCCACCCGGGGGTCACTCGATTTTACCATTTCGTGAAAGCCCGGAACCTGCCGTACTCCCTGGAGGACATCAGGACGATGACCAGGGACTGCCAAATCTGCGCTGAGTGCAAACCGCACTTCTACCGTCCTGAAACTGCACAACTTGTCAAGGCCACCCGCCCTTTTGAGTGACTGAGTGTTGACTTTAAGGGCCCCCTTCTCTCCACCGACCGCAATGTCTATTTTCTCAATATTATCGACGAGTACTCGCAGTTCCCCTTTGCCATCCCCTGCCCCGACACCACTACCACGTCCGTCATAAAAGCCCTGCGCCAGCTCTTCACTCTGTTCGGATATCCCTGCTATATCCACAGTGATAGAGGGTCCTCCTTTATGAGTGACGAGCTGCGCTGGTACCTGCTAGCTAGGGGCATTGCTACTAGTCGGACCACGAGTTATAATCCCCGGGGAAATGGACAGGTGGAGAGGGAGAATGCCACAGTGTGGAAGGCCACACTTTTAGCCCTTAAATCAAAAGGGTTGCCGGTCTCTCGATGGCAGGAGGTCCTCCCTGAGGCACTCCACTCTATCCGCCCCCTGTAATGTACGTCCATCAAAGCCACCCCTCACGAGCACCTATTCTCTTTTCCCAGGAAGTCTGTCACTGGGACCACCCTACCAGCTTGGCTGATGTCCCCAGGGCCAGTGCTGCTCCGGAAACATGTGAGGAGTAATAAATACTCCCCGCTGGTCGAGAGGGTTCACCTTCTACATGCGAACCCCCAGTATGCCTACGTGGTCTTACCTGATGGGCGGGAGGACACGGTCTCTGTCCGCGACCTGGTGCCCGCAGGAGCAGCAGACCACTACCCCGTACACTCCACGGTAACTATGAACCCTGTACCCGAGGTGACACCGCGCACACCAAGCCCTACACAGACTCCTCACGACACTCATATACCGGGCGTCTCGTATGCGTATATACCAGGCGCCTCGCACACGCGTGAGGGATCACTGACGCCTAGTGGGCTGACACCTCCAGTTAGGCTGGAACCAGCACAACTTCCATCTCCGGTGCAATCACCACCAGCACCTGTGCAATCACCACCAGCACCTGTGCAATCGCCACCTCCAGCACCTGTGCAATCACCACCACCGGCACCTGTGCAATCACCACCACCGGCATCTGTGCAATCACCACCACCGGCACCTGTGCAATCACCACCAGCACCTGTGCAATCACCACCGGCACCTGTGCAATCACCACCACCGGCATCTGTGCAATCACCACCTCCGGCACCTGTGCAATCAACACCACCGGCACCTGTGCAATCACCACCACCGGCACCTGTGCAATCACCACCACCAGCATCTGTGCAATCACCACCACCGGCACCTGTGCAATCACCACCTCCAGCACCTGTGCAATCACCACCACCGGCACCTGTGCAATCACCACCACCGGCACCTGTGCAATCAACACCACCGGCACCTGTGCAATCCCAGCCGGTGCTACGTAGCTCGCAGCGACAGATTCGACCACCTGATAGACTTAACCTGTAAATGAAAGAAACTTCGCCACATGGGGACTCTTTTTAAAACAAAGAGGGGGTGAATGTGGTGAACTACATATACCTGTCTGGACACGCCCCCTGCTGACTGCTCCTGTGGCTCCTCCCACTGACCCCTGTATAAAGGCGATTGAGGTCTGAGCCCGGCCTCTCTGTCTCCAGGATGTAGTATGGTGGTCAACCACTGCTTGTTCCTTCTTCCAGTCAATAAAAGCCGATACCTCGCCTTTACATCTCAGAGAGAGTTATTGATGGTGCATCACACACAAAATGCTGGTGGAACACAGCAAGCCAGGCAGCATCTATAGGAAGAAGTACAGTCGACATTTCAGGCCGAGACCCTTCGTCAGGACGAGTCCTAAGGATGCTGCCTGGCCTGCTGCGTTCCACCAGCATTTTGTGTGTGTTGCTTGAATTTCCAGCATCTGCAGATTTCCTCGTGTTTGTGAAGTAACACTCAAAACGGCTTTGTTACAAAGTGCTGGCAAACATGTTTTGAAGTGTTTCCTTTTCTCAACGTTTTTACAAAGTGACTAAAATCAAGCCAAGTTCTTGTTTGCTTTATCAGAGTGAATTCTCTTCAAATGTTCAAGAAGAGATGGTTTCATTACCTCATTTAAAAAAAACTTTTTCACTCAACAGGCACTGCTGCTGTTGGTTGCTTCATTCTGTTATAAATCCATATTTTAGATGCTCCACATTATACTGTCTAAACTACTTTTTCATTCGGTCTGTTCCTGCCCTTTGTGTTATGGATTTATGACCACAGTCAATCACCTTTTCTTTAAGCCCAATTTCAAGTGCTGTGATCAATAAAAGACAAGGTTGTGATGTCATAATAGCTCAGGCAACACCTGACTTTCTGCCTGAAGGTACAGAAAGTGGGGTAGCGGTATCTCGGTTGGGCGGTGGGCTAGAGAAGTACTGTTAAGACCATTCGAAAGGGAAGATTCTGAACTTCACTACATTGAAATGCCATATCCTAATTCACAGGAATTAAGTCACTGTGTGATTAAAGTTTGGGAATCGTGCTAGCTAACACTACACTGCAGTAGTGAGTGGCAAAAATGCACAATCTGGGCCCAGAAATACTATAACTTCTTTAGTCCATATTTCTCATACTATGCTAAAAACAGATGTGTCACATTGCTTTTCAATAACTATAACACACTTCCAGCAAAGTCTAAGAGAATGGTGGGCTATCAAGAGGTAAGGTGATCATTGAGACCAATTATGAGGTACTGAGGATCAAATTCTAATAACAAGTAATTCATATTTTAAATTAAGCTTGTAATCCTCTGCTTCCTCCCTTGTTATCAAGCATCCTCCACCACCACCCACTTTATTTTCATCGCTTCACACACGGTGGATGTCGATATACTCCACTTTGAGTATGACTGATCTACCACCATGCCTGGCTTTCTGTGGGCAAGCCAATTCTGAATCCATGCAGTCGAGTCTCCCTGAATCCCATGCATCCTGACTTACTGAATGAGCCTACCATGAAGAACCTTGTCAAACATCTTACTAAAGTCCACGTACACCGCATCCACTGCTCTACCCTCATCAACTTGTTTTGTCAAATGGTTGTCAAAAATAGATGGTTTGCCTGCAATGATTCCAAAATGTTTAATTAGTGGATAGAGAAAATTGGCTAATCCTGAGCTAGTGTAATAAGGGCAATTTTAAAATTATTATGGATGTAATGTTCTTATTGATACATATTAAAGAATTCATTTATCTGCTGAGTCATGGAAGTGTTTAAAATATAAAACCTTGCAAATAGTAGGGTGAAATGTTCAGAGCTCTAAATTAATACAAAAGCCATGGGGAACTTCATGGCAGGTACAACAGAAATTTGTAGTTGTGCTGAGGAATTAATGATTTGCCCTATTTCCTATTGATATATAAACGTGTTAATTATATTTGGTTTTGTTGCCATTACATTAACACTGTGAAGATGAGTGCAAACATTTTATCAAGACTATTCTTTCCAGTCTTTAGCCGGATGGCTGAAGCCTGGAATCCAGACACTGTGGGTTCTGCAGGCAAGTCCTGGAGATGGACTATCCATGAGTGGTGGGGTGGAGTTGGGAGAGAAGAAATAGGCTTGTTTTGTTGTCATTCTTTTGTTGCCTGTAGTGTCTGTCGAGCACTGTGGGCATGGTCTATTGGTGCTGGGATACACGGCTGAGGCAACACCCGTGGGCTGCTCCCATGCTTAGGTGTGTTAGTGGTTAACATAAAAGATGCATTTCACTGTATGTTGCCAGGTACATGTGACATTTTGCTAAGTCAATTAAGCATCCAGAATCAATGATAATGTGGGTTTCCAGATTTTATATTGCTTTAAAAATAAGAACCAGTAGGCAAGGAATTAAATATCTTTTTTCTCCAGCCTCAGCCTTAAACGTCAACTGTACTCTTTTCCATAGATACTGCCTGGCCTACTAAGTTCCTCCAACATAGAAACACAGAAAACCTACAGCACAATACAGGCCCTTTGGCCCACAAAGCTGTGCTGAAGATGTCCTTACCTTAGAAATTACCTAGGGTTACCGATAGCCCTATGTGCAGGAGTCTCTTAAAAGACCCTATTGTATCCACCTCCACCATTGTTGCCGGCAGCCCATGTCACGCACTCACCACTCTCTGAGTAAAAATCTTACCGCTGACATCTCCTCTGTACCATCTTCCAAGCACATTAAAACTGTGCCCTCTCGTGCTAGCCATTTCAGCCCTGGGAAAAAGCCTCTGACTATCCACACAATCAATGCGTCTCATCATTTTATACACCTCTATCTAGTCACCCCTCATCCTCCATCACTCCAAGGAAAAAAGGCAAAGTTCGCTTAACCTATTATCATAAGGCATGCTCCCCAATCCAGGCAACATCCTTGTAAATCTCCTCTGCACCCTTCCTATAGTGAGGCAACCAGAACTGAGCACAGTTCTCCAAGTAGGGTCTGACCATGGTCCCATATATCTGCAATATTACCTCTCAACTCCTAAACTCAATCCCACAATTGATGAAGGCCAATGCACCATCTGCTTTCTTAACCACAGAGTCAACCTGTGCAGCTGCTTTGAGCATCCTATGGACTCAGACCCCAAGATCCCTCTGATCCTCCACACTGCCAAGAGTTTTACCATTAATACTATATTCTGCCATCATATTTGACCTACCAAAATGAACCACCTCACACCTATCTGGGTAGAAATCCATCTGCCACTTCTCAGCCCAGTTTTGCATCTTATCAATGTCCCACTCTAACCTCTGACAGCCCTTCATACTATCCACAACATCCCCCAACCTTTGTAGCATCAGAAAATGTACGAACCCATCCCTCCACTTCTTCATCCAGGTCATTTATAAAAATCACAAAGAGCAGGGGTCCCAGAACAGATCCCTGAGGCACACTACTGGTCACTGACATCCATGCAGAATATGACCTGTCTACAACCACTCTTGCCTTCTGTGGGCAAGCCAGTTCTGGATCCACAAAGCAATGTTTTCTGGATCTCATGCTTCCTTACTTTCTCAATAAGCCTTGCATGGGGTACCTTGTCAAATGCCTTGCTGAAATCCATATACACTACATCTACTGCTCTGCCTTCATCAATGTGTTTAGTCACATCCTCAGAAAATTCAATCAGGCTCATAAGGCAGGACCTTCCTTTCACAAAGCCATGCTGACTATTCCTAATTATATTATGCTTCTCCAAATTTTCATAAATCCTGCCTCTCAGGATCTTCTCCATCAGCTTACCAACCATTAAAGTAAGACTCAGTGGTCTACAATTTCCTGGGCTATCTCTACTCCCTTTCTTGAATAAGGGAACAACATCTGCAATCCTCCAATCTTCCGGAACCTCCCATCCCCAAAGATCATCGGCAGTGGCTCAGCAATCTCCTTCTTCGCCTCCCGCAGTAGCCTGGGTTACATCTCATCCGGTCCTGGTGACTTATCCAACTTGATGCTTTCTAAAAGCTCCAGCACATCCTCTTTCTTAATATCTACATGCTCAAGCTTTTCAGTCCACCGTAAGTCATCCCTACAATCGCCAAGATCCTTTTCCATAGTGAACACTGAAGCAAAGCACTCATTAAGCACCTCTGCTATCTCCTCCAGTTCCATTCGTCTTGTGTATGTTGCTCAGGTTTTCTAAATTGATGCTTGAATAGCAAATTCTCTGAATAAGTAAAATGTACTTGGCACGTCCTACAGTTCTTTTGAATTTTCTCTGCGTCCTCAAGACTACAGCGACTCAAAACAAACACTTAACCCTCATGAAATGCGACTGCAGCTGATGAGCAGGATGAAGGAAATCAAAATGAGCAAATGCTGCTTGGCTGTTGTGAGATAGCTCATATAAAGCACATCAGGACACAATATCAGAAGTAGTAGCTCGACCATTTAGTCAGTTGCTGATTTATTTAGTCGCTGCGTCCTGATGAATGATTTTTGTTTTAAGCTGTGAAAAGAAGTTCTTTGCCAAATGAAGTGCAGGATTCAAGCCCAATCGCAAACTCTGAAATGTTTTCCTCGGGTATTCATTCATCCTCATGTGAAGTAAAAAGGTCAGCTGTCACCCATGATTCTTCCTTCTACGTTAGTATGCACCTCCACATCACCATCATGAGACCCTCGGTATCTGGGCAACAAATGACATTATTTTGCCAATTATAAACAATCCCATTTTGTACATTTCAATTACTTCATAGCTCTAGTTACACCGGTTAAGCAGCAAGGATGTTTGTAGATTAATGCAAATATGCTATTAAATGTATCTTAACTGATGGTTTTCTGAAAGCACCACATTTTTTGAATCTCATGTGGTAGAACCTTGTAAATCTGCCACTTAGTTACATAATCATAAAAGTCCACATCAATAGTGTTCAAAGTCATTTCTCACTAGGAAACAGAAAACAATCACCTAAGGCTCAGAAGTATTTTGTACTTCTAAGTTCCAAGGAGGGGTTGCACCTCTGGTGGTGGACTTGTCATGCTCTGCCCAGTGGTAGCTCATCCACATTTGGTTCCCACTTACCACCCAGCTCTCACCCCTGGCTCCAAGTAACTGTTTGCATTCAACAGTGGCCGCACCGAGGTATACTGCTCCAACAAGTGGGCTAAAGCAGGCGAGGCTACCTGGGAACCTCCAACACCGGTGTGATAGGGTATGTTTTGAGGCTGTGAGAGTGGTACTTCCCCAGTCCGATGGCTTTTTTACCAATAAACTCCTTCCACACAGGAGTTGTTTTCCAGAACAATGGACTACACTTTATTGAGGAGCAGTTTCAGTCATTCCTGAAAACTAATGCAATAAGATATATCACATTTGCACCACACCACCAAGCTACAAATGGTTTGGCAGAAAGGTTTGTCCAGAGTCGAAAGAACGCACTGTGAGCAAAGTCAGCAGGACACTGACATTGAATACGAAGCTCACCAATATTCCTCCTTGCATATCACAATTCACAACACTCAACAACCAACAACTCGCCAGCTATGATTGTAGACTTCAGGAAGGGAAAGACGAGAGTACATGAACCAATCCCCATAGTGGGATCAGAAGTGGAGGCAATGAGCGATTTCAAGAAAGCGCATCAATGAGTGAGCAGGACTGCACAGAACATCCTCAGGACACAACTACCAGACAGGGACACCATCTGCAACTCATGCTGTCTACGGTGGGCTGGCAGCATGGTGATATGCTCACACACCCCACCCCCCCCACCCCAGAAATTACCCGATCAATATCCTATCACCCAGCAGGAGATACAGAAACATCTCTGTACTGACATCCAGACTGAAAACTGGCTTTTTCCCCAGGGCTGTCGTGCAAGTGAGCAATGCCCCCCTCCCCCCATCCACCCATAGTCCATAGGCACTATGGACAATCTCGAAATGGGCATGTGCAATATTTGAGATTAGATGGGACAGCTTCCTTCTTTTGATTTCAAAGTGGGTATGAACTTGAATGAAGCGGCCACTGTTTCTTTTAATTGTAATGTCATTTGTTTTTAATTCAGATGTAACTTAGATGTCATTCTAAATAACTCGAACATTATTTTAAATGTAGTCATTGTGTTTTTAGTACCGTAGATGTCGGATTATAAGCCGCTACTTTTTTCCCACATTTTGAACAGCTTTGAACACTGCGGCCTTTACTACGGTGCGGCTAATGCATGATTTTTTTTCATGCCGCCAAAAACATTTTGCCTCGTAACAGTAGACCAATAAAATTGATGAGTAGTTCACAGAGGTCCAATGAAATTGTACGATAAATCAAGCACACTTTCACAATTAAATTATTGTAAATCAGTCATTTGTACTCACCCTCATCAACATGGAAAACACTCGAAGAAAAGCATTGTGCTGCCTTTATGGCAGTTATTTAGTTTATAATATTTTCGCTTAGTAATTCATTTGTTAGTAATTTCTAGTTAAAGTTAGAAGAGTTTTAACTATATTTGTTTTCTGTACTACATCGCGGGATGCTATGACGTCACACCCGGTTTCGCCACGTCTTGTGGGAAAAATGCCGTTTGCGATAAACGGGAAGGCGGGGGTGAGCGCATTACGCGAGCAGCATTAGATCTGAGCGAACGCTGCTTTTAAGTTAAAGGCGATCAATAACTTTTCCTGGTAGGCTGCAGTATATATATTTTTTACCAGTCGTTAGGAGATATTGGAATGTTGTTCAGTAAAAAAGTATACGCAACGTATATTTAAAAGTAGCCGCGTTACAGGCACGGTTCGAAAAAAAGCATTTGCAATATGTATTTGTTTATGTTACCATATGGATTTAATTAAAAGTTAAAAAATCCTCACGTGTAATATCTTTCTGTGTAAATATCTCATATTACAACGTGGGACACCTGCGGCCGAAAATCCGGTGCGGCCTAAAATCCGGTGCGGCCTGTACAAGTACAAAATTGATTTTATTTCTAAAATTAGAGCCAGCGGCTTTTAATCAGGTGCGCTCTGTAGTGCGAAATCTACGGTAATCGAATTGTCACAATGTTATTTTGTACTGAATGGAGTAACACTGCTATTTCATTGACCTGAGCAATGACAACAAAGCTCTGAAAAGAAGAGATAACACACAATTTCAGTACAGATCCAGGACTGTTTTCTCCTCCCATTTCACACAGGACCAGATAGAGTTCATTAACAATGAGTGGCTGAATACTACCCACAACTATCTAACAGACAAAAAGGACAAAACATAAAGTGGGCAGGGAAAGAAAGCCCAGATAGTTCTCAGCTCTCTCTTTCCATGTCTCTTAATCACAAATCTGCACTTTACCCAATCAACACCAAGACTTTACTAAATCCGGGTCCATGTGACTGCAAGGCTGGTGAAACACATGTTCACAATGAGAAAAATATCCTGTCCACTCATTGTAGCATACAGGATTTTGTTCTTATTGTCTTGTTGTCCAAGCTTATCTTTTAGTTACACACCTAAAATGTAAGTTTTGGCTTTTCTGCAATTTTAAGATTAACAAGATTATAAGATCTCTGCATATCACAAAAGCTTTTCTTTGTACCTTATCTTGCCATTGAAGCAGCTTGTCATTCTGGAGATCTGGAATCAGGGTAACATGCTATCATAATTTCTTAAAACTCGTTGTGAAATGTCCCATTCGCTTGGTCCTTCAATTTGCTGTTTGTAGTCCACTTTTACAAAATCTCTTCCCAGTCTTTTAAGATTGGTGCTCATCTAGGCACTCAGATAGTCCTAAATCTTGCTCCTGACATGCCTGGTGGATGGTTCACAGCTTTTTGTAGACAGAACATACCTGTGGAGTAATTTATTACTCACACAGTCATAATCATAACTCTGCAATTGTCCCACAGATATGTTTATGGCAGTGTAACTAATAAATTGATTTAATTTCATCAGAGGCAATAAATTTTATTATTTTTACTTGTAGAGTTATATGCAAAGTCGAAATGTTGCTGTCAAAGACATTCCATTCATTAATCACCAATTTGTTTAACTTTAAATGGACATCATTTGGAAAATGAAAAAGTTAACACCCTTGGGATATAAAGCAGAGTGACAGCACATTATTCTGTTCCTTGTTAAGCAGTGAAAAGCTTCTGGAACTAAATGAGATCCAACAAATAAAGAGTTTAAGAACTTGTCTGCAAACATCATGCTTAGCATTGTTTTATAGTTTGGAATTCACTCGTAATCACTCAGAGATTTGGACATAACACTCTTGGGGTTATTCATTACTTTACAAATCAAAATGCATAGAGATTTTCCTGAAATTTCAGAGAATAATCAAATTTTGATTGCAATTAAAATAAGTTTACGTACCTATTAAAGCATAAAAATATCATTCAAACTGAAATGGGGAATTTAATGAAACTTTTCAACTCCATAACAAGTTATTTTAAATAATTAACAAAAATGACTAAGGGTAACACCACAGCAGTGTAGCAGCTAGAACAACACTTTTACAGCAACACGTACAACAAGCTGGAGGAACTCAGCAGGTTGGGCAGCATCCGTGGAAACGAGCAGTCAACATTTCGGGCTGAGACCCTTCGTCAGGACAACTCAGGGCATCAGAGTTCAGAGTTCAGTCCCAGCAGCCTCTATAAGGAGTTTGCACGTCCTCCCCAAAGAATGTATGGGATTCCTCCAGATGTTCAGCTTTCCTACTGTCAGAAACGAGCCACGCTCCCGAATAATGGCTTCAAGACAAATTCAAGGAAACAAAGTTTATTAACAGTTCTGCAGAGCTGGGTGCCTTCAGAGACGGGAACCCTGAACCTTACAGGGCAGCAGGTTTTATCCTTCTTCCTTACCCCTCCCCTCCCTGACTCGGGAGGTACACAGTCTTAGATTCAGTGTTTTCCCATTCCATATTTGGAGTTGTTTTTTACACATTTCTGTAAAACAATAGTCCATATCTCAGGACTTCAATGATTACAATCTTCGCATATCTGCTCTGTTTTCCACAAGCAGTTAATCTTGTCAGGTGCTTCTGCATTCCTGCTTATCAGACATAATTAAATCACATTTGTTTACTGACTTTAACCCTCTTCCAAGCCCACGCACATCTTAATTTACTTCAACTCTCACACCTACCATAGTCCAAATATGTATCAGTTAGTAGGTTTTTTAAAAAAAAATTTTTTATTAGTTTTTCAAAACATTTTACAAAATTAAAAACCCCAAATCCCAGTGAGGAGCATTAATACAGAGCAAGGTTAAGCATACAATAACAATATGCTACAAAGGAAGAGAATTTAACAAAAAAGCACCTAAATTAAAGACAAGTGAGCTTAGTGTCCTCCCCAAACCCCACAACACAAGAAAAAAAACAACAATTCCAGACCAACCACCACACAATATAGAGAGTATAAGTCCGGACAGTCAAACTCCCAGACTGTGAATACACTTAGCAACAGAGGATAATAATGCCTACTACCAGAAAAAACAAAGGGAGCTGAAAGCAAGGGACTGAAAAGAAAAAAAACCCTAGTCAAGAGGAAGGTTATGAAAGTACTCGATAAAAGGCCCCCAGACCTTATGGAACTTTAAATCCGAATTGAGAACTGAATAATGAATTTTTTCGAGGTCCAAGCAGGCCATAATGTCGTTAAGCCATTGCGCATGAGTGGGCAGGGCAACATCTCTCCATCTAAGGAGGATCAAGCGTCTCGCCAGGAGAGAGGCAAAGGATAGTATTCGGCATTTGGTCGGACCCAGACATAAATCTGTCTCGCCCCAAAAACCGAACAGAGCAATTAAGGGGTTAGGTTCTAGGTGCTGATTCAGAATACCCGATAGTGTAGTGAAGACATCTTTCCAGAATTTCTCCAAGCTAGGACAGAACCAGTACATATGGATGAGAGAGGCCACGCCCCTCTTGCATTTATCACAGAGCGGACTAATGCCAGGGTAGAATCGAGATAGTTTAGATTTAGACATATGAGCTCTATGAACAATCTTAAACTGTAAGAGACAATGGCGAGCACAAAGAGAGGTTGAGTTAACCGATTTGAGAACTGAGTCCCAGCTCTCCTCAGATAAGGAGATATTTAAATCCTGCTCCCAGGCCATTTTAATTTTATCCATAGGGGCCCGTCGTAAGGCTGCTAGTTTATCTTGGATAATTGAAATTAAACCTTTACCTAGTGGATTAATGGAGAGAAATAGGTCCATAGCATTTTTCGCAGGCATTTCAGGAAAGTTAGGAATTAAGGGAGCAGTAAAGTGTCAGATTTGGAGATATCTGAAAAAGTGAGCGTTAGGCAGGTTGAACTTAACAGAGAGCTGTTGAAAAGAAGCGAAGCGGTTATCAATGTAGAGATCTTCAAAATGTCTAATGCCCTTCCTGTACCAAACATGGAATGCTGAATCGAACATGATAGGTAAAAAAAGGTGATTATGTGTGACAGGGCTAGAAATGGAAAACCACTGGAAACCATAGCATTTCCTGAACTGAGCCCATATACGCAAAGTGTGTCTAACCAGAGGATTAGCTATTGATCTGGGCAGACTGCTAGGGAGTGCAGAGCCAAGAAGTGCAGATATAGATAATTCTTTAGTGGAGCTCAACTCCATTGCCACCCAGTTAGGGCACTCAGGTTGACCGTGGAAGAAAGACCAGAAGGCAGCACAACGTATATTAGCTGCCCAGTAATATAAGCGAAAGTTAGGTAAAGCCATGCCACCCTCTTTTTTAGATTTTTGGAGGTGGATTTTATTAATTCTAGAGCGCTTATTCTGCCACAGATATGACAAAATAATAGAGTCTAATGAATCAAAAAAAGATTTAGGAATAAAAATTGGGATAGATTGAAATAAGTATAAAAATTTGGGGAGAACATACATTTTGACAACATTGATACGACCTACCAAGGACATAGATAGAGGTGACCATTGTACCAGATTCTGTTTTGTAGCATATGAAAGATTGACAAAGTTTTCACGAAAGAGATCTTTAAACTTCCTTGTGACTGTAATTCCAAGATAAGTAAATTGATTATGGACTACTTTAAAAGGGAGATCACGAAATATTAGTTCTTGTGCTTCTTTATTAATTGGGAAAAGTTCACTCTTATGTAAGTTGAGTTTATAGCCAGAGATCTGGCTAAACTGGTCAAGAAGTGAAAACATTAGAGGTAAGGATGTAGACGGATATGAGAGAAAGAGTAGTAAGTCATCAGCATAGAGAGAGACTTTATGCTCAACACCCCCTCTCCAAATCCCGGTCAGTTCAGGACATTTTCGAGATGCTATCGCCAGAGGTTCTATAGCCAAATCAAAGAGAAAGGGACTTAAGGGGCATCCCTGACGGGTGCCACGTTTGAGATTGAATACTTGGGATTTCTGAAAGTTAGTTAGAACAGAAGCAGTAGGACACAGGTACAGCAATTGGATCCAAGAGATGAAACTTTGGCCGAGGTCAAATTTTTCTAAGACTGCAAAAAGGTAGTTCCACTCTATACGATCAAATGCTTTCTCCACATCAAGGGAGATAACACATTCAGGAGTCCCAGTTGGAACTGAGTATAAAATATTAAATAGACGCCGAATGTTAAAAAAAGGGAGATGGTTTTTAATAAAGCCTGTTTGGTCATCAGAGATAATGGAGGGAATAACGGTTTCTAATCTATGAGCCAACACTTTAGCTAAGATCTTTACATCAACATTGAGCAGAGAGATCGGCCTGTATGAGGAACACTCTGTTGGGTCTTTGCCCTTTTTTAAAAGAAGAATAATAGATGCCTCATTGAAAGAGGGTGGCAATTTGCCATAGTTAAATGAGTCAGATAATACTGAAAGTAACTGAGGAGAAAGAAGTGAGGAGAATGATTTATAAAATTCTACAGGGAACCCATCAGGTCCAGGAGATTTCCCTGAGGACAGTGCAGAAATTGCAGAAGATATTTCTTCTAGTGATATAGGCGCATTAAGTTTGGCTTTGAAATCAGATGAAAGTGAGGGGATATTCAGATTCTGTAAAAATTGATCCACAGAGATATTGTCATTCAGGGATTCAGAGGAATAAAGCCGAGAATAAAAATTTTTAAATGCGTCATTAATTTCTAAATGATTCGATGTAAAGTCTCCGTTCTCCTTCCGGATCTTTGTAATATGTTGTTTGGCTTTAGAACACCTCAGCTGATTGGCTAGGAATTTACCAGACTTATCCCCATGAATGTAAAAGCGGCTCTTGCTTTCGAGAAGTTGGCGTTCGACAGGTTGAGTGGACAGAAGGTTAAATTTAGTTTGGAGTTCAACGCGCTTCTTGTATAATTCAGGGTTCTTAGTTTGGGCATATAATTGATCCACATCTTTGATCTGGTTAATGAGGTCTGCTCGATCTGCACGGTATCTTCTATTGAGATTTGCTGTGTAAGAGATTATTTGACCCCTCAAATATGCTTTCATGGCATCCCAGACAATCTGGGATGGCACTTCAGGTGATGTATTAGTGTTAAAGTAGAAGATTATCTGGTCTTTAATAAATTTTACGAAATCATCATCTGATAATAAAGTTGAATCGAACCGCCAGTGTTTGTTCCTCTGAGGGAGACCAGGAAAGTTCAGAGAGAGGGTAATTGGGGCATGGTCAGAAATCAGTATACTCTGATAGTCACAAGTGTGGGCAAATGGGATAAGTTGGTTATCGAGTAGGAAATAGTCAATTCTAGTGAAGGTATGGTGAACATGTGAGAAAAAGGAATAATCTCTCTCCGTAGGATGGAGGAAACGCCATATATCAGAGATACCAAAATTAGAGAGAAACGACTAAATAGCTAAGGCAGATTTAGTAGGTGGTCTGGTAACAGAGGACGATCGGTCCAGTTTAGGATCCAACCAACAGTTAAAGTCACCACCCAATATAAGAGAGTATGAGTTTAAGTCTGGTAGTGAGGAAAAAAACCGTTCAAAAAAGTTAACATCATCAAAGTTGGGGGCATACAGGTTTGCTAGTGCAACTTTAGTGTTATATAGTTTACCAGAAACAATAATAAAATGGCCATTTGTATCAGATATTTTATTATGGAGTTCAAAAGGAATATTTGAGTTAATAAGAATGGAGACTCCCCTAGCTTTAGCGGCAAAGGATGAATGAAAATGCTGACCCGCCCACTTGGACAGAAGCCGGGAGTTATCAAAACAACGAATATGAGTTTCTTGGAGGAAAGCAATGTCAGCTTTGAGTTGTTTAATATGTGAGAATACCTTCCTCCTTTTAACAGGGTGGTTCAGTCCCTTTACATTCCAGCTCACAAATTTAAGTGCACTAGCCATTATCAATTACTAATGCATAAAAGGCAGCAGGCATATAAAAAATCAAGCGGTACAATAGCAGTCTGGGAGCAGAGATGTAAACATAGATTCGTAAGGTCAAAATATAAACATGTCCTAAACAATAAAGAAATGTTGGAACTGGAAAATCCACCCCACCCACACAACCCAAAACTAGACGGCTACCAAAACAAGTAGCTAGCTCTACCAAAAAAATTAACCCAAATACAACTTCCAGATCTGTGTCATTGACAGCAGTTCCATATAAATGCTATAACAAACAGTAACTAGTTTATGCACTAGAAAACATAACTACAGATTAGAACACCTTCTGCCGAGATATACAACTTAATACAGAGAAAATCGGAAGAAAACCAAAACTAACCTACCCGCGAAATATTATAGAAGAATAAAGTAAGAGAAGGGGAGAAAAAAGGTAAGAAGGAAATAGAAAAAAAGAGGAAGGGGAAAATTATAAATTCAAGACGGGTATTTATCAACCGTTTACCGAGAAGGGAGAAAAAAAATTCAGAGAATGGAAAAAAAAGGGGGGTGAAGAAAAGAAAAAGATAAAATAAATAAATATTTAAAACAGAGGAAAAATAAATCAGCAGTTGAACTGTGAACCAACAAACAGGGAGGCCTTCACTAAAGACTTCAAACCTCCAAAACATGTTAGAATTAGTTGTAGAACTCTGTAGGTAAAGTTATACAGAGGTAAAAATAGATTACACACACACCAAATCCCGGAAGAGATTGTCAACAGCCTTTAGAGTTTCAGTGAATAATGTCTGAGTGATTCAAGTGAATTCCGAGTCCAGAGAAAGTAATTTTACTATGAGGAGTACTTATCCACCATTTTAGGAGGTCCGATCAGATTCCGAAGATGACTGAATAGCCGGAAGACTTGCCACAAATGCTTCAGCTTCCCTCGCTGATTTGAACCACTTGAATTCCCCGGTATTAAACTTGATTCTTAGGTCAGCAAGATTACGAAAGGAAGGTTTGAAACCACAATCAAAAAGCACTTTCATTACGCCTTTATACTCAGCACGCATCTTTAAGGTCTGGGGTGCAAAATCTTCCACAAAGCGAATGGTTGTATCCTGGAAAGAAAAAGAGCCTCTGCCACGTGCCTCCACAATCAGACTGTGTTTTACCTGGTATTGATGGAAACACAAGATTACTGGTCGCGGGCGGGAGCCCAGAATTCCAGGGGGGACGTTAACTCTGTGTGCCCGTTCGAGCTCGGGCGGCTTCAGAAGCAGATCCTTCCCAAATATCTCACAGAGAAACTCAGCGAAAAACTTCACGGTTGACCCCTTCTCAGTTGCCTCTGGTAATCCCAGAATTCTGATATTGCAGCGTCTGCTGCGATTTTCGAGATCCACCATTTTGGAAAGAAGTTTATTAGATTTTTCCTCTAAGCTGGAACAGAGAGTCTCCAAGTATCGAACCCGACTTTCTAAAGCTTCAGAAGTCGAATCGATGCGAGATAAGTGTTCAGCATGTTTGTCCACTTTATCGTTGATCCGATCCAGTTTCTCTTCTAACTGTTTGAAAGCGGTTTTAATTTCCTTTAAGATTTCATCTCGGAGATTTTCAAGCGCCTCCATCGTCACGTCCGACGAGGTCGTAGTTTCTTTTCTCCCGGATTTAGAACTCTTGCTAGACATTGTAGGTTAGATATATTCACAGGCAAGTAAGAGATACCGAAATAATTCCTAACTAAGCTTTATAAAATGGAGACATTTAGTGCAAAGGTAGCGACAGTAACGGAACAAAAGTTCGGAACAGCTAAGCAATCGCCATCTTACCGGAAGTAGTTAGTAGGTTAATTGGTCATTGTAAATTGCCCTGTGATTAGGCTAGGATTAAATTGGTGGGTTGCTGACGGTGTGACTCGAAGGGCCTATTCCACTCTGTATCACTAAATAAATAAATAATATCGTACACAGTATAGGGAAACATTGAAATAAATCTAGGATTTTCAGAAAATCAAAGGTAATTTCATTAAATACATATCTTCTAAATTTTCACGGAAATACGAAGATGTATAATTTTAAGATGATTGGATAAAAATATAGGGGTGATGTCAGAGGTAAGTTTTTCGCACAGAGAGTGGAAGTAGGTGGAACACATTTGCAGGAGTGGTGGTAGAAACAGGAACATTAGTGACATTTAAGACACTCTTAGATTGACACATGGATGACGGAAAACTTGAGCGCTATGTTGGAGGGAAGGGTTAGATTGATCTTAGAACAGGTTAAAAAGTCGGCAGCCTTGTGGGCCAAAGCGCCTGTACAGTGCTGTAATGTTCGTAGGACAATAAAGTTTTTATAGAGCTTCTGGATAAGAAGTGGTAATTTTTATCACTTATCCTCAAAGAACCAATGATAAATCTACTTATCCTCTACATGAGAAGTTCTCAAAAGTGTTCTGAGTGAAAAAGATTCATAAACTTCTCCAAGCTTCAACACATACCCAAATATTGAATGTCCTCTATGGATTAGAATAATATGCCATTTAATGATCACAACCCTGCTCACTGAGGCATATGATGCACCAAACAAGATCACAAGTGGAGTTGCAGCACAGATTTCTGGGCAAGGGACAGCTATGGGAAGTGGCAGCGTTCAGGATACAGTCTGTGGGGCTGTCTTGAAAATATCTCTTCATCGAGATGTGTAAGAGGCAGTTTAAACAAATGGTAAAATGTTTTAAGTGATTAAGGCCTACTGTAAAATATTCCTCAATGTTTTAAATTCTTTGCTGCAATGAAGCTGTGTTGTTAAAATTCTTAAAATAAATGTTTGTTTGCATGACGTAAGATCGAGTATGATTGTCACTGAAACGCAAACAGTGCTAACTTCGAATAATGTGCTGAAAGTGAACCGTGCTTAACACTTACCATGAATGTCAGTGCAATAAATTAAATTGTGGTACTATGCTGGAAGCAGACCAATAGCCAGTGGCAGAAGAAAAATGCTCAGTCTATCAAGAACACACAATTGCAGCATGGAACTTGGAACTAGTACATTAAGGGCAGAATACCAATGAAGAGATAGAACAACCAAACAGCTGAAATATCCAATAGGCTCCGTTAGTGACCTCAATGGCGTTTCTCACAGAATGCTCGACGACAAGCTTGAGGATTCAATTCAATAAGCGCAATGAAGAAACAGTCAATTTGCAGAAGGGTAAGTGCTAGCAATGAACAAAACCTTCAACAGATCTTTGAAATGACTGCAGCATTTTGTTGCAGGCATTTTGATTTCCTTTAAATTAAATCTCGAAAGTAAAAGTCATGAATTGGAATACCTTATATCTATATCAAATTCTTTCTCAATCTCTGCGCAATACCACACAACCTCTTATGTTTATTGTTGTCTCTCTGAACCTGTTGCACATGTTGTTTTTCTTTTCTAATCCTACATAATGCCATTAACAAATTAGCAGCATCTTCCACCACAGTGTTAGCAGACCTGTTCACAAGGGTTCTGATGAGCCCTGACTTGGGGCTTGCTTTGATGAATCAGAACCTGTGGGCAAGTTTGCTAGAGCTGCTGGGGAGGGTTAAAGTAATTTGGCAAGGGGATGGGTACCAGAGTGATAGGGCTGAGGATAGGGCAGTTGGTATACAAATAGAGCGATGTGTAGTGATACTGTGAGGAAGGACGGGTAGGTGATAGGACAAAATTGCAGTCGCTGTGATGAGCCGAAGTGTAAAATTGAAAAGAGTGAGGAATACAAGATTGAAGGTGTTATACCTGAATGACGCAATATACTGAATGAGGTAGATGATCTTGTAGCACAGTTGGAGATTGATTGTGGGCATCATTGAATTGTGGCTGAAAGAAGATCATAGTTGGGAGCTTAACATCCAAGGATAGGCATTGTATTGAAAGGTGTGTAGCTGGGTGCGGGGGGGGGGGGGGGGGGGCGGGGAGTGGTAAGGTGGCTCTGTTGGTAAAAAATTAAATCAAATTCTAAGGAAGAGGTGAGATAGGATCAGAAGTTGTAGCATCTTTATGGGTGGAGTTAAGGAATTGCAAGGGGTAAAAGAACCCTAATGGGAGTTATATGCAAGCCACCAAACAGTGGCCAGGATGAGGGATGCAAATTACAATGGGAGACAGTAAAGGCACGTAAAAAGACCAATGTTATGATCGTCATTAGGGGATTTCAATACGTAGGTAGATTAGGAAAATCAGGTTGATGCTGGATCCCAAGAAAAGGAATTTATAGAATGCCTACGAGATGTTTTTATTGAGCAGCTTGTGGTTGAACCTACTAGAAAGAAAGGAAATTCTGGATTGGGTGTTGAGTAATGAACCAGATTTGACTAGAGAGCTTAAGGTAAAGGGAACCTTAGGAGTGTGATGATAATATGATAGAATTCACTCTGCGGTTTAAGAAGAAGCAGCTAAAATCAGATGTATCAGTATTACAATGGAGTAAAGGAAGTTATAGAGGTATGAGAGAAGAGCTGGCTAAAGTTGATTGGAAGAGGTAACTAGCAGGGATGATGGCAGAACAACAATGACTGGAGCTTCTGGGGTCAATTCAGAAGGCACAGGATAGATATATCCCAAAGATGAATAAGTATTCTAAAGGCAGGATAAAACAACCATGGCTGACAAGGGAAGTCACAGACAGCATAAAAACAAAAGACGGCACATAATATAACAAAAATTAGTGGGAAGTTAAAGTATTGGGAAGCTTTTAAAAGTCAACAGAAGGCAGCTAAACAGCCATAAAGAGAGAAAAGATGAAATATGAAGGCAAAGCAAAAAAAAAGAGGATATCAAAATTTGTTCTCAGATATGTAAAGAGAGAAGCAAAGGTGGATATCAGACTACTGGAAAATGATACTGGAGAGTAGAAATTGAGGACAAAGAAATGGCAGTCAAGCTTAGTAAGTATTTTGTGTCCATTTTCACTGTGGAAGACTAGCAGTGTACCAGAAATTTGAGAGGGTCGGTGGGTAGAAGTGAGTGCCATTGCCTTTACTAAAAGGAATGTGTTTGGGAAGCTGAAAGGTCTGAAGGTAGATGAGTCACCTGGACCAGATGGACTACACACCAGGGTTTTCAAAGAGGTGGCTGAAGAGATTATGGAGGCATTATTAATCACCTTAACAAGAATCACTACATTCTGGATTGGCTCTGGAGAACTGAAAATTGCAAATGTCATTCCACTTGTCAAGCAATGAGGGAGACAGAAGAAAGGAAACTATAGGCCAGTTAGCCTGACCTCTGTGGATGGGAAGATGTTGGAGTCAACTGTTAAGGATGAGGTCTAAGGGCACTTGGAGGCACATGATAAAATACGCCAGAGTCAGCATAGTTTTCTAAATGGGAAATCTTGCCTGACAGTGACAGTTAGGAGGCAAAAGTGGGAATAAATGAGGCCTTTACTGACTGACTGCCAGTGTCGTGGTTTCTCGTGCCCCACAAACGACCAGGAGACGCAGAAGATTCTTCAAGAAGTATTAAACTTTAATTTGCAAATCAAAGCTGAGACAGTCAGTGAGCTAGTCGCTGATTGCCCACCGATCCTTGTACATAGCATTTTTTACAGCAATCTCCTGGTTTAGTTGCATTAGATAGATAGATAGATAGATAGATAGATAGATAGATAGATAGATAGATAGATAGATAGATAGATAGATAGATAGATAAATACTTTATTCATCCCCATGGGGAAATTCAACTTTTTTTCCAATGTCCCATACACTTGTTGTAGCAAAACTAATTACATACAATACTTAACTCAGTAAAAAATATGATATGCATCTAAATCACTATCTCAAAAAGCATTAATAATAGCTTTTAAAAAGTTCTTAAGTCCTGGCGGTTGAATTGTAAAGCCTAATGGCATTGGGGAGTATTGACCTCTTCATCCTGTCTGAGGAGCATTGCATCGATAGTAACCTGTCGCTGAAACTGCTTCTCTGTCTCTGGATGGTGCTATGTAGAGGATGTTCAGAGTTTTCCATAATTGACCGTAGCCTACTCAGCGCCCTTCGCTCAGCTACCGATGTTAAACTCTCCAGTACTTTGCCCACGACAGAGCCCGCCTTCCTTACCAGCTTATTAAGACGTGAGGCGTCCCTCTTCTTAATGCTTCCTCCCCAACACGCCACCACGAAGAAGAGGGCGCTCTCCACAACTGACCTATAGAACATCTTCAGCATCTCACTACAGACATTGAATGACGCCAACCTTCTAAGGAAGTACAGTCGACTCTGTGCCTTCCTGCACAAGGCATCTGTGTTGGCAGTCCAGTCTAGCTTCTCGTCTAACTGTACTCCCAGATACTTGTAGGTCTTAACCTGCTCCACGCATTCTCCATTAATGATCACTGGCTCCATATGAGGCCTAGATCTCCTAAAGTCCACCACCATCTCCTTGGTCTTGGTGATATTGAGACGCAGGTAGTTTGAGTTGCACCATATCACAAAGTCCTGTATCAGTTTCCTATACTCCTCCTCCTGTCCATTCCTGACACACCCCACTATGGCCGTGTCACCAGCGAACTTCTGCACATGGCAGGACTCCGAGTTATATTGGAAGTCCGATGTGTACAGGGTGAACAGGACCGGAGAGAGCACGGTCCCCTGCGGCGCTCCTGTGCTGCTGACCACCGTGTCAGACCTACAGTCTCCCAACCGCACATACTGAGGTCTATCTGTCAAGTAGTCCACTATCCAATCCACCATGTGAGAGGCTACTCCCATCTCCGTTAGTTTGTGCCTTAAGATCTTGGGCTGGATGGTGTTAAAGGCACTAGAGAAGTCCAGGAATGTAATCCTCACAGCACCACTGACCCCAATCGGTCTATAAACCGGTATATCCAATCGGTCTATAGTTGCGTATCACAAGTACATCCGCCACTATTGTTTCTACCCATTGACTTAATCATGTTCTAATCTACATCTCTTAGCTTCCTCTTATTAACACACCATTGTCTTCTACATTCAATTGGATACATGCATAGCAAATAGCAAACTCAGACTACATAATCCATATCTCTTAGCTACCTCTCATTAACACACCATTGTCTTCTACATTCAATTGGATACATGCATAGCAAATAGCAAACTCAGACTACATAATCCATATCTCTTAGCTACCTCTCATTAACACACCATTGTCTTCTACATTCAATTGGATACATGCATAGCAAATAGCAAACTCAGACTACATTGTCTTCTACATTCTTAAGATTTCATTCTCTAGCAAATAGCAAGTTCAAAGCTGACTACATAGCTTTGGTTACACAGCAAGCAATGCAACTTTTATACTTCAATATATCACCCTTTGAGACCCAGAGGGTCTCTCACACAGAGAAAGAATACTAAGAGTCTGCGCACAAAAGCCCCAATAAACTCAAGCACTTATTCCCAAATCTTGGGTTAAACTAAAATTTTCTGCGCCAAGACCTCAAAGTATTCTCTCCCTGTTACCCTGGGCCGCTGAGCCAAAAACCTGTCCCTCTGTACCTGAGACAGGGAAAAAGACTCAGAAGCCCTTACAATCTACACCCACACTGTCGTTTTGCTCTTGTTCATCCTGCAGGTGTTGTAGGCTGTAACGATACATTTTCGGTGTTTCTTTCTCCACTAAGCTTGCTTCAGTAATTACCACGAGCATTGGAAATTGTTTGGTTGCAGCATGCACTACAAGAGATTTGAGACAAGGAAGAAAACAGCACAGCACAAGCGCACAGCTCAACAATACAATACTGACAGTTATTGCCATTTTAGTCAGCCATGCTCCCCATCCTCCGAGTCTACTTTCCAATCAATCAAAGAACTGATGTCCGAACCCTGCATTCTGTTGACCTCCGTCCGCAGATTCTTTAATTTATTCATTGCTCTGGTGAAAGACCCTTCTGAGCTAGTATTGTTCGGTATGAAAGTGCAGCATTGTTCTCCAAACATTACACTCACACCCCCTTTTTCTGCCAAAAGCCAATCCAGTACCTGTCTGTTTTGCCACGCCATCCTGCTAGTTGCATCTAGCTGTTGCCCTAAGGCCTCCAGTGCATCATCGGTGTAGTTGATGAATCTCTGTTGATTGTAGTATATATAGTTTATCCATTCAACATTTTTGCTTACCCCTATCACAGGTATGATAGCTTCCCAGCCTGCAGCAATCTCACTCCGTGCCTTGAATTCGCTAGGTATACCTCTCGGCTGTCCTATACTGTCAATCCGGATTGTCGGGTCAGGGTCATATTTTCTCTTCTGCCATAGCAGTGTCCGCTGCTCAGGGAAATTAGCATTGGACTGTACTTCAGGGGACATTATAACTTCCTGAAGCAGCATGACACGCGTACATGTTCCTGCCCAATTGAGGGGGAGCGTAGATCTCAGACCTCCTTCCTGTCCACACAGCCACCAAGTGTCTGCTAATGGGATAGTCTGAGAGTCCATTGCACCCTCAGGAGGAGGGGAACCCGTCAAGTGTCTTTTACCTGGGGTTATATCCCACGTCTGAGTTCAGTTGCCTCGGAAGTGGCCAACCGGGTGAGTGCCCACCCGCATGAAACATTCATAATTCAGATGGTCCTGCATTATAAGCTGTTGCAGTGTAGGTGTCTGGCTTCTTTTATTTATAGCCCATGGTCTGTAGTAATTGCATTCAGAGGCAAGCTTGCTTTGATCAAACTGTGAGGAAGCCTGATATAGCATACACCAATAGGGGCACATTGGTGCATTGTTCATACAGTTTTGATAGCAGGGATCTGCTTTAACGCAAATCCTCATGACACAAGCCCTAACCGGACCTGGACACCGTCGTTCGCATTGTTCCCTGTGCTCTCTTCGCCACCGCGTGCAGGTGGAGGAGTTATAAGGCATGGGAACTACATGCTGAGTGGGGCTTTCCCTTGAGCACAGGTAACAATTCTGTCTCTTCATCATTCCTGCTGTGCAAGTTGCCCATTGATACCACTGATTAGCACGTGTCTGTAACCATGGCGAGGAGGTAAGTGTTGTGCTCCTCTTACTTCTTTTCTGTAGGTTCTGTGGGGACTTAACAGTCCCATTCCATATCTGCCACACTAATGGTTCCCAAGTCTGCACTGGAGTGTTATGCCCGCAGCCCCCTCCTTTGTGGGAATTGCAAGAGCACTCTTGGGTTGGGTCAAGGGACCCAGGAAATGAGGGAGAGACATACAAATTGCCTCGTTCCCCGGCGATGTAAAGTCACGGGACATTGGCCATTGTCTCTTGGAGACACGTTTGTGGATTGCGATGCTATGCTACGTGACAGCCCTCGGGCAAAGTGGACTGGGTGAAGGGGAGAGATTGCATCATCCCCTCAACCTGATTGACATCTACAACCCTGCAAGTCAGGATAAAAGAGGGGCTGTAGGAAAAGCCCCCTCAGACACACCAGAAGAAACGCTAGCGATCCCGTAATAGTAGGCAGCCATTTGAAGGAAGCCACGTGCGTTCGGTTCCCTTGCCTGGAAGCCGGTGGTTGGTACCACAGAAACGATTTTCTTGAACTAACAACAGGGAACCAACTCCCCCGACTCAACGGATTGGCCTCATCAAAAGACCCGGGCAAGTTTCTTTTCTCACAACTCTTTCTCTCTCCAACAAGTGAAAACCCAGCGGTCCCCAAAAACCAGAAGCCTGCAGGAACTGAGTGACTTTTATATTTCCAATGGACAATATATTATCCCCTAGACAAACGATAGAGCTATTTCTTATTGATGATTATTACTATACCCGCGCTTTTAGATTGAGTACTGACGACGTATATCATCTGAATGTTTGTATTAATCTTATTTTTGTGCCCCTTTATAAATAAAGACTTTTAAAAATAGTACCATCAGACTTCAACGGACCTCTCTATCTTTGCTGGTAAGTGACCCAGTTACGGGGTACGTAACAGGAGTATGTGGGTGCTTTGTCCCCAGGGGCACGACTGATCGTTCCCAGCTCATCCCCATTATCTGAAGAAGCCCTACTATCCACCACCACATCCTGAGAGTCTTCAGGCCCATCCTCAGAATCAAAAATTTCCCTTACCAATTGATCAAACTCCTGAGGTGCAGTGTCAGCTTCTTGTTCCTCCTGTCTGTCTCCTGCTAACTGCTCTTCCATATCACTTACCTCGGACACCTCACCTGATTGCCCTTGCAGGACTGCCCTCGTGCAATGGTTCAGATAGTACCAGGTGGAGTGGAGCGTCCTTCTACCTGAACTGCGGTGGGTGATGCCTTGGTCACCGTAAAGGGTCCTTCCCTTCTTGGCTCGTTTCACTTTCTCCGAAAAACTCGCACGTAAACCTGGTCTCCTGGTTTGATCGGTCCTTCCCCTTGTACGGTCTTCAGCTCTTTCTGTTTTTCCTGGGCATAAATAGACCTATGTATCATAGTTAGCTGCTGCATGTATTGTTTCAATTCCATTTCCAATTGTTCCAAACTAGGTCCTTTATACGGCCCTCTCCACTGGGGCACTGGCATGGGCCTCCCAGTGAACATCTCATGCGGTGTCAGGCATGTCATTCGATTAGTTTGCATGCGGTAACTCATCAATGCTAACGGTAAAGCATCGACCCAATTAAGTTTAGTGTCTGCACAAATTTTGTTTAGTATGGCTTTCAGGGTTCCATTAATTCTCTCTACCATGCCCTGCGACTGAGGGTGGTATACACATCCAAATCTTTGCTTTATCCTCAGCGCCTGTAGTACCAGTTTGACCACTTTCTGGATTAAAGCTGAACCATTGTCTGAGCTAACTTCTGTAGGTATTCCAAACCTTGGGATCACTTCATTTGTCAGAAATTTTACCACTGTCTTTGCCCCTTGATCTCTTGAAGGTACCACCTCCACCCATCTGCTAAATCGATCAATTACTACCAGCATGTATCTTTTCCCTCTCACTCTCTTTATCATGTCTACGTAATCGATCACTAGATGTTTAAATGGTCCTTCAGGTACAGGAATGTGACCTATTGGAGTTGTAATTCCCTTCCGAACATTATTCTGTGCGCATACCTCGCACTGTGACAAGACAAAGTCCACTGAAGCCTGTAAATAAGGTGACCAAAAACCATCCTCCTTTATTTTCTTTATCACTTCCCCCCTTGCACAATGGTCAATCCCATGCGCTTCTGAAATCAGAATCGTCAGTAGAGGGGTGGGCGCTACCAACAAACCGTCTTCCGTGCTCCACAAGCCTTCCGGGTTCTGCTTGGCCCCCCTTCGTCTCCACATTGTCTGTTCTGCCAAAGTTGCCTTACCTTGTATTTCAATTAGGTCCTCTACCTCAGGTTCTGGAGTTAGGCTTACCTGGGGGGCAATGACAGCTGACATACACCCAGACGCTTTTCTGGCTGCCTCGTCCGCAGCTTGATTTCCCTTTGTTATTACATCATTTCCCTTTTTGTGTGCCTGGCATTTTACTGTAGCCAATGCTTTAGGTTTCATTATGGCTTTTATTAAGTCTAGAATTTGCTGACAATGTTGTATGGGATCTCCGCTACTTTTTAAAAAACCTCTCTGCTTCCACACTGCCCCGAACAAATGGCATACTCCATGAGCATATGCTGAATCAGTATAGATGTCTACTTTCTCACCTTCCATCATTTCACACGCAGCTGTCAGGGCTTTGATTTCCGCTAGTTGGGCGGAACACAGTTGGGGACAGGACTCCATCCTAATAATCTTATAGCTCGACTGATCCTGCTGCACTACTGACAACCCTGCATGATTTCCATCATAGTCCCTATAACAAGAGCCATCTACGAACAGAACCTTTTTATCTGCATCCTCTAGTGGTTCTGACCGTAAATCTGCTCTCAATTTGGCAAATGTCATCGTCTTCCCTACACAATCATGGGGTTCTCCTTCATAGTCTAAAGGGACAAAATCGGCTGTATTACTGGTAGTGCATCTCTGTATAGTTATGTCAGGAAATGTCAATAGCATCTAATACGCTGCTATCCTGGCTGGCATCAGCACAAATTTCCCTCTTTCCAGCAATTCTGCTACTTTGTGGTGTGTGTACAGAGTTACAGGATAGCCCAGGGTTACAGATGATGCCTTTCCATATGTATAGTACAGCGTCTATGCTTCTCTAACAGCTTCTCTAACAGAGTTATAGTGTCCTGCTCGCACTGTTCCTTACTGTGGGAGCAAATCAACAGGTCATCCACATACTGTAACAATGTACTTTCCAATGGCATGCCCTCTAGGTCTGTCTTCAACACCTGATTAAAAGCGTATGGTGAATGTTTAAATCCTTGCGGCATTCTGGTATAGGTATACTGAACACCTCCATAAGTAAATGCAAACAGATACTGACACTGGTCGGCTAGAGGAATGCTGAAGAAAGCTGAACCCAAATCAATCACTGAAAAGTAACTTGCTTCTGGTGGAACATTAGTCAAAAGCGTGTGTGGGTTGGGGACTACCGCTGGCCAGTCCTCTACCACATCATTTACCGCTCACAAATCATGCACCAATCTCCACTTCGACTTATCTGCTTTTAAGACCGGCAGCAACGAGGTATCGCATGGACTGTTTGTTCTTTTAAGCACTCCTATTTCAAGCAACCCCTGCACTGTCGATGCTATTCCCTCTTCTGCTTCTGGTCTTAGAGGGTATTGTGGTCTCCTGAGTGGAATTGCTCCCCTTTTCAGCCTTATTTCCACAGACTAGCTGTTTTTATTTTCCCTACATCCGTGTCATGCTGTGACCACAGAATAGACGGCAACTCATCTAACCTTCTATCATTCTGCTGGCCTCTTTCCTTTCCCAGCAATGGCAGGTGTGGTTGGGGAGTTATTTCGACCTCTCACTGTCCCTACCATATCTACACTTACCATTATTTTAATGCAATTGTTGTCTTCTGATATCCACACCTCTGGCGTGATTTTCCTCCACACTGTTACGGTTTCAGCACTCTTAACTAAGGGTACTAAGTCTTTAGACTGATACCCCTTGTTTACCAACAACGTTACGTGGGGCGCAGTCTCCGGTATCCTACACCATTTTTCTAAAAAGATGTTCCACTTAACTTGTAAAGCTGCCCCTTGCTTTCCTATTATCACAGCCTCCCCTTCCAGGTGCTGTTGGGTACATGCCTCCAGGTGCCATCTCTCCTCTAACTCTCTGTTCTGAATCTCGTCAAAAATCACTGTATAATGTAGCTCAGATGTGGACATTACAGCCCTGGGTAATATAGCCTGCACGCCCTTTTTCCATTTTTCCCAGGTTCCCTGAATCTGATCTGTGATGTCTCCTATCCAAAAGACATTAGCCTTCTTGTCTTCTCGCACTATCAATTGAGCCCCTGCTCTTTCCACACTCAGCCCATTTCTGGTGCATTCTAATTTTAATTCCAGTTTCAATAAGGCATCTCTGCCTAACAAATTAATCGGAGTTCCTTTAAATACTAGCACCGGCAAAACAATTCCTTTATTTCCCATTCTCAACCGCACTGGAGCCATGCACTGTGTCAACTGTGTTTTCCCCGAGAACCCTATCGTCTTAATAAACTTTCCTGACATGGGAAGGTGAAGGGCATACTGTGGCTGTACACAAGTGTACGTGGCTCCAGTATCTATCATCATTGGTGTCAGTTGCCCTTCTAACATAACCTGAACCATAGGTTCCTCCTCTGCCTCCCTCGTTATCATTGGGTAATGTCCCTTCCCACTCGAGTTCTCGGGGCACCCCTAATACCTCACATAGGGGTTCACAGGTCTGCTTGGGCCTGTGGGGGCTGGTCCTTGGCTAAACTTTAGTTCCTGCTGGTGTGTGACAGGCCATGGTGTTAACGGACAATCTCTTCTCATGTGACCTGGCTGATTACATCCCCAGCACAATCTCTCTACCTCTCTTTCCCCCTGTTTCCTCACTGGTCCCCTCTGCCCATAGCTCCTCTGTCCCCCTCCTTGGGACTTCCAGTCCTGTCTGGGCTGTTTGAATTTAGTCTGTTCCTGATTGGGCATTTGTGGGAATGCTCCTCCAAAGATGTTGATTATTGGCGTGGGGTTTTCCGGCCCCTGTCTTACAGTATGATCGGTTCCTCCATATAGCAGTGCTTCATCCAGTTCGATGGCTGTACTCGAACCGGCGGGTTGCTGGCAGCATCTTTTTGTTTTTCTCTTTTTCCTTCCTTTTGAGTTCTTCGAGCTGCATTTGTATTAACTTTCTTTGCACCTCTTCCTGTTGCTCAGCCAACCTTCGTTTGTCTTTCCGGTATTTCTCAACCGCATGGACTACGTGGTCTCTAACTTCTTGTGGGGTCATTGACGTCAGCCCAACCACTTCCTCCAGTTTGGATTTTACTTGCGGAGGCATTGCATCAAAAATGCTATGTCGGAACAGTGTGGTGATAAATAAGCTATTTTTCCACCTCTTGCTCAGTCTCCAGTCTCCACCTTTTCAACTGGTTTTCTACGTCGGCTGCTGGGTTTTCAGTGTCTCCCAGTGGATCCCCTTTTAAGGCTTTGGGGTCCTCTTTGGGTGGATAAAGCTTCCTGAGGGCCTGCCATACCCTCTGCCTCACTCTGTCAAACCCGTCTCCATCAGTTCTCGGGTCGTTCGTGTTTACTATGCCAGCCATTTCCATTAGTTCGTTAAATTTGGAGGTTCCCATCAACCTTATCAATAGTGCCTTCAAATCTCCCATAGCCAATAATCATCCCGCCGTTTCTTCTTCAAAGGCTCTAATCCATTTCCCTGCTCCTTCATGTAAATTGGGCAGAGTGTTTTTCAGCCCTTCTAGGTCCTGGGATCCCCAAAGGATATACTGCACTTGTCCTGATCCTTTCACTAACAACGGCATCATTCTTCCTCCTTCTTCCCACCTGCCCTGGCTCTCCTCCTCACCTGCCTCCCCATCTGTCTCAGGGTATGTCTTTACTGCCTCCCACGCAAATGTCTCCGGGGTCCTCTTCTTCCCTCGGTCTCCCTGTGGAGTCCTTCCTTTCTGTCTTGATTCAATACTTGGTTGGCCCCTGGAGTATTTTCCGCATCTCCTCTGGCAATCCCCTCTCAGTAACTTATCTAGCTCTCTCTCTACTTCCGCAAGTCGCTTCCCTACTGCCTCCTTCTGCTCTTCTAGGTTTCTGCCTCCTACCTCTTCCCCACAAATTCTCGCATCCTCTCTCTCTCCACTTAACTCTTGCTCTTTCAATGAGTCACCTTCTCTTTCTTCCTGTCCGTATCTGTACACCTGTGGCAGGGACTCCTCATGATCCTTACTCGTGCTTGATTCCCTTCTCTCTTGTGTTTCTCCAAGACTCTCATCTCCTATCTTTTTTCCACTTCTTCTTGAATGCCTCATCTCTTCTTGCCCTGATGAGCCACTTTCTTTTCTAGTCTGTTTATTTCTATAGTATAACCGATACTCCTCACCGAATTATAGGAAAGATATCAATAAATTAGAGAGAGTGCAGAAACGATTTACTAGGATGTTACCTGGGTTTCAGCACTTAAGTTACAGAGAAAGGTTGAACAAGTTAGGTCTCTATTCATTGGAGCGTAGAAGGTTGAGGGGGGATTTGATCGAGGTATTTAAAATGTTGGGAGGGATAGATAGAGTTGACGTTGATAGGCTATTTCCATTGAGAGTAGGGGAGATTCAAACGAGAGGACATGATTTGAGAGTTAGGGGGCAAAAGTTTAAGGGAAACACGAGGGGGTATTTCTTTACTCAGAGAGTGATAGCTGTGTGGAATGAGCTTCCTGTAGAAGTAGTAGAGGCCAGTTCAGTTGTGTCATTTAAGGTAAAATTGGATAGGTATATGGACAGGAAAGGAGTGGAGGGTTATGGGCTGAGTGCGGGTAGGTGGGACTAGGTGAGATTAAGAGTTCGGCACGGACCAGGAGGGCCGGAATGGCCTGTTTCCGTGCTGTGATTGTTATATGGTTATATGTTATATGGTTACTCCTTTTCCTCTCTCAAGTATTTCATCCGTTCAATCTCTTCTTCCATTTCTCTCTTTGCCTGTTACACCTTTATCCTTTCTGCCTGTATCTCCTTCCATATCGCTGCTTTTTCCTTCTCGTATTGTCTTTTTTCCTCCTCATTATCCCAAACTTGTACTTCTCCCTGCATGTTTACTGTTCCCGTCAGCAGGGGGCACTGCTTAGGGGTTCCTTCCTCATTATAGGGAGGGGGCTTTACTGTTTCTTTCGCATCTGGGTACGGAGCCGAAGCCAGCTTCTCACCGTACCCTTCTCTGTCTCTAACAGGCTGTTCCTCCAGCACCTTAGTGTCTTCCTCGCTTGTAATCAATATTCTACCTGTCCTCCTCAGCCTTTCTCCCTCCGTTCTGAAGAGTTTTAGCACTTCCATTTCTTGTTCTCTTTTTTGCCCTCTTTTCTTAGATTTATCTTTTGGTTTGTAATTTTTAATTAGTCCCTCCATTTCTTCGCACAAGCTTACATCAAACGTTCCTTCTCTTGGCCACTTTGTGACCAGGTTTTTGGTTCTTTTTTCCATTTTTCTGAAGCTTTTGTGATCTCATATTTATTTACCGGGATTTTTTTGCTCCGAATCTCTACTACCGTTCCTTTACCTGTCATGTTATTCTCTCTTTTTAAGGTATTTCAGAGATTCACAGTTCGTTTACTGGATAATATTATTTACTCTAATTCTATGCCTAGTCTATCGTCTATCTACCAGCGCTTTAAACTATATATTGGACTGTCCTTGTTTCCTATTCTGTTCTGCCCGTACAGACCTCTATTCAGAGCGGTATCCACAGAACTTGCTCTTTGCACCTCGTCTATTCAGCCCTTTATCTCTTAAGGCGGTATCCACGAGGATTTTCTCTATTTTCCCTTTCCCTGCCCGTTCAGACCTTCGTTTTATATGAAGCGGTATCCACAGAGATTTACCAACACCACGTGGAATTTTTCTTAACTTAACTTCTTATTAACTTATTTGTACTTACCCTCACTGCAGTGTTCTTGATCAATCCTCTGAGCCTCCTGTTAACCCCCAATTCTGCCAGATTCTTTGGACCAGAGAGACTTTTCGGCAGTGGTTCCACACTTCTGAGATTCCAAGACCTCCCCAAAACCAACAGAATTCTTAGTCCAAATTGTTGCAAAAAGCGCTTACCTTTTGTTTGGGTGCACCCTTAATTCTGTCAGCCTTGTGGAAGTCCCTAGAGGACTGGGAAGCGTCCCCAATCTGCCGTTTCCTTTCCGCGGGTCTCTTTCCGGTCCTGCCGCGGTCGCCAATTTTGTCGTGGTTTCTCGTGCCCCACAAACGACCAGGAGACGCAGAAGATTCTTCAAGAAGTATTAAACTTTAATTTGCAAATCAAAGCTGAGACAGTCAGTGAGCTAGTCGCTGATTGCCCACCGATCCTTGTACATAGCATTTTTTATAGCAATCTCCTGGTTTAGTTGCATTAGTATATCCAATCGGTCTATAGGTGCGTATCACAAGTACATCCGCCACTATTGTTTCTACCTATTGACATAATCATGTTCTAATCTACATCTCTTAGCTACCTCTACTAAATTGGGTACATGCATAGCAAATAGCAAATAGCAAATTCAAACTACCAGTACATAATCTACATCAAAACTGACTACATTGTTTTGGTTACACAACAAACAAGTTCAAAGCAAAACATCTCTTAGCTACCTCTCATTAACACACCATTGTCTTCTACATTCAATTGGATACATGCATAGCAAATAGCAAACTCAGACTACATAATCCACAACTCTTAGCTTCCTCTTATTAACACACCATTGTCTTCTACATTCTTAAGATTTCATTCTCTAGCAAATAGCAAGTTCAAAGCTGACTACGTAGTTTTGGTTACACAGCAAACAATGCAACTTTTATATTCCAATACCAGTGACTAGTGGCATTCTTCAAGGATCAGTGTTGGGACAGTATCTTTGCACATTATAAGTCAGTGATTTGGATGATGGAATTGATGACTTTGTGGCCAAGTTTGCAGACAATACAAAATAGATGGAGGCACAGGTTCTGTTCAGGAAGCAAGGGGTTTGGAAGAATGGGCAAAGATGTGGCAGATGGAATATAGTGTAGGGAAGTGTTTGGGCATGCACTTTGAAAGAAAGAATAAAAGTGTACACTATTTTCTAAGTGGGGTAAAAATTCAAAACTCAGAGGTGTAAAGGGATTTAGGAGTCCTCGTGCAGGGTTCCCTGAAAGTTAACTTGGAGATTTAGATGGTTTTAAGGAAGGTAAATGCAATGTTAGCATTCATTTCAAGAGAACTAGAATATAATGCTATAATGCTAGGCTTTATAAGGCATTGGTTAGACTACACTTGGTGTTGTTATGAATGATGAACAACTCTGATGGGCAGAAGGGTACAAAATCACCAATGCCCCCCCTTTAGAGAATCACAAATCGCTACTATTTCGATGCTGTTATCAAGGAAATAAGAGAGACAAAAGGGACTCTGCCAGAGCAGTTGTTATTGATAAACAGCTCATGAAAATTAATGAGAGAGAGGCACAGCTAAGGTGGAATGTCTCCTCCTAACAAAAGCGGAACAGAACCACTGATTACTGCTATTGTCTCTTGGAGAAGGATTGTGTACTTGGTACTGTTCTATTCATTGAAACCCCTCAGGGGACAACCAGAGTGGGCTGGGTTGATGGGTTACATCATCCCAACCTGATTGACACCTTTGAGACCCCGTGAGTGGGGATAAAAGTGAGGTCTGGGGAACACCCCTCAGGCGCACCAGGAGAGACGCTACGAGACCAGTGGGGGCTTGTGTGTGTGTTCACCCTTGCCCGGGTGATGTCCACCATGGAACGGTCTAGCTAAAGGATGGAGGGGTCATACGTGAATGGCCACAGCAACAATGCATCGACGGATCAAAAATCATAAAGGAAAGTTGGCAAGTCAATAGCTGTTACTGTTCTCTCTCTCTCTCTCCAATAATTGCAACACAGCGACCAACAACTACCGCAGCCTGCATGAACTGAACTGAACTTTATATTTCCATCTGACAATTCATTATCCCCTAGACAACGATATAGCTTATTTCATTAGTGATTATTATTATACCCACACTTTTAGGTTTAATATTCCTAACGTATATTCTCTGTATATTTGCATTGATAGTATTTTGTATATTTTTGCTAATAAATACTGTTGAAAATAGTATCACCAGACTCCAACAGATACTTTTATCTTTGCTGGTAAGACACCCAGTTACGGGGTTCGTAACAGAGCATAGTGAGAAGTTTTGGGCCCCTTTTCTATGGAAACAAAAGATTGGAAACTGTCCAGTGGAGAATGATCCAGGGAATGAAAGAGTCAGCAGCACCGGCAGAGAATAGGCTCATCCCCAGGTCCACAAATCCTTGGAATATTGTAAGCATGCTCATCTCCTAGGCCACGTCCTTGGGATATTAAAAAGCAGCTTGGCAACAAGCCCCAGAAGTGGGTTCCACCACCACAAAGAACCAAAGTCTGAGTATAGCTCTTGGTCAGGGGCTCCGACAGAACCCTATCCACCTTTAAAAGGAAAATGAGAGACGTTAAAGGTAGAAATAAAGCTGTTTTCACAGATGAGCTCAAAGGTGTCACCATCGAGCGCCTCTCGAGCATCGATTTCCACCCCACATATACGTCTAGTCTATTGTATAAACATAATGTGCATGCACATATACCACGCTAATGTCTACCAGTTCAGTTCTCTGCCATGTTCGTGATACTTCATGATCCCATGGTCACCAACCTGAACAAATCCAAGTGTGAGTGTTAATCTTAAAAATACTCATCCAGTTAGACTGCTGAGATCGCTGGCCACAAGATGGGTCATGAACATATCCTGGACGAGCCCCCAAATGTTGTGGCTGTGAACGAAGTCACGGAGACACTGAAACTCTCTGATACAGAAGTATTGATTTCATGCACAAGCAGCCACCATACTGAGGCATTCTTGGAAGAAGATGGCTCCTAAACTCCTAAAAGTACATCACATTTTTATACCCTTAAGGTCAATGACAATTTAATACCGTTTCAATGATTACAGTGATATTGTTTATTTCAATACTTTGGGATGAACCAACTTCATTTAAGTTAGATATAATTTTCAAACACCAACACTCCAGACCCCTTAAATTGAATGTTAATCTCCATTGTCTGTCTAGTTGCATGCTGGCATCTCAGGTAATTGGGTGTTTCCTGGTTTGCAATCAACCCCTGTCTGCTGTTCCAAGAAGACCATTGTTTGAGCTGTGTTTCAACTTCAATCTGCAATCCACATTCAAATATGGAGGCTGGTTGCTGTTGAAATTAATATTTGTCAAATACCTAACTCCAGAATACACCCAACAATGTTTCCTAATGAACACATCTTTTCTCCTGTGAAGGTACTCTTGGATGTCTTCTCAGAGTCTGTACATGCATGTTTACACCCTTCTTGCACATTCTATATAAATCTTTCCAAAGATCAATGGTATATGTCTTGAGGTCCTTGAAAGAGAAGTTATCAGTCACTCTACAAATGTCTATGCATCATTGATCCATGATATTGATCTGTGGTCTTACACACAATAGTGCCTGGTCTCAGATGTTGGTGAAGTATCACATCAGGGTTACCACTGTAAGATTTTCTAATTTATAGTCTTGTTTGACTCAAATTTTACTTTAACTTAACTCAACAGACTTACTTGTTACTACATCAAATCACTATGAGTATAGGTGTATTGATGATGAACACAACGGCTTTATAACTAGTCTGAATTAGTTTGAATAGTGTTTTATAGCCTTTTCAAACTAGTTGTAATTAACAATAAGGAGGTCAAGCTCTATTCCTCGTAACCTGGGAAAACACCCACCAAGTTTGCTATATCCTCTTCATATGTTGCCTTTGATATGTTATTGAATGCTACTCTTTTTTCTGTTAAATATACTGCCAGCATACCACAGCAATTTCCTATTACAGTGGATTCCAGTTAATTGGGGCACATCGAGACCAGTCCATTTTGGTCCAATTAGGCAGCTGCCCAAATAGCCAAAGTTAAAATGGTATAAAAAAGACAAGTTATGTATTTAAATGAAGTACAGAACAAATTGGAATGCTACCAAAACTACTACACCATAAAACAGTGCATTAGTTCCTAATGGTTATTGATGTAGGAATTAATCCAGTGTACTCTGCCATGTTCTTTTAAGTTAGCAAAATCAGACAATAAACTGCCTTCAAACAATGATTTCGACAATATTCATGTCCATTGTAATGTTCAAGATGATTGCTGATACCTTCAAATTCTTCATAGTTCCACACTTGGTGAAGGAGTAAAGTCATTTTGTTTTCACTCTCAGCTGTTCCTGGCATCTCCAAGCCTGAATGCTTGAAACTGCGGTGAGCAAAGCAGTTGCTAAATTGTCTTACTGCTTATTACTCACCAACAATTAGTGACAAAAGTCACTGCTTTTTAAACACAAACACACACGTGGCATTATTAAAAAACCTTTCACCCTAAGCATGGTGTGGTATTTAACAGCCACACGACATACACGTAACTGACACTAGTTAGAAACTGTTTGGCAACTTCTTCTGTCCCAGCTAAGGCCCATGATGTCCCAAATAAACAAAGGGAATTCCAGCTATTTTCTAGATTTGTTTTTGTTCTCTAGGAGTGATCCCGAATAAGCTGCTGTCCTGATTAACTGATGGCCCAATTAACTGGAATCCACCGTACATATAAATATATCTATAGATATATGGTGAATGAAATTGATGCTTGGTGGTAGGATGTTACTCTTTCTCTCTCTCACTATCTATCTTCCTCTCCCCTTCCCTCTCCCTCTCTCTCCCTCTTCCTCCCTCCCTCCCTCTCTTCCTCTCCTTCTCTCACCCTCTCCCTTTCCATCTCTCCCTCCCTCTCTTTTTCTCCTTGCATCCTCATCATTCTTCCTCTCTGTCTCCCACTTTCCCTCCCTCCCTCCCTGTCTCCCTCTCTGCCTTCCTGTCCTACTTTCTCTCCCTCACACCATCACACTCTTCCTCCCCCCCTCTCTCTTACTCTAATCCCATGCTTTTACAGTCCAGCCTGCAATCACCATCTCTTTACCCTTGGTTATTTAAATATTCTACTTTTGATCATAACACTAGCTTTGAAATTTCTATTAGTAACATATTCTATATTATTCAATTATTCCGGTTCGGGAGCCCTTGTCATGACAAGCAGGTGATTTAAAACGTGGAACCTGTTGAGACTTAAAACCATAAGACCATAAGACATCGGAGCAGAATTAGACCCATTGGCACATTGGGTGTACTCTGCCATTCCATCATGATTTATTATCCCACTCAACCTCATTATCCTCTTTTCTCCCTGAAACCTTTGATGCCCTCACTAATCAAGAACCCATCTACTTCCACTTTAAACATACCCAGTGACTTGACCTGCACAGCCCTCTATGGCAATGAATTCCACAGATTTACCACCCTTTTCTAACTCTGTTCTTTCAGTTTTTCTGACTTTCTGTTGTTTTATATTGATCATGTAATTAAGCAAAGGCCAAAAGTTAAAAATTAAGAGAAGTGACGTGGATATTGTGAGAGCAGTCATAGTGAGAGTGGACAGGGTTAGACTGGGGGAATTGAAGCTTTATCTCAAGAGGCTTCACCACGAAGAGGCAGAGGCTAGCCTGAGGTCTCTGTCAAATTTCTCTGTCTTTATTATTGCACACGTAGAACAGGGAGCATGGATCCCAGGACAGTGATGTGCTCCTCTTGGACGACGTTGGAAAACCAGAAGACCTCAGTGTACCTGAGGGCTACAGCCACAAGAAGTGCATCTGGCTGCTGCTTTAGGGAACTGGAACTGGAACTGGATGACCTGTGAATCATTCAGGAGAGTAAGATTGGTGGGGGGGGGGGGGGGTGAATAGACAGGAGTTACAGGGCTACGGGGAAGCAGTCACACGTAAACTACAGGAGGCAGGCAGCCGATGTCCATCAGGAGAGGGAAAGGGAATATGCTGACAGTATGGAATACCTCCGTAACTATCTCTCTCAGTAACAAGAATGCCGCTCTGCATGTTGCTGAGGCAGGGAGCTGGGGGTGGTGATGTGGTGAGTAGACCTATCAGGAGGAAGTTACAGCAACCAGGTCTCTGGATCTGAGTCTGATTCTGCGTCTCAGAAAGGAAGTGCTGGAAAAGAGGAGAGAAGTGCTGAAAAGTTAGAACAACAGACAGGAAATTCTGTGAACAAGACGGAGACCTCCAGGTGGTATTTTGCCTCCCAGGTACTAAGGTCAAGGATACCATAGACTGGTTCCAAAGCATTCTTGAAAGAGAGGGTGAGCAGCCAGAAGCTGTGGTACATATTGATAACAACAACAATGGTAGGGAAAGAGATGAGGTCCTGAAAAGATAGGACTGAAGCCATAAAGCAGGACAACAAGGATAGTAACCTTTAGATTGCCTCCTGTGTCACACGCCAGTGCGAGTAAGAATAGCATGATTTGGCAAATGAATACATGGCTGAAGAACTGGTGCAGGGAGCAGGGTTTCAGATTTAAGGATTATTGGAATCTGTTCTGGGGAAGATATAACCTGTACAAAAAAGATAGGTTACTCCTTGAGGAGGACCAACATTCTTGCAGGCAGATTTGCCAGAGCTAGTGGGGAGGGTTTAAACTAGGTTGGCAGGGGGATGGGAACCAGAGTGAATAGTCAGAAAATGGCGTAAAAAGTAGATGCAGTGTATGGACAGACTGTGAGGGAGGATAGGCAGAGGATAGGGCACAAATGTACTATTTTAATGTGAGATGTATAGTGTCAGAACAAAGGTGATGAACTTAGGGCATTGACCAATACATGAACAATGCTATCACCTCCTACAAGGTGAAACCAAGTGACACAGGTAACAATGTTTTTCTCCCAGATGAGCTCAATGCCTTTTGTGCTCGCTTTGACCATTAAAAGCTGGAGGCACTCTTATAAACTCCCACAGCCCACGATGACCCTGTCATTTCAGTCTCTGAGGCCTATGTGAGAGCATCCTTCAGGAAAGTGAACCAATGGAGAGCATCTGGCCTAGACAGGGTACCTGGCTGAGTACTAAAGTCCTGAGCTGATCAACGGGCTGGAGTGTTCACCGGCTAAACTCTCCCTTCAGCAGTCTGAAGGATCTATGTGCTTCAAACAGGCTTCAATTATACTGGTGCCTAAGAAGAACATGGTAACCTGCCTCAATGACTATCGCCAGTAGCACTTACATCCACTGTGATGAAGTGCGTTGAGAGGTTGGTGATGAAACATACCTACTCCTGCCAGAGAAGCAGCTTGCATCCTCTCCAATGTGCCTACTGTTGCAAACAGTCAATAGGAAATGCCATTTCGTTGGCTCTTCACTCAACCCTGGAACACCGGGACAGTGAAGATACATCCATCAGGATGCTCATCACTGTCTACAGCTTTGCATTCAATACTATCATCTCCTTAAAACTAATCAATAAGCTTCAAACCGAGGCACCAGTACTTCCTTGTGAAACTGGATCCTTGACTTCCTCATTTGCAAGCTCCAGTCAATTTGGAATGGCAGCAACATTTCCAAAATTACTATCAGCACAGGTACATCACAAGGCAGTGTGCTGAGCCTCCTGCTCTACTCGCCTTATACTCTTTACTGTGAGGCTAAGCACAACTCCAATGTCTTATTCATGTTTGCTGATGACACCACTGTCCTCGGTTGAATCAAAGATGGTGATGAATCAGCATATAGGAGGGAGATTGAAAATCTGGCTGAGTGATGCCACAACAACAATCTCTCACTCAATGTTAGCAAGACCAAGGAGCTTATTATTGACTTTAGGAGGAGGAAACTGGAGGTCCTCATCAGGGGATCAGAGGTGGAGAGGGTCTGAAACTTTAACTTCCTCGGTGTTATCTTTTCAGAGGGTCTGTCCTGGGTCCCACACGTAAGTGCCATTACAAAGAAAGCACGGCAGCGCGTCTACTTTCTTAGAAGTTTGCGAAAATTCAGCATACAATCCAAAACTGTGACAAACTTCTATAGATGTGCAGTGTTCACTGATTCCATCAAAGCCTGGTATGGAAACACCCATGCCTTTGAACAGAAAAGCCTACAAAAGGTGATGGATACAGTCCAGTCCATCATAGGTAAAGCCTTCCCCACAGAGATCACAGGGTCACTAGGTGCTGTGGGAAATCGCACAGGCTTAGTGTTATACTCCCTTTCGGAGCATGCAGAAAAGGAGGTGAGCTCGTCAAGGAGTGAAGCATCTCGGCTGTTTATGCTGTTGTTTCACTTTATAGCAAATCATGGTGTGCAAACTCTGCCAGGGCTGTTGTGGATCTGATTATGTCTCCAATTTCACATGGAATTGCCTTTTCTTTCACATTGGCTTTCCACAGGTCATTCTTGGATATTTTGAGGATACTGGATCACCAGTACAGCAGAACCAGTTTTAAATGGGTCTGTACACTTAAAACATTGCACTGTTCATTTCAGCTCCTTGCATAGGAGAAATGTCTATAAATTGAAAATAAAATGTCATATATAACTCTGGTAATGTGCAAATACTGACAGTGATTGTTGGTAGACTAGTTAAAAAGACTACTGCAGTGAGAGTTCTAAAATGGTCTTGGATAAAATAGAAACATAGAAAGCCTATAGCATAATGCAAGCCCTTTGGCTCACAAAGCTGTGCTGAACACGTCCTTACCTTAGAAATTACCTAGGGTTAACCATAACCCTTTATTTTTCTAAGATCCATGTACCTGTCCAGGAGTCTCTTAAAAGACCCTATCGTATCGCCCTCCACCACTGTCACCGGCAGCCCATTCCACACACTATTTTGTTTACAATGAAGGAACAGTACATGTGTATTGTGTAGGTTACCAGCCAATGCAAAATATAGGGATGAGTAAATTTTCAGGAAAATTGCATGTAAAAATGATACAATGGTGATATTGTGGAATTTCTCCAACATGGACTAAATTGATATTTATTTGTTTGTTTGTTTGCTTGTTTATATACATATTTATTTATTTATAGATACAATGTACAACAGGACCTTCTGGCCCAATGAGCTGCAATGTCTAACAACCCTAACTTAATCACAGGACAATTTACAATGACCAATTCATCTACTAACTGGCATGACTTTGGTTTGTGGATAGAAACCAGAGCACCAAGAGGAAACGCACAGGTCACAGGGAGAATGTACAAACTCTTACAGAGAGTGCTGGAATTGAACCCTGAACTCTGATGCCCCAAGCTGCATTAACCTGCCCCAGCAAGAACAAGCATTATTGCAGCTCATTCTGGAATAAGGCTGGGTAACTTGCACAAGCATCACGGGGATAACATTTGGAGAATGATAATCATAATATAGTAAGGCTTATTTTCACTAGGTAATGTAGGTCAGAGAATAAGTTGAAGTGGAAAAGGAGGATGCATGATAAACATCAAACTGAGAACTAGGCTAAACAAAAGAATGCTCAGCAGGAAAATGAGGAAAGAATTGAGAACACCAATGAAATATTATGAAAGTATGTCAGCAGTTTCCATAAGTTCAGACATGTGAATCATAAGAGCTGCAACTATTGAGGTAGTCAAAGTAAATATATTGTCAAAGTACACATATGTTACCATCTACTACCTCAAGATTCATTTTCCTGCAGGTAATAACAGGACAGTAATGAAATACTACAGAATTTATGAAGAGTTATACATAAAGACTGACAAATGTGTAACCAATGTTCCAAAGAAGACAAACTGTGCAAATGAATCAATTGTGCACCATGGATCAATGCTCCTAAACTCCCTTTGGATCTTGGAATTCTTTTTGCTCAAAGAATGGGAAGGTTCAGTGCGTAAAGAGATTAATACATTTCTGAGTATCAAAGAAATAAAGGCGGGAATAATAGTGGAAAAATAAGTAAAGGTGAAAGGTTAGCATCGAAACGATGAATCGTCGAGCTGGCTCAAAGGGTCAGGTGGCTAATGTTGCTCCTAATTTTAAGTTCTTGAGGTGGATTGGGGTAATTAGGAACTAAATTGGAGCCTAGTCATGGAGGCAAAGTTGCTTGTACCTCTGTTCAAGCCATAGTTACCACAAACGTGTCACTTGAACCTTGGTGTTGGGGAAGCTTGAAGAGAAATAACCTGTGACAAATTTAACAGTTGAATGAATATGAATTAAATAAACCCAAGTCCTGTGTGTGTTTCTTGATGAAGAAACACAGAGTTTTGAGAAAGCCCCAATCCAGTACATGTGGTTTAAATGGGCTTTCCAAAAGTGTTTGGCAGATACTTTTCCATGCAACCATTGCTTATCTAATTCCATATGTTCAGCCTTACTAACAAAAATATGGAATGAGGAGTAATGGCAGCAGGGATTAAAAAAACTGTAATAACAGAACACAGAGAATTATGAAGAATAAACATGAGAAAGTTATTTATTTATTTATTTATTTATTTATTCAATATTTTCATATAATTTAATTTTTTTCTTTTTTTTCTCCCTCCGTGAAGTTTCAGATTTGACCAGAAGGATGTTTTCTTCGGTTTTTTTTGTAATCTTATCCTCAAATGGATTGCCCAGTCCCTTTTTTTTTGTTTTAGGTTACCGTAGATTCCGGACTACAGAGCGCACCTGATTAAAAGCCGCTGGCTCTAATTTTAGAAAGAAAATCAATTTTGTACTTGTACAGGCCGCACTGGATTTTAGGCCGCACCGGATTTTCGGCCGCAGGTGTCCCACGTTGTAATATGAGATATTTACACAGAAAGATATTACACATGAGGATTTTTTAACTTTTAATTAAATCCATATGGTAACATAAACAAATAAATACATATTGCAAATGCTTTTTTTCGAACCGTGCCTGTAACGCGGCTACTTTTAAATACGTTGCGTATACTTCTTTACTGAACAACATTCCAATATCTCCTAACGACTGGTAAAAAATATATATACTGCAGCCTACCAGGAAAAGTTATTGATCGCCTTTAACTTAAAAGCAGCGTTTTCGCTCCACCGCTCGCCCCCCTCCTTCCCGTTTATCGCAAACCGGTATCCCACAAGACGCGGCGAAACCGGGTGTGACGTCATAGCATCCCGCGATGTAGTACAGAAAACAAATATAGTTAAAACAGTTCTAACTTTAACTAACAAATGAATTACTAAGCGAAAATATTATAAACTAAATAACTGCCATAAATGCAGCACAATGCTTTTCTTCGAGTGTTTTCCATGTTGATGAGGGTGAGTACAAATGACTGATTTACAATAATTTAATTGTGAAAGTGCGCTTGATTTATTGTACAATTTCATTGGACCTCTGTGAACTACTCATCAATTTTATTGGTCTACTGTTACGAGGCAAAATGTTTTTGGCGGCATGAAAAAAAACCATGTATTAGCCGCTCCGTATTAAAGGCCGCAGAGTTCAAAGCTGTTCAAAATGTGGGAAAAAAGTAGCGGCTTAAAATCCGGAATCTACGGTAGTTTAGTGGTTTTTTCCTTCTTCTTATAAATAGGAAATTTCCAGTCTTTTTTTTGTATGAATTGTCAAGAGGAGTTGTGGTTCTCTGTTTATATATACCAGCCTAATATATTATACAGGATTTTGACAGTGTATTTCCTTTTCTTTGTTTGTATGTTTATTGTATTATGTATTTGATATAACTTCTCCTCTGATTTGTATTTATTTATATAATTTTTTTAAATCAATAAAAAAAGATTGAAAATGAAAAATGAGGAAGTCTGCAGATGCTGGAAATCCAAAGCAACACACACAAAATGCTGCAGGAACTCAACAGGTCAGGTAGCACCTATGGAAGTGAATTTTCAGCCAACGTTTCGGGCTGAGACCCTTCTTCAGGACTGAGAAGGAAAGGGAAAGATGTCAGAATTACAAGGTGGAGGGGAGGGAAAGGAGACTAGAAAATGATAGGTAAAGCCAGGTGGGTGGGAAAGGTCAAGGGCTGGAGGAGAAGGAACCTAATAGGAGAGGATAGTGGTCAATAGGAGAAAGGTAAAAGGGGGGGGGGGGGATCCAGGGGGAAGTAATAAGCAAGTGAAAAGAGGTAAAAGGTCAAAGTGGGGAATAGAACTGGATGGAAAATTTGCTTACCAGTAGGAGAGATCAATATTCATGCCATCAGGTTGGAGGCTACCCTCCAAATGGAATATGAAGTGTTTCCTCTCCACCCTGAGGTTGGCCTCATCTTGGTACAAGAGGAGGCCATGGACCGACACATTGCAATAGGAATCGGAACCACAATTATAACATTTGGCCACCAAAAAGTCCCGCTTGTGGCGGATAGTGTAGAGGTGCTCGACAAAGTGTTCTCCCAATTTACGATGGGTTTCACCAATGCTTGTTTTTCAAATGAAGGATGGTAGTTAGGTGATGCTAGATGATGTGTATGTAGTGGTGGGCAATAGTGAGGGGGGTGATTAATAGGTGGAGATTTGATTACATCCAGGTGGACCTCCAGATTGCAGGTAGATACAAATAATGCTGTGGGTTCAGTGCCAAAGGAAACAATGCAGAAACGTGTAAAGTGATGAATTCTGAGAGAACATTGAAGAGAAACACAAAATGTATAATTCCAAGCCCTTTGCATGAACACACAAAACTGTACATAACTCTCTGAAGGACAGGAAAGATTTAGGAAGTAACTGCAATGGCATACAAGATCCAGCACATCATAAATAAGAGGAAAGGGCCTAAAGCAAGGTGTCTTCATATGCCACTGCTTTGCCCACAGTTGAAGCTCTAAGCTTAATTCTGATCACTGCAATTTAGAAAGGATATCAGAGAGGAGGCAGTTAAATTTTTTCTTAAAGTAAGAGTGTTACGAGAGATTTTAGAGATCTTCAAAACAAGGAAGGATCTGGAAAAAATTGAAAGGTGACTGTTCCCATGGATGGAAGTTTTGAGAAGACACATTCAGAAATTGGCAAAATAATTCAAATAGGTATTTCATTTTTCATTATTCTGAAAGTGAAATGAAATTGCTAAAAAGGGATGCTGGAGTTAGAGTCAACTTGCTTTTTTTTAGGTGGGAATTGGATCACTAAACGATTGTATGTGTCACATTTTAACATGTTGAGACCATGAATCTCGGGGTGTTTTGTTGTTATCCCAGAATCTATGCTCTATGTTCTGTATGTTCTATCTGAATTCATAAATCACTCTGTGTGTGCCTATACAGCCAAGAACACATTTTGTTACCTTTTATCTTCTTTTGCACATTGGTTTGCTTGTCAGACTTGGACTGTTTATGTATAGTTATTTTTCTGTAAATGTTATTGTTTTATTTTCTTGAAATGCCTACAAAAATGAGTCTCAAGGTAGTATATAGTAACATATAGGCACTTTGATAATAAATTTACTTTGAACTTTGAACATTTTCATTGAGTTCTACTATACAACCGTTTCTACTCATCAACCTTACAGAAGCTGGCCATTCATTATTTTATTGGGATCAGATTGAGAGACAGAGAGGAGAAGAACATGAAAAAGAAAAGAGGAAGTCCAATTGATTCCTCAAACACATGGATTGGGTCTTGTGGTGAACTACATATACCTGTCTGGACATGCCCCTCTGCTAACTGCTCCTGTGGCTCCTCCCACAGACCCCTGTATAAAGGCGATTGGAGGCACTGCTCCTCTCTCAGTCTCCGAGATGTTGTGTGGTGGTCTCTTGCTGCTAATAGTGGCCTCTTATTGCTAATAAAAGCCTATCGTTTCCCTCCCGTCTCCGAGAGTTATTGATGGTGCATCAGGTCTATGCGTATCACTGAGATGGTCCAGGGAGAGGCAAAAGTGTGTGAAGTAACCAAAATATGAATCTGACTAAAAGTGCACGCTTTTGTCCCCTTTGTGTGCAGCACTAAAGTCTTTAACAGCAAAGTACCAACTTTAGTTTTATAAGAGGTGGCTTTCATAAAATGAGCCCGACCCTTGGTTGGAGGTTAAATGTTCACCACGATATCTGTACAAGCCCGACATGCCAATTACAATAATACATTCTCTAAATTTTCAAATGAAGCTTTATTTTCCACTATCATTTCCATATCGATTTTTCAGTTGGCCGGAACAACCCTTCCGTGTGATTTCACCATACCTCCTTCGTCGGCATTTCCAAACTGTCCCAATAGCAGCACACCTGCTGAGTGCATACATCCCTCGCTTACACAAACGCCCATTGAAAATTTCCGCCACCTCTCGGCTTTCTTGATCCCTTTCGCTGTCCGAGTTTAAGCTGTTTCACAATTGGCTTTATGCAGAGTCATGTGGGTTGTCGCGGTTCCACGTTAATCAAATGGGAATGCTCCAGCAAAACTTCAGCATTTAGCTCCGGCTAGTGACAAATTTCACACCGAGCTGTCATAGCAGCAACGCCATCAGTACGCTTCCAGCATGATCAGATGGGGCATGAGTGACGCCGGGCTGGTCCAGGTATTTGGCGCTTCATGTCTGCATTTTGTAAATTTTAGTATGTAAATACGCAGTATTTAGATTATGTTTCTGGTGTATTTTTAATTAAGAACTCAATTGACCACAATGACGGTTCCTTTCTCGCTGCCTGTTTCCTTCCGCGTGTGACTGTCTCCCACTCTGTCAAGTTGCAAATCAGCGGCGCCAGATCTAAAGGGGGCAGCGAAGGTGCGGGGTGAGTGTGCACCCCGCCTGGGTGCCAGCCTGCAACTCCTCAGTGCACACCACGAAGCAATGAAGAAAGAGGAATACTATCTATGATGTCAGTTAGATAAAACGTGAATTGTTCAGATATATTGCTTACCTTGCGTGGGGCTCGTGGAATTCAAGGAATAGTGGACTATCATTGTGACCTAGGAGAAAAAAGAAACAGAAGTTAGTCAGGATAAGGGGCATGGAGACACTAGGGTGCAAGTAAAAGTAGATTTGCCTTGTGAAGTTGTGACCCAGACATGGGTGCCGGGTCAGAGATAGATGGGGTTCAGGAAGTTTGTTTCCTGCTATAAAAGCGGCCAGCTTTACTTTGCTTTCCCTTGACAGCTACAGCTGATTTCCTGATTTGATTTCACTCACTGTCCGACAGATCCACACTGGGGGCAAGTGCTGGATCATTGTGCCATCCTGATTTCAAAGAGGGTGGGGGTGGGGGGGGGTGAATGTGGCAACCAAATGCGGCTTCAATGCATTCAGCATCTTTAACATCCGTTAGAACAACTTCACAGGAAGAGTTATATCATACCGCAATTTCAGATCGGGACATGGAAGAGAAGTATTGGGAGAAGTGACCGAACGCTTTGTCAAAGAGTTTTATAGCGCCCAGAAGATTAGCACGGAGTAGAGCTGAAGACAGGGAATTCCAGAACTCAACAAGGCAGCTGAATACTAAGTTGTCTGTGAGGGGCAAGTGGAAATCTGGGGTGATTATGAGGCCAGAATCAAGTGGGTGCTGAGATTTCAGAGGGTTGAAAGGACAGCGAGAGTACGAAGAAAACGGAGTGAAAGGCAAAGAGGGATCTAAATGGAAAGATGAAGATGACCGGGCGTAAGCCGGCTGAGACTGAGCGTTGTTACGCTCAGCAGCGATGCTTGAGTAAGATGCAGTGACCATTTCCCGTTCACTTATCCTGCTGCCAAACTAAGAGATGTGATTGTGGCAGCCCAACGGTTTGCACGAGTTTATAGATAAAAGATATATAAAGATTGGCTTTATTTGTCACGTGTACGGTCAGACATCGGAACATACAGTGACATGCGGAGCATGTTGAGGGGCGCAGTCCGCAAGTGTCGCGGCTTCCGGCGCCAATTTACTAACCCGTAAATCTCTGGAATGTGGGCACGGGTCTCAGAGAAAACGTACAAATTCAGTACCCACAGCGGCGGCGATTGAACCGCTATCACAGACTCCCAGAGACATAGAGAAGTACAGCAGAGAAACAGGCCCTTCGGCCCATCTAGTCCATGCCGAACCATTTGAACTGCCGGGTCTCATCGACCTGTACCGGGACCACAGCCCTCCATACCCCTACTATCCATGTACCTATCAACTTTGAAATCGAGCTGGCATAGCGTTAAGCTAACCGCTGCGCTACCGTGCCGCCTAAAATGTGATGTATGTTCATGGTACATTGCCAAGACACCTGTTTCCGAAGCTTGATTCATTTTTCTGAGAAGGACAATGCCCTATCTATACTTACAAACTTTTACAAGGAAGTTTTACAACTCCTACAACTTCCTCTACTCATAAAGGAAGGTATTCCAAAGGCGGTATTCTGTATATGTACATATTTGTTTTCCTTTAATTTCTAAACAAATACCTTGCCTTTTAAATTCATTATGTTTGTCATTGCAATAGTGTCAATTTAACAATAAACTATAAAAACATCAATCCTAATTTTTCTGTGGTTGCATTTACATTACCAGCATGCGCTGTACTAACCGAAATATCTCACCAAACCCTATTTAGTCATTTTATGTATTAATTGTAAAAAAAATTATAGAATTGACAAACATGCCATTCATTTTATGAAAAATATGAAGTTTCGGGAAAAGTATGAAGTTAAAATTTGAATAATTCACACTAAAATTAAAAATAGTCTGATTTTGAAGAGTGAATGACTCAAAATTAGCTAAATTTTAATTCAGCATCACATCTCCTGGAAATGTGGAACGTCTGATGGCTCTGGGTCTGTCCTCGTTATTTAGAAGAATAAAGAGGGTCTCATTGAAACCTTTTGAATATTGAAATGCCTAGACAGAGTAGATGTGGAAAGGATGTTTCCCATGATGGGAGAGTCTAGGACAAGAGGGCACAGCCTCAGGATAGAGGGGTATCCATTCAAAACAGAGATGCGGAGAAATTTCTTTAGCCCATGGGTGGTGAATTTGTGGAATTTGTTGCCACGTGCAGCTGTGGAGGCCAGGTCGTTGGGTGTATTAAAGGCAGAGATTGATAGGTTCTGGATTGGACATGGCATCAAAGGTTACGGGGAGAAGGCTGGGAAATGGGGTAGAGGAGGAGAAAAAAAGAATCAGCCATGATTGAATGGTGGAGCAGACTCAATGGGCCAAATGGCCTAATTCTGCTCCTATGACTTATGGTGTATGGTCTTCTCTTATCACATCACAGCATACTAAAATGCTTGTCTCAACATCAAAACTTAGGTTGGATGAAATTTGTCATGTGACTGGTCTGCATCCCATAAAATTGCCCAAATGTAAATAATAGGACTACAGTATAGACTTACATAAAAAGTGGCAAAGATCCACAATTTGGATCGATTTGAACAGCTGGGTGAAGAAAATATTAATAAAGATCAGAAAAAACATAGTGGAAGAGCACAAAACACCAGGAGTGGTATCAAAGCAATGCAATAAAGCCAAAAATTAAAAATTTCAAACCCTATATCCCCAACACTTCCTTTGAAAATAAATTGTATATCATCTTATTTTATGTTACAACATCTCTAAATTCTACACTAATCCCATCTGGCTACCAATCCCATGTATCTCTCTATACTCTGCCTCTTCAAGTGTCTGACTAAATGCCTTTTAAATATTGCTATTGTGTCTGCTTCTACTACCTCCCTTGGCAGAGCTTTCTTAGCGCCTGTCAGTCTCTGTAAAACAAACTTGATTGCCAATCTCTTTTAAACTTTCTTTCTCCCTCCTTAAATCTATGCCCTGTTGTGTTTGGTATTTCCACCACCAGAAATATTCTCTATGTCCCCTGTCTATGCTGCTCATAATTTCATATGCTGCTGTCAAGTCGACCTTCAGCTTCCGACACTCCCAAGAAAAACAATCCGATTTTGTCAAACCTCTCCTTATAGATCATTCCCTCTATTTTTGGTAGTAAACTGGTGAACCTCTTCTGCAGCTTCTCCATAATCTTCCCGCAGTACGGAAACCAGAACTGCACACCATCCCTCAATTGCGGCCTGACCAAAGCTTTATGCAACATGAGCTTCCACATAGCTGTACTCAAGTGTCCTAAACAATGTAGCCAAGTATGCAATACACCTTGATAATTACCCTAATCAATTGGGTTGCCAATTTCATGAAGCGACAAGATCCCTCTGAACATCAGAGCTGTTGCTATTTATTGTGCATTATAAATTACCGTATTTCTTAGTGTTTCATTTTCATTTAAATTTATTCAACAGATGAAATATCAAACTGCAGCTTCAGTTATATTAAGTTCATGTTTCAGTGCACATCCATGCAAATATTTGATTTTCTTAGTAGAGGGTTTTGGTTTATATGAACCGAATTGAGGGATGTGATCACAAAGCAACAATAAAATCTTTCTTTTTCTTTTTCAATCTTTTTATATAAAATCTTGAAACTGAATCTATTAAAAGTAAATATGCCTTATGAAAATAAACGTGCTTACGTGAAGTAGTACTCTTAATCACAAGCTGTTATTAAAGTTCTTACCTATGTTATAAATGGGTTCTAAGCTCTTTTGGTACAGTGTTATTTACGAGGTACATCTTAAATTTCTAAGCTTTATTGTTATTGTTATTGCCATTTGTTCTTAACTTTGTTAAGTCTGTCCTTAACTTTAAAGAGCTTTTTTTATGGAAATTCTGAAAATGATCGTGAATTTTAGGTGGAGTCAAATACATTCCTGCACCAAATTCAACCAGAATCTAAAGAACAGAATACAGCTATCAAAGAGGCTGAGTCTTTCAAATGCAATTGTGAAGATTTTGTAGACCTGCTTGATAAGATTAACAATTTTGGTAATTGGCTTAAAGGTAAGAAGCTGTTGTGTTGATGTTTTGTCTTTATTAATTTAAGTAAAATAAGGAAATATGCAAAATGTATACATATATAAGGTGAGAGACTGAATACTAACAGAACCTGCTCTGCCATTCAACAAGATCGGCTTATCTTCTATATCTACTCCTTTCTCCTGCACTGTTCCCTTAGTCCTCAATTCCTCTAGTATCCAGAAATCTATTGATACCAGTGTTGAATGCAATAAGTGCCAAAACTCCCCAGTCCTTTGGAATAGAGAATCCCAAAGATTCACCTCCTGAATGAAAAACATGCCTTCATTTCAATCCTAATGACTCACCACTTACTTTAAGTTAAGACTTGCTCAATAGGTTCTGGTTCCTTAGCAAGGGTGAGCTTCCCTCCAATATCTACCCAACATATTTCAATTTGATCTAATTCAGTCTTGTAGAATAGAGGCCTACCCTGCACAGTCTTTCTAGATCTGGCAGACCAACTAACCTATTGCAGGCTGGTGTATCTTCATTGCACTCCTTGCATGGTAACTACATACTTATTTGGGTCCAAAATTGTGCCCAGTAGTCCAGATACAGTCTAACCACAGACCAATACAGTTGTAGTAAAACATTTTTATACTTACACTCAAGATTCTGCAGTAAAAAAAGCTACTCTTCCATTTGATTCTCTAATTGTCAACTGCACCTACATAATATTTTTCAGTGACATCTGAACAAGGACATGCAGGTTCCTTTGAAAATAAAATATTATACCAAAATTTCCCAATCATTTCCCCAATTAAAAAAGCTCATAATTTCCGTGTGTACCTACATTGTTTGCCAAGTTGTAAATTATGTATGAGATGATGACAAATGTTTATATTCTATCTGAATTACAAAGCAAGACATACTCATTCCACAGTGTTCCGGGCTATGATGTTCATGTGGACAGAATGTTTCTGTTAATTTTTTTATTTTTTTTATTAAGTGCAATCGTGAACAATAGCCAGATCAGAAATGCTGATCAAGTCAACTAGTTCCCAAAGAGAACTTTGATAGGCCAATCAGATGGTTCACTGCTGCTTAGCGATAGAACATTAAAAAATCATTATGTACAATCAAGAAACATTAAAAAATAGTAGAAATACTGGAGTCATGATGATCATGATGAAGTCTGCTGGAGATATTTATACACATGCTGTCCTCCATAATTCAGAGAGATTGAAGGATAAGGTTAAAGGGTGACAAGACGTGACAGGGGCCTTGGAACTCCATTGCGCTCTCCATCTGCACATGCTCTTTGAAATGATGTCAGCAACAAAGTGCTTGATCCCAGGTTAACCACCTTTTAGTCTGGTGCAATAGTCTTGTGAAAGAAGAGATTGTTGCAGAACCGATGCATGCTGATTTCCTTAGTATCAAGTATTCCCTGCTAGTTTACAGACTTTACCTGATACGAAGGAAATGCTGATTTCCTTGTTATCAAGCAAATTCTGTAAACCAGCAGGAAACTCTGGCTATGAGTTCCTTTTCACGCAGTGGGTGGTGAAGAGGTGAAACTAGCTGCCAGAGAGAGTGGTTGAGGCTTGTACAATATCAAGGTAACTTGGATACGATGAATGGCACTTCGCGCCATTGCTAAGTCCAGAACCCCTGAGCGTCCATGTGTACACATTCTCCACCAGGAGAGAGAAATTCAGCTCTCCTTGAATATCGGGCTAAGATGTTGGTGAGGCTGCACCTGGAATATTGTTTACAGTTTTGTTACCCTGTTATGGGAGATACATCATTAAGCTGGAAAGAGTACAAAGAAGATTTATGAGAACGATGCCAAGACTCGAGGGCCTAAGTTGTAGGGAGAGGTTAGGTAGGCTGGGACTTTATTCCTTGGAGGGTAGGAGATTAAAGGGTGATCTTGTAGCAGTGCATAAAATCAAGAGAACTATACTGTAGCTAGGGTGAATGCACACTGTCTTTACTCCAGGAATAAGAAATCAAAAGGTAGAGGGCATAAATGTAATGTGAGATGATAAAAATTTAAAAGGGATCTGAGAGGTAACTTTTTCATGCAGAGAGTGGTGAATACGTGGAACTAGCTGCCAGAGGAAGTAGTTGAAGCAGGTACAATAACAATATTTTAAAGTTATTTGGACAGGAAATGCTTAAACTAAGGATATGAGTCAAACACAGTCAAATAGGAAAGCATCTTGAAAAAGTTGGGACAAGCTAAGACTCTATTACTCCATCTCCCATATACATCAATATAGGTGAAACTGCAAAATGTTACTGAAGGAATAGTTGTGGTTGAACCGCAAAGTTGACAGATCACTGTGCTTGGCACTTCAAGAAATAGTCTCCTTATGCATTATCCCCTTGTCTGGTGGACATAGTTAAACTGCTGTTCAAAGGCTCTTCAAGGGTAAGATCTCCTGCTAAGAAAACCACTTCCTCTCCTCCTGCTCCTTTCAGAAAGCAGCCTTTGTTCACTTTCTTTGTTCACAATGTTCTCAATTTGATTAACCTGTGAGCTTTGTTAGTCACATGAATGGCCACTGATGCTTCCATGCTAATCAAATATCAATACCCAGTAAACTTCAGCAGTTTATTTTCAAATAAGTCACCAACAAGCTTACAGATAATTGATAATCTTCTTAAGTAAAGCAAGTGGTGGGTGAGGATCCCTTCCTGCTGCTATACAGTGTTCCCTAAGTACAGGCATAATGTCAGGACACTGTGATTCAATTTTGCTTTAACTCACAGAATGGTAAATCTGTACATTTCCAATATGTTTAACCAGTTTACTGAATATTGAACATGGCATTATGCTGCACTAAAAATCCATACAATATGCAGATAAAATCCTAACTAAATTAGCCATCATTATTCCTCACACAGTGACTACTGCTCACCTTCATATCTGGCCACAGAGTTTATATTTACACTAATCCAACCTTCCACTTTGTAACACTAGTTGTTCCTATTAGCTGAAGTGTTTTGCAACCCTGATTCCATTTCTTTGTAAACTGTAGCAAAACTAGCGAACAAAATAAATAGCAAACAAGAGAAAATCTGCAGATGCTGGAAATCCGAGCAACATACACAAAATGCTGGAGGAACTCAGAAGGCCAGGCAGCATCTATGGAAAAAAGGACAAGTCAACATTTTGGGCCGAGACCCTTCGACAGAACAAAATAAATAATTCTGAGAAATTTCAAGTGGGAATTGAGAAGGTGAACAGAGCAAAGAAATGGCAGGAGGATTTTAATGTCAGTAAATATGAAATACAGCAATTTATAGCAGAGCAATAAAACATCAGTTAAATTGTACCTGGTGGACAGTGAACGCTGTCCAGCAAGGGTTTTGAAGCAAAATAAAGAGTATGCCCTGTGGAAGGATTTAAAATTATAAGGACAGGGGGCAGAATGGTTAGAGATAGCTTGCAAATTAAAATTCCCAAAGTCAGAGGCCACAGATTTAAGCTTAAGTAGCAAAGATTTAGACCAGACAATAAAATTATTATTGTTAAATAGCTTTGGAAGATACTGCTGCTACAAGCAGTCAGGTGCGAGATCATGGGACTTGCTGTCCAGTACACTTAGTGCGGCCTGCTAACCTTTGGCAGGCATTTGAATAGCTTTTTATCATTCCTGCCGATAATATTCAGTCTGCCATGCTCATAAGGGTATTTGTGGTGTCTAGGAACAAGTAAACAAAGATAAAGGCACTTAAACCAATTAGCCATGAAGATTCAAAACCAGGAAATATAAATTAGAATATTTAATTAATTATAAAATTGTCAACAGGAAGCAAAATTTAATAAGAAGCAAGATGGGACTGAAAGAGAAAGGTCAAAAATACAGAAAGGGAATTTTTTCAGTTTTCAACAATCATTAGATTACAAACAAAGACCCCACAAATAAAGATTGAATTTTCAGTGGTTGTTTGGAAATTAAGGTTTACTGTATTTTGCTTAAATCAGAAATTTACTTGGATTAAGTTTTTCGCTGAGTGGCAATGCCAAATATGAGAGGTAAGAGGAAAGTTTAAGGAGATTTACAAGGCAAGATTTTTTACTCAGATATTGGTAGGTGCCTGGAATGCACTGCTGGGGGGAGGGGGGATAGTAGGAGTTGCAATAGTAAAATTAGACTGACGTATGAACCGATAGCAAATAGAGGGAGTTGGAACACATACAGGCAGATGTGCAGCAAAACTGGCATCAGAATCAGCACAGATGTCATGGGCTATAGGGCCTGTCCTTATGCTGTAGAGTAATAGATCATATGCTGTAGATTATGAACGCTGCTCGTTTCACACTCACACCACCCTCTGAGGGAAGAAGTTCCCCTTCACATGCCCCTAAGATACTTCAACTTTTCACCGGATATTATTCTGAGTTCTATGTATGTATGTATGAAGAGTACGTGATCCCTAATTCTTTTTCAACATACTCCATGGGTAATTATTGAGATATATTAACATCATGCTTTAACATGTGTTCAAAGCCAAATCTACCAGTGAAATAAAAGTTTGTAAAGCATCAGGGCAATTGAGACATTAATTTTTTGCATACCTACTTTAATCGTGGACTGTTAGGTCGCTGCACGATTTCTCCCAAAAAGACAATAGCTAAATAAGAACCTGAGTCCATAGATGCATTGTAAGAAAATATTTGCAGGATTATTGAAATGTTCAAGGCATATTGGATTAGGTTCATATTTGTTTGAAAGATAATAATCAAGACAAATGTGAAAAATGGCCGTCTTCTGTATTATAACGTCCATGTAGTTTTACTGCCCAAGATCTCCTTTAACGATAGGAAGATAGAAGAACCATAGCAGAGAAATGCACAGCAGATCAGGCAGCATGGATGGATAGAGCAACTGAGTGAATGTTTCAGATCAATGTCTGTTCATCAGGAATCCTTTGTTCACTAAGCTCAATTTCGTGCCTTCAGGGAAAGCCATCTAAAGAACACTGTTGAGAAGAGGAAAATAAACCTGGATCATCTTACACCAATTAATGAACAGAACCCAGAGTGCCCAGTAAAAACAGTATACATGGCAAACTAAAAAAGTTGCAGATGATGCAAAATGTTGCAAATATTGCAGATTTGACACAGGACAGAAAATGCTCATATTGCTCAGCTGATAAGCAGAATTTGCACACAAGGAGAGTAAGCACTTTAGGTCCGGAACTTTTCAGCAGAACAGGAACACTTAATAGATAAGTAAATAAGTAACACACACAAAATGCTCCAGAAGCTCAGCAGCTCACAAAAGAAATAAAGAGTTGATGTTTCCGGGTCGAATTCCATAGACACAGCCTGACCCGTTGAGTTCCTCCAGCATTTTGTGTGTGTTACTCTGGATCTCCAGCATCTGCAGAATTTTCTGTGTTTTAAATAAGTAAGTGAAGTGCTTTCAAATGCAGAGAAAGACTGAATGGAGAAAGAACAAAAGGAGAGTCTGTAGTATTATGGAATGTAGGAAAGGTTAGATGACAATAAGGATGATGTTGCAAGCCAAAAGTGGGTGTTATGGTGGAAGCAAAGAAACAAAAGGTGACTTCAGAGGAGGTATAATTGGAAGTAGCTGAATCATTACATGACATTGTCAAGTTTAGTGCTGATTTGGGGTAGTCATGTGTCATGTTGAGAAATAAGCTGCTTTTTGACAAGCTGTTGAACTTGCTGGGGAAAAGCAATGAAAGCCAGGGAGAGAGGGTGAGCTGAGTGAATTAAACAGCTGGGACAATGGAAGCACCAGGTCATGTGTGCAATCTCAATGGAGGTTTTGCACAAAGTCGACATCCAATCCATTTGTCGTCCCTTGTGCGGAGCTCAGATGCACCATCAGCTCAATCTGACCTCCATCTTAAACTTAAACCTGCCTTGGACTGATCATCCCAGCAAGAAGTTCCAGGAACTGCTAAAAATAATCTTCCACAGTGAATCAGAATGACTCACACCCACACAAAAAAAAACTTAGATAGCCAAATGGTATTTCCTTGCTGCCTCCTCAAATTTAGTTGGCTGTAAAGCTAGAAAATATAACTATCAGGCATTGTAGGGACCAGTGTGTATTTTGTACTTTTTTAAAGTAGCGTCACAATCATTGCCAATGCCATGACCCTTACTGTTGGCCATCTCACCTGAAAGCCACGCTGCAGTTATATATTGGTGTTCCAGGGCACAAGAGGTACTGCAGATGCTGGAAATCTAGAGCAACACACACAATGTGCTGGAGGAGATCAGCAGGTCAGGCAGCATCGATGGATGGGAATAAACAGTCAATATTTCCAGCCGAGACCCTTCATCAGTAATCTAGAGTTCCAGGACATGCAAAGGCCCGAACCCCTCAAGAGAATGCTCGGTGGTAATTGGTTGATGTGTGCATGTGATGGTTTGATGTATACATTTGTTTTGAGTTTGTTTATTTTGGAATTTTGGGAGCTGTGATGGTCAGCAACAGGAGAAAGGATCAAATAGCGACTATAGATTTATGAACGGGATAGATTTGCTGAATGATGATTTAGTGCTACATTCATAACTCGTACAGAGAGTTCTGGGGCCAGATTTCTCCTTTCTTCCTCTTGGCCTCCTCTTCCTCAGAAGCTGATCCGCTGGAGGGTATTAGCAAGGGCCGAGTCCTCGTGATCCTGCGACCATGTCATGTAGAAGAACACCGTAACACTTCAATCTCAGTTGAAGCGGTGCCTCAGAAAAGCGGGGTCAATTATTAAGGACCCCCATCACCCAGGATGTGCCCTCTTCTCACTGTTGCCGTCAGGGAGGAGATACAGAAGCCTGAAGGCACCAACTCAGTGATTCAGAAATAGCTTCTTTCCCTCTGCCATTACTTCACTTTTCCTTTATATATATTATTTCTGTTTTGCACTATTTTAATCTGTTTAATATACATATATATACTTACTGTAATTTATCTACTTATTTATTTCTTTTTCTATGTTACCATGTATTGAATTGTATTGCCGTTGCTAAGTTAACAAATTTCATGATACATGCCGGTGATAATAAACCTGATTCTGATTCAGATTCTGCCCATATTCTGTTAAGTATTGCATGGCTCATTCAAAGCCTTTTGGGCAATGAAGATATACATTGAGCAGACCAGTAATTTTAAGATTCAAACATTATCAAGCATGTTCATTTCAACTTGCAGTTTAACTTTACTCTGGAAGTAACTTGGATGCATTATGTGAATGTCATGTGCACAAAATGGATGTTCTAAAATCTTTTTCTAAAAACATTACAGAACAAAATATTCTCCTTCGTTTCATTGACTGGAACTTGCGTGGAATTGCTCAGGTGATGTTTGTCAACAATTCATTAAGTGGGATTATTATCTTGGCCGGTTTAATTTTGCATAATCCGTGGTGGGCACTGAATAGCATTGTGGGCACTGTGTTCTCAACTCTGGCAGCAGTTGTGCTCAGTCAGAACAGGTAAATGTATTGTGCTAATACATGTTTTCTCCTTAACAATTTTAAGACTTTGAAGTGTTTTAATGCTTGTGATCTATATTTATGTATGGGAGGTTTAAATTGCGAGACAGTTTATAGCATGAACATTTGCCTTCATTGGAAAATCTAGCCTGATTCTGAAATTATAGTTTATAGATTTGTTAAATAACAGATGGCTTAAGTATTTCCATAAACTAGTTACTTTCATTACCTTGACCTTTATTGAGGAAGTTCGTGAACAACATATTGCAATTATTTTCTACTTCACATTTTCCTTAGAACTGGATGTATTGAATTTCACTTACCATCTATTCTGCCCATAGACCTCTCAAGGCACTTGCCTGGAATTTCTTGCTATCTTTCTTATTTTTTATCATCTTTTAAAGGTTTGCTTCATTAACAGATTCTTAATTTGGGCCTACACCCCAAGTTACTATTTCAAATAATAAAAGGCAGAAGCCCAGAACCAAACATGAACAAACTCCTTAGTTTCTCTATCTCTCTACAGTTAAGCACCCATTCTTTTATTAAAATTCCTTAACTAATTTTGTACCTTGTTGCTTGGACCCTTTCTATTCCAAGGCCATCAGTCTTGCTGGAGAGAAACTGAGCCAACATACACAAATACGCAGGGATACAACACAGAAACAAACCCTTCAGCCCACCAAGTCTGTGTCAACCATCGACACCTCTTTACACTAATCCATATTAAGCTTGATGAAGAATCTTGGTCTGAAACATCAGTTTATAGAAGGTGCCTGACTTGCTGAGTTTCTCCAGCATTTTATGTGTGGATTTCCAGCATCTACAGAATCTCTTGTATTTGTCTCATATACTAATGCCAATTTGTATTCCCCCAACAGTCTTACTCATTTCCCGTAGATCCTAAGAGTTAGCTGCACGTTAAAGGCTATTTATCATAGCCTTTCTAATTCACCAATCCACAGAACTTTGGCATGTAGGAGGAAAGCAGAGCGACAAGGAGAAACCCACATGTCATAAGGGGAAGGTGCAAACTCTACAAAGCTGGCATCTGAGGTCGGGATTGAACCCAGGTCTCTGGCACGCTGAGCAGTAGCTCTACCATCTGTGCCCTTGAGCTGCCCTTCAGTTCAGACCAATAGCTTTTCATCTAAACTGAACAAAACCATTCTCTCCTAGAACTTATTTTTGTTAACTTGGGGTTATGAACGTATATTGTGTTTTTTGTGTTTCAGATCTACAGTTGAAGCGGGTCTTTATGGATACAATGGAAACTTAGTTGGCATTCTGATGGCTGTATTTTCCAACAAAGGAGATTGGTACTGGTGGTTGCTTCTACCTGTGATTGCCATGTCAATTATGTGGTATGTGAAGTATTTTTTTTAAATATTTAGTACCATTGATGCACATATTCTACATTCAAACCTCTGGTTTTGGAAAATATAATAAATTAGCATATCAACATTAATATGAAGTACTGTACATACTGTATACTCAGTGGCCATTTTAATTGCAATCTCCTGTACCTAATAATGTGGCCACTGAACATATGCTCATGGTCTTCTGCTGCAGTAAGCTGTCCACTTCAAGGTTCGGCGTGTTTTGCATTCCAAGATGCTCTTCTGCACATCAACTGTTGTAATACGTGGTTATCTGAGTTATTGTCGCCTTCTTGTTAACTTGAACGAGTCTAGCCATCCTTCTCTGTCCTCTCTCATTACAGAGCATTTTCACCCACAGAACTGCCGCTCACTGCATAGTGCATTTTTCTTAGTCTTTCACACCATTCTGTGTAAACTCTTGAGACCGGTGCGCATGAAAATCCCAGAAGATCAGCAGTTTCTGAGATACTCAAACCACCCTATCTGGCACCAGCAATCATTCCACTGTCAAAATCACTTAGACTGCATTTCTTCCCCATTCTGATGTTTGGTCTGAACAACAACTGTACCTCTTGGCTACATCTGCATGCCGTTATGCATTGAGTTGCTGGCATATGATTGATTGATTAGATATTTACATTAACAGCAGGTATACCTAATAAAGTGGACACTGAGTGTGTGGTTGTAAAGAAATATGAATGCAAAATTTGAACAATGAGAAAAGTTTGAAGGTTCCCAGCACCCTGGGGCATACTCTAGCTGACTGTCAAACAGGAAGGTGCTGGAAGCATCAGAAACCTGTTGAAACCTCTTTCTACCCAAGATGATCATTTCTTTTTTTAGCTGAATCAAATAAGGCAATAACTGCCTCAGGAAAATATCATTGAATGTCTTGGGAGTGCAATAGGATATTTTCTATCCACCAAAAAGAACAGACAAGTTGTTGGTTGAAAATGTAAATTGAAATCCAAAACCTCCAACCACTGAAATATTAACCTAGATCTTATGCTCAAGGCACTGGACTGGACTCAAACCCATCACCTCCTGAGTCAAAGCTAAGAGTGTTATGGTTAAGCCATGAAGTATATTAAAACAAACAGGCCCTGCTACTTAGAAGAAGGTAAGAGTCTGTGAACGAGGTTGAAAATAACTAAAGAACACTAAGACTATATGTTCAAGAACTCTTTCCAAGTTTATTATTTAAATTTCTTGTTTCTCCACTTGGGTACCCCATATGATTTTAAAATTTACATATATAAATGGGCAATGCAAAAGGAGATTTATATGATGTCAAAATATTAAAGATTGATGAGAGATGTGCTTTTAGATAAATAACGCAGTGTATGAGACCTAGTGTATTAAGTGATATGTGAGAGGTCCATACACTGAAGCCACCTCTTCCTTATCAAACTTGTTTTTCTATTTCTGACCTTCTGTTTTCCTTTTCTGACTCTAGCTTAATCCATTAATGGCATGTGATGATTCAAGTGGGCTTTACTGTTATTTGATGTGACAGGACTATTTTGCCACATGAATAAATGACTGCAATGTCTCACTTGATAGAAAAGTGAGAGCCAAAGAACAAACAAAGGAATAAGAATAAACACTCTTGGATTAAATCATAATGTTTTAAGGGTTCATAACAACAAAACTATGTCAGTCCTGTAACTTTTTAATGTAATAACCCTTTTTAACAGTGGCTAAAACTTTACAAGGAATACCATTATATTGAAAATTTTTGGGATATTATCCCAGAAGTTGCATCGAATAGTGCCCAGTGGTGATCCCAGAAAATTGAGAAATTGCTTGGAAGATTCCTTTACAGCATGGAATAAATGGAATTAAGTGACATTCTTTGACCTCTCAGGGACTGATCTGTCTCATATCAATAGCGCTGCCATTTGCCAAACCAGCCAAGTGCTTTCAACCCCACAATATTTCCTACAGCTGACCAGGCAGCATAAAACATGGTTCAATAAAGAATTTGCTGGGGAACTCATTATCATGAGCAGCAACTGTGGGGGAAAAGAATTGTCAACGTTTCAGGTCAAAATCTGGCATCAGGGTTGCATAGAGAGGGAAGATATTCTGTATGAGTCTGACCTGCTGAGCTCCACCAGCAGATTGTTGCTCCAACATCTGTAGTTTATTGTGTTTTCAAAAGGCATGGTTCGGTTGGAGCTCTTAGGAGAACCCCTTATCCAGATTTTTAGAAATTGGTATATGTCCACTCATGTTAGGAAGCAGTGTCACAAAAGCAAAGGTCGTGCTCAAGACTATTACAAAATTTTAAGACAGCCAAGAAGATTGGTGGAGCCAATGGGAAGATGTTTGTTTTGCGTGAAGCATATACTACCTCTGGCACTTCCAACATCGTTTTCCAGTGCTCATTTGATTGGTTGGTGACTGGGGAGTAGGAATTTGGCTTTGCTTTACCCCCATTCTCCATGTCTCCATCAAATTTACACAGAACTACATCAAACTCACAACAGGTGCTGTTTATATTGCCTATGAGTCTCCTCCAACACATTTACAGCCAATCTCACCAAAGTAATATAGAATACAACACAGAAACAGGCCCTTTGACCCAATGACCATATCACTGACCTGGTAGTCCCAGTTGTCCATATTCAGCCCATAAACCTCCAAACCCCTCTCTGCCAAGTACCTTTCCAAATACTTTTTAAATGTTGCAATTGTATCTAACTCGACCACTTCCTCTGGCAACCCATTCCATGTTCTGTGTTTAGGTTACCTCTCAGGTTTCTTTTAATTCTCTGCCCTCTTATCTGGTATCTGTGGTCTCTAGTTCTGGACTCCCAGCCCTGGGAAAAAGACTACAACCATCTACCTTATCCATACCCCTCATGATTTTATAAACTTCTATGAGGTCACACCTCACTCTTCTGTGCTCCAGGGAATAAAGATCCTGTGTGGCTAACACTGACCACTGGCACACCCCCACTGGTTACAGGCCTCCTGTTGGAGAATCAAACTTCATCCATCACTCTCTGCTTCCTAAAGTCAAATATGAATCCGCTTTGTCATCTTCTCCTGGATTCCAAATGACCCAACCTTCCAGATCAGCCTACCATACAGGACCTTGTCAGAGGCCTTACCAAAGTCCATATAGAAAACATCAAATGCCTTACATTCATCTATCACCTTAGTTACCTTACCTCTTTGAGAAATTCCAAAAGATTTTTCAGACATGACCCCATCCTACTAACCCCCCCCCCCCCCCACACACACACACGTATAAAACAATGTTGACATCTGATCAAGCCTTGACTATCCAAGTGATGGTACATCTTGTTCCTTAGTATTCCAGCCAGTAACTTACCGACAACTGAAGTCAAGCCTGTTAGCATGTTAGTTCCCTGGCCTGTTCTGTTACCCTTCTTGAGACCATGAGACACAGGAGCAGAATTCGACCATTTAGCCCATCAAGTCCGCTCCACCAGTCAGTTGTGGCCGATCCTTTTTCTCCCCTCCTCAGCCCCATTCCCTGGCCTTCTCCCCATAACCTTTGAAGCCATGTCCGATCAAGAACCCATCAATCTCCACCTTAAATACACCCAACGACCTAATCTCCACAGATGCCTGTGGTGACAAATTCCACTAACTCACCACCCTTCAGCTAAAGAAATTTATTTGCATCTCTGTTTTAAATGGACACCACTCTATCCTGAGGCTGTGCTCTCTTGTCCTAGACTCTCCCACCATGGGAAATATCCTTTCCACATCTACTCTGTCTAGGCCTTTCAACATTCGAAAGGTTTCAATGAGATCCCCTCTCATCCAGCTGTTCCTTTGCCCTTAAACAGAGTAAGCCAGGTGAACCCAGGTAGATCCTGCCCAGTCGCCTTAAAGTTAACCCTGGTCAACTTTAAGATTTTAATCTCTGGAGCCATTCTATTATTTCCCATAACTGTTTAAAAAGTAATGTAAATATGATCACTGGATCCAAAAATGGTCCCCACTGCCACCTCAGTCCTTAAGTGGAGGTCCAGTATCACTCCATCTTGAGTAAGATTCTCTGTATATCATGTGAGCACACATCACACAAATCCTACCCCACCCAGGCCCTTTGCCCTCTGGGAAGCCCAGTCAATATTGGGAAAACTGAAATTTCCCACTAGTACTACTCTGCTATTCTCACAAATATGTACATTTTGTCAACATATCTGCTCAAGTTCCCACTGACTGTTAGGGAGAGGTGTCTATAATATAGCCCTACCAGGGTGATCATTCCCTTCTTATTTCCAAGTTCTACCTAAGTGGCATTGTTAGATGATCTTTCAAGAATATCCTCTCCAGCTACAGCTGTTATGTGCTCCCTTATAAAAAAGACAATGACCCCTCCTCTCTTACCTGTTCCTCTTTCACACCTAAAGCATCGGCAAATGCATTAAGCTGCCGGTATTTCCTTTTCCTCGGCCATGTTTCTGTTATAGCCACGATATTCAAGTTCCTAAAGGCAATCCACATGCTCAGCTCATCTGCCTCACCTGTTAAGCCACATACATTGAAACAGGTGCAGTTTAAAACATGATCTGCCCGTTCACTGTAAATATGGCTGCCCTGATACTACATATACTATCACTGACTTCACTCTCTTGAGTCCTACCCCTTGCCAATCTAATTTAAACCCTCCCCAGTGACAATAGCAAATTTCCTTGTGCCCCTCTAGTTCAAGTGTGACTCACTCCTCTTGTACAGGTTGTTTTTATCGCAGAAAAGATCCCAATAACCTAAGGCCTGAACTCCTGCCCCCATACCATCTCTTTGCACTGACTTCACTCTCTTGAGTCCTACCCCTTGCCAATCTAGTTTAAACCCTCCCCAGTGGCAATAGCAAATTTCCTTGTGCCCCTCTAGTTCAAGTGTGACTCACTCCTCTTGTACAGGTTGATTTATCGCAGAAAAGATCCCAATAACCTAAGGCCTGAACTCCTGCCCCCATACCATCTCTTTGCACTGACTTCACTCTCTTGAGTCCTACTCCTTGCCAATCTAGTTTAAACCCTCCCCAGTGGCAATAGCAAATTTCCTTGTGCCCCTCTAGTTCAAGTGTGACTCACTCCTCTTGTACAGGTTGTTTTTATCGCAGAAAAGATCCCAATAACCTAAGGCCTGAACTCCTGCCCCCATACCATCTCTTTAGCCGCACATCTGTGAAGGTCCTGTTTCTGTGCTGTACTTTTCTATGCCTCTGTAAATCTATGACTTAATCCCTTGTTCTACCTATATTGTTTGTATCAACATGTACAACAACCTCTGGCTGTTCAACCTCCCCCTCAAGAGATTCCTGCAGCCACTTAGAGACATCCTTAATCCTGGAATCCAGGAAGCAACACACCATCCCGGCATTTCTTCGGCAGCCTCATAATCTCCTGTCTGTCTGCCTCCCTCACAACTGAGTCTCCAGTCAGCATTTCATTGTACTCCTTTCCCACTCACCCGTTTGCCCTGACTACTCCATGTGGCATGTGTTTCACATTTTTAATGTAAAAATACTTTGCCTGTACTTGATGAATCTTCTAACTGTTATCAGAATCAGAATAGGTTTAATATTATTGAATATGCTGTACAATTTTATGTTACGCAGCAGCAGTACATTTCAATTCATAATAATAAGAACTGTAAATTATAGTAGGAAGTTTGAAATTTAGAAATTTATAGTAAGAAGTTTGAAATTTAGAAATTTGATGGCGGAGAGGAAGAAGCTGTTCCTGAATCATTATGTGCCTTCAAGCTCCTGTACCTCCTCCCTGAAGGTAGTAATGAGAAAGGGGCATGACCTGGGTGATGGGGCCCTTAAAGATGGATGGCACTTCTTTGAGGCATCACTCCTTAAAGATGTCCTGGAAGCTGGGGAAGGATGATGGAGCCGACTGAGTTCAGAACTTTCTGCAGCTTATTTTGATCCTGTGCAGTGGCCCCCCTCCCCATTCCTTAACTCATAATTCTGATACTTGCATTTGATCTTACCCATATACACAAATAGCTCCCCTCTCAGATTCTTTCATAATTTTAAAGACTGCCTTTGGACTTTGTGTTTCAGCTGGCTTTGGTTTTCCAGGCATACATAATCATTCAGTTCTGGCTATTATAAATGTCTTTGCACCTTCGCCAATGCCCCTCTTTTATTTTGTAATATGGAAACCAAAGGCCCATGCAGTCCGCTGTAAGAACAAAGTGACATTTGAACAATAGAAATGCTCTGCTTTTGAATTTTTCCTCCTCTGGAATCAACGTCAGTGCTTGGTTTTCAATTTCTGTCCTTGTCAACCTGGCTTGCTACTTTAAATGATGGGAGTCTGCATTCAGTTTATATAAGAAATAGAAACAGGCACAGGCCATTTGTTCTCTTGTACCTACTCTATCTTTCAATAGTGACTAATCTTTTACTTCAGTACCACTTGCTCGCACCAGTCCCAAAACCCTATATTCCTTCTACATCTAAAAATCTATCAATATAACAATTTGTTTCTTAAGTATAGAAATTAATTGCCTTCTTTGACTGAAATCTCACCCCTGACCCCTGACTAGAGTGTCATTTACCTTTGGAGCTTTACCGTTTTCACGCCCTGGAAACCGTAGAGACAGGCATAAGGGAACACTTGATTTCTGGTGAATTGTATTATTCTGTAGGATGTAATTTTCAGGCAAACATTCAAAGGCCATATGTGCCCTGTTGACGATAGTTCATTTCTACATCTATACCTGAGCTGCAATTTGTATTTAATATCTATTTATTAGTTACCTCATTAACTTGAAGAAACTATAGTCTTAAGAAGAAACTAAAGAGCATGGTGTAAGTTCTATTGGAACAGAAAGAATAAAGACATATAACCATATAACAATTACAGCACGGAAACAGGCCATCTCAGCCCTTCTAGTCCATGCTGAGCGTTTACTCCCACCTTGCCAAATGTTCTAGAATTATGAAGGGTTTTGATAAAGTGAGTAGGACAACCATACTCTCTGCTTGTCTGATGATGATAATTTTATTTCTAACAAAGAGCAGATTTATATGCAATTGATTACATTATCATTATAGATTGTGGAAAACATTTGGTTACCGACATAAACAATTATAAACACTAAGTTAGATCTACACATTAATAATTAAAATAAATAGAAAGAAACAATTTTATAGAATAAATTATTTTAAGCTTTTAATGGCACAGCCAATGTTTCTATCATTGCAAGATAATTTGTTAGAGATCTATTATTACTTAAGCAAGCATGAACATGCAGCTGGTTTCTAATGAACAGAATATCACAACCCAGAGCAACATAAACAAAATGCTGGAGGAACCCAGCAGGTCAGGTAGCATCTACAGAGAGGAATGAACAGTCGACGTATCAGGTAAAGACCCTTCATCAGGACTGGAAAGGGAAGAATTCAGAATAAGAAGGTGGGGGAGGGAAAGGATTACAAGCTGGAAGGTGAGGTGGAAGGTAGGTGTATGGGGAGGGAGAAGTGAGAAGCTGGGAGGTGATAGGTGGAAAAGGTAAAGGGTTGAAGAAGGAGGAATATGATAAGAGAGGAGAGTGAACAAAAGAAGAAAGGGAGGCAGGAGAGGCACCAGAGGGGAGTGATAGACAGGTGAGGAGAAGAGAAGGGGTAAGAGGGGAGCCAGAGTGGGGAATGGGACAGGAGAGAATGAGGAGGGTGGAGAAATGACTGGAAGATAGAGAAATCAATGTTCATACTGTCAGTTCCAGACTGAATGTGAGGTGTTTATGATATAAGCACACAGCCTGGGCCAGTACAAAACTCCATCACTCTTTCCTTTTCCATTCTGCCCAGAATGTTCAAGATGAGTGATCTCAGCCCAAAACATCAACGGTTTATTCCCATCCATAGATGCTGCCTGACCTGCTGAGCTCCGCCAAAACATTTTGTGTATTGCTCTAGATTTCCAGCATCTGCAGTACCTCTTGTGTCTGTGGTGAAGAGATACGGCAGCACACAAGGATGAATTCTTGGAGTGCATGATCATGTCATTGTGAATAAATCACTTGCACAGCCCGCAAAGTCCTGCAAAGATAGCCAAAGCAAGGCTAATAAATCTCAAAGCTTACAACGGGAATTTGGAATAGTAAAAATGCATTTCCGTTGTCTGAATTGTGTTTCTTAAGATTAGCAAGATAGCAGTTGTATGCTTTATAGTGTAGTGCCAAACTAAATGTTTCAGAAGAATGAATGCTTGAGCAATAAATTTGTTAGGCATGACTAGTATATCATAATCCCAATATTGACTTGGGGTTATTCCTTTTATTCTTATTAAATATGCTTGAATAATAACGCACACAAGTTTTAATCAAACTGGAATACATTATTTTCTAATCTCCTGCTGGTTTCCTTGTACTTAATTAGTCATAGCTTATTTAGAACAATAGTTCACCCTTCAATACCCATCATTTTATGGGCCATTCTTTGATGTACTCCATCTGCCCCAACCAGTTTATTAGAAGTTAATCACTCAGTTTTTTCATATTTTCAACTAATCCCAATTTACTTCATGACTTGAGATGAGGTGCTAACATAGCAAGTGTAAGAGAATTCTATTGTATTTTGGGAGTTGAAGTCCATAATAGTTGACTTGGTACAAACATGCAGAAAACATCTGATGTCCTTTGAATTTAAAAATAACCATGTCAGAATATTCTTTTCAAAACACTTCAATTTGATCTGAGGTGAAATCTCAACAGAAACTATATTCAATAAAGGTTTATGTTTTTCCTTTGTGTCCTACCATTCCCATTGCTTTCAGTACAGTGTCCGATCCTGAACCTTGTGCCTGATCAGCTCATGCTCATGATAAGGGAAACAACATCTCGTTTCCTCACGGAGGTTCTCTGTTACCTCCTTAGTAATGAAATGTGCGGAAGAATAATAAACAGGGATATAAATGTGTGGTTTAATCAGGTTAAGCCAGTCAAGATGACATTGACCCTGACAATCAAAGCATCAGATGTGACTGTAGTTCTGTCTATAAAAGGTAACAGACCTCCTCATGTGACATTAAAAGCTTTAACCTCTGAATAATTTCTTCAGAGTGCTAGAGTTAGGAGAGTGACAGTCTGTACATTTTCCATGAGATTGACCATGAAGGTGACATAGTGTAGCAGTTAGCACAATCATTTTACAGCAGCAACGATTATCAGTGGGGTTCAATTCCCACTGCTGGTTGATCTCAGCAGGCCAGGCAGCATCTATGGACAAGAGTACAGTCACTATTTCAGGCCAAGACCCTTCAGCAGGACTGGAGAAAAGAAGCGGAGGTGGGGAGGGGAGGGAGAAACACAAGGAAAGAGCTGGGAAGTTGATTGGTGAAAGAGATACAGGACTGAAGAAGGGAGAATTTAATAGGAGAGGACGGAAGGCCATGAAAGAAAGAAAAGAGGTTAGAGCAAATGAAGGAGGTGATGGGCAGACAAGCAGATGAGTTGAGAGGGGGAAAGGGGGATGAGGAATAGAGAAGGAGAGGGGGCATTACTGGAAGTTCGAGAAATCAATGTGCATGCCATCAATTTGGAGGCTTCCCAGACCGAATACAAGGTGACGCTCCTCCAACCTCAGTGTGGCCTCATCACGACAGTAGAGGAAGCCCCGGCTGGACATGTCAGAATGGGAATGGGAAGTGGTATTAAAATGGGTGGCCACTGGGAGATCCTGCTTTTTCTGGCAGATGGAGTGTCGGTGCTCGGCGAAGCGGACTCACCGATATACAAAAGGACACACCAGGAGTACTGGATACATTTGATGACCCCAACAGGCTCACAGGTGAAGTGTCGCCTCACCTGGAAGGACTGTTTCGAGTGCTGAATGGCACCTACGCTCAGTCTGACAGAAAAAGCAGGTTCTCCCAGTGGCCACCCAACTTAATTCCACCCTCCAAGTGCTGGTGGAACGCAGTAGGCCAGGCAGCATCTATAGGGTCAACATTTCGGGCTGAGCCCCTTGGGGCATCCCTATAGATGCTGCCTGGCCTCCTGCATTGCACCAGCATTTTTGTGTGTTTTGCTTGTATTTCCAGCATCTGCAGATTTCCTCGTGTTTGCCTTAATTCCACCCTGGTTCCCATGAATATCAAACCTGTGAACTAAGTTGCAACGTATCTCTTCTAACCATATTGGATCAGGATTGTAATGTGCCTGGAACTGAATGGCATTGATAGAAATCAGCCTGAACTTTGGAGAGCAGGTTATTGGCGAATGCCATTTCATAGCAACATTCTATGAGAGGCTGCAAATATAGATTCCTCAGGGTTATCCTGGTGGCTGCAACAAGTGAAGGATTGAGAAAATCATCTTTGAAGTTTCTTGCTGAGATTTAACAAATTGAATAACTTCAAGAACACCTTGAGTAGACAAGATCTGATGGAAAGAAAATTGTCTGCCCCAGTTTCATCCTGAAGCTTCTTATGTTCTGCACAGGCTCTATTGATTGTGTAAATTATGTTGTACTGCAAGGGAAATTGATATTAATGATTCCATCAATAGCAATAATTGGCTTGCACAAATATCCCTTACCTGGTGACTTCCTTTATTTGAAACAACTCTAAAAAATATCAAATTGTTTCAATTCCCAAATGAAATCAGCCAAAACTTGACCTGTAAGTAATTGTGGATATTTTTGATGAGCCAGGATACAAAAAGGCAACGAGTCCACAACCCAACGTTTCAAATATGGGATTGGAAACTACAGTAGATACTTGTAACATTTGCAGTACCCCAGATCAGCTGAGTAATCAATTACTCATATCATGTCTTCAAAGTTTCTGTCCCAAATTCCAATCAGAATCAGGTTTATTATCACCGGCATGTGACGTGAAATATGTTAACTTAGCAGCAGCAGTTCAATGCAATACATAATCTAGCAGAGAGAAAAAAAAATAATAATATTAAATAAACAAGTAAATCAATTATGTATATTCAATAGACTTTAAAAAACATGCAAAAACAGAAATACTGTATATTAAGAAAAAGTGAGGTAGTATCCAAAAATTCAATTTCCATTTTGGAATCAGATGACAGAGGGGAAGAAGCTATTCCTGAATCACTGAGTGTGTGCCTTCAGGCTTCTGTACCTCCTACCTGATGGTAACAGTGAGAAAAGTGCAGGACCTGGGTGCTGGAGGTCCTTAATAATGGATGCCGCCTTTCTGAGACACCGCTCCCTAAAGACATCCTGGGTACTTTGTAGGCTAGTATCCAAGATGGAGCTGACTAGATTTACAACCCTCTGCCGCTTCTTTCAGTCCTGTGCAGTAGCCCCTCCATACCAGACAGTGGCGCAGCCTGTCAGAATGCTCTCCATGGTACAACTATAGAAGTTTTTGAGTGTATTTGTTGACATGCCAAATCTCTTCAACTCCTAATAAAGTATAGCCGCTGCCTCGCCTTCTTTATAACCACATCACTATGCTGAGACCAGGTTAGATCCTCAGATATCTTGTCACCCAGAAACTTGAAACTGCTCACTCTCTCCACTTCTGATCCCTATATGAGGATTCGTATGACTTCCTTCGACTTACCCTTCCTGAATTCCACAATCAGCTCTTTCATCTTACTGACGTTGAGTGGTAGTTTGTTGTTGCAGCACCACTCCACTAGTTGGCATATTTCACTCCTGTACGCCCTCTCATTACTCCCTGAGATTCTACTGTGGTCGAATCGTCAGCAAATTTATTTGAGCTATGCCTAGCCACACAGTTATGTGTATATAGAGAGTAGAGCAGTGGGCTAAGCTGAGGGGTGTATGAGGGCGATATGTTATCACTGATCCGCACAGATTGTGGTCTTCTGGTTAGGAAATCAAGGATCCATTTGCAGTGGGAGGTACAGAGGCCCAGGTTCTGAAACTTCTCAATCAAGATTGTGGGAATGATGGTATTAAATGCTGAGCTATAGTCGATGAACAGCATCCTGACGTAGGTGTTTGTGTTGTCTAGGTGGTCTAAAGCCATGTGGAGAGCCATTAAGATTGTGTCTGCCATTGACCTATTGTGGCAATAGGCAAATTGAAATGGGTCCAGGTCCTTGCTGAGGCAGGAGTTTAGTCTAGTCATGACCAACCTTTCAAATCTCATCACTGTCGAAGTGAGTGCTACCGGGCAATAGTCATTAAGGCAGCCCACATTACTCTTCTTAGGCACTGGTTGTTGTCTTTTTGAATTGCCAATTGTTGCCTTTTTGAAGCAAATGGGAACTTCCGCCCATAGCAGTGAGAAGTTGAAAATGTCCTTGAATACTCCCGTTAGTTGGTTGCACAGGTTTTCAGAGCCTTACCAGATACTCCATCGGGAGCTTCCGCCTTGCGAAGGTTCACTCTCCTTAAAGACAGATGAATGCTGGCCTCTGAGACAGAGATCACACGATCGTCAGGTGCAGCAGGAATCTTCACAGCCGTAGTTGTGCTCTTCCTTTCAAAGCATTCATAGAAGGCATCGAGTTCATCTGGTAATGAAGCATCATTGCTATTCATGCCACTGAAAGTTCATCTAGAGAATTATCTAATTTTCCCCACCATTGTAAGTATCTCAGAAGGCTTATGTTACATGTGTTCTTTACACATTTTTCTTTGGGCCAAAACAATAGAATATGTTATTAACTTTATGTTTATAAAGTATCATCAGTGTAATGATTTGCAGCATTCATCGGGCTTGCCTATTGTAGCTAACTTGACCCTTTCAGCTTTATGATGAATGTAAATATGTATGTGACAGGACCCATTGTCAAATGTAAACAGGTGTAAACCTGGCTAAAAGACCTTTGGTTGAATGGTTCTGTTCAATGGGTGAGGGTGTGAGTAGTAGAGCAGTGGCAAACAGGTGGAGAGAGATAATGAGTGAGTAAAAGACAGGAGAGATTTATCACCCAAGGTTGGCAAAGTCCTGATTATTGTTATCCATAGTATTTATATTTAAATACAATTTAGTTACAGCTATAGAATTTCTTTGAACGCCTTGTGCCATTTTTAAAATCTATGAAGCATCTGTCCTTGGCCCTGCCCTATCCCTTGTCTGCATGCTACTACTCATCAAGTGGTAAGATGTAGGCCTGTCTGCAACTTTTAAGGGAAGCTTGGATAGTAATAGATAGCTGGGATAAGGAGGGCTTTGGTCCAGGTGTGGGTCTATGCAATGGGGCAGAGTAAAAGAGTTCAGCATGGACTAGATGTGCCAAAGTGCTCAAAGACTCTATGACTCATCCGTACCTTCACCAGTCTCAGACTCGATTGCAGCAACAATCCTTGGCTAGGCTCCCATATTCCACCCTTCATAAACAGTACTTCATCGAAAATTCTGCTGTTCATTTCGTCATTGCACCATTCAGCGACCTAATTAGTTCTCAGTTGATCGAAACTTCAATTTTAAATTTCAATCCTTGTATTCAAATGCACCACATGACATCAATAACCTCCTCCAGTCCTCCAATGCTCTGAGATACCTACTGTCAGATCACTCCTGCCCATGGTACATCCCTATTTCCATTATTCCACTAGAGATGACAAATATCCATCTGATCCCGAACTTATTTCTTGATTAGAAATTACATCCCTGAACATCTCTCATTCTATCACTTTTTGCTTTTTTAAGATGGTTCTTTCAAAAAATATTATCATCCAGCATTTTGATCCTTATATAAAAAATTTTGTTAAAATTGTTTGTCATGCAGAGAGGTTGCTCAGAATTTCTGTACTTAGCCTTTAAAAAAGCATGCTATTCACATCAAAAATTAACAGCGTGTATTTGCACTGAAAACTTATTTCTTTTTGCAGTCCTGTGCTTTCAAGTGCCTTGACCTCCGTGATGGAACGATGGGACCTGCCTATTTTAACTCTGCCATTTAATATTGCCATTTGGATATATTTGGCTGCAACGGGACATAACAACAATTATTTTCCCCAGGTCCTTATTCAACCCATAAACACACCAGTAAATACCACCTGGTCAGAACTCAGTATTCCAATGGTAAGCAAAATGCTACTGCAGAATTTTACGATGTTATTATCAAACCATTAAAAAAAGTTAGTGAGCTGCCAGCAAATTATCACTTAAAATAATGGGTAATTATGGGTAATTCATAGAGTGATGGCTAAAACAAAAGGCAAAAAAGGGATATAAGGTATTAACAAAGACAGAAAAAGGAGGAAAGGATGGAGCTTTAAGTAACAACACTGTTGCTACAGAGAGATGTTCTGAAATGGGAATCTACTATATCAAGCAAGTGAGATACGACTTGCATTATTCTATAGGATGCCAACTAATGGAAAGCTTATCAAGAAGCAGAGATGCCTAAAAATTACAGAGACTTGCAGAAACAATAGTACTGTGATAATGAGGAACTTCAGTAATCCAGTTATAGTGCGGGAAAGCGATAACATATGGGGCAAAGAGGGGGCAGGAGTTTCTTAAATAGGATGAGGCTGTTTCTAGCCCAATAGGAAGCCATGAATGCCTGGCCTTGATCCTAGGAAATGAGCCAAAACAAATAGAGAAAATACCATTGGTGAACATCTTAGAAACAGCTATAAGGCTTAGAACAGTCACACACAAAAAATGCTGTGGACCATTCTAAGTTAAACGAGTTAAATGGAGCAGGACATTGAAGCTTGGCAGATAAAACTGCAACTAAACAATGGGAGGTCTGTTGTTAAGCTGGAGGTGTCTCAACTATTGTGGAGGTATTTTCTCATGAGAGAAATAAATACTAGAGCTCCCTGGATGACTGAAAAGATGGGGGGCCAAGTAAAGAGCCTGTGAGAGAAAATAGGTTTAGAGGGGAGTTAAAAAGAAAACAAACGATGTATAAGAGAGTACCAGGAAACATTGGCAAGAAATATAATACTGAATTCTATTAGCATGCGAGCCAGGAAAGAACTGTAAACTCTGGTGACCACACTTCAGGAAAGAAGCAAAAACTTTAGATGAGGAGGGGAATTACTAAACTGTCCCTCATGATAATGGACTTTAATCACCTGGATAGAGGGGAGAAGCTGGAATTTCTCTCCGAGGAACTGGGGAGATTGTGAGGCTATCAGTGACTAGAGTGATGTCACAGGGATCAGTCTTGGGGTAATTTTTTTCATTGACTTGGAAGAAGGGAATGAGGATTTAGGGAGTATGGGAAGAAAAGGAAAGTGGTATTGAAGCTAAGATCATGTTGAACAGCAGAACAGGGATCAATAATTGACTAATCCTGCTAAATCAGTAAATTGGCTTATTATTGTCACATCCACCGAGGTAGTGGAAATCGTTGTTTATCACGCCATCTATGTAGATCATTTCATTATAACAGGCCACTGAGATAGTAGAAGAGAAAGCAATAATAGAATGCAGAATAAAGTGTCGTAGTTATAGTAACAGAGAAAGAACAAGGCCTCTCGTTTCTCATGTTCTTGTGATTTGATAGAGGCATTTAAAATCATGAAAAGTAAAGTAAGTGTATACTCTAGGTATAGAAGAAAACAAGAAATTGTTCCTATTGTTGGAAGGGTCAAGAACCAAAGAACAGAGAATGAAAGCAAAGAGCAAAAGAAATGAAAGTGACAATGGGAAAACATTTTTACTGAGCAAGTAGTTAGGGGCACTATGAAGTAGTAGTGGAGACAGATTCACTCACTGCTTCCAAAACACAGCTGATGAGTGAAGGGAATTCTCAGAGCAATGGGAAGCGGGCAGAGGAGTAAGGTGAATGGGTTTGTTATTAGAGCCAGAATGGACTCATTGGACTGAACAGCTTCCTTCCATGTTGTAACCATAGTGTGATTATTTTGAGATAAGCATATAGAGTCCTTCAGCAGGATTAAGTATTCTCAGCAAAATTCTACAATAGATGTAAAACTAAGTAACTTGAAAACACTCACTGTTTATTTGGTATCATTTGAAAATTATCACCTGTTGAGTTATTTTGCTTGTTATTCAAATGGACCTGATTTTTTTTCTCTCAAGTATCAAAGCAAATTTGAAGGCTGCAATTGAATCCACATCTACCATCCTTCAAACGGGGAATTCCAAACGATGTCTGTGCATTATGTCAAAAGATTTTTCCGCATATCACATCTGGCTATTCAATCAATCAGTTGAAATGATTTCCTTTCGTTAAAGACTCTTTCAGCAATAGTTACAGTTTCTTTATTTGTTTTGTATAGATCCTTGTTGATAATAAACACATCCATCCATCCGCTTCTCATTCTTCATTGCGCCAAGGGAACCAATCATTCAGCTCCTTTGGTCTGTATTAGTAGCCGATATCCCTCATCGCTAAGACCTTCCAGCTCAATCTTTTCTACACGCTGAAGAGTGCCTTCTGCTATTATTTAAAAGATGCATTATCAAGTCATAGAAACGGCAGTAAACAATGAAGGAAATAAAATGTATAGAAGAAGGAAGTTCTGCAGTGACTTCACACTAAATTAACACAATAATGAGGAATTAATTTGTTATGGCAAAATGAATGAAACTTAAAAACAATGACATGATTTTACGTCAACATCTCCCGTGACTTTTGCTCTTTTATACTTACGAATATAAATTAAATTATGAATTTTAATCTTTCTTTAATTCAGCTTTTGAGAGCTATTCCAGTGGGAGTTGGACAGGTCTATGGCTGCAACAATCCTTGGACTGGTGGCATTTTGCTTTTTGCATTGATGATTGCATCTCCCATTATCTGCTTGCATGCTACAGTTGGATCCTGTCTTGGTATATTGGCAGGTAGGTTAATAATTTTTTTATCCATGAGATTCTGGAATCCAAGTTCTAGGTTTTCATAGTAAACTGGAAATATCTTCAGGAATTGAATGTAACATGTTCTCCTGGTTCAGCAAAACTTTTCACTATATCTCAGTATGTGTGACAAAACTTTTCACTATATCTCAGTATGTGTGACAGTAATAGATACATTACCAAGCATTTATTATAAAGTAACAGAGGCTGATTTGAACTCCATTTGCTGAAAGATAAACTACTTACTTAAGTTCCTGTCAAATACTTAAAACTTTAAAATTCTGCACTTGTAAATTAAACATTTTACCATGAAAATCAATGTGCTTTACCGTATTATTTTACTGTAGTCATTATATAACTGATGTAGTTGTACATAGATAAAATGAAAATTACTTCACAAGTAGAGCTGAATAGTTACATTTTTTTGTTTTGGTATTTAATTTGTCTTTTAGGATTATCTCTGGCTTCACCATTTCATAAAATCTATGATGGATTGTGGAGTTACAACAGCGTTCTGGCTTGCATTGCAGTCGGTGGAATGTTCTATGCCCTGACATGGCAGACCCATCTTTTGGCAATATTCTGCGGTACATATTGATAAATCATGAAAAATGTTATATAATATCTACAGTTCTAGTCTGAGGATATCATACCCTGTAATTCTATCAGCATTTGGAATAGATAAACAGAAGGATCATATTTAAACATGGTAATGTAATTTTTTGTGATCATAATCTTTTGATAAACCAATCAAATTCTTACAATGCTTTTTCAAAGAAAGACCTGCAGTCTCTAGTTCTGGTCTCACCCAGCCTGCAAGGAAAAAAACCTGCACATATTCACCCTATCCATATCCCTCATAGTATGCTACCATGGGGGTTTGACAGTAGCAAAGCCATTAGCACAATGCCTTTACCGCTTGGGGTGTTGGAGTTTGGTGTTCAACTCCAGCACCATCTGTAAGGAATTCGACTGTATGGCTTTCACCTGTGTGCTCCGGTTTCTTCCCAAAATCCAAAGGTTTTGGTGAGTATGTTAATTAGTCATTGTTAGTTGCCCTGTGATTAGGCTGTTGTTAAGTAGGTAGGTTGCTGGGAAGCATGGTTCCTTATGCCAGAAGGGCCTGCTCTCTGCTGTATCTCTATATAACAAATAAAATAATTTTGTATACCTCTATAAGATATTCCCTTGTTCACCTGTGCTTAAAGAAATAAAATCCTCACCTCTTCAACTCTGTAACTCTAGTCCCCAGGTCTCAACAACCTATCTTGTAAATTTTCTCTGCACTCTTTCAAGGTTATTGATATCTTTCCTGTAAGAGGGAGACTGGAACTGCACACAATATTCTGAATTTGGCCTCATTAATGATTTATACAATTTCAACATAACATGCCAACTCCTGTACTCGATACATTGACTTATGAAGGCCAATGTCCCAAAAGCTTCCTTTACAACATATATGCGATTCCACTTTCTAAGAAATATCCATTTATATTTCCAGATCTTTCTGTTCTACTACAGTGCCCACCATGTAAGTCCTACCTCAGTTCGTCCCCCCAAAGTGCAACACATCACACTTGTCTGCATTACATTCCACCTGCCATTTTTCAGCCCATTTTTCCAGCTGGTCAGATCATGCTGCAAGATTTGATTGCCTTCCTTGTTGTCCATTACGCCCCCAGTCCTGGAGTCAACTGCAAATTCTCTGATCCAGTTCACCACATTATCATCCGAGCCATTAATATAGATGACAAACAACAATGGAATCAGCACCGACCCCTGTGGCACACCACTAGTCACAAGCCTCTAGTCAGAGCAAAAAATATCTACAACCAGTCTCTGGCTTTTCCTGCTAAGGCAATGCTGAATCCAATTTACCACTGTATTCTGAATGCCAAGCAATTGAACCTTCTGGACCAGCATCCCATGCAAAATGTTGTCAAAAGCCTTGCTAACTTGCATGTAGACAATGTCCACAGCCTTTCCCTCATCAATTTTCCTCATAACAACCATGCATAAAACTATATTGACTATCCCTAATCAGACACCGTCTATCCAAGTACTTATATATCCGTAGTCTTGGCCCAAAACATCGACTCTTTGTGCATTTCCATAGATGCTGCCTGACCTGCTGAGTTCCTCCAGCATTTTTGCATTTAACTTATAGATCCTCTAGCTTAGAATACCTTTCAATGATTTACCCAGACTGATAATTTCCTAGCTTATTCTCAGAGACTTTCTTAAAAACAGAACAACATCCAGTCCTCTGGTACTTTGCCCATGGCTAAGGATATTGTAGATATTTTTGCATTAGCTACCCACAAGGTCTAAAGGGACTCCCGTCAGTCCCTGGGGATCTATTCACGCTAATTTGCCTCAAGACAGCAAGCACCTTCACTTTCATACTCCAGATATTCTTTTCCCTCTGTTCTATAGGCTCTGTGTCTGTCTCCTGACTAAAATATTAATGGAAAAATTCATTTAATATATCCCCCATCTCTTTTGACTCCATGTGTAGATAACCATACTGATCTTCAAGAAGACCAATTTTGTCCATTCCTATCCTTTTGAAAGGTTTCAATAGGTAGATTTAATGTCAGAGAAATGTATACAGTATACATCCTGAAATTCTTTCTCTTTGCAACCATCCAGGAAAACAGGAGTGCCCCAAAGAGTGAATGACAGTTGAATGCTAGAACCCAAAGCTCCCCTCAGCTCACCCTCCCACGCATAAGCAGCAACAAAGCAACAGTCCCCCTCCCTCACCAGCAAAAAACAAGATCAGCAACCCCCTCCTCACTGAACTCTCAATCGTGCAGCAAAGCACCAAAAAAGACACAGACTTGCAGTACCCCAAAGACTACTCGTTCACCTGGTAATTCAACATACCACAGGCTTTCTGTCTCTCCCTAATAAGGGAAAAAGAGGTGTCTCTGTTTCACAGCAAGAGGGGAGACATAACAAACAACTCGCTGGTTCACGATGTTAAAAGTCCATTGCATCGCTTTTTCCGAGCTCTGTGCCCAAAGAACTCGGGTCTCTGGACACACAGCCAGAGATATGCCATCTCCCACGACTCACCGATTTCCTGCAGAGGCACCGACCTCGAGTCTGCCCGCCTCCAGAACCACGAGATCCTGAAGGTGAGCTAATCTTCTAAGCCACGTCCTTGGTATTTCGAATAACGGGCAGTCGTGAGACCTCAAGAGTGGGTCCCTGAACTGAAGTTAGCGTGTAAGTCTTCAAATGAACCCTGAAAGGGAAAGATAGAGATATTACAGATAGAAATAGAGCTGTTTCCGAAGATGCAAGCAAAGGAGTTGCCATTAGGTGCCATTGTCTCCTAAGTCTCCTAAGCTTTTGATCTTAGTATAGCTGTAGAAGCACCTCGGACTCTCTTTCTCCGTGTCTGCCAGAGCAACCTCACAGCTTCTTTTAACCCTCCTGATTATGCTCATAAGTATTCTCTTGCATTTCTTATACTCAAGTGCCTCTTTGGATCCTAACTGCCTGTAACTTGATATGAAGTGGCGACCCATTTTCTGCGCAGGTGAACCGGCTCACAAAATGGTGCACGCGTCGGCTGAGAGGCCAGCCCCAAAATGGCGCTGGGCCTCCTTCTTCACCAGCAAGGGGAGGAAGCTCGCGCGCAGAAAGAGACTTTTGTAATGCACATCTGACGTCATTTCTGCCCGGAGAGGCCGGGAACAGAACTGCATAAAAGCCAGTGCTGCGAAGTTTGAATAAACTAGTCTGGAGTGCAACTTACAGACAGGATGTCATTATTTCCTGTTCTGTGTGTAGCACATCGCTACATTGGTGACCCCGACGGTCCAAACGGGATTTGGACCAAAGATGACCGACTCTTCATCTGTTCACGCAGTTTCGCTAAAACTGCCGACTTTCTGGATGCTGCGACCACGCGTGTGGTTTAGCCAAGCAGAAGCCCAGTTCCAGATTCGGCAGATATCCTCTGATTCCATACGTTACTACCATGTGGTGAGCACCCTTGACCAGGAGACGGCCGCCCAGGTTGCGGATTTCATACAGTCGCCCCTGGAGGAAGGCAAATATGAAGCATTCAAGGCGCTGCTCATTGGGACCTTTGGCTCTCACAGCGTGAGCGGGGTGCCCGCCTGCTTCACCTGGACAGTTTGGGAGACAGACTGCTGTCAGCATTAATGAACGAGAGGCTGGCCCAAGCTGACGGACACAAGCCCTGCCTCATGTTTGAGCAGGCGTTCCTGGAGCAACTGCCCGAGGACATACATCTGCTGCTGGCCGACGCAGATTTCAGCGACCCCCGGAAGGTGGCGGCCCGGGCAGATGTGATGTGGAAAGCCAAGAGGGAGAGCGTGGCGTCCGTCGGTCAGATTACCAGGCCACGTGCCCAACAGCGGACCAGACCAGGCCCGGCAGGGGGGTGCACACAACACAGAGTCAGGAGTGAGGAGGACACTGAACAGTGGTGTTTCTACCACCAGCAGTGGGGCACAAAAGCCCGCCGTTGTCGCCCGCCCTGCGAGGGCCAGGGCCAGCTGGCCGCCGTGGCCCAACCACTCCTGGGGGCAGACTTCTTGCGAGCTCACAGCCTGCTGGTCAACTTGCACGGGAAAAGACTGGTACATGCCGAGACTTTCCAGACGTTCTCCCTGGGTGAAGCCAAGTTGCCGGCCCCACACCTGGACCCCATCACGCTGTCTGACAACGAATTCACCAGAATCCTGGCGGACTTTCCATCGGTTCTGGCACCGCAGTTCACGGCAGCCATGCCCAGACACGGGGTACAGCACCACATCCCGACCCAGGGACCACCCCTCCACGCCCACGCACGAAGGCTCCCCCCGGAAAAGCTCCACCTGAAGAAGGAGGAGTTCAAGAGGATGGAGGAATTGGGGATCGTATGGAGGTCCGACAGCCCATGGGCCTCCCTGCACATGGTGCCCAAAGCAGCCGGGGGTTGGAGACCATGCGGCGACTACCGCAGACTGAACGAGGCTACAACTCCAAACCGCTACCCCGTGCCGCATGTACAGGACTTTGCAGCAAACCTGCACGGAGCAAGTATCTTTTCCAAAGCAGACCTTGTCTGGCGATACCATCAAATCCCGGTGCACCCTGAAGACATCCCCAAAACAGCATTTATCACCCCGTTCAGCCTGTTCAAATTCTTCCAAATGCCGTTCGGCCTGAAGAATGCCGCACAGACGTTCCAGCGGCTAATGGATGCGGTGGGACGCGACCTGGACTTTGCGTTCATCTATTTGGATGACATCCTTATAGCCAGCAGTAGTCATCAGGAGCATCTGTCCCACCTCCGCCAGCTCTACTCCCGCCTGAGTGATTTTGGCCTCACGATCAACCTGGCCAAATGCCAGTTCGGTCTCGATACCATCGACTTCCTGGGCCACAGGATTACCAAAGATGGGGTTGCCCGCCAAGGTAGACGCGATCCGCCACTTTTCCCGGCCCAACACAGTCAAAGGCCTGCAGGAGTTTGTTGGTATGGTGAACTTCAACCACCGTTTCCTCCCCTCAGCAGCCCGTATCATGTGCCCTTTGTACACCCTGATGTCGGGTAAAGGCAAGGACATTACTTGGGACGAGGAGGCTACGGCCGCTTTCGTTAAAGCCAAGGAAGCCTTGGCAGATGCTGCAATGCTGGTGCACCCCAGAACGGATTTTCCAACTGCCCTCACGGTGGACACAGCAGTCGGTGGGGTGCTGGAGCAGCTCATCGAGGGGCACTGGCAACCCCTGGTGTTCTTCAGCAAGCACCTACGACCACCTGAACTCAAGTACAGTGCTTTCGACTGGGAGCTGTTGGCACTGTATCTGGCAATCTGGCATTTCAGGTACTTCTTAGAATGCAGGCTGTTCACCGCGTTCACAGACCACAAACCGTTGACCTTCGCATTCACGAAGGTGTTCGATCCCTGGTCGGCCCGACAGCTGCGACATCTGTCCTACATCTCCGAGTACATGACGGACATCCAGCATGTCTCGGGAAAGGACAACATCGTGGCGGACGCACTCTCCAGACCAGCTGTCCAGGCCCTGTCCCTGGGGGTGGACTATGCAGCACTGGCGGAGGCGCAGCAGGCAGACGACAAGATGCCCAGCAACAGGACCGCAGTCTCGGGTTGCAGCTGCAAGACTTTCTCGTAGGCCCAGGTGAGAGGACCCTCCTGTGCGACGTGGCTACCGGCCAACCTCGCCCCATCATCCCGGCAGCCTGGCGGCGGCGAGTTTTCAACTCCATACATGGCTTGGCGCACCCATCTATCAGGCCAACCTTCCAGCTGGTCTCCAGCAAGTTCGCGTGGCACGGACTTCGCAAACAGGTCAGTGAATGGGCCAGAACGTGCGCGCAGTGCCAAACAGCCAAGGTGCAGTGGCACACTAAAGCCCCGCCGCAGCAGTTCGAACCCACCCACCGGAGGTTCGACCACATTCATGTGGATATCCTGGGCCCCCTACCAGTGTCCCGAGGAGCACGGTACGTCCTAACTATGGTAGACCAGTTCACGAGGTGGCCAGAGGCGGTCCCGCTCACCGACACATCTGCCGATTCCTGCAGCCGAGCACTGATTGCAACCTGGGTAGCACGCTTCGGGGTACCGGCCCACATTACCTCCGACAGAGGCGCCCAGTTCACCTCCAGCCTGTGGTCAGCTATGGCCAGCCTGTTGGGAACACAGCTGCACCACACAACTGCCTACCACCCACAATCGAACGGACTGGTGGAGCGTTTCCACCGTCACCTGAAGTCGGCTCTCATGGCCCGCCTCAAAGGGCCTAACTGGGTGGACGAGCTTCCCTGGGTCCTGCTCGGAATCCGCACGGCGCCCAAAAAGGATCTGCACACCTCATTGGCCGAGCTGGTGTACGGCGCACCCCTGGTCATCTCAGGAGAGTTCATACAAGAGGTCAAGAGGAAGAACCCGCAGCGGTCCTGGACAGACTAAGCGAAAGGCTCGGCAACCTGGCCCCTGTACCAACTTCACAGCATGGACAGATCCCGACCTGCGTACCCAAAGACCTGCAGAACTGTAAGTTTGTGTTTGTACGAAGGGGCGCACAGTGGGAACTGTTACAGCGGCCGTACGAGGGGCCATTCAAGGTGATCAGGAACAATGGGTCCACGTACGTTCTGGACAGTGGGGGGAGAGAGGAGGTTTTCACGGTGGACCGACTCAAACCAGCCCATGTGGACTTGGCGCAGCCAGTCGAGGTTCAGGCGCCGCAGCGCAGAGGCAGACCTCCCAAACAGAGACTGATCCAGACTGTGGACATTGGGTGGTGTATCGTCAGTTCTTGGGGGGGGGGGGGGGGGTTATGTGCCGACCCACTTTCTACGCAGGCAAAGGGGCTCACAAAATGGCGCATGCGTCAGCAGAGAGGCCAGCTCCAAAATGGCGCTGGGCCTTCTTCACCAGCAAGGGGAGAAAGGCCACGCGCGGTAAAAGACTTTTGTAATGCACCTCTGACGCCATTTCCACCCAGAGAGGGCAGAAACGGAACTGCGTAAAAGCCAGTGCTGCGAAGTTTGAATAAACTAGTCTGGAGTGCAACTTACAGACTGTGCGTCATTATTTCTAGCTCTGTGTGTAGCACATTGCTACACCTTCTTTTTCTTTACCAGCGTCTCAATAAACCCTCAATAACAAGGTTCCCTAAACCTGTTAGCCTTGCCTTCTATTATAATATGCTTCTCAATATCTCACTTTTGAAGGCCTCTCACTTGTCAAGCATCTCTTTGCTGGGAAACAGCCTAAAAACCAACCCTCGTCTGCCAGATTCCTTCAACTTGGATACTCCTGGCCTGAAAGGTCTAAATTGTCATTATTAAACCTGGAAAGGAACTTAAAAATGAGATTTCTATTCTCAAACCATGAATGAAAAAGTCAGAAATGCCCCTCTTTGAAACAAGATTGTCTGCCGGTCCCTTATACTGTCTCTAATTAAATAGTTCAGAGGTGGGTTAAGATAAGAAAAGACGTTCTTCTCAGTTTTTACTTTTCACTTTTCAAAATTTCCATGAATGAATTGCTGGCTTTGAAGTTACTGACGACATTTAAAACATTGTTTCATAAGAGTTGCAATATAAAAAAGCCTGAGCAGTTTATAGAACTATTTGGTAAAGAGAACAACTTATCTCCCAGCTAATTTCACGTTGCTAATCAACAATGTAATAGACCTAAAGAATGATACTATACAACAGAAAGTGTTTTACCAAGTGAATGAGATCAAAAACACTTTTGACACTTTATCTTTGTCATAAAATGTTTAAATAATTGAACTTCGTAAGTACCAGTGAGAATAGAATCATTAAATGCTCTTCACAATCCACCCCCCCCCCCACCTTTGTTCACTTGCCATACAGCATAAAAGGAGATCAAACAGCCTTTCAATTCTGTGCCAGCTCTCAGAGTCATTCCAGTCCCTCATTTTTCCCTCGGTATTCTTTCTGACATGGCCATTCCCCAAATCAGCCTTCTCCAATAAGGGGAAATTACAATAGCCAATTAATCTAAAAAAAACAGCGTGTCTTTGGGAAGTGGAAGTAAACCAAGTGGCCTAGAAGAAACAAAAGTCACAAATAAAATATGCAAACTTAACTTAAGCCGCTCCAGAGATCAGATCAAATCGCTGCTCTGTGAGGTTTACTCATCTCTGCACCGAACTGTGGCTGTAGCCTGCAATTATCACAGTGAGAACCCACCTTTGTGAACTTCAGTTCTGGAAGCTATTTGCTTGCTTTTATTTTTTGCACTTTTTTTCCCCCTCTTTTTTTTCTCTCTGCACCTTCGGTGTTTGACCAGTCATCTTTGGTTTCAATGGGTTCTGTTGGGTTTCTTTGTTTTGTGGCTGCCCGTAAGGAAACAAGTCTCAAGGTTGTATGAAGTATACATACCTTGATGATAAATGTGCTTTTTGAGTTTGTGAGAGAGATGAGACCACTCAATTCCATGTAGTGTCTCTGTCCCTCTCACACTGTACTTTCAATATACTGGCTACATAAGATGTTGTTTCAAAGTAAATTATATTAGGTGCCACTGCTTTTAAATTGCCAACTATTTGCCTGCTGTCCAGTCTTGGTAGAGTAGAGGTTTTGTCTTATTAGATGTAGAAAAAAATCAAAACAACCATCTTTCCATCACAAACTCCATTGGCCACTGACATCTTCCCTCTCCGTCCAGCTGAACCGGAAGCATTCTGTTCATGACTTCTCCATGAGCTTTTGACCACACAGCTAAGCCACTGCTAAGATTGCCTCTTTAATATCACTTGACGTACAGAAGCCCCTACCACAAGCCAGCTAAAGGTTCATTTACAGGTTGAGTCTGTGGTGAGGAAGAAGGCAAATGTGATGTTAGCATTCATTCCAAGAGGACTAGAATATAAAAGCAAGGATGTGATGTTGAAACTTTATGAAGAACTGGTGAGGCCTCTGTTGGAGTATTGTGAGCAGGGCTGGGCCCCTTATCTTTGAAACTGGAGAGGGTTCAGAGGAGGTTCACAAAATAATTTCAGGCTTTTATGTCTTGTCATATGAAGAGCATTTGATGGTTCTGGGCCTGTATTCACTGGAATTCAGAAGAATGAGGGATGACCTCATTGAAATCAATCGAATGGTGAAAGGCCTTGATAGAGCAGATGTGGAGAGGATGTTTCCTGTGGTGGGAAGGTCTAGAACTAGAGGACACAGCCTCAGAATAGAGGGACGTCATTTTAGAACAGAGATGAGGAGGAATTTCTTTAGCCAGGCAGTGGTGAATCCATGGAACTCTTTGCCACAGGCAGCTGCAGAGGACAAATCTTCATGTATATTTAAGACTGAGGCTGATAGATTGATTGGTCAGGGCATGAAGGGACATGGGGAGAAGACAGGAGATTGGGGCTGAGAGGAAAATTGGATCAGCCATGATGAAATGGTGAGCAAATTTGGTAGCCAAATGGCCTAATTCTGCTCCTATTTCTTATGGTCTTATTGTCTTTCACTGAAACTCTCATCAATGCTCTTGATATATCCAGTCTTTATTATTTAAATCAATTCCAGGCCAGTCTTTCCTCCAGCCCTACAATCTTCCAGGTTTTCTGTAACCCTGACCTCTCAGTCATTGCCAAATTCAGTTGGCAGCTGTAACTTCATCTTCCTTGTTCCCAAATTGTGAAAATCCTTCATGAACCTCCCTGCCTCTCTACCCTATTGTTATGATGTCTCTGAGAACCAGTCATTTAATCTACCCTATTTGGCCAGAACACAAATACAATATAATGACTGGTACAGAGAGGGATAATGCAAACAGGCATCACTTAATGAATGCATCACTTTTATTGTTTTTATATCTTTTTTCTTTAAATTACTTATTTTCTTCACATCACTTTCAAATGTTTCTAAAAACAATTTTAAAAAGGACTTTAAATGCACGATCCAGATTTGGTTTACTATCACATCTGGAAGAGGCCTTATGATATTCTAGTTAGATCGACTGCTGTGAAAATAGAAGTTGTAGTATTATAGCAATGCATTGATATACTATGAAAAATATCTATTTGCAAAATTAACTGTTATGTTTAATATTTACAAGATAATCTTTTCCTCCAACAGCAATTTTTTCTGCATATTTTGGAGAAGCACTGATGAATATGGTGTCTCTGGTAAGCTGCTATCATTAAACGTTATGTGGATTTTCTGATGTCTGTTTTGTCGTGTGCTTTTGTGATATTCTGGAGGAACGTTGTCTCATTTTTTAACTGCATTGCAGTTGTGGTTTCTAAATGACAATAAACCGAAATTCAATTCAATTCAATTCAACATCGAGAAGTTAATATTAAAATAGTGACAAATCATAAACACAAGAAATTCTGCAGATGCTGGAAATCTGGAGTAATGCAGGAGGAGCTCAGCAGGTCAGGCAACATCTATGGAAAGGAATAAACGGTTGATGTTTCGGGCCAGGGTCCTTCTTCAGGACTGGAAGGGAAGGGGGAAGACTCCAGAATAAAAAGGTGGGGGGAGGGGAAGGAGGAAGATGATAGAAGAAGCCAGGTGGGTAGGAAAGGTTAAGGCTGGAGGGGCAGGAATCTGATAGGACAGGAGAGTGGACCATGGGAGAAAGAGGAGGAGATCCTGGGGGAGGTGATAGGCAGGTGAGGAGAGGAAAGAAAGCAGAGTGGGTAATAAGAGGAGGGAAAAATCTTTTTGGAAGGAGAAGTCGACATTCACACCATCAGGTTGGAGGCTACCCAGACATAGAAACATAGAAAATAGGTGCAGGAATAGGCCATTCAGCCCTTCAAGCCTGCACCGCCATTCAGAATGATCATGGCTGATCATCCAACTCAGAACCCTGTACCTGCTTTCTCTCCATACCCCCGATCCCTTTAGCCACAAGGGCCATATCTAACTTCCTCTTAAATATATCCAATGAACTGGCCTCTACTGTTTCCTGTGGCAGAGAATTCCACAGATTCACCACTCTCTGTGTGAAGAAGTTTTTCCTCATCTCAGTCCTAAAAGGCTTCCCCTTTATCCTTAAACTGTGACCCCTCGTTCTGGACTTCCCTAACATCGGAAACAATCTTCCTGCATCTAGCCTGTCCAATCCCTTTAGAATTTTATACGTTTCAATGATCCCCCCTCAGTCTTTTAAATTCCAGTGAGTATAAGCCTAGTCGATCCAGTCTTTCTTCATATGAAAGTCCTGCCATCCCAGGAATCAATCTGGTGAACCTTCTCTGTACTCCCTCTATGGCAAGAATGTCTTTCCTCAGATTAGAGGACCAAAACTGCACACAATATTCTAGGTGCGGTCTCACCAAGACGGAATACAAGATGTTGCTTCTCCACCCAAAGGATGGCCTCATCTTGGCACAAGAGGAGGCCATAGATCATCATGTCTAAACAGGAATGGGAATTGGAATTAAAATGTTTATCCATCGGGAAGTTCTGTTTTTGGCAGATGAAGCATAAGTGTTCGACAAAACGGACCCCTATTTAAAGTTCATCCATGTTTGTACTCTTCAAGTGTGTATTTCCATTCTACATCATAGCTTTTACTTCCAGATCAATTTCTTACAGTTATCTTGCTCACCAAAATAATTTGACTTTCAACAATTCTTGAAATGACTAGATAGGGAAAAATTTAGGGCTTATAATTGTATACCTAGTTTTATAAAAGTTTTCTCATTCTTATACAGTCTGTCCTTCCTCAATTTATGAACAAGGCAGCTAGCCAGAGACCAATTGTATTTGTTCTGTTTCAAAATTAATTCCTCATACCACCAGTGCTTTATCATTTCCTGTCAGTCATCCTATGGACATGCAATCAGTCTGTGTATATAAGCTATCTCTTGTATTTATATTTATTGTGTTTTTTAATTATCTTTTTTTTTGTGCTGCATTGGATCTGAAGTAGAAATTACTTCATTCTCACTTATGCTTGGGTACTGGAACCAACATTAAAAAATTTTGAAATTTGATTCTTGAATCTTGAAAATGAGCCAGTGTTTGCCTAAAAACACCTTTGAGTCCAATCTTCAGACCATAGCCATAAATTAAAAGTTTACACACAAGAAATCTTACATGCAATGGTGACATTATGCAAAACACCCAGGTGTTTTAAAAGAGCATCACTTTCTTTGAGAAAAGAGGATATAAGTACACTAAGCATAGAGCATTTAATAGCTTCCAGCTTCCAAAAAGCATGCTAAGTGGCGGAGAGTTACATTATCGTAAATTCTTCCATTATGATAGGGTGCTGAACAAAGGTTTGTTTGAGATCATTGAACATAGAACAGTACAGCATAGTCTAGGCCATTAAGTGTGCAATGTTGTGCTTACCTTTAAACCTATACCCAAGATAAATCTCATGCTGAAAAAGGATCTAGTGCTTTTCTGGTGTGTGTGATGAATAAACTCTTCTTCTCGGGCTCCCAGCCGGGTACAGACTTCAACTTTAACTGACCTTTCGATGACAAGCTCTGCCATCTTCAACAGGGATGATGCCTGGGCATATCTAGTCCTGTGGTATTTATAACCCTATCGTTCCTCCCTCCTGATTGTCAATCCTCATCCAATCAGGTTTCTGCAGTCCCACCTTGTTTATAATCGAATTCCAGTTCTTACTTAGAGCGAGACCCTTCATCTTTGTTAAAGTACTTTTCTTCTAGTTTTATTTGAATGGCTTCCTTCACAGGGCAGTGCCAAAAGACATTAGTATGGAACAGTAGTTTTGTGCCACCAAAGTCAATCCTTTGGTGAATGCAGATGCATTGTTCTGCTATTGCCAAGTTCCCTCCCAAACGGATACACCTCCTGTTCTCCTTCATATTCACAGGGAGACCTGTAAACACCAGCTGTCCTGAGCCCCAGGTCATCTTTGACCCGCATAAGCTGTGATTGAGCTTCCTTACGGTAGAGCAGTTCTTTATACTTTGATTAACCATGCAAAGATTTTTTCAGACCTGGAGAGTGTCCACATGGAAATAAGACAATCACAGACAACATTCCTACAGAATGTTGGAATGGTGAAGGAAATCAATCAGGCCCTTAAAAGGGCTGACAGAAAAACCAGGGAGCCTCACGACAAGGAGGAACCCATTGCCATCACCTGTCTTCCCTATATTTCCCAGTTTCTGGAAGGATTGCCAGGATCCTGAAGAAATACCAGGTTAATACCATCCCATAAAGAAGCTCAAATCACAGCTTATGCGGGTCAAAGATAACCTGGAACTCAGGACAGCGGGCATCTACAGGATTCCCTGTGAATGGGGAAAGGTGTATATTGGCCAGACGGGATGCATGGTGGAAACCCGCATCAAGTGGCACAGGGGCTGTATCGATTTGGGTTACCCGGAGAAATCAGCAATAGCAGAACACTGCATTCGCAATGCCCATAGGATTGACTTCGAAAGCACAAAACTGCTGTGCCACACCATTGGCTTTTGGGACAACCTGGTGAAAGAGGCCATTGAAATAAAACTCGAGGAAAAGAATTTGAACAAAAAAGCAAGTCTCATTCTAAGTAAGAACTGGAATTCGATTGGAAATAAGGTGGGAGTGCAGGAACCTGACTGGATGAAAACTAACCAATCAGGAGGGACAGATGATGGGGGCATAAATACCACCAGACTAGAGAAGCCCAGGCATCATCGCTGATGAAGGTGGCAGAGTTTATCATCAAAACATCTGTTAAAGTCAATACTTGGACCCGGATGGAAGCCCAACATGAGTTAACAAATCTAATGCTTCCCTCATGCAGAGCCTTCCATTATTTCCATGTACCTATCTAAAAGTCTCTTAAATGTCTCAAATGTATCTGTATCTACCACCACCCCAGGTGGTATATTCCAGGCATTTGCCACTCTCTGTGCATAAAAGGCCTATATCTGACATTCTCCCCATACTTCCCTCCAATCACCTTAAAATTATGCCCTCTCATATTAACCATTGCCACGCTGGGAAAATTCCATGTGACATTTTTTCAAAGAAGCATATCTGGGAATCAGCCTTGTTGAGAGGCAAGATTCCCTTCTTATCTGGTCAGTCCCATTTGCCAATGTTTGGCTCATTTCCCTCTAAATCAGGGATCCATGGACCCCCTTGCTTAATGGTATTGGTCGATAGCATAAAGAAGTCCCCTGCTCCAACCTTTCCCATCCATGTAACTGTCAAAGATCCTTTTATTTGACTCATTTCTATTCCTTCAGTTTGTGCATTGGAATCAGAATTAGGTTTAATATCACTGGCATATGTCATGAAATGTGTTGTTATGCAGCAGCAGTACATCGCAATACAGAATAATAAAAAATAACTTACAGTAGGAAGTATGTATATAGAGTTCTATCTTTTCAGAATTATGTTAAGTTTAAAGATTAATAGTGCAAAAAGCGAGGAAAAAAGGTAATGATGTAGTGTTCACGGGTTCAATGTCCATTTAGAAATCTGATGGCAGAGAGGAAGAAGCTGTTCCTGAATTGTGAGTGTGTGCCTTCAGGCTCCTGTTCCTCCTCCCTGATGGTAGCAATGAGAAGAGGGCATGTCCTTCATGCTGGAAACCTCTGTTTTGAGGCATCACTCCTTGAAGATGTCCTGGCTGCTGGAGAGGCTTGAGCCCATAATGGGGCTGACTGAATCTACAATGCATATGTTTGGTCTGCAACCAATTGTTACTTCACAGCTGTGTTGTGTCATTTTACAGGTTGGGCTACCGGGATGCACTTGGCCGTTCTGCCTTTCCACGACCCTTTTCCTTTTGATGACCAGTAACAACAAAGCGATTTACAAATTGCCACTCGTTAGGGTCAGCAGCCCTGAGGAGAACAGAAAATATTACAAGGAAATGCGTGACCATGAACAACATAAATGAATTTAAAAATCCTCAGTGGATTATCTATGTTTTGTGCCTGTGCATATAATATTGTTTACCTTAATTTTCAGTGGTATTTGACATTTAAATAGCAGAAGTTAAAAGCCTTTTTTATTTTGAGTGTCAAAAATTCAGTGGAAGTATCATAATTTTGGAGTTACTTTTCAAGTTAACTGTCTACTTTATATCAAAGATACTAAATTTGAAATAATAAAAAGCAACTTTATCAGAAAACATATCTTTATATGAAGAAATGTTTACTATTCTACCAACGTGGATATCATTGGATCTGAAAATGGAGCATATTGTTTGAATTGATTTCAGTGATACATGAATGCTTTGATGTGGTTGGACTGAGCTCATGGATTGACATGCTACGTGGTTAACCAGCCTTCCTCATCTCTGCTGCTTTTGAGGTTTATATTCAAGAATACATGGTACTTGGCATGGTACAATCAGTAAATAACTAAATTAATATGGCAAAAAAGAAATTGAGATGTCAGTTCAAAGAAACTTACTATTTGTGTTTTGAAATTTCACTGTAGTCGGTGGAGAATGGATGCCAATTTTAAAAGTAGAAGGAAGTGGAATAGAAAGAAGGAGATAGTTCTGTCATTAAGTCTTATATCCTCCCATTATATAAGCAGTAAATATCACAACCCAACGAAAATAAAGTTCATTTATTATCTTGATATTTATCTTAAAAGATTCGGAATGTAACCTATATAAATTTCACAAACACAAACACATTGACATTCTCTGCATTTTTTTCAAAAAGCGTTCTAAAACAAACACAAATAAGTATCACAGCACATCCCTAATGAAGATGGCAGAGTTTGTCATCGAAACATCGATTATAATCGATATCTGCATCTGCATCAGTTTGTTTGTCACATACGCTGGGAAAGCACTAGAGCCTTTTACCACAGCACATCTCTGTAAATTCAAAAACAGAACCTCATTAAAATCACACTAACAGGTACAAGTAACCTTGCAAATACCCTGCAATATTATGATAACACTCTACAAGAAGCCATTAAATCCCTATAAATGTCATAGAGCATTTCCCAATTATGATCCAGTAAATCATTGATAAATATCACTGTATCTGATCCAGAAATAATGCCATGAAAAGCCCAGATTTATAAGGAACAAATATTGTAAAGCAATAGCACTAAGTTCTATAAATATCTTAACAAAACTCCCTATAAAAATCTCAGCATAAACCCAAAATGTATTCTACAGGCAAAGTCCCATAAATTCAATGCACAGATTTCAAATGTCACTCAGTCGCCTCCTTCAATAATATTCTACACCCCAATAAATATTACATTATATCACGTTAGCCCTTTCTGCAGAAGCAATTAATAAGCCTGTCATAAAAATCTGAGTATCACTCTCCATTATAGTACAGTTAAATCCAATAAATATTCTCAGGAAATGTCCCTCAAGTATCCAAAACTGCTCATCATAAATATCTCAGCACTTTCACTGTAAGAACAGCTATATCCTCCATAAAGCACACTGTAAATCCTGCAATTAATACAGGGTATCTTCAGTAAATGACATCTCCTTTTATTTTCTGGGTTATGTGAAACATTTACAAATGAGTATGCATTGCTAGTTCTGATTTCACTAGCCGCTCAGTATCATAAATTATGGAGTATATCAATTGATCACATACGGTATAAAAATCCTAGCAAAAGCCAGAATAAATACACAACCGTCGTCATTGTGGCTATCCCTCGAGGTCGAGGATGATGGTCTTCAGTCCGTTTCCACAGAGCAAAGACCCCTGTGTGCGTATTTGTTTAACATGTACTTGATGTTGCACTCCAAGAAGCACACAATGCTTCACAAATCAACCAACTGATTCCAATGGCATGGAAACCATGACGACTGGAGCTGATGGATTTGTTGCAACCTTCATTCGCCTTCACAGCCTTTCAATTCGGAGTAACTTCTTCCGCTTGTTCCACCATTGAGGTCTTGGTTGGATTGTTCTTTGTCAGGGATGTCACCCTCGACCTTACTGCCATGGGTGACCCATAAATGTTACTCCACTGAGCATAATTTATTTTTAGCTGAATCCTCAAAATATGTGATGTAAGCAACATATCTCATGGCTCTTAATATCCAGTGATTGAATTACCAATCTTAACATGGGATCTGGTAATTGTGGATTGGGACAGGCTGTTTTGAAGGCCTTACCAAGTTCACCTGTGCCAGAAAAGTGAAATTTTGAGAGAGCAAAGCTTGTATATGCCTGTCAGAATAAAAGGTAAAGATAAGAAGGGTTGGAGACCCTGATTTTCTAGAGATATTGAGACTCTGGTAAAGAAAAAAAAAGTTGTAAAGCAGATATCAGTAGGTAGGAACAAATGAGGTGTTTATGAATTATAAGAACTGCAAGAGAATGCTTAAGAAAGAAATTGAGAATTTACATCCTCACCCTATTACTGCAATTTTTGGCTTAGCAATGGTGGATGATAGTTATTTATCCCCATCAGCTCGTCGGATGATTGCATTTGTTACATTAATGGCTAGAAGATCCATTCTAATGAACTGGAAAGAGATTAATCCTCCAACTACATTCCAATGGTTTTCCCAAACTATATCCTATTTAAATTTAGAGAAAATCAGAAGTGTTATTTTTGACCCTTCGATTAAATTTGAGGAAACCTGGAGACCATTTATTCAACACTTTCAAATGAGCTAAATCGACCTTTCCCAAACCTCTTTTATTACCTTTAAATGTTTGGTTAGAGGAGCAGAGTTATTGACACCACTGTTTATATTCGTTATAATAGCCCAGCTTGTTTTTATTTTTGTTCTCAGTTCAGTTCACAAGTTAGTTTTTTTTAAATATATATTCTCTTTTTCAATTTGGTTTTTTTTTTGCTGTATAAATACAGGATGAGTTTGGGAGATTTATTACATTTGTGTATCAATAGTTTATACTTGTATATACTGCTCTATTAACTTTGTATTCCCAATCTCTCTGTATTTCTATTGTTACTATGTTTTGTTTGAAGATTAATAAAAAGATTTAAAAAGAAAGAAAGAAATCAGGAGGGCTAAAGGAAGGCATAAGGTGACTCAAGCAGATGAGGTGGAGGAGAATCCCAAGGAACTCTATAGATACATTAAGAGCAAAAGGATAGCAAGGGACAAACTTGGTCCTCTGGAAGACCAGCACACAAAAGGTCCTGCCGAAGGGTTTTGGCCTGGAACATCGACTGTACTCTTTTCCTAGATGCTGCCTGCCCTGCCGAGTTGCTCCAGCATTTTGTGTGTGTTGCTCAGATTTCCGCATCTGCAGATGTTCTATTGTTATTCTCTGGAAGACCAGAATGGTAATAAATATGTGGAGCCAAAGCAGGTGGGGAAGATCTTAAGTAACTATTTTGCATCTGTATTTATTCAGGAGATGGACACAGGGTCTATAGAAGTGAGGCAAAGAGGCATTAATTTCATGGTCCCTGTACAGATTACAGAGGAGGAAGAGGCTGCTGTCCAGAGGCATATCAAGGTGGATAGATCCCCAGGGCCTGACAAGGTGTTCCCTCAGACTCTACAGGAGGCAGGTGCAAACATTGCCAGGGCCCGTAGCAAATATGCTTAAATCAAGAAATATTTAAATCCTTAGTGACAGGAGAGGTACCAGAGGATCAGAGGATAGCCAGTATTGTTCTGCTGTTCAAAAAAGGCTCTAAACATAAACCAGGAAATTATAGACTGGTGAGTCTGACATCAATTGTGGGACAGTTATTGGAAGGTATTCTAAGGGACCAGACATATAAGTATTTGGATAAACAACGGCTGATAAAGAATAGTCAGCATGTTTTCGTGCGTGGTAGATCGTGTTTAACTAATCTTATAGAAATTTTCGAGTAAGTTACCAGGAAAGTGGATAAATGCAAGGCAGTGAATGGCTTTATCATGTACTTTAGCAAGGCATTTGACAAAGTCCCACATGGGAGGTTGGTCAAGAATGTTCAGTTGCTCAGCATTTCAAGATGAGTTAGTGAGTTGGATTAGACATTGGCTTTGCAGAAGCCAGAGGGTGGTAGTAGATGGTTGCCTCTCTGACTGGAGGTCTGAGCCAAGTGATGTGCCACAGGGATTGGTGCTGGATCCATTGTTGTTTTCATCTATATCAATGAAATGGATGATAATGTGGTTAACAGGATCAGCAAATTGTGATGACACCAAGACTGGGGATGTGGTGGACAGTGAGGAAAGCTAGTATGGCTTGCAGAGGGATCTGCATCAACTGGAAATATTGGCTGAAAAATGGCAGATGGACTTTAATGCAGACAAGTGTGAGGTTTTGCACTTTGGTAGAACCATTCAGGGTAGGTTTTACAAAGCAAACGGAAGGGCACTGAGGAGTGTGGTAGAATAAAGGGATCTGTGAATACAGGTTCATAAACCATTGAAAGTGGCATCACATATAAATAAGATTATAAAGAAAGCTTTTGCTGCATTGGCATGAATAAATCAATGTATTGGGTACAGGAGATGGGATGTTATGTTGAAGTTGTATAAGATGTTGGTGAGGCCTGATTTGGACTAGTTTTGGTCACCAACCTGCAGGAAAGTTGTAAAAAAGGTTGAAAGAGTACAGAGAAAATTTACAAGCAGAGAGTTATAAAGAAAGATTGACTAGGTTAGGACTGTATTATTTAGAACATGGAAGATAGAGAGGAGATTTGATCGAGATATACAGAATTATGAGGGATAGAGTAAATGTAAGCAGGCTTTTCCCACTGAGATTGGGTGGGACTACAACCAGAGGTCATGACTTAAGAGTGAAAGATGAAAAGTTTAAGTGGAACATAAGGGGAAACTTCTTCACTCAGAGGAACCAGCTGCCAGCCCAAGGAGTACATGTTTAAGAGAAGTTTGGATAGGCACATGGATGGTAGGGGCATGGAGGGCTATGTTCCCGGTGCAGGTGGATGGGAGTAGGCAGTTTAAATAGTTGTGGCATGGGCTAGATGGGCTGAAGGGCCTGTTTCTGTGCTGAACTTCTCTATGACTCTATGGGTAGCTACCAGCTGTTGAAATGATGTACAGAATGCCTGCTCTAACAGTTAACAGTGTTATGTATTATGCTGCAATTAGCTAGAGTTAGAAAAGAGGATGAACTGGAACTTCAGTGAAACTTTAGAATAGGTGTACTTTGAACCTTAAAAAATGCATTAGGGTAGGTAAGTCCCTGGGATAGGTGAGATATACCCCAGGCTATATGGGAAGTGAGAGAAAGGATTGTTGTGCCTTTGGTAATGACGTTTGCATCCTCACTGGCCTTTGTTCCATCTACGAGTTTCGTGGTCACATCGTTAATATTTAATATGTTGTAAAATTTAATTAACAAAATATACATTCTCTAAAATTGAAGGGTGGCAAATCTTATTCTTTCATTCAAGAAAGGTAATGGGGATAATCCTGGGAGTTAAAGAACAGTGAATCTTACATCAGTTGTAGGCAAGCTGTTGGAAAGGATTCTTAGAGGTGGGATTGACGAGAATTTGGGGGAACGTTGTCTGATTAGGGGTAGCCCACATGGCGTGGTGAGGGGCAGATAATATTTCACAAGCATGATTGACTTATTTGAGGAAATGACAAAACAAGGCAGATTTTTGGATGCACTGTATATGGATTTTAGTAAAATGTTCAACAAGATTCCCCATGGTAAGCTTATTCAGAAAGTCAGGAGGCCGGAAATCCATGGAAACTTGGATGCATGGATTGGGAATTGGCTTGCTCACAGAAGACAGAGGGTGGTTGTAGATGAAGTGTATTCTATCTGGAAGATGGTGATTTGTGGTGTTCCTCAGGGATCTGTTCTGGGACCCCTATTCTGTGATTTTTATAAATGACTTACGTGAGAATGTAGAAAGATGGGATAGCAAGTTTGCAGACAAAATGAAGGATGTGATGTTATAAATGGTGTAGCAGGTTATAGGCTATAGAAGGACACTGATAGGATGCAGAACTGGGCTGAGAAGTGGCAGATGGAGTTCAATTCAGAAGTGTGTGAAGTGGTATCTTTTGGAAAGTTAGAACATAAGAACATAAGAAATAGGAGCAGGAGTGGGGCATCCAGCCCATCGAGCCTGCCCCGCCATTCAATAAGATCATGGCTGATCTGTCTATAAACTCAGCTCAATCTACCTGCCTTTTCTCCATAACCCTTAATTTCTCTACTATGTAAAAGTCTATCTGTTTCTTAAACATATTTAGTGAAAAATCCTCAACTGCTTCCCTGGGCAGAGAATTTCACAGATTCACTACTCTCTGGGAAAAATAGTTTCTCCTCATTTCCATCCTAAATCTTCTCCCCTGAATCTTGAGGCAATATCCCCTAGTTCTAGCCTCACCTACTAATGAAAACAACTTTCCTACTTCTATTTTATCTATCCCTTTCAAAATTTTGTATGTTTCTATAAGATCCCCTCTCATTCTTCTGAATTCCAGCGAGTATAGTCCCAGGCAACTCAATCTCTCCTCATAAGTTAACCCCTTCATCTCTGGAATCAACCTGGTGAACCTACTCTGCACCGCCTCCAAAACCAGTATATCCTTCTTCAAGTATGGAGACCAGAACTGCACACAGTACTCCAGGTATAGTCTCACCAATAACCTGTACAGTTGCAGCATGACCTCCCTGCTCTTGAATTCAATCCCTCTAGCAATGAAGGCCAACATTCCGTTTGCCTGCTTAATAACCTGTTGTACCTGCAAGCCAACTTTTTGCGATTCATGCACAAGCACTCCCAAGTCCCTCTGAACAACAGCATGCTGCAACCTTTCACCATTTAAATAATAATCTGCTCTTCTATTATTCCTTCCAAAGTGGATGACCTCGCATTTACCAACGTTGTATTCCATCTGCCAGACCTTGGCCCACCCACTTAACCTATCTATATCCCTCTGCAGACTCTCCACATCCTCTGTACAATTTGCTTTTCCACTCAGTTTAATGTCATCAGCAAATTTTGCTATGCTACATTCCATCCCCTCTTCCAAATCATTAATGTAAACAGCTGCGGGCCCAGCACCGGCCCCTGTGGCACCCCACTCACCACTGACTGCCAACCGGAGAAACACCCATTTATAACAACTCTCTGCCGTCTATCGGTTAACCAATCCACTATCCATGCCAATACACTTCCTCCCACTCCATGCATCCGTACCTTATTTATAAGTCTCTTGTGCGGCACCTTATCAAATGCCTTCTGGAAATCCAAGTATACAACATCCACCTGTTCCCCTCTATCCACTGCACTCATTATGTCTTCAAAGAACTCCAGTAAGTTTGTCAAACAGGACCTGCCCTTTCTGAATCCATGCTGCGTCTGTCTAATGATCTTGAAGGCGGAATAAAATCTTAATGGTAGGATTCTTGGAAGAGTGGAAGAACAGAGGGATATTGGAGTCCAACTCCATAAATCCCTCAAAATTCCCATGCAAGATGATAGGGTGGTTAAGAAGGTGTACAATGTGTTGGCCTTCATTAGTTGAGGCATTGAGCTCAAGAGCAGTCAGGTAAAGTTGCAGACCTATAAAACTCTGGTTAGACCACACTTGGAGTATTGTGATCAGTTCTGGCAGCTTCATTATAGCAATGATGTGGATGCTTTAGAAAGGGTGCAGAGGAGATTTACCAGGCTGCTGTCTTGATTAGAAAGTATGCCCTGAAAGGAAAGGTTGAGCGAACTAGGGATATTTTCTTTGGATCAACCAAGGACAGATGGCTTGATAGCAATGTATAAGATGATATGAGGCATAGACTGAGTAGGCAACCAATGCCCTATTCCTAGCGCAGCAATGGCTAACACAAGGGGACTTTACTTTCAGGTGATTGGAGGAAAGTATTGGGAAGATGTCAGAGGCTTTTGTGAATGGTAAGTCTATGGAATGCACTGCCAGGATGGTGGTCAAGGCAGACGCATTAGGGACATTTAAGAGACTCTTGGATAGGCACATGGATGAAAGAAAAATGAAGGGCTCTGTGGGAGAAAAGCATTGGACTGATCTGAAATATGTTAAAGTGTAGGCAGCACATCGTAGGCCAAAGGGCCTGTACTGTGCTGTACTGTTTTATGTTCTATGTCATTTAACACTGTACATTAGAAGATGAGAAATTCATTAGCTCATGGAAACATGTTATTCAGGGCAGTTTGACATGGCATCTACAGTCAATGATTTTCACACACAGATCTTGCACACTTTGTAGGCACCAGTCACGCATGTTAAGTCCAAGCAATTTCAGGAGTTCTTTATGCTCGCTGAAACTAACCACTGTTGACTGGCATCATGCCCGTAAGTTGATGAGAAAGTTTAACATTTGCTGCAAATCCCCGATGAATTCTTGGTAAAAGAGCTGGACGCATGCAGGAAACCTCTCTGAGCCAACTTGAGGAGTAACCTAGAGAGCTAAAGTGGCAATGTCCTATAAAAACCTGCCCAATGCAACAGCAAATTCAATAGCATCGTACAAGTAGTCAAAGCCTATGGAAACAGCAACAAAGCACCTGTCTTCGTCCAAGCAACAGAGCCATCTCATTCCGGGAAAGAAAACTCTGCATCAGGTATCTGTTATTTCCATCCACTTGATATCTTAGACTCTAAGACTTAGAGGGCAGTTCAGATGCAGATTTGCACATGGTGAATCACCAAGCCTGGTAGACTGTTACATTGAGGTTAAGGGAAAAGCACCCAGAGCTACGCTGCACAGCAGATTTTCCATATCAAAGCACATCAGTGACCTCAATCTACTGTAACATTATTAAGATTTTATATCTCAGATCATTTTTTAAACAGAATGTACTTTCCCCAAGAGCCACCGAGTTACACTGTTGTACTCGATCTCAAAATTAGTAATCCAGAAATCAATCACCATGGCACTTTTTCATTTTAAGTTTCTCATGAATTTAGTCAGGCACACCTCAGTTTTGTGTGAGTTCGAATGATCAGATGTTCTAAGACAAAGAGTCAATATGTTGATCAGAGTTTCTACAGTATTGTATAGGGATGATGACGAGGTAAGAAAACACTGTTACAATATGTTGAACAGAGATTGTGCAGAGCGTGAATCTTAAGGAAAGACTTTACGGCAGCTCAGGACAGCCTAAGCTCACATTCTCATAGCCAGTAAATGATAGGAATAAATGCCAGCCTTACCAATGATTCTACATCTCATAGGTGAATGTAGACACATCTCGACAACTCCACAATTCTGAGTAAATTTCAACATCAAAATAATTATATTCTGCACTGTTAAATGCTCTGGATAACTACTAATATTATCCATATATTACTGAACTACGATTTATTGTTAGAATGATAGAATGTTTAGAAATGTGATTTGAAGTACATTTGCAACAGAGAAAGTCCACTATTCTCAGCAATACAAAAAGAGAACTATGAAGGGTATTGACTTCATTGTGTTAATACCATCAGTAACAACCAACTTGTTCTTTCTGAAGGATAATGATCTGTGATTAGAACAGGTTTTTTTTCCCCACATTATCTACAGATCAGATAATATTATGTACTTAAATGATTGAAACCTAAATCAGAGACTTAGAGCATGATGTTGTTACTGTTCTTATGTTCCATAAGTGAATTACGAATATTTTTAATGTGCCAACTATTCATATATGCATGCACTTTATCTTGCTTGTTTTTTCAAGATATACAAAAAGTGATTTGTGATTGCGGTGCCAGTTTTTCAGAATGGACTTACAATATTAACTCTTTAACCACTGACATACATTAGCTCTAATTTTCAAGTCTGGCTGGCTGTTTAGTTTATTCCAATTAAATGATACCAATTAAGTTAAAATATGAATAAGCTGAAATTTGCTGCTTGTGGCTCCAACAGATGTGTACTTAGCTCTCTCTAATATAGTTCATCAATTGAACTGAACCTCTACTGTCAGGAAACATCCCATGAGGTATCTCAGAACTTCATCAATGACAAGTTTAATATCACTAGGGTCCCAACCCTGAAACCCCGCTTCAACCTGTACAGTAATTTAAAATATTTTGGTATTAAAACTTTTGAAATTGCAGAAATAAAATTTCATACATCATAAAATTGTGGAAAATTAAATGTGATGTGACAGATATATAAGATTATGAGAAGTATAGACAGGGTAGCTGGCCAGTGTCTGTTTCCCATGGTAAGGGTGTCTAAACTAGAGGATATTAGTTTAATGAGAGGGAGAAGGTATGAAGGAAATCTGTGGGGTAATTATCTCACACAATGAGAGATGCCAGAAGAGATGGTAGAAGCAGGAATAGTTACATTAATAAGCACCCAGATAGGTACATGAATGAGCATGGCCAAGAGGGATAGGGAGTTAATGCAGGAAAGTGGGATTAGTATAGGTAGACATGATGATTGACTTAGACACAAAGAACCATCAAGCCTGTTCCTATGCTGTGGACTTAAGATTCAATGACTCTGTAATTCAACCTGTTGTAAGTTCAATACCATGATTTCCAGCTTTTGATGATTCAATCTTGCTTTCTGTTTGGATTGCAAGTGCCTATTTCTGCCTGTTATTATCATTTTTGCTCAATTTTTAAATTTTTATTTAGTCTGGTCTGCTGTGCATGTTGCACAGCCTTACTTGAAACAAATAGCATAAACAAGCTTAATCTAACCTTAAATACTCCTGAACTGCTGCACTACCATCGGTATTTGTCAGAGATGTTCTCTTTGTTACACACATTTCTTCTTTCCTTCACAGTTCTAATGAAAGATACTAAACCTGAAATATCAGCTGTTTCTCTCAACAGATGCTAATTGACCTGCTGAGCATTTCCAGCATTTTCTGTTTTTGTTTTGCATTTCCAGCATCCGCAATTATTTTTATAGACATAACTATGATTCAGTAGGCTTAAGAAATTCTCCAGCAATGGATTGGAATAAAAATGAAATAAACAATATCCATTCTATATTTTTTATCAAACTGAAATCAAAGGTGTATAATGTCAGATTTTTTGAAGTCATTTTATGACAGCTTCCTCGTCACTACTATGGATGGCAGTGAGGTTTACAGATCCAGTGACTGGTTGGTTCAATTTCTTTTCTACATGATTCATCCCAGACAGTGATTAACATGAGAAAGCTGGCTCCAGGTGCTTCAAGGTAAAGACATGAAAAATATCCAGGAATTACACCCCTGGCTAGCTTCTATCTTGTGACCACAATGGCACTTCGCTTGTTTTTCCTTTGTAGACATCTGGGAGTTGAGGCTTGGGCTAAGGTCATGTTGCTCTCCTTGCTTGGTTAGTTTGCCAACATTCATTCTAGTGCTTACGCATGAGGAAGGGCAGCTGGATGAAAGATAAAAGAGCTGTGGTAAAGGTGTGGAGCCCACCCATAAGATGATTTAGTGACTTTGAGAGAGGAAAAGGATAAAAAGGAAGAAGCATAAATGATATGTTGATTTTTAAAATAGTGATGAAAATCCAGACTCTGCTATGGAGTAATGCAAGGAATTTCAATTTAATGGTTTGCACTTAGTCATATATTTGTGCTTCCTTACAATATTGGGCAACTCAAACCTGCAGTTGCTCTGTTATTGGTTCTTAAAATCTGCTGAGGGAGCTCATGAGATGAATTTGGAATGCAGGTGGCCCCCCATGGAAATAGAACAGTAGTAGTAGAACAGAAAATTGTCAACACCTTGCTCCATAGCAGGGTGCCAGCAAGGTTCACCCTGAGCAGCTGCACAACATCCATGGGATGTTCTCAATCCTAACACACAAGCAGTTGCCCTATTACCAGTTAATAAAATGTGCTGAGGCTTTTCTTGAGATGAGTAGATATTGGACTACTGTAAAATCACACTAGAGAGAAGAAGCAATGGTGGATATGTCATGGTCCAGTCTGCGAAATCCGCGTTCCAGTTCACAGTCCGGTCCATGAACTCCGGACTCCGGGTCTTCTGGCTGTCCCTTGTTTCAGTTGGGCTTAATTATAATCACCTGATGCTCGTTTTGGGGCTAGCAATGTAAGTGGCCCTGGGTTTGAGTGTAGGTGCTGGTTCATCTTGTCACTATCCTGTCCTTGTCTCCGTTGGGTAAGCCAGGCCATCTTTGCTGTTACCCTGAGGCTGGACTGTTCCCTTCCCCTTCTTTCTGTAGCCCTTGGCTGGAGCCTTGCCTGCTACCTTTCACCTGCAGCCATGCCTGTGTCCTCACCTATTCTCACCGTCAAGTTCTACCGCCGGAACAAGACCAGAGCCTTGCTATGTCCAGATAAGGAACTGTCTTTCGTTGTTTGGAACTGTCTCTTTGTGTCCTCACCTTCACTAGGTAGGTCTGGCCATTTGCTGCTACCTTGAGTTGGAACTGTCTGTGTCCATGCCTTCGCTAGGTAGGTCCAGCCATTTGTCGCTACCTTATGTTGGGAACTGTCTTGTCATGTTCAGCTTTCTGTGTATGAGTCCTGGCCCTACGTCCTGTTCCCAAGGAGGAGTCTCAGCTATGTGTTCTGCATTCCTGTCTCCCAAGACCAGGACTCTGTGTTCTGCGTTCCTGTCTCCCAAGACCAAGGCTCTGTGTTCCGCGTTCCTGTCTCCCAAGACCAGGGCTCTGTGTTCCGCGTTCCTGTCTCCCAAGACCAGGGCTCTGTGTTCCGCGTTCCTGTCTCCCAAGACCAGGGCTCTGTGTTCCGCATTCCTGTCTCCCAAGACCAGGGCTCTGTGTTCCGCGTTCCTGTCTCCCAAGACCAGGGCTCTGTGTTCCGCGTTCCTGTCTCCCAAGACCAGGGCTCTGTGTTCCGCGTTCCTGTCTCCCAAGACCAGGGCTCTGTGTTCCGCGTTCCTGTCTCCCAAGACCAGGGCTCTGTGTTCCGCGTTCCTGTCTCCCAAGACCAGGGCTCTGTGTTCCGCGTTCCTGTCTCCCAAGACCAGGGCTCTGTGTTCCGTGTTCCTGTCTCCCAAGACCAGGGCTCTGTGTTCCGCGTTCCTGTCTCCCAAGACCAGGGCTCTGTGTTCCGCGTTCCTGTCTCCCAAGACCAGGGCTCTGTGTTCCGCGTTCCTGTCTCCCAAGACCAGGGCTCTGTGTTCCGCGTTCCTGTCTCCCAAGACCAGGGCTCTGTGTTCCGCGTTCCTGTCTCCCAAGACCAGGGCTCTGTGTTCCGCGTTCCTGTCTCCCAAGACCAGGGCTCTGTGTTCCGCGTTCCTGTCTCCCAAGACCAGGGCTCTGTGTTCCGCGTTCCTGTCTCCCAAGACCAGGGCTCTGTGTTCCGCGTTCCTGTCTCCCAAGACCAGGGCTCTGTGTTCCGCGTTCCTGTCTCCCAAGACCAGGGCTCTGTGTTCCGCGTTCCTGTCTCCCAAGACCAGGGCTCTGTGTTCCGCGTTCCTGTCTCCCAAGACCAGGGCTCTGTGTTCCGCGTTCCTGTCTCCCAAGACCAGGGCTCTGTGTTCCGCGTTCCTGTCTCCCAAGACCAGGGCTCTGTGTTCCGCGTTCCTGTCTCCCAAGACCAGGGCTCTGTGTTCCGCGTTCCTGTCTCCCAAGACCAGGGCTCTGTGTTCCGCGTTCCTGTCTCCCAAGACCAGGGCTCTGTGTTCCGCGTTCCTGTCTCCCAAGACCAGGGCTCTGTGTTCCGCGTTCCTGTCTCCCAAGACCAGGGCTCTGTGTTCCGCGTTCCTGTCTCCCAAGACCAGGGCTCTGTGTTCCGCGTTCCTGTCTCCCAAGACCAGGGCTCTGTGTTCCGCGTTCCTGTCTCCCAAGACCAGGGCTCTGTGTTCCGCGTTCCTGTCTCCCAAGACCAGGGCTCTGTGTTCTGCGTTCCTGTCTCCCAAGTCCGAGTCTGAGCTTGATGTCCTCATCCCGCCCAGGAGTCCTGCGTCCTGTCCTGTTGCCTTGCCATGTCTTGTCCTCGCCTAGATCCGGAGTCCGAGCCCTAGTCAAGACCCAGGTTCCGGGTCCCTGTCCAGTCTTTGGCTTGGAGACCTTGTCCAGGTTCCAAGTTCCTAGTTCTTCGTCCAGGTTCCAAGTTCCTAGTTCCTCGTCCAGGTCCCGCTTTCCTAGTCTAGTCTTAGCCCAGGCCCTTGTAAAACTGAAAGGTCTGAAGGTAGTTAAGTCACCTGGACCAGATTGTCTACACCCAAGAATTCTGAAGGAGATGGCTGAAGAGATTGTGGCGGCATTAGTAATTATCTTTCAAGAATCGCCACTAGATTCTGGAAGGGTTCCAGAGGACTGGAAAATTGTAAATGTCACTACACTCTTTAAGGAGGGAAAGAGACAGAAGAAAGGAAGTTAGTCTGACCTCAGTGGTTGGGAAGATGTTGAGTTGATTGTTAAGGATGAGATTTCGGGGTACTTGGAGACATATGATAAAATAGACTGTAGTCAGCATAGTTTCCTCAGTGGACAATCTAGCCTGACAAATCTGTTGGAATTCTTTGAAGAAATAACAAGCAAAATAGACTAAGAAGAATCAGTAGATGTTATGTACTTGGATTTTCAGAAGGCATTTGACAAGATGCCACACATGAGGCTGCTTAACAAGATAAGAGCCCCTGGTATTACATGAAATGTACCAGCACGGATAGAGCATTAGCTGATTGGAAGGAGGCAGTGAGTGGAAATAAAGGAAGCTTTTTCTGCTGACTACCGGTGACTAGAGGTGTTCCACAGGAGTCCGTTTTGGAGCCATTTCTTTTTACGCTGTATGTCAATGATTTATATGATGGAATTAATAGCTTTGTGGCCAAGTTTGCAGACGATACCAGGATAGGTGGGGTACAAATAGTGTTGAGGAAGTACAGAGGCTACATACAGAAGGATAGGGTCTTTTAAGAGACTCCTGGATAGGTACATGGAGCTTAGAAAAATAGAGGGCTATGAGTAACCCTAGGTGATTTCTAAAACACGTACAGCATTGTGGGTCGAAGGGCCTGTATTGTGCTGTAAGGTTTCTATGTTTCAAAGGACAGATCAGTAGAATGGGCAAAGAAGTGGTAAATGGAATATAGTGCCGGGAAGTGTATGGTCATTCACTTTGGTAGAAGTAATGAAAGCATAGATTTTTTGAATTTTCTCCTCATTTAAAACATAGTCTGAGTTGCACAGGGACTTTGGAGTTGTCATGAAGTTTAGTTTGTAGGTTGAGTCAGTGGAGAGGAAGGCAAATGCAATGTTAGCATTCGTTTCAAGAGGAAAACAAAAGCAAAGATGTAATGCTGAGGCTCTGTAAGATACTGGTGAGGCCTCACTTAGAGTATTGTGAGCAGTTTTGTGCCCCTTATTAAAGAAAAGGTGTGCTGACCTTGGAGAGGGTGCAGAAGAGGTTCATGATAATGATTCTGGGAAGGAAAGGCTTATCGTATGAGGAGCGATTGATGGCTCTGGGCTTGTACTCACCGCAATTTAGACAAATGAGGAGGGGATCACTGAAAATTACCGAATGTTGAAAGGCTTAGATAGAGTGGATGTGGAGAGGATGTTTCCTAGTCAAGGACCAGAGGGCACAGACTCAGAATAGAGGGCCGTCCATTTAGAATGGAGATGAGGATGAATTTCTTTAGCCAGAGTATGATGAATCTGTGGAATTTGCTGCCACATGTGACTGTGGAAGCCATGTCATTGGGTATATCTAAGTCAGAGGTTGATAGGTTCTTGATCAGACAGGGCGGGAAAGATTACGGGGAGAAGGCAGGAGAATGGGGTTGAGAGGGAAATGGATCAGCCATGATGAAATGGAGGAGCAGACCCCATGAGCCGAATGGCCTAATTCTGATCCTATATCTTATGGTCTTCTCAGGGATTCATGCCGTGGAAGATGCACTTCGCTCTGACTCAAATCTTCCAGTGTAAGGGATGTGTCCTTGTCACTGGACAGTGCAGTGCTGGTTTCTGTGTAACAACTTGTCAACTCCTTCAGGGGAGTACTTCTTAAGGAGAAAACATGAGTGGCATTGACAAATTGTAAGAGAATGTTTTGATTTGATAGTGCAATGAATGTAGAGAATGCTGCGTTCCTGCTGTACCACTTGTGTTCATTGTTACAAATAAAGTATATTTTTAAATTAAAAAGATGAGAGAGTGGTGTCAAAGGGCACCCCCCCCCCCCCCATGGCAGCCAAACAACACAGCTTGCATAATAATTGCTGCTTAGAAGCTGCATGCTAAAGGGAAGAAGCAGAGAATGCCACAATTCCCAGAAAGCAAAACTAAAGTGTTCAATTAACAAGATCCATGCCGGTGAACCAAGGTTCTGGAAACTCAGCCAGGTCAGGTTAAATTGACCATGACTGAGGGTGATCATTTGCCCTCTCGGAATATGTACAGGAGCATAGTGTTCTGTGCTCATACGTAGACAGAGTGTTCTCCAGATCACTCAAACCATTGCTGTCCAATCCTGACACGTTCATCGTGAAAGCATAAGGACACACACATACACACATACAAGCTCAGTTGCACAAATCGTAACTCCATTCTCAACCTTCAAATTCCCCCTTCTCCTACAAAACTCCAATCCTGAAACGTCATTGCCAGTTCACTCTTCAACATCCACACCTTCTCCAGGGCAATGGAACGGTCATTCCAGACCATATTTATGATACACAGTGATGAATTGGAAAGAAGCCACCTGAATAGTCGGCCCCGCGCATGTGCAATGTTGCACATGGCCAGACAAGATCCTTCCTGGTCTCTTGGCATGGCACAGTAGCGTAGTTGTGGTACAATGCTTTACAGTTCAGTCCACCCGGGGTTCAATCCCCGCCACTGCCTGTTCACTTCCCCATGATCATGTGGGATTCCTCCAGTTCTGGGTTCCTCCCACAGTCCAAAGAGATGCCAATTGATGGGTTAATTGGTCATTGTAAATTGTCCCATGATTAGGCTAGGAATAAATCAGGGGATTTCTGGGTGGTGCAGCTCAAGGGGCTGGGAGGGCAATTCCACGCTGTATCTCAATAAAATAAAATTCTTCTCATGGACAGGGGGCGGCCGTGCTGCAAACTACCGCTCAAGCCAGGGCTACACTAAATCTGCATGGAAAATTAATGGTTTATTGCAGTTAGTGCATCCTCTATGAAATTATTTCTGTACGTCTTCATTATTCTGTGTGCTATTGTATCATCATGTTTTGACCATAAGCATAACCAACTTATCTTTATCTTATCTCTCAAATATAGGGAGAGGTCCTCCATCCCCTCTCACCAAAACAGCATGTGAGGAAGGGGATAGAGGTGCAGGCAGGGTTGTAACGGACAGAAGAGCAGGAGGGAAGAGTGGCAGAAAAGGGGGAGAAGATGTTGGCAGCATAATCTCAAAACCTGTAAACAGGGCATCTGTGATTTGGATCTTTCACCGGTCTCAGTTTTGCTTCTGAAGGCTGTAGAGTAGTGTGAGGGCCAGTAGACTGTTACTGACTTTTCAGTCCAGTTCGCTGAGAGGCCAGCTGCTGTATAGGTGCAAGTTATTGATAACTTCCCCCTCACGAAGGGACCAACTCCAACTTGCTTCCCATTGCTTCCCACTCTCTCATGTGATTCAATCACACAACCAGCTACATCCGGCACGCTCTTTTTCGAAAAGGTGTCCAAAGCTTTAGCTGTTTATCCGTACTGAATAAAGCAGACTTTTCATTGTATCTCAGCTCAGCTAGTGGGTGTAGTACAAATTGGTGTGAGAAGCCATATAAATAGAATGTAGCATTTGTCCTCAAAGACCTCACGATCCATATGTCAAGGCAGAGTGAACCTCTCTCTAAGTTTCTGCTGGTATGGACTCCTTCAGGGTAAAGAAGGCATGGAAATTATCAGGAAACATGTTAAAAATTATTCTTATGACCCAAAAGTAGCTGACGTACAGAGAGTGGAAACCCTTCCTGTTCATGAAATTACCTGGGTAATTAATCAAAGACTTTATAGCCACAGGAATGCAGTCTATGGATATATCCATACTGATGGGAAGTCACCAATATCTGCAAAGCCTAGTACCCGAGACACCAATTCCTCATTGTTACACATAAAAAAGATCTATTCTATAGAAACATAGAAACAAAGAAAACCTACAGCACAATACAAGCCTTTCGGCCCATAAAGATGTGCCGAACATGTCCCAACCTTAGAAATTACTGTAGGCTTACCTATAGCCTTCTATTTTAAGAAGCTCCATGTACCTATCCAAAAGTGTCTTAAAAGACCATATTGTATCCGACTCCACCACCATTGCTGGCAGCCCATTCCACGTACTCACCACTCTGAGTAAAAAGCTTACCCCTGACACCTCCTCTGTACCTGCTCCCCAGCCTCTTAAACCTGTGTCCTCTTGTGGCAACCATTTCAGCCCTGGAAAAAAGCCTCTGACTATCCACACAATCAATGCCTCTCCACCACTACCAGGTCACCTCTCATCCTCCTTCGCTCCAAGGAGAAAAGGCCAAATTCGCTCAACCTATTCTCATAAGGCATGCTCCCCAATCCAGGCAATATCCTTGTAAATCTCCTCTGCACCCTTTCTATGGCTTCCACATCCTTCCTGTAGTGAGGCAACCAGAACTGAGCACAGTACTCCAAGTGGGGCCTGATCAGGGTCTTATATAGCTGTAACATTCCCTCTTGGTTCATAAATTCAATTCCACTACTGATGAAGGCCAATACACCATACACCTTCTTAACCACATAGTCAACCTGTGCAGCTGCTTTGAGTGTCCTATGGACTCGGACCCCAAGATTCCTCTGATCCTCCACACTGCCAAGGGTCTTACCATTAATATTATATTCTGCCGTTATATTTGACCTACCGAAATGAACCACCTCACACTTATCTGGTTGAACTCCATCTGCCACTTCTCAGCTCAGTTTTGCATCCTATCAATGTCCCGCTGTAACCTCTGACAGCCCTCCACACTATCCACAATACCTCCAACCTTTGTGTCATCAGCAAACTTACTAACCCATCCCTCCACTTCCTCATCCAGGTCATTTATAAAAATCATGAAGAGTAAGGGTCCCAGAACAGATCCCTGAGGCACACCACTGGTGATCGACCTCCATGCAGAATATGACCCGTCTACAACCACTCTTTGTCTTCTGTGGGCAAGCCAGTTCTGGATCCACAAAACAATGTCCCCTTGGATCCCATACCTCCTTACTTTCTCAATAAGCCTTGCATGGGGTACCTTATCAAATGCCTCGCTGAAATCCATATATACTACATCTACTGCTCTTCCTTCATCAATGCGTTTAGTCACATCCTCAAAAAATTCAATCAGGCTCGTAAGGCACGACCTGCCCTTGACAAAGCCATGCTGACTACTCCTAATCATATTATACCTCTCCAAATATTCACAAATCCTGCCTCTCAGGATCTTCTCCATCAACTTACCAACCACTGAGGTAAGACTCACTGGTCTATAATTTCCTGGACTATCTCTACTCCCTTTCTTGAATAAAGGAACAACATCCACAACCCTCCAATCCTCCGGAACCTCTCCCATCCTCATTGATGATGCATATGAGTATATGAGTAGAAAGCTCTGGTCATGTGCCGACTCTGCAGTAAGTTGTAAGTTGTCTAGCTCCCTTTCATCTGCCTGGAATGGCTAAGAATTTGACCTCCATACAGAGAACATTCTTGGCTGGAGATCAAGACTGATGCTGTTCCTGCTAAGTTCCACATGCCTTTGTGATTGCAGACTACACTTAGAGACATGAATCTACAAATATAATGCAGATAGTTTGGTCCAGGCAGAATGTGGAAATGTTGAAGTCCCCTTGGGAAATAGGGTCTTAGCAGATGGACGTGCCTTCCTCCCACCACAATAAATCAGCCTCTTGAAATTGCTAGCACTGCCTCTCCCAAACTTCTTGTTGTGGAGCACTGTCTCTGCCAAACTTCCTTTTGTAGAGCACTGTCAACAGAAACTTCCTTTTGAGGAATACTATCAGCAGAAACGTCCGGTTGTACAACACTGTCAGCAGTATCATCACTGAAGCATTCACTCATGAATAGCTCAGCCACTGTTACAAACATTTTCTATTAACTTTAGCACCTTTGGGATGTTCCTGACCAGTCTGCAGTCAATCCTGAAGCTATCCAGAGAAGAGTTCTGATGTCAGCATGGTGTCCCTTCAAATCAAATGAGATGCTGGAAGAACTTAACAGTTCAGGCAGGGAAATGGACAGCTGGACAGAGACTTCTTTTGAATGATAATTGATTTCATTAGGTGTAGGCCTGTCACTGGGAAATTGAGAAGTTTGTTAAAATGGATCATAATTGGATACACCCTGATAATTTCCCAATTGGAACAATTTTACTCAGGCATTATTGCTGGGACGTTTTATGAAAAGGTTAAATCCATCGTTGATTTGCACCAAATGAAGAAAAACTGTTACACTGTAGTGATGTACTACATACAGAGCTAGCAACAACGACACGCAGTCGGTAAGTCGTTTCGAGACTAGTTTATTCAAACTTCGCGGCGCTGACTTTTAATCCCCAGCTCCTGCCCTCTCCTGGTGGAATTGACGTCAGAGGTGCATTAACAAAGTCTCTCCCCGCGCGCAGACTATTTGTGAACCGGTTCGCCTGCGCAGAAAGTGGGTCACCACATAAGGCCCCCCCCCCCCCAGAACCAGCGATACACCCCCCAATGTCCACAGTCCAGGTCGGACTCTGTTTGGGAGGTCTGCCTCTGCGCCGCGGTGCCTGAACCTCGACTGGCTGCACCAAGTCCACATGGGCTGGTTTGAGTCGGTCCACCGTGAAAACCTCCTCTCTCCCCCCAATGTCCAGGACGTACGTGGACCCGTTGTTGTTGATCACCTTGAACGGCCCCTCGTACGACCGCTGTAGCAGTGCCCGGTGTCCGCCCCTTCGTACAAACACAAACTTACAGTTCTGCTGGTCTTTGGGTCAGTCCGTGCTGTGAAGTCAGTACGGGGGCCAGGTTGCCGAGCCTTTCGCATAGTCTGTCCAGAACTGCTGCGGGTTCTTCCTCTTGCCCCCTTTGGGGCTGGTATGAACTCTCCTGGGATGACCAGGGGTGCGCTGTACACCAACTCGGCCGATGAGGTGTGCAGATCCTCTCTGGGCGCTGTGCGAATTCCAAGCAGGACCCAGGGAAGCTCGTCCACCCAGTTAGGTCCTCTCAGGCGGGCCATGAGAGCCGACTTCAAGTGACGGTGGAAGTGTTCCACTAGTCCGTTTGACTGTGGGTGGTAGGCAGTAGTGTGGTGTAGCTGTGTTCCCAACAGGCTGGCCACAGCCGACCACAGGCTGGAGGTGAACTGGCCGCCTCTGTCGGAGGTAATGTGGGCTGGTACCCTGAAGCATGCTATCCAGGTTGCGATCAGTGCTCGGCTGCAGGAATCGGCAGATATGTCAGTGAGCAGGACCGCTTCTGGCCATCTCGTGAACTGGTCTACCATAGTTAGGAGGTACCGCGCTCCTCGTGACACTGGCAGGGGCCCCACGACATCCACATGAATGTGGTCGAACCTCCGGTGGGTGGGTTTGAACTGCTGCAGCGGGGCTTTAGTGTGCCGCTGCACCTTGGCTGTTTGGCACTGCATGCACGTTCTGGCCCATTCACTGACCTGTTTGCGAAGTCCGTGCCATGCGAACTTGCTGGAGACCAGCCGGAAGGTTGGCCTGATAGATGGGTGCGCCAAACTGTGTATGGAGTCGAAAACTCGCTGCCACCAGGTTGCCAGGACGATGGGGCGAGGTTGGCCGGTAGCCACGTCGCACAGGAGGGTCCTCTCACCTGGGTCTACGAGGAAGTCTTGCAGCTGCAAACCCGAGATTGCGGTCCTGTAGCTGGGCATCTCGTTGTCTGCCTGCTGCGCCTCCGCCAGTGCTGCATAGTCCACCTCCAGGGACAGGGCCTGGACAGCTGGTCTGGAGAGAGCGCCCGCCACAACGTTGTCCTTTCCCGAGACATGCTGGATGTACGTCGTGTACTCGGAGATGTAGGACAGGTGTCACTGCTGGCGAGCCGACCAGGGATCGGACACCTTCGTGAACACGAAGGTCAACGGTTTGTGGTCCGTGAACATGGTGAACGGCCTGCCTTCTGAGAAGTACCTGAAATGCCAGATCACCAGATACAGTGCCAACAGCTCCCGGTCAAAAGCACTGTACTTGAGTTCGGGTGGTCGTAGGTGCTTGCTGAAGAACGGCAGGGGTTGCCAGCAACCCTCGATGAGCTGCTCCAGCACCCCACAGACTGTTGTGTCGGATGCGTCCACCGTGAGTGCGGTCGGAACATCCATTCTGGGGTGCACCAGCATCGCGGCATCTGCCAAGGCTTCCTTGGCTTTAACGAAAGCGGCCGCGGCCTCTTCGTCCCAAGTAATGTCCTTGCCTTTACCCAACATCAGGGTGTACAAAGGGCACATGATACGGGCTGCTGCGGGGAGGAAACGGTGGTAGAAGTTCACCATACCAACGAACTCCTGCAGGCCTTTGACTATATTGGGCCGGGCAAAATGGCGGATCGCGTCTAACTTGGCGGGCAGAGGTGTTGCCCCGTCTTTGGTAATCCTGTGGCCCAGGAAGTCGATGGTGTCGAGACCGAACTGGCATTTGGCCGGGTTGATCGTGAGGCCGAAATCACTCAGGTGGGAGTAGAGCTGGCGGAGGTGGGACAGATGCTCCTGACGACTACTGCTGGCTATGAGGATGTCATCCAAATAGATGAACGCAAAGTCCAGGTCGCGTCCCACCGCATCCATTAGCCGCTGGAACGTCTGTGCGGCATTCTTCAGGCCGAACGGCATTCGGTGGACTTCAAACAGGCCGAATGGGGTGATGAGTGCTGTTTTGGGGATGTCTTCAGGGTGTACCGGGATTTGATGGTATCCCCAGACGAGGTCTACTTTGGAAAAGATTCTTGCCCCGTGCAGGTTTGCTGCAAAGTCCTGTATGTGCGGCACAGGGTAGCGGTCTGGAGTTGTAGCCTCATTTAGTCTGCGGTAGACGCCGCATGGTCTCCAACCCCCGGCTGCTTTGGGCACCATGTGCAGGGGGGCGGCCCATGGGCTGTTGGACCTCCGTACGATCCTCAATTCCTCCATCCTCTTGAAATCCTCCTTCACCAGGCGGAGCTTTTCCGGGGGGAGACTTCGTGCGCGGGCGTGGAGGGGTGGTCCCTGGGTTGGGATGTGGTGCTGTACTCCGTGTCTGGACATGGCTGCCATGAACTGCAGTGCCAGAATCGATGGAAAGTCTGCCAGGATTCTGGTGAATTTGTTGTCCGACAGCGTGATGGGGTCCAGGTGTGGGGCCGGAACTTGGCTTCACCCAGGGAGAATGTCTGGAAAGTCTCGGCATGTACCAGTCTTTTCCCTTGCAAGTCGACCAGCAGGCTGCGAGCTCGCAAGAAGTCCGCCCCCAGGAGTGGTTGGGCCACCGCGGCCAGTGTGAAGTCCCACGTGAACCAGCTGGCACCGAACTGCAGCTGCACTGTGCGGGTGCCATAGGTCCGTATCGTGCTGCCGTTTGCAGCCCTCAGGGTGGGTCCTGGCTTCCTGTTGCGGGTGTTGTACCCCGTCGGGGGCAAGACGCTGATTTCTGCTCTGGTGTCGACCAAGAAGCGGCGTCCCAACTGTTTGTCCCAGATGTACAAGAGGCTATCCAGGTAGTCAGCTGCCGCTAATGCAGGGCGGGGGACAATGGCGGGCTTCTGTGCCCCACCGCTGGTGGTAGAAACACCACTGTTCACTGTCCTCCTCACTCCTGACTCTGTGTTGTGTGCGCCCCCCTGCCGGGCCTGGTCTGGTCCGCTGTTGGGTGCGTGGCCTGGTAATCTGACCAATGGACGCCACACTTTCCCTCTTGGCTTTCCACAGCACATCTGCCCGGGCCACCACCTTCCGGGGGTCGCTGAAATCTGCGTCGGGCAGCAGCAGATGTATGTCCTCGGGCAGTTGCTCTAGGAACGCCTGCTCAAACATGAGGCAGGGCTTGTGTCCGTCAGCCAGGGCCAGCATCTTGTTCATTAATGCTGACAGCAGTCTGTCTCCCAAACCGTCCAGGTGAAGCAGGCGGGCACCCCGCTCACGCCGTGAGAGGCCAAAGGTCCCAATGAGCAGCGCTTTGAATGCTTCATATTTGCCTTCTTCCGGGGGCGACTGTATGAAATCTGCAACCTGGGTGGCCGTCTCCTGGTCAAGGGCGCTCACCACATGGTAGTAACGCGTGGAATCAGAGGATATCTGCCGAATCTGGAACTGGGCTTCTGCTTGGCTAAACCACACGCGTGGTCGCAGCGTCCAGAAAGTCGGCAGTTTTAGCAAAACTGCGTGAACAGATGAAAAGTCGGTCATCTTTGGTCCAAATCCCGTTTGGACCGTCAGGGTCACCAATGTAGCGATGTGCTGCACACAGCGCTGAAATAACGACACGCAGTCGGTAAGTTGTTTCGAGACTAGTTTATTCAAACTTCGCGGCGCTGGCATTTAATCCCTAGCTCCCGCCCTCTCCGGGCGGAAGTGACGTCAGAGGTGCATTAGCAAATTCTCTCCCCGCAAGCGGGCTATTTGTGAGCCGGTTCACCTGCGCAGAAAGTGGGTCGCCACAACACAATCCACTTACTGTGCAAAACTATCAGTACCTCTGTCCCTCTGTTCCCCCCAGCTGTCAGTCTGTGGTTTTGTATTGCCATGTGCTCCTGTCCCTGCTCCTGCTCTACCCCAGCCCCTGTATCACTGAGTACTCTGTCTCTCATCTGCCTCTATGCTTATTGCTCAGTGTATTTTAGTCCTGTGTTTTCACCAGTTGGTTGCCAGATTGTGCCAGTGAGTTTTCCTGAGCCTTTCCAGCATTCGTATCTGAACTCTGTCCTCCCAAATATCAACTAAGCCTGTTTCCCGATTCAGGTTTTGGATTTCTCTGTATGTTTTAATCTCTGCCTGAACTTTGAGGCCGACTTTGTTTGCATCTCGGGATTTGTTACTCAGGGGGACGTCACGTGATGACGTAGGATCGAGATAGGATAGAACAAAGTTTAAGTGAAGAAGAGTTAATTAATATCTTCTAGAAACTACTTATAAACAATTCAGAATTATCTTTGGGATTTGTTACTCAATTAATATCACTGTGTGCACAGTACTGGGTCTGCGAATGGATCCCTGCTCCAGCATCCTGACAAAAAGTCTTAGGTGCATACAGTTGGCCCTCTGTATCTGCAAGGGTTTGGTTCCGGGACCCCCCCACGGATATGAAATTCCGCGGATGCTCAAGTCCCGTATATAAAATGGCGTAGTATTTGCATGTAACCTACGCACATCCTCCCGTATACTTTAAATCATCTCGAGATTACTTATAATATCTAATACAATGTAAATAGTTGTTATTCTGTATTGTTTAGGGAATAATGACAAGAAAAAATTCTGTACATGCTCAGTACAGACGCAACCATCGTAGCTTTTCTGGGAACGCTGATGCTGCCTCGGCATCAGCTGATGCCGATTCTCCCGTGATCTTTAAGTTCTTGAGTGAGGCTGTAACGCTTTACATAGCTAGCCAGCCATCCTTTACTAGCCTTAAACTCCTTCCTCTTGCTCACAACATAAATAGCGAATGAACGAGACACGAGGCGAACAGTACTCAAACAATGAGTAATACTTCTAATCATCTCTAGATTACAGTACTTATTAGATTAGATTGGATTCAACTTTATTGCCATTGTGCCGAGTACAGATACAAAGCCAATCTAACCAGAAATGCAAAGAATAGTGTTATCTACAAAATAACTGTGAATAAAAAGTAAGTGCTACGGCACACAAATATAAAAGTACTGAGACAGTACAATATGGGTGCAATACTGCTTAGCGCTGTGATGTGAGGTTCAGCAGGGTCACAGCCTCAGGGAAGAAGCTCTTCCTGTGCCTGCTGGTGTGGGAGCAGAGGCTCCTGTAGCGCCTACCAGATGGGAGGAGAATAAAACGTCCATGGTTAGGGTGAGATGCATCCTTGATAATGCTTTTCGCCCTGCCCAGGCAGCGTTTATGGTAGATGTTCTCAATGGTGGGCAATTGGGTGCCAACAATCCGCTGGGCAGTTTTCACCACATGCTGGAGTGCTTTCCGGTCTGATACAGGACAATTGCCATACCACGCTGAGATGCAGTTGGTGAGTATGCTCTCAATGGTACAGCGGTAAAAGTCTGTCAGTATCCTGGGACAGAGGTGAGCTTTCTTGATGCTCTGCAGGAAATAAAGGCACTGTTGCACCTTTTTGATCAGATTGGAGGAGTTTAGGGACCAGGTGAGATCCTCAGAAATGTGGACACCAAGGAATTTGAAGCTTGATACACACTCCACTACAGCTCCATTGATGTGGATGGGGATGTGAGTGTGGCTCCTAGCATGCCTGAAGTCCACAATGATCTCCTTGGTCTCCTGGGTGTTAAGGGCCAGGTTGTGGTCGGCACATCATGCGGTCAGGTGCTGGACCTCATCCCTGTAGGCTGTTTGCAAACTTGATTATGGAGTTAGAACCATGTACAGGAACACAGTTGTAGGTGAAAAGGGAGTACAGAAGAGGGTGAGAGTGGAGGAGGAGAGTTTGTCTAACTTAACAGACTGAGGTCTGTTAGTCAGAAAGTCCAAGGTCCAATGCAGAGCTAATACCTAATACAATGGAAATGCTATGTAAATAGTTGTTATATGGTATTGTAATGCTCAAATAACGAGTGCTAGAGAGAGAATTTCCAGGTTGTTTTTATCCCAATCTGCGGCTGAGGATCCCGCGGATACGGGGGGGGGGGGGGGGGGAGTGTGTGTGTGTGTATATATATCCCCCAGTACTGTATTTGTCAACATGGAGCGGAGAGCAAGCAAAGGATTTTGGGAATGGCAAAGATGGAGCACAGTGGGAGGGGTTTGAGACAGGTAGCAGACAAGGAATGCCGGGGTGGAGGTTTGCAGACGCACCCAACCCTGAGACACCAGGTGAGGTCAATTGATTACAAACAATTGGTTTATTGATCATTACAGAATGTCTCTCTGGCGCTTCCCACTCCCTTCCCCTTTTCCCAACCATGATTCTCCCTTCCCACTCAGAGTCCACAATAGACACCCAATTCAGAATCAGGCTTATCATCACCCATGGATGTCATGAAATCTGTTTTTTGCAATAGTAACAGCAGTACAGTGCAATACATAAAATTACTACAGTACTGTGCAAAAGTTTTAGGCTCCTTAGCTATATATGTGCTTAAGACTTTTGCACAGTACTGTACATCACAAAGTTCAAAGTACATGTGCTAACGAGTGTAAGAATAGCGTGATCAGGCATAATAATGCATGGCTGAGAGACTTATGTAGGGGGCATGGCTTTGGGTTCCTGGATCATTGGGGGATCTTCTGGGGGGAGGTACAACCTGTACAAAAAAGATGGGTTACACCTGAACCCAAAGGGGTCCAATATCCTAGCAGGCAGGTTTAATAGAGCTGTTAGGGAGGGTTTAAACTAATTTGGCAGGGGGATAGGAACCGGAGTGATAGGGCTGAGGAAGGGGAAAACAGAAATAAATCAAAGATAGCTTGCAACAGAGATGATAGAAAGGACAGGCAGGAGATGAGGCATGATCACAGCCAGTGGGATGAGTTACAGGGCAATAGAGGCGTGGTGCAATTAAAACAGAAAGTGTTGTATTTGAATGCACGCAACATAAGAAATAAATTCAACTACAGATTGGCAAGTATGACATTGTGGCCATCTCTGAAACTTGGCTAAAGGATGGCTGCCATTGGGAGCTGAATGTCCAAGGATATGTGGTGTATTGGAAAGATAGGTTAGTAGGCAGAGGGGGTGGTGTGGCTCTGTGTATAAGAAATAATATTAAATCATTAGAAAGGGATGACATAGGATCAGAAGGTGTAGAGCATCTATGGGCTGAGTTAAGAAATGACAAGAGTAAAAGTACCCTAATGGCAGTTGTATACAGGCCTCCAAACAGCAGCCAGGAAGTGGATTACAAATTACAGCAGAAGACAGAAAAGTTGTGTCAGAAGGGCAATGTCATGATAATGGCTGGGAATTTTAACAAGAAAGTGGATTGAGAAAACCAGGCCAGTACTGGACCTTAAGAGTGAGAATTTGTAGAATGTTTAAGGGACGGCTTTTTAGAACAGCTTGTTGTTGAGTCCACTAGGGGATCAGCTGTGCTGGATTGGGTGTTGTGCAATGATCCTGAGGTGATAAGGGGGCTTAAGATTAAGCAATCCTTAGGGACCAGTGATCACAATATGCTCGAGTTCACATTGAAATTTGAGAGGGTGAAACTAAATTCCAGTGCGTCAGTATTCCAGTGGAATAAAGGAAATTACAATGGCGTGAGAGGGGTACTGTTGGCTAAGGTTAACTAGAAAGGGACACTAGCAGGAAGGACAGCAGAGCAGCAATGGCTAGAGTTTCTGCGAAAAATAAGGGAAGTGCAAGACAGATATATTCTAAATAAGAAGAAATTTTCAAAGGGAAGGACATACCATGGCTGACAAGTGAAGTCAGAGCCAAAGTAAAAGCGAAGGAGAGGGCATACAAGGAAGCCAAAGCCAGTGGGAAGGTAGAAGATTGGGAAGCTTTTAAAAGCTTGCAGAAGGAAACTAAGAAGGTCATTAGGAAGCAAAGATGAATTATGAAAGGAAGCTGGCGACTAATTTCAAAGAAGATACTCACAGCTTTTTTAAGTATATAAAGAGTAAAAGAGAATTGAGGGTAGATATAGGACCAATAGGAAATGATGCTGGAGATATTGTAATGAGAGATGCAGAGATGGTAGAGGAACTGAATGCATATTTTGCATCAGTCTTCACAGTGGAAGACATCGGCAGTATACTGGACATTCCATCAGGGAAGTGAAGTGTGTGCAGTGAAAATTACGACTGAGAAGGTGCTCAGGAAGCTTAATGGTCTGAGGGTGAAGAAATCTCCTGATGGAATGCACCCTTGAGCTCTGAAGGAAGTAGCTGGAGGGACTGAGGAGGCATTAACAATGATCTTTCAAGAATTGATAGATTCTGGCATTGTACCAGATGACTAGAAAACTGCAAATGTTTCTTTGCTATTTAAGAAGGGTGGGATGCAGCAGAAAGGAAACTATGGACTTGTTAGCCTGACATCGGTGGTTGGGAAGTTGTTGGAATCAATTGTTAGGGATGAGATTACAGAATACCTGGAGGCACATGACACATGCCAAAGCCAGCATGGTTTCCTGAAAGGGAGTCCTGTCTGACTAACCTATTACAATTTTTTGAGGAAATTACAAGCAGGGCAGACAAAAGAGATGCAGTAGATGTGGTGTAGTTGAATTTTCAGAAGGCCTTTGACAAGGTGCCGCACATGAGGCTGCTTAGCAAGATAAGAGCCCATGAAATTACAAGGGATTTACTAGCATGGGTGGAGCATTGGCTGATCAGCAGAAAACAGAGAGTGGGAATAAACAGATCCTATTCTGGCTGGCTGCCGGTTACCAGTGGAGATCCACAGGAATCAGTGTTGGGCCCACTGCTTTTTACAATGTATGTCAATGATTTAGACTATGGGATTAATGGATTTGTGGCTAAATTTGCAGATGATACAAAGACAGGTGGAGGAGTGGGTAGTGTTGAGGAAACAGAGAGTTTGCAGAGAGACTTTGATAGTTTAGGGGAATGGGCAAAGAAGTGGCAAATGAAATATAATGCTGTAAAGTGTACGGTCATGCACTTTGGTACAAGAAATAAATGGGCACTCTATTATTTAGATGGGGGAGAGAATTCAAAATGCAGAGATGCAAAGGGACTTGGGAGTCCTTGTGCAGGATACCCTTAAGGTTAACCTCCAGGTTGAGACAGTGGAGAGGAAGGTGAATGCAATATTGGCATTCATTTCTAGAGGTATAGAATAAAGAGCAGGGATGTGATGTTGAGGCTCTGTAAGTCACTTGTGAGACCACACTTGGAGTATTGTGTGCAGTTTTGGGCTCTTTATTTTAGAAAGGATATACGGACATTGGAGAGGGTTCAGAGAAGATTCACAAGGATGATTCCAGGAATGAAAGGGTTACCATATGAGGAACATCTGCCAGCTCTTGGGCTGTATTCCCTGGAGTTCAGGAGAATGAGGGGGGATCTCATAGAAACATTCCAAATGTTAAAAGGCCTGAACAGATTAGATATGGCAAAGTTGTTTCCCATGTTAGGAGAGTCTAGGATGAGAGGACACGACTGCAGGATTGAAGGTCGGCCATTTAGAACTGAGATGCGGAGAAATTACTTCAGTCAGAGGGTGGTAAATCTGTGGAATTTGTTGCCACGAGCGGCTCTGGAGACCAAGTCATTGGGTGGATTTAAGGCAGAGTTAGATAGGTTCTTGATTAGCCAGGGCATCAAAGGGTATGGGGTGAAGGCAGGGGAGTGGGGATGACTGGAAGAATTGGATCAGCCCATGATTGAATGGCGGAGCAGACCCAATGGGTCAAATGGCCTACTTCTGCTCCTATATCTTATGGTCATAAAGTCTTATACATTTATTATCAAATTCATCTTCTTACAGGCAGCCACAAAAACAAAGAAACCCAATAGAACCCATTAAAAGAGACCATCAAACACCAAATGTGTGAGAAAAAGAACAAATCATGCAAACAATATAAAGTAAACAAATAACACTCAGGGCTAAAGATCACAAAAGTGAGTCCACAGCCATGAAGCCAGATCATCGGTGCAGCCAGTCTAGGAACCTGATAGTTGCAGTCCACAACCCAAGTTCAGCACAGAGATGATAAAAACCTCATGGAGCAGCAAGCTCAACAGAAATTTTGCTGTAACAAATAGGTCAATATCATTCACCTGATATTTGTTATATATTTGTTTTATTGCATATTTTCAATTTAATTTTCAAAAGCATGAAAGTTTGGGTTAAAAAGTAAGTTGGATGATCCATATTATTTAATTTGGCTATGTCGATGATGATTGGCTCCATCTTGATTTCATATAATTGATGACAGTAATGATTAATATCAAAACTTGCTTCCCAGATAAATACTAAATTGCACTTAGGAATGACTTTTTTTGTAATTTATTTTTTTATTGAAGTTCATCATCAAACAAACATTTCCATAAGATGTATTTCAGATATTGTACATATATATCATATACAGGCAGTCCCCGGGTTACGAGCGTCCGACTTACAGACAACTCATACTTATGAACGGACTGCTATAAAACCTATTATATTAAAAACAGATCGACTCAAGGAAGGAGAACGCCGTCCGCCATTTAAAATCAGATCATGTTGCCATTAACACTGTGTTGAGTGTGTAACTTTTATTTGACTTAAATTGTTCTTAACAAGATTCACCCTGGCCCCTCTTTTCCAGTCAGCACCGCCCCCACTTGACCCATTTAACCTGTCTCAGTGGGGTGGACTTTAGGACCCTGGGAAGCTCAGGAGGTGTTATGTAGTTAAACCGTTTTTCCCAGTATGAATCAAATTGTTCCAACTTATGATTAACAGATGCTGTTATCTTCTCCATTTTGTAAATGTCCATTGTAATTTCCATCCATGCATTTAAGATGGGCTCTCCTGTGATAACCATTTCCTGGTAAGAGTCTTTTTATCAGCCACCAGCAGTATATTCATTAAATATTTATCTCTTTTCAACCATTCTTGAGGTATATACCCAAACTATATGGTCTTACTTTCTAAAGGTATTTCACATTTAAAGATGTCTTGTAGGGCATTGTGTATCCCACTCCAATAGTCTTTGATAATGCGGCATTCCCAGAAAATATGATAATGGTTTGCATTTTGATTTCCACAATTTCTCCAGCAAAGAGAGAGGTTACTATCATAATGGGATTTCTGAGAGGGTGTAATAAAATATCTTATCAAGTTTTTCCATCCAAACTCCCTCCATTTCTGTGAACTGGTACAATTCCATTGATATCTCCATATTGTTGTCCATTCTTCCTCAGATATAATTATCCTTCCTTCCTTCACCCATTTTGTCTTAATGTATGAAATTGAATGTGTTTTAAGATTTGACAAACCCTTATACATGCTTGAAGTGATTCTACTACCGTTATCTGAATTATATGTTTTTCTAAATAGCTCTATCAAACATGTACTTGACTTGGTTACATTCTTAACTGTCCTATTAACATATTGTTGCATCTGTAAATACCGATAAAAGACTTGTTTTTCTAATAAGTGTTTCTCTTTAAATATTTCAAAACTGAAAGGTGTTCCTTCTTTCATTATATTGCAAAGAACTGTTATTCCTTTAGCTGTCCAGTCATTAACTATAGCATCCAGTTTATCATATGCACACCATTTAAGAATTGCAGCATCTCCCTCTAATTCTTTTATTTATTCTTAATTTTATTCTTAATAGTTTTCCATATTTTAAGAGTCTATTTCACCCATGGATTATCAATAGTATTTATGCACCTTTGTAGGTTGTTATCAGCCAAAATTGCCTGTATGGGGATGGGAAGTATCCCCTCCTCAATGATTTTCCATTGAGCATCATATGATGGGTTGCACCAACTTATTACCGCTATCAGCCGTGCTGCAAAATAATAATCTCTAAGAGAAGGTAGGCCCCATCCCACTTTTCCTTGGCTAATTGCAAAGTTTTGAGATGAACTCTAGGCCTTGCCATATATATCTTGATAACATTTTGTTCTATTCATTGAATTGATTTTGATTAATCTCTATTGGTAGGTCTGAATGAGATATAATAGTTGGGCAGTATATTCATTTTAATAGATTCAATCCTTGAACTGAGACTGAAAGAAGGAGTTAGGTTCCAATGTTATATCTTCCTTAATTTTTTAATATATACGCTGATAATTGCATTCCGATAATTTTGCCAAATCTAATGATGGCCAAATATTTGAAAGACTCTATTTACCATGTCCAGGGATATCTACTTTCAATTTCTCTTGGTGGGCTATAGTTATATGAAAGTAATTGGGTTTTATCTATGTTGATCTTGTATCATGATAACTGACCATATTGTTCCAAGGATTGCATCAATTTAGGTAAAGAGTATGTTGGTTGCCCTAGATAGGTTAAAATGTCATCTGCGTAATAGGCCAATTTATGTTCTGTCCCTTTAATAGCAATTCCCCTGATATCTTCATTTTGTCTGATATATTGAGCTAATGGTTCCAGATATAATGCGAAGGGTAGAGGTGACCATGCACAACTCTGTCTCATGCCCCTTTCTAGGGTAAAACTATTTGATAAATATCCATTAATTTTAATCCTAGCAGTAGGGTTGTCATAAAGTGCCTGTATAGTTTTAGTAATTGTATCATGGAAACCAAATCTATGTAAAACTCTGTAAAGAAAATTCCAATTAACCGAATCAGATGCCTTTTCAGCATCCACACTTATCACTATTGCTTCAATTTTATTTTTTTGCATATGATCCATTATGTAAAGTGTCCTTCATATATTGTCTTGTGTTTGGTGTTGTTGTATAAAACCTGTCTGATTGTTACATATCAGTATGGGTAGAAACTCTTCTAATCTTTTGGCCATGATAGAAGTAAATAATCTATAATCTACATTCAGAACGGATATTGGTCTAGATGACCCACATTCCATTTTATTCTTGCCTTCTTTCGGTATAGCTGAGATTATCACTTCCTTACAGCTGGGTGGCATTTCTGCCTTTTTTAGAGCCCAGTTCAGTGTGGAGAGAAGACAGGAATTAACTCATTTTTAAATTCTTTGTACCACTCTGCTATATACCCATTTGATCCTGATGACTTGCTTAATTTAAGCCTACTAATTGCAGCTTTTAGTTTAACTTCAGTTATGTCAGCAGTCATTGTTCTATTTTGTTCTTCACTTGAAGTGGGTAACTCTAGAGAATTCGGGAAGGTGTCAATTTGGGTTATGCTGCTCCCTGGAACTTTGGAATTACTAGGAATTACTTTAGAAATTACTAGGCTTACCTATAGCCCTCTGTTTTTCTAAGCTCCATGTACCTATCCAGGAGTCATTTAAAAGACCCTATCATATCCGCCTCCACCACCGCTGTCGGCAGCTCATTCCACGCACTCACCACTCTCTGTGTAAAAAAACTCACCCCTGACTTCTCTTCTGTACCTACTTCCAAGCACTTTAAAACTATGCCCTCTCATGCTAGCCATTTCAGCCCTGGGGAAAAGCCTCTGACTATCCACATGACCAATGCCTCTCATCATCTTGTACACCTCTATCAGGTCACCTCTCATCCTCCGGCTCTCCAAGGAGAAAAGGCCAAGTTCACTCAACCTATTCTCATAAGGCATCCAGGCAACACCCGTGTAAGTCTCCTCTGAACCCTTTCTATGGCTTCCACATCCTTCCTGTAGTGAGGTGACCAGAACTGAGCACAGTACTCCAAGTGGGGTCTGACCAGGGTCCTATATAGCTGCAACACTACCTCTCAGCTCCTAAATTCAATTCCACGATTGATGAAGGCCATTGCACCGTATGCCTTCTTAACCACAGAGTCAACCTGCGCAGCAGCTTTGAGTGTCCTATGCGCTCAGACCCCAAGATCCCTCTGAACCTCCACACTGCCAAGAGTCCTACCATTGATGCTATACTCTGCCATCATATTTGACCTGCCAAAATGAATCACCACACACTTATTTAGGTTAAACTCCATCTGCCACTTCTCAGCCCAGTTTTGCATCTTATCATTGTCCCATTGTAACTTTTGACAGCCCTCCACACTATCCACAACACCTCCAACCTTTGTGTCATCAGCAAATTTACTAACCTATCCCTCCACTTCCTCATCCAGCTCATTTATTAAAATCATAAAGAGTAGGGGTCCCAGAACAGGTCCCTGAGGCACACCACGGGTCACCGGCCTCCATGCAGAATATGCCCTGTCTACAACCACTCTTTGTGTTCTGTAGGCAAGCCATTTCTGATTCCACAAAGCAATGTCCCCTTGGATCCCATGCCTCCTTACTTTCTCAATAAGCCTTGCATGGGGTACTTTATCAAATGCCTTGCTGAATTCCATATATACTACATCTACTGCTCTACCTTCATCAATGTGTATAGTCTGTGTAGTTGTACTCTGCACTTGTCAGTGACCTTGAAGCAAATGCAATCGGGCATTCAGATCTATCTTTCACAATGTGTGACAAAATGCCAGTCTGATGGGTAGGTATGGGTCATCATGGGTGAGCAGTTCACATCCCATGTTCAGCATGGAGATGATAAAAACCTCATGGAGCAGCAAGCTGAACAGAGATTTTGCCATAACAACTAGGTTAATATCAGTCACCTAAGATACTTGTTATATATTTAGTTTGCAAGGCCCAGGTATGACCTGAGTTGTGACACATTTTCCAGTTTGGGTGCCTGTAGCACTGTGGTAAACTATGTATACCTGTCTGGACACGCCCCCTGCTGACTGCTCCTGTGGCTCCTCCCACTGACCCCTGTATAAAGGCGATTGAGGTCTGAGCCCAGCCTCTCTGTCTCCAGGATGTAGTATGGTGGTCAACCACTGCTTGTTCCTTCTTCCAGTCAATAAAAGCCAATACCTCGCCTTCACGTCTCAGAGAGAGTTATTGATGGTGCATCAAGCACTGCTTCAGTCTTCTCTTGTGACTTATGTAAGCCGAGCTTGCCAATGACTCGTCCACAATATGAGATTCCATTCTTGAAAAACTCACATTTCTCTCTCTTTGCACACAGACCATACTCACTCAGGCTGATAAACATTTTACCAAGGTTCTGGAGGTGCTTCTCATCATCTTTGCCAATCATGATGATGTCATCAAGGTAACATTGTGTTCCTGGGATACCTTGGAGCACTTAGGCCACTACTCTTTGCCAAATTGTTGGGTCTGATGCGACGCCAAAGACGAGACAATTATACTGGAACAGTCCCTTGTGAGTGTTGACTGTGAGGAACTTCCTGCCTGACTCCTCAATCTCCATTTGCAGATAGGTTGGTGACAAGTCAATCTTGAGAATCACTCTCCATCTGCCAAAGATGAAAAAAAATCTTCTATTTGTGGCAGGAGATACTGTACAGCACACGACACAGGGTTGATGCTCACCTTGAAACCTCCACACATGTGAACAGCTCTGACCTTCCCTCTCTTGAACACCAGGACAATGGGTGTGACCCAATCATTCCACTCAACCTTGGAGAGAATTCCAGATGCCTCCAAGCTCTGCAGTTCAGCATCCACTTTAGGACATAGTGCATAAGGCACTGGACGTGCTATATGGAACCTTGGTGTTGCTGCTTCATCCAGTTCAACTCTGGCCTTCATGCCCTTGAGTTCACCAATCCCCTTCTCAAACACCTTTTCATTAGCCTCATGCAGCCATGCCAATCTCTGGTCAGTGCTACCATTTGGGCTGCCATTGCCTGTTGATGTCACTGAGAGCTTTGATTGAACACCAGACTAGCTGGATTTTTCTCAACTGTAGTATTCACATCAAAAAAGAACTGGTCCTTCATTTTTCAATACATAAAGTTGCAACTGTATTTTTTTGGCCTTCATACATCACATTTGAGTTTGCTTTTGGGAGACAGTTTTTTGCCTATGTAGATAGATATGAAATTGAGTCGGGTTTTTATAAATAAGCGACGATATTTATTAACCTCTACTCAAAAACGTCAAAAAGTAAACAAACGACTATCTTAAATGGAAGTTAACAGTGTTATGCGTCTATAGTTCTACAGTCGAACTTAGAGATAGTTCTTAACAGAGCTTATTCAAGCACAGTCTTAAAGTGGTAGTTTAAAAAGTCCAAGTGGTTTATGAAATAATCGAGAAGAGAGCCTTCCCGAACCAGCTTTGGATCGATGCCTGAAGAAAGACGAAACTGCTGACTCAGATCCCAGCCGCCAAATGCCTTTTCCGAATCCCGAAAAATAAGATTTCTCAAAGTAACTGAGCTCTCTGTTGTTCCTTCCAGATGATATAGATAACTGATTTAGAGGTGCTTTGAGGAAACTTTAGTCTATGATTTAACTGCAGCCACAGTGAACTGATGATGAAGGAATTGTATTTTTTTGCAAGAACTAGTGGCAAACACTTTGAGGCAGCAAAAGCTAATCAGTTGGAAACTTTTCCCTTGTGAATCTTAGCCCAAACGTTGAAGAAAGTTCTTGATGGTCAACAGATGTAGTTAACAGAGAGGCTGAAACTACTGAAAATGACAACTTTCTACTATCCTTAGTCATAGGTTCATAGTCATAATGTTACTTAACATGGATAATGGTCCTTTGACCAATTCCTCCATGCCAGCCAAGTTGCAAATATCAGCTAGATCCATAATGACTGCATTTAGCCAATATAGCTCTCAACCTTTCTCACCCATGTACCCGTCTAAATTCCTACTCACCTTTGCAATTGTACCCACCGCTACACTTCCTCTGGCAGGTCGTTGCATATACCCACTGCCCTCTGTGTGAAAAACTCTCTATTCACCTCCCCCCTTATCATGTGATTTGACATTCACAAACACCAGTTCAGGTGCTGACAGAGTGCAGAGGCAGGATCTACATCAGGTGACTTGCTGAGTATGAATGGCCTTCAACTAAAGTCTGGAAAAGTTTCAGAGGACTCAAATGAGGATTTTGATGGGCTGGCTTTAAAAGGACACTAAGAGCATAAGAAACAGATTCGGTAATAGCCCAATCAGGCCCTAATAGCTGCTCCATCAATCGACAGGGTCACAGCGGATTCTTTATCTACATGCCACTTCCCAGCACAAACTCTGTATCACTTGATTGCTTCAATTTTAACCAGCTTTCAATTTCCAACATCCTCAGCATTTGAGAGTTCCAAAGATTCACTATCCTTTTAGTGAAGTAATTTCTTCTCATCTCTATTTTCAATTGGTAAGTCCTGGTTCTAAACACCCCAGTTAGGGGAAACATCAACTACACATTTGACTACTCAAGACCCATGAGAATTTTGTATGCTAATCACAGGACTATTTACAAATGATACACCTTTGGACTGCGGGAAGAAACTGGATCATCTGGAGGAAACTCATGTGGTCACAGGGAGAATGTACTAACTCTTTAAAGGCAGCGACAGGAATTGAACCCAGGTCACCTGTACTGTAAAGCATTGTGCTAACTACTATGCTACCATGCAGGACATTCCCCCACCCATTTCACTCCATATATCCATGCAGAGTGTGCTTCCATCTACCTAATACACCTATCCACCTAACCAATTGAATTTAGTACCTACACCGTATTAAACAAAAAACTCCAGATAGTGATTACTCATTGAATGAAAATGCTTTTCCTCATGTTACCCTTTGTCTTTTTGGCAGCTGCTTTAAATCTCTCCTGCAGTTCTGTATTAGAAACAATTTCCTTTTTATTTACTTTGTTTAGATTCTCAGTACTTGCGCCAAGCCATTCTTCAGCTTCCCAGATCAAAAGAAAGCAACCCTAGCTTCTCCAGACTGTCCAGATAACTTCAGGTCGATATCCCTGGAATCATTGTACCAGATGTTTCCTCATCCTCTCAGTGTTTGCACGTCAGTGTAGCACTGAGAATTATATTCAGTTGTGGTTAAACCAGTGTTTTATGAAGGTGTGGCATTTCCTGCAGATTGTGTAATCTAAAAGTACATGCACTTCTAAATGAATAAGAAAGGGAGAACCACTGAAACTATTTTTGGAGCAAAAAGTAGAACATTTCAATGGGAAAATATCCAGGCAATAGTGATAATTTTATAATTATTTAAAGTTATTAGGGAAACGAGAAATCAAATTTACAACAAAAAAGGATCTAGTTCAGTCAAATGGAAACAAAGACTAGTCAGAAAACCAAAAACTGAACAAAGGCAGAACCTCGTGCAGAAATACTTCATGTACAGACAGTGGTAAAGTAAGTCAGCTACAGGTCAATATATGCACTGGTAAGAAAGTCATTAAAGCAATCAGTATAAGTGGGTTAAATTGTCAGAGTTACCAATGTGATTATTACAATTGAGAAAGTTGTTAATTTTGCCACTGGGTACAATCCAAACACACTTTTAAAAGGAATAAAGGCAAGGTAGATGAAAAATAAATTAAAATGATAATAAAAAAACAAGCAAGGTTTATGGCAAATATTACCTACACCAGATAGGACACAAACTGTGCTAGGAAAATTGAAGAGTGATTCAAAAGGGAAAAATGTGTGTGAGAAACGATTAGTGGGTTACATGAAAGAGTTTCTAAAATTGCTTGTCAAAATGTAAAAGTGAATGATAATTAAGGGAAAGCAGTGTTTAACTAGGGACAAATGAAAGAAAGGGGAGCAAAGTGGAAAATGACAATATGGCCCAGGGAAGTGTGAGGCGATACACTTGCAATGACGCAACAAGGCACAATGGCCTTTTAGGGATCAAAGGGATATTGATGTACAGAGTGTTAGTGATCTGAAAAGGTAATGTAACTGGTAGGAATTAAATGGTTAAAAAGGCATGGAGGTTACTTCTCCTTATTAATCAAGGCACAGAAATTTTGAACATAGGAACAGAATTTTGAACATAGGAACAGGCCCTTCGGCCTACAACGTCTGTTCAGAACATGATGCCTGTGGTGAACTACATATACCTGTCTGGACACGCTCTCCCCCCCCCCCCCCCCCCACTGACTGCTCCTGTGGCTCCTCCCACGGACCCCGGTATAAAGGCGATTGGGGACTCCGCCCCGGGCTCAGTCTCCAGGATGCAGTGTGGTGGTCAATTGCTGCTTGTTCTTTCTTCCAGCCAATAAAAGCCTATATCTCGCCTCACGTCTCCAAGAGTTATTGATGGTGCATCAATGCCAAATTAAACTAATTCTCTTACATAATCCATTGCTTCCTTTCCCACACCCCCATTCCCTGCACATTATAGTCATGTATCATGGAAACATAGAGTCATATTGCACAGAAAAAAGCCCTTAAGCTCAGCTGTTCCCTACTGACCAAGATTCATATCTGCGCTTTTGTCCTTGTTTAGCCCGCATCTCTCTAAACTTTCCAATCCATATCCTATCTAATAGCCTTTCAAATGCCACCATCATATCTGCTTCCACCACAGCCCCAGCAGCCCTTTACAGGCACCAAACCAGTCTCCGTATAATACACATCTCCTTAGCTTTCCTCCTCTCATCTTAAATGTGGGCCTCTGGAAAATGTTATTTTAACCTGGGAAAAATAGCCTAGCCCATCTATTCCTCTCATAATTTTATAAACTTCAATCAAGTCTTCCATTAGCCTCCGACACTCCGAAGAAAATCAACACAGGTTTGTCCAACCTATCCCTATACAGTAGCTCATACCGTCTAATCCGGCAACATCCTGGTAAACATCGTCTACATTCTTTCCAAAGGCTCCGCATCCGTCTTGTACCGGCAACCAGAAATGCACACAATAACTTATGGGAGAAATGGTTGTTAAGTCGCAGTTTGAGGTTTGTTTTATGTTTTGTTCATTACATTACAGAAAAGATTTGAGAGTACTTGAGTGGGTGTAGGAAAAGTTCTGCCAAATTTTGGAAAATTTTAGGTATAAAGGAAGATTAGAATAAAGAAAGCTGCCGAGACTGAAATGAGATGTTTAAGATTGTGAGCAGGCTATATGCAGTAAATGAAAAGGATTTATTTCCTCCTAGTTGGGAGATCAAAAGCTGAGGGATGAAAATTAAAATAATGAACAAAAAGATGAACGGAGAGGGGAACATATTTTATTCTCATCCGAACAGTGCTAGGGGTCTGGAACCCCTCACTATATTAAAATTCCAGGATAACATCCTTGAAGGATTGAAAGTATTTCAATTGATTAAACATTGTAAATACGTCATTGAAATGGAACTGCATCATTAAGTGATTTGTACTAAACAGACACAGTATATCAGAGTAGTATCAGCACATTCTATACAGCTTTCAAAATGTAGCTCTGTTGGAAACAATGGAACAGAAGGTCAGAAACAGAATATGATATGCAGTCATCACACACGTGTATTTACCACAATCAACGGAAGACAAATTTTCAACCCATAAGTCTAATGCTTGTGGTAAGAAAAATACCAGAGACTATAGTCAGGAACAAAATTAATTCTCACTTGGAGAAGCTTTCAGCTATCGGGCAACTTATAAGGAGTTATCAAAGGCAATTGTGTCTGAGTAAGTTCTTTGATGAAGAAGCGCAGTAGACGCTGTAGCCGTGTCACTTAGAAAAGAATTTTGTGTCTAACCATTTCACATCCCTACAAGGAAAGGATGTATTTTAAGTTAAAAGCATAATATTTTAAAGGGATGTTGTTTTCTCTATTATAGCATGAACTCTGTCAAGTCTCAGTAACTAGGACTTTTTTCCTGGATATATTTATGACTTGGGCATAGGATTGTGGAATATAATGTCAAGGACTTCTGAAGACACAGAACTTGGTAGTACAATAAGTAGTGGGTAGGGTAATACCAGACTTTTAGAGGAAACAGACTATTGAAGAAGATGGACATTTGACAGATGTAATCTTATGTGGGGAAGTGTGAAGTGATACAATTTCGGTGAAATAACGGGGTAAGGCAGTATTATCCACATTGTTGTATTTTGAGGAAATGGACAGGGAGTACCTATTAAGAGATGTGGTGCAGAGATCATCTTCATACATCTTTAAATGGAGCAGGTTGACAAGGTGATCAAGAAAATACTCCTAAGTTATAAGTACCAGTTACAGAGTATGCAGGTTGAGCTCAAACCTTTCAAGATACTCCAGGCTACAGTGTACAGTTATGGAGATCACACTTCAGGAAGGCTTGAAGGCCTTTGGCATGCAGCATATCAGGATGATTCACAGGCACAACTGCTAGAGCTGCTGCATTAAAGCTTCAAACAACCCGGCTTCAGTCCTGACCTCTGGTGCAGCCTCCAGGAAGTCTGCACCTTTTTCCTGTAATCATATGGGATTTCTCTGGGTTCAAATAATTGCCAAAAGATCTGGTGGGTTATTACTATCTGTGCCTCCTGAAAGTTCAGACTGGGTATGTATGTAAAAGAGGACTAATTGCTAGGTTTATGCACTGAACTTGCTAACATGCACAATTCTGTTCAGAATCGGAGTTATTAACACTCATATGTTGTGAAATTTGTTTGTTTTGTGGCAACAGTTACAGTGCAAGAGATAAAGATGACTATGAGTTACAAAAGTAAATAAAAAGTGCAGAAGATGAGAAACAAGATCGTGTTCATGGGTTCCTGGACTATTCAGAAATCTAATGGCAAAGAGGAAGAAGCTGTTCTTGAAGCATTGAGTATGGGTCTCCAGGTTCCTGTAATGCTTCTCCGATGCTAGTAATGTGAAGAGGGCATGTCCCAGATGGTGAGAGTGTTCAATGATTAACTGCTTTCTTGAGATATTCAGTGGTGGGGGTAGGGGTGTTGTGCCTGTGATGGAACTGGCTGAATCTTCAACTTTCTACAAGCCTCTTGCAATCCTGTGCATTGGATGCTCCATACCAGGCTGTGATACGCTGTTTTAGACAGTTTAAACATCAACCCAGATTGGAGGCGAGAGGTTGTGGAATTCATTCAGAGTTGAGGAGAGTAAAATTATCCATGCTGGTTCAGAAACCTGATGGTTGAAGGGAAAGAACTGATCCTGAGGCTGGTGATGTGGGACCTATGTCTCCTGCACCTCCTTCCCGATGGCAGCAGCGCGAAGAGAACGTGAGGTGGTGGGGGTCCTTGACGATGGATACTGCATCTCTTTGTGAAGTTAGTGAAGCAGCGGATGTGAAGAGCTGTACTTACATAACTTTGCAACAGAAAATGTTAACCAATGAGTTCTATTCAGAGTAGTGCTTTCAGGAGATGCCGAAGAATTGTTATAATGCAAGTGGCAGGCAAACTCCACACAAAGTGGAGAGCGGTGGGTGCATGGAATGCACTGCCAGCGACAGTGGTAGAGGCAGATACAATAGGGTCTGTTATGAGACTCTTATATGGAGCATTGAAAAATAGTGGGCTATGCAGTAGGGAAAGTCTAGGCAGTTTCTAGAGCAGGTTACATGGTCAGCACAACATTGTGGGCTGAAGGGCCTGTAATGAGCTGTAGATTTCTATGTTCTAATCTAAAGCCTTTCAAGAAACATTTTAATGGAATTTCAGACAATTTCATCAATTCTTCCCCATTTTTGTTTCTGAATAATAATTATAATCTCATGCTTCCATCCCAATCTTGTTTCCATTCACTTCATTTTCATTAAACCTACTCTTAAAATGCAGAAATGATCTATTGTCAGTGGCCACTTTACACCTGCGTACCTGCTCATTAATGCAAATATCTAATCAGCCAATCATGTGGCTGCAACTCCATGCATAAAAGCATGCAGACAGGTTCAAGAGGTTCAGTTGTTGTCCGGACCAAACATCAGAATGTGGAAGAAATGTGATCTAAGTAACTTTGACTGTAGAAAGATTGTTGGTGCCAGATGGGGTGGTTGGAGTATCTGAGAAACTGCTGATCTCCTGGTCTACATGCATAATACATACAACAATCCATTCAATAACATTGGTGGAAATGTATAGACTTAGGGTCTGAAATTTGATTTGTTGGTCTTTATTTCTCAGGCACTTCAACAATTATTAGGAGATCTGAAGCAGTGTTATATAATGTTTCTGCAGGCTTGTATCAGGGGTCTGTTGAAAAGGCAGGTCCCAATCTAATCCAATACATGTTTAAACTAAATGCTACATTTAATTTGCATTTCTGACCATGCATTCATCAGCAGAAAGGAGAATGTCAATGATTTTTAAGAAATCATTAATACTTCAGTTGCTGGTTGGTTTCTTGCCATTGTAATTCTGTAAGCACTTGATACTCACTAAAAGCTGTTCCAAGTTGCTTTGCCATAGATGTTCCAGAACTTTATTTAAAATGATGTTCAACTGCTCCACCGATCATTTGTTTTCAGTCATGGATGCGTTAGTAGGTATTTACCTTGCAATACAATATAACTGGGAGAATGAGAGAGCTTGAGAGCAGCTTCAGACTGGGTGGCAAAATCTGGGCCCAGATCGAGCCACTGGGTGGCATGGTCTAGGCCCGGAGCCTTTCATAGCAGCAGTGCCTGGGCCCTAGTGCAATTTACAATACACTGTTTAAGTAATTTAAACGCCAGTCCAGATTGGAGGTGAGAGCCAATTTTGCTCGCTCTCCGCAATCTTCACTCCTCTCTCCAGGGTGCAGAGCCTTTTGCTGTTCTGTTGTTTGATTAATTTAAATGCCAGCCCAAATAGACTGAAAAGACAGGGTGGTAGGAGGCAAGAGCCAATTTTGCTCATTCTCCACAATGGTCATCTCCATGGCACTGAGGCTATGAAGACTGCCCCGGCTGCACTGCTCCATGCTCGCCAACATGATGATCTAATAAGCAAGGTTTTGGGCCTGTTCTGGGCAGCTCGGGGCTTGGACCTGAGCTCCGAATTTTGGTTCGGAATGCTGTTATTCCCTTCAATTGTTTGCATGATTTTTTTTCTTTCTCTTGCACATCGAGTGTTGGCCTTTTATTTTTATTTTTATTCTTTTTTAATCTTTAATGGGTTTTTTCAGGTTTCTTGCTTTGTGGCTACCTGAGAGTAAGCAAATCTCAAGGCTGTATAATTTGATAATAATTGAATCTTAAATCTTGAATCTTGGGAAATGAACCATTTGGGAAGTCTGACCACTCCTCCATCCTGCTTCTGCCGATGTACAGGCAGAGGCTGAAACATGAGGCAACCAGAGTTTGTCTGACCAATCAGTCTCCATGTTACAGGGCTGCTTTGACAACATCAACTAGAATGTCTTTCATGATGGTGATGTCTCCAAGTTCACAGAAGGGGTTACAAGCTTCATCCAGAAGTGCATCAAGAATGTAGTCCTCCAAAAATCGTTCAGGGTCTATCCAAACCAGAAACCCTAGATCAACCATTCCTTGCACGCTCACTCGTCATGGGAGACAGAGCTTTCACCACCGGTAACCACCAGGAACTAAAGAAATGCAGCTACAATCTATGCAAAGTCATGAAGACAGCAAAACATTATAGGGACAAGATCCCGATGACAGATGACGCAATAGCCATAGCTTTACACACTGTCCTTACATATCTGGAGAAGAAGAATGCTTATGCGAGAATGCTGTTCTTGGATTACAGATCAGCATTCAACACCACAATTCCCTCCAGGCTTGACAAATAGCTCAGAGACCTTGCCTTTCACCCTGCCTTGTATAGCTGGATCCTGGACTTCCTGTCAGATCACCGGCAGGTGGTAAGAGTGGGCTCCCTCACCTCTGCCCCTCTGACCCTCAACACGGAAGCCCCCCAGGGCTGTGTCCTAAGCCTCTCCTTTACTCCCTGTACACCCATGACTGTGTCGCCACCCACAGCTCCAATCTGCTAATTAAATTTGCAGATGAAACTACATTGATTGGCCTAATCTCAAATAATAATGAGACAGTCTACGGAGAAGAAGTCATCTCTCTGACACAGTTGTGTCAAGAAAACAACCTCTCCCTCAATGTCACAAAAACAAAGGAGCTGGTTGTGGATGTGACGAAACAAATTGATGAAGGAAGAGCAATAGATGTAGTGTATATGGATTTCAGTAAGGCATTTGATCAGGTACCCCATGCAAGACTTACTGAGAAAATAAGGAGGCATGGGATCCAAGGAGACATTGCTTTGTGGATCCAGAACTGGCTTGCCTACAGAAGGCAAAGGGTGGTTGTAGACAGGTCATATTCTGCATGGAGGTCGGTGAACAGTGGAGTGCCTGAAGTATCTGTTCTGCGACCCTTACTCTTTGTGATTTTTATAAATGACCTGGATGAGGAAGTGGAGGGATGGGTTAGTGAATTTGCTGATGACACAAAGGTTGGGGGTGTTGTGGATAGTGTGGAGGGCTGGTAGAGGTTACAGCGGGACATTGATAGGATGCAAAACTGGGCTGAGAAGTGGGAGATGGAGTTGGCAGAATATAGTATTAATGGTAAAACTCTTGGCAGTGTGGAGGATCAGAGGGATCTTGGGGTCCGAGTCCATAGGACACTCAAAGCAGCTGCGCAGGTTGACTCTGTAGGTAAGAAGGCGTACGGTGTATTGGCCTCCATCAATCATAGAATTGAATTTAGGAGCTGAGAGGAAATGTTGCAGCTATATAGGACCCTGGTCAGAACCCACTTGGAGTACTGTGCTCAGTTCTGGTCACCTCATTACAGGAAGAATGTGGAAGACATAGAAAGGGTGCAGAGGAGATTTACATGGATGTTGCCTGGATTGGGGAGCATGTCTTATTAAAACAGGTTGAATGAACTCGACCTTTTCTCCTTGGAGTGACGGAGGATGAGAGGTGACCTGATAGACGTCTATAAATTAATGGGAGGCATTGTTTGTGTGGATAGTCAGAGGCTTTTTCCCAGGGCTGAAATTGTTGCCACAAGAGGACACAGGTTTAAGGTGCTGGGGAGTAGGTACAGAGGAGATGTCAGGGTAAGTTTTTTACTCAGAAAGTGGTGAGTGCATGGAATAGGCTGCCGGCAACGGTGGTGGAGGCGGAAACGATAGGGTCTTTTAAGAGACTTTTGGATAGGTACATGGAGCTTAGAAAATAAAGGGCTATGGGGAAGTCTAGTAATTTCTAAGGTAGGGACATGGTCTGCACTACTTTGTGGGCTGAAGGACCTGTATGGTCTGCACTACTTTGTGGGCTGAAGGACCTGTATTGTGCTGTAGGTTTTCTATGTTTCTATGTTTACAGGAGGAATGGAGAATGGCTAACCCCTATTGACATCAATGGATCTGGGGTTGAGAGGGTGAACAGCTTTAAGTTCCTCAGTATACACATCACCAAGGACATCACTTGGTCTGCACATACCAACTGTCTGGTGAAAAAAGCACAACACCTCTTTCACCTCAGACAGTTGAAGAAGTTCAGCATGCGTCCCCAAATCCTAAGGATTTTCTACAGAGGCGCAATTGAGAGCATCCTGAATGGATGTATCACTGCCTGGTATGGGAACTGTACTTCCCTCAATCATAGGACACTGCAGTTAATAACTCATCTCCTTCTACCGTTGGCCATGTACTTATCATTCACCCCGATGAGTTATTAAATGATGAGTTACTATCTTCAAACTTTCTGCATAATCACTCAAAGAGTTGAACTGCATGTGCATGTAACGAGAGTTGGATAACTCATCTCCTTCTACCTTAGGCCACAAGCTTATCAATCACCTATCTGTGGACACTTTCTGGAGGTCCAAGATCCGTATGCTCCACGACTGCTGGACTAAGTGTGCAAATGTAGGCGGGTTTTATGTTGAAAAATAAATGTGCTAGGTTTTCTAAGATTGACTCCTTCTACCATAAGCCACGAACTTATCAATCACCCCTTGAATATCTTATTGTACATACTTTTATTACAAGTTATTATAATTTGCACATTGCACATTCAGATGGAGATGTAACGTAAAGATTTTTACTCCTCATGTATGTGAAGGATGTAAGAAATAAAGTCAAATCAATTCAATTGATAAGTATCTAAAGGTGGACAAGCTGCTGAAAGAGAGAAGAGAAGGAGGGAGAACTTCAAGGAACAAACTTCCTGCAATATCATACGGAATAATGAATTGACTATGTTACTAGCCATACTGAAAGAAGCTAACAAAACAGCAGCTGGAGAGTCGGAGAAGGTTTGAAAAAAGAGGAGGGGAAGAGATTAGGTACACACCCCAGATTACTTGCTATTGACTCAAAAAATTAAACTGGTATAATTCCTGAGCACTCACCAGCAGCCCAACTTTCCACTCTTTCATAGCTCTGCACTTTACTTCCCCCTGTCGTTGAGTCTAGTCATTGAAGGGGCGTATGAACCACATTATATCCTAAATACATAAAGGAACCATTCCAGATCCCATTCAAAAATACTTAGAACATTGAACAGTACAGTACAGTAACAGACCATTCAGCCAAATCAATGTAGTGCCAAACCAGTTAAAGGGCAAATCAAAGCAGCCAAACACTGAACCCTACTACCAACACCATGTCCATATTCCTCCATCTTCCTTACATCCATGTGCCTATCCAAACATCTCTTAAAAGCCTCTAATGTATTTGCCTCTACCACCATACCAGGCAGCACATTCCAGACCTCCAAGACTCTCTGAGAAAAAACTTACTCCTCACATCCCCCTTGAACTTACCCCAACTCACCTTCAATGCATGCCCTCTGGTATTAGACATTTCAACCCTGGGAAACAGATGCTCTCTGTCCACTCTATCTATGCCTCTCGTAATCTTGTAAACCTCTATCAGATCTCCCCTCAGCCTCTGATGCTCCAGAGAAAACAACCCAAATACGTCCAGCCTTTCATGATAGTGCATGCATTCTAAACCAGGCAGCATCCTGGTAAAACTCTGCTGAAGGTCTCCAAAACCTTAAAATCCTTCCTTTAATGGGACAACCAGAACTGTATGTATGGCCTAAAGCAGAGCTTTATAAAGTTGCAACATAACCTCTTGACTTTTGAACTCAATACCTCAACTAATAAAAGCAAGTATTCCATTAGTTTTCTAACCATCTTATTGACCTGTGTAGCCACTTTCAAGGAACTATGAACTTGGATCCTAAGATCTCTCTGCTCAGCAACACTGTTAAGGATCTTGCCATTAACAGTGTACTGTCTCATTGCATTTGTCCTACCGAGGGGCAACACCTCACAGTTATCTAGGTTAACTCCACCTGCCATTTCTCTGCCCATATCTGCAACAGCTCTATATCGTGCTCTATTCTTTGCCAGTCTTCTACAGCAGACACAACTCCAACAATCTTGGTATCATCCACAAACTTGCTGACTCACCCATCTACATTTTCACCCAGATCATTTACATATATCACAAACTGCAGAGGTCCCAGCACAAACCCATGGTTGATGAATGCCAACATACCGTACGCCTTCTTAACAACACTGTCAACCTGCGCAGCAGCTTTGAGTGTCCTGTGGACATGGACCCCAAGATCTCTCTGAACCTCCATACTGCCTAGAGTCTTACCATTGATATTATACTCTGCCTTCAAATTTGACCTACCAAAATGAACCACTTCACACTTATCTATGTTGAACTCCATCTGCCACTTCTCAGCCCAGTTTTGCATCATATCAATGCCCCGCTGTAACCTCTGACAGCCCTCCAGACTATCCATAACACTCCCAACCTTTGTGTCATCAGCAAATTTACTAACCCATCCTTCCACTTCTTTACATCCTTGTCCTTCCTTCAAACAGGAACATACCTTTCCTGTACTCTGTGCAATTGATCTTTTAACACCCTCCACATGTCTGATGAGGACTTGCTCGAGAAAAGGTGTTCCTAATTAACGCTTCTTAGTTCCTGCCTAATGTCCACATAATTTGCCCTACTCCAATTTAAAGCTCTCCCACAAGGACCATACCTATCCTAATCTATAGCTAAGGAATTGTGGTCACTGTTCATCAACTGAAAGGTCAGTCACCTGGGCAGGATCATTACCCAACACCATATCCAGCATGGCCCTTCCTCTCGGTGGAACTTCAACATATTGATTCAAGAAGCTTTCTTGGATACACTTAACAAATTCTGCCCCACCTAAACCTTACATTAAGATGGTCCAGTTTATATAAGGGAAGTTGAACACCCCATGTGAACAACCCTATTACTTTTACACATTTCCTTTATCTGATTACACTTGCTTCATGGCTGCCTGTAAGCAAACAAATCTCCAGGTTGTATAATTTATACATACTTTGATCATAAATGTACTTTGAAACTTTTGTGACTTTGAATATCAGTTCCTCCATGTTCTGGTGGTTATTAGATGGTCTATAGTTCAATCCCATTAGTGTGATCGCTCCCTACCTATATCTGAGTTCCACTCAAACGGACTTAGTGTCTGACCCCTCCATTATGATTTCCCTGAGTAGTAGTGCAACTTCTGCCCCCCCATCCTCTTTTACCTCTCCTCTATCTTTTCTAAACTTCGAAAACCTGGTACATTGGTACCTGGCATTTTTTCTAGTGCTTGAGTCACTCGTGGCCAGATTTCTAAGCCTTTGAACATAATAGTATTTTTTTTTGTCTGGCTGGGTTTAACTTAGAATTTTAATTATTTGCAAAGAGAATCAATGATTTCCCTTAGAGGGTAATGTTTGCCTTTGAAAGTTATTTAATACAACATAGTTTTCTTCTGAATATGAAATTACTCTGCAAGGAAAAGAACCTACAGCACTAGATATGAATTATGACTCATTTGTAACATTGCAGGTTTAGTGACAGAAGGTTATTGGTTCAGGTCCCATTTCAAGGACATTACATGTGTGATACTAACAGAATGCTGATATGTTAATGGTGTCAGTTTTGGATGAAAGTTAAACTGAAGGAGATAACATTTTAATCTGGATTTCCAGTAAAGGCTTTTTGAGGATGCAAGTATCTCCGGCAGGGCTATCATTTATTTCTGACCTCTGTAAGGCCACTTCAGTAGTGGTTCACCAACAACTGTGTTGCTGTGGGTCCAGAGTTACTTCCATGATTAAGTAACAGCTAGCTCATATTAGCTTCTTACAGATTGGTGAAGTTAAAAGGCTGTAAACTTTAGAAGAACTACGGAAAAAAATAAGGCATGGACTTAAAGATAAGGATGGTCAGTTGCAAATTTTCAATAGAAAAAGACATGATGTGCTGATTTGATGGAGGTGTTTAAAGTTTCAGGATATCCCAATGGCCCAGAATGAATTGGGAGAAAGATCTAAGCCTTTAGAAACAGAGAAAAATATTTTTTTCTTAAATAATGGGTTGTGTCTTGCGAAATATATTACCAGAATTAACAGCTAAAATAGCTGTAGTACACATCTTGTGGCCACTGAGTGAAGGTGGCAGTTACCACTTATCAGCCAATACCCAGATGTTATTCTAGGTCTTGATTCATTTAGACATGAGCTGTTTCATTTGCTGAGAAGTTGCAGATGGAATTGAAAAGTATGCAATTGTCAGTGAAACCTTCACTACTTCCAGCTCTGTGATAGAAGGAAGGTCACACAGATGAAGCATTACTCCAAGAAATTTTAGTGGCAATGAACTGGGCTGGAATAATTAATCTTCAGCAATTATAATTATCTTTATCTGTCCAAGATAGGACTTCAACCCTTTGAATCTGTTTCTTTTTTAAAATAGGGTTCCTTGAAGCCATATTCAGTCAAATGGGGCCTTGGTGACAGACATCTCATCTCTGGAATTCAGCTCATTGATCCACTTTTGCAGTGTTGAGGTCTGGAGTTGAATAGTCCTGGTGAAACCCATACTGGGCACCAGTGAGCAACTTATTCCTATATAACTACAATTTGATACCACAACCAACTTTTATTGTTACACCTCTAACTGAAGAATAAATTAGTGTCACTGATCCTTAATCATATCATTAATTAAAGAACTATTATTTTATCTATGATGATTATTTTCAGCAGAGGTAAACTGCTACCAGAACATAAAAAAAGGACTGCAGAAAGTTCTGATGAAGGGTCGAGGCATGAAACGTCGACTATACTCTTTTTCCATAGATGCTGCCTGGCCGACTGAGTTCCTCCAGCATTTTGTGTGTGTTGACTGCAGAAAGTATTTCAACCTATGAACTACCCATGAGTTAACAGACAGAATAGTAAAACTGCTTTGAATGATAAAAGATGAGTAGACCAAAAATTTACTTTTCTCCGTGTTGTTAAGAAGTTCACATGTGTCTTGCAGTCAAATGGTTAAGATTCAACTTCTCCGTAGGTTACTTAGCCCTGGGAACATTTTCTTGCGCCAAAATACTTCTGTGTAATTATCAAGTGAAAAATCATAGAATTAATTCCATCCTCTGGAATAAAAGTACACAATACCAACAACATGCGTCAGAGAATCGTGCTTCATATTTTAGCCATTTATCTCCAACTGGGTGCACAGGATTAGTTTTATTAATCCAAGCACTTGGACACCTTAGGAACTGCTGACTTTGATGATTTGACAAAGTATTTCATTTAGAGTACATTCAGGCAATGAATTCTTTGGAAATATTTCTCCAGAATATTTCTGTGCCAATACTGTGAGCACTTTTCCCCTTTGTGTTTTCTTCCTTTAACTGAAAATAATGCACTTAAAATAAAGTCCACTCTGTGGATGGGTTTTTTTATATTTCATTCACTCAGGGAAGAGACCTCTATGATATTTTAACCTCATCCCTAATTTGAATTTTCATATCACATTGAGAGCAAGGGCCTCCACAAAGTAACATGATTTCTGACACAAGTATGATGTTGTGTCCATCACTGAATCGTGGTTGCAGGATGGTTGTAGTTGGGAACTGAATGTCCAAGGTTACCTCATTATATCGGAGGGATAGGAAGGTGGGCAGAGGGAGTGGTATGGCTCTGCTGGTAAAGAATGACATCAAATCAGTAGGTGTGACATAGCATTGGAAGATGTTCAATCCTTGTGGCTTGAGTTAAGGAAATGCAAGGGTAAAAGGACGTTGATGGCAGTTATATACAGGCCTCCCAACAGTGGCTGGGAGGTGGACCACAGTTTACAACAGGAAATAGAAAAGGCGAGTCAAAAGGGCAATGTTATGTTAGTCATGGGAGGTTTTAACATGCAAGTCAATTGGGAAAATCAGTTTAGTAATGGATCTCAAGAGAGTGAGGTTGTTCAATGCTGAAGAGATAGCTTTTTAAAGCAGTTTGTCATTGAGCCTACTAGGGGATCAGCTACACTGGATTGAATGTTAAGTATTGAACCGGAGGTGATTAGGGAGCTGAAGGTAAAAGAACCCTTAGGAACCTGTGATCACAATATGATTGAGTACAACTTGAAATTTGATAGGGAGAAAATAAAGTCTGATGTAGCAGTATTTCAGTGGAGTAAGGGAAATTACAGTGGTATGAGAGAGGAGTTGGCCAAAATGAATTGGAAGGAGCTGCTGGCAGGGATGTCAGCAGAGCAGCAATGGTGTGCGTTTCTGAGGAAAATGAGGAAGGTGCAGGATATGTGTATTCCAAAATTAAAGAAATACTCCAGTGGTAAAATAGTACAACCGTGGCTGACAAGGGAAATCAAAGCTACTGTAAAAGCAAAAGAAAGAGCATACAACAAAGCAAAAATTAGTGGGAAGCTAGAGGATTACAGGGAGCAACTAAAAAAAATCTTTAGAAGGGAAAAGATGAAATATGAAAGCAAGCTAGCAAATAATATCAAAGTGGATAGTAAAAGTTTTTTCAAGTATGTTAAAAATAAAAGAGAAATTAGAGTGCATATAGGACCACTAGAAAATGAGGCAAGAGAAATAAAACGGGGGAAAAGGAGATAGCTGAACTAAGTGAGTATTTTGCATCAGCCTTCACTGTGGAAGACACTAGCAGTAAGCCTGATGTTGTAGTGTGTGAAGGAAGAGAAGTGGGTGCAATTACAGTTACAAGAGAGAAAGTGCTCAAAAAGCTGAAAGACCTAACGGTACGTAAGTCACCCGGACCAGAGGAACTACACCCTAGATCTCTGAAAGATGTAGAGTTAGAGATTGTGGTGGCATTAGAAATTATCTTTCAAAAATCATTGGACTCTGGCATGGTGCCAGAGGACTGCAAAACTGCAAATGTTACTCCACTCTTTAAGAAAGGAGGAAGGCAGCAGAAAGGAAATTATAGGCACAAAGTACACTGCAGATGCTGTGGTCAAATCAACACGTACAAACAAGCTGGATGAGCTCAGCAGGTCAGGCAGCATCCATTGAAACGAGCAGTCAACGTTTCAGGCCGACACCCTTTGTCAGGACTGAAGACGGAGGGGGCAGGGGCCCTATAAAGAAGGTGGGGGGAGGGTGGAAGGTGCCAGATGAAAAACCAATCAGAGGAAAGAATTTGATGTTCATACAAGGGGCTGGAGACTACCCAAACGGTATATGAGGTGTTGCTCCTCCAACCTGAGTTTGGCCTCATCATGGCAGTGGAGGAGGCCATGTATGGACATATCCAAATGGGAATGTGAAGCAGAGTTGAAGTGGGTGGCAACCGGGAGATCCTGTCTGTTATGGCGGACGGAGCGGAGGTGCTCAACAAAGCGGTCCCCCAAACTGTGTCGGATCTTGCCAATGTAGAGGAGGCCACACTGGGAGCATCAGATGCAATAGATGACCACAACAGACTCACAAGTGAAGTGTTGCCTCACCAGGAAGGACTGTTTGGGGCCCTGAATGGTGGTAAGAGAGGAGGTGTTGGGACAGGTGTAGCACTTACGCTTACCAGGTGGGAGATCCGTGGGGAGGGACGTGTGGACCAAGCGGTCACTGAGGGACCGATCTCTGCGAAAAACAGAGAGGGGTAGAGAGGGAAAGGTGTGCTTAGTGGTGGGGTCCTTTTGAAGGTGGCGGTAGTTGAGGAGGATAATATGCTGGATCCAGAGGCTGGTGGGGTGGTAGGTGAGGACAAGAGGAACACGGTCCCTGTTGTGATGACGGGAGGATGGGGTGAGGGCCGAAGTGTGGGAAATGGAGGAGCTGCGGGTGAGGGCATCATGGATGACGGCAGAAGGAAAACCATGATTCTTAAAGAAAGAGGACATTTGAGATGTCCTGGAACGGAAAGCCTCATCCTGGGAGCAGATGCGGCGGAGACGGAGGAACTGGGAATAGGGAATATCATTTTTACATTTGGCAGGGTGGGAAGAGGTATAATCAAGGTAGTATGGGAGTCAATGGGTTTATAGAAGATGTCAGTGGACAGTCTGTCTCCAAAGATGGAGACCGAGAGATCGAGAAAGGGGAGAGAAGTGTCCGAGTGGACCAAGTGAATTTGAGGGCTGGGTGAAAGTTAGAGGCAAAGTCAATGAAATTGACGAGATCAGTATGGGTGCAGGAAGCAGCAATGTAGCGAAGGAGAAGTTGGGGAGCAGTACCAGTATAGATTTGGAGCATAGACTGTTCCACATAACCCATGAAGAGGCAGGCATAGCTGGGGCCCATGAGAGTGCCCCTAGCTACACCCTTGGTCTGAAGAAAGTGGGAAGAGCCAAAAGAGAAGTTATTAAGTGTGAGTACCAGTTCTGCCAACCGGAGGAGTGGGGTGGTGTTGGGGAACTGGTGAGGTCTATTGTCAAGAAAGTAGCGGAGGGCTTTGAGGCCTTCTTGATGGGGAATTGAAGTGTATAAGGATTGGGCATCCACGGTGAAAATGAAGTGGTCGGGACCAGGGAACTGGAAGTTATTGAAGAGGTGGAGGGCATGGGATGTATCCCGGATGTAGGCAGGGAGGGACTGAACTATGGGTGACAAAATGGAGTCCAGGTAGGCAGATACAAGTTCGGTGGGGCAGGAGCAGGCCGAAACTATAGGCCTACCAGGACAGTCAGGCTTGTGGATCTTGAGGAGGAGGTAAAAACGAGCAGTGTGGGGTGTAGGAATTATGAGTATTTTGGCTGAGGATGGAAGGTCTCCGGAGTTGATAAGGGCAGTGATGGTACGGGGGACAATGGTTTGATGTTTTTTGGTGGGGTCCTGTTCCAGGGGTAAGTAAGAGGAGGTGTCAGAGAGCAGCCGTTTGGCCTCACTGAGGTAGAGGTCCGTCCGCCAGACTACTACGGCACCCACTTTGTGTGCGGGTTTGACAGTGAGGTTAGGATTAGTGCGGAGAGAGTGGAGGGCAGTGCGTTCAGAGGGAGTGAGGTTGGAACAGGAGAGAGGAGTGGTGAAGTTGAGACAGTTGATGTCTCGGCGACAGTTGGAGATGAAAAGATCGAGTGCAGGTAGAAGGCCCGGTGGGGGTGTCCAGGAGGAGGAGGGTTGAAGACAGGAGAAGGGGTCATCAACAGGGGGAGGAGAATCCTTGTTAAAGTAGTAGGCTCGGAGACATAGGCGACGGAAGAAGAGCTCAGCGTCATGCCGGGCATGGAACTCACTGAGGTGTGGACCCAGGGGAACAAAAGTGAGGCCCTTGCTAAGGACAGAAAGTTCTGCCTCAGAAAGGGAAGGTCAGAGGGGATGGTGAAGATATGGCAGGGGTTGGGGCTGGGGTCAGAGGAGGGTAAAGAGTGGGAGGTTTCAGAAGGGAGAGGGGGGCAGGATGTTCAGGGAGCGTGGGCTGAGGGGAAGATGAAGGATCAGAGGAATGGAGGGGGGATGAGGGGTGGAGGAAAGGTTGGGAGTCACAGGGAAGATAGGAGGTAGTAGAGGAATAAGCCTCCAGCCCTTTGGTATGAACATCGAATTCTTCAACTTCCGGTAATTCCCCCCTCTCCCTTCCCCCACCCCACTTTCACTCTGCCTCCTCTTCCAGCTGCCTATCACCTCTCTCATGACTCTGCCCTCTTCTACTACCCACAGTGCTTTCCCCTTACATTCCTTCTTCACCTCTCCTGCCTATCCCCTCCCTGCTTCCCCTCCCCACCCCTTGATCTTTCCTCTGATTGGTTTTTCACCTGGCACCTTCCACCCTCCCCGCACCTTCTTTATAGGGCCCCTGTCCCCTCCTTCTTCAGTCCTGACGAAGGGTCTCGGCCCGAAACATTGACTGCTCATTTCAACGGATGCTACCCGACCTGCTGAGTTCATCCAGCATGTTTGTACGTGAGGAAATTATAGACCAGCTAGCCTGACCTCAGTGGTTGGGAAGATATTCGAGTCAATTGTTAAGGATGAGGTGATGGCGTACTTGGTGACACAGGCCAAGATAGTACAAAGTCCTGCCTGATGAACCTGTTGGAATTCTTTGAGGAGATTACAGGTAGGACAGTTAAAGGGGATGTAGTGGATGTTGTATATTTGGACTTTTAGAAGGCCTTTGACAAGGTGCCACACATGAGACTGCTTACCAAGTTAAGAGCCCATGGTATTACAGGAAAGTTACTAACATGGTTAGAGCACTGGCCTCAGGATAGAGGGACACCCTTTCAAAACAGAGATCTGAAGAAATTCCTTTAGCCAAAGAGTGGGGGATTTATGGAATTTGTTGCCACATGCAGCTGTGGAGGCCAGGTCGTTGAGCGTATTAAAGGCAGAGATTGATAGGTTCTAGACTGGACATGGCATCAAAGGTTACAGGGAGCAGGCCGGGAACTGGGGTTGAGGAATTATATGGGTTAAGATGGAATACAAGAAAATAAAACACACTGGAAATCAGATATTTTCATCAGGTTGAAGTTAGTTAGAGGTGCTCTACACCATGGACAGGAAAGCATCAAGTTTCCATCTTGGGTTAAAATCACTTTAAAATCCTGACATTAGGTGATACATGTTCATGAATAAATTATATAAATTTCAATATTTTACATTTCACCATTCTGATCAAGGGTCTCACATCTAAAATATTACCTGTTCCTCTTCCTACCTAACCTGCTGTATATTTCCAGCTTTTTCAATTTTAATTCTACCAAAGGGCTGAATCTCCTTTCATCCAGGACTAAGGGATTTGTATATTAGGTCTAACAATGGGCATAGGCAATGGGTAAGTTTGAGGCAAACCAAATGGACAGAAGGAGAGTAAACATGAGGAAATCTGCAGATGCTGGAAATTCAAACAACACTCACAAAATGCTGGTGGAACACAGCAGGCCGGGCAACATCTATAAGGAGAAGCACTGTCAACGTTTCGGGCCGAGACCCTTCATCAGGACAGAAGGAGAGTATTAGGTTTATCATTCTCCTTCTCCTTCCATGGCTTTCCCCTGGACTTTCCCACCTGAAATTACTGCTACTTCCATTGAGACTCTTGTGAATCTGGGATAACTTGAGGATGTAGATTGTACGAGGCAAATCTTTCCATCTTTCCCCTAAGGTTATGTGCTATGCAACATAGCAGACCATTGCAGGAGGGAATTTCTAAAGGTATGTAACATGGATATCTCCAAAGTTTCAAAGTCACAAAGTAAATTTATTTTCAGAGTATAAACACTGAGATTCATTTTCCTGTGGGCATACTCAGCAAATCTGAGAATAATAACTGTTCTTTCAATAGGATCAATGAAAGATCAATCAGAATTCAGAAGTCCTTAAAGTAAGATCATTGGTTGAGGGAGCATCTCAATGGATGGACAAGTGAGTGTAGTTATCCCCATTTATTCAAGAGCCTGATGGTTGAGAGGTAGTCACTGTTCTTGAACTTGGTGGTGCAAGTCCTGAGGCTCTTGTACCTTCTACTTGATGGCAGCAGCGAGAAAAGAGCATGGTCTAGATGGTGATGATCTCTGATGGTTGATGCAGCTTTTCTATGACATTGTTTCTTTTTTTTAAAATTAGTTTTTTAATACATTTTCTACATAGCTACAGATTAAAAAAAAACCCAGATCGAAATGAAGAACATTGATACAGTGCAAAAATAAACATACAATAATAATATGATACAAAGAAAGATAATTGAGAAAGCACCCAAATTGAAGACATGTAAAATTGGCATCCTCCCCAAGCCCCGCAACAATAAAGAGCTCCAGACCAACCACAACACAGTATAGGGAATATAAATCAGGACAATCAAACCCCCAAAACTGTAAATACACTTAGCAACAGAAGATATTAATGCCTACTACCAACAAAAAAAAGGAGCTGAAAGCAAGGGACCGAAAAAAAACCCTAGCTAAGAGGAAGGTTATGAAAGTACTCAATAAAAGGTCCCCAGACCTTATGGAACTTTAAATCCGAATTAAGAACTGAATAATGAATTTTTTCAAGGTCTAAGCAGGCCATAATATCGTTAAGCCATTGAGCATGCGTGGGCGGGGCAACATCTCTCCATCTAAGGAGGATTAAACGTCTAGCCAGGAGAGAAGCAAAAGATAATATTCGACACTTAGTCAAACTCAGACGTAAATCTGTCTCGCCCCAGAAACCGAACAAAGCAATTAAAGCGTTAGGTTCTAGGTGGTGATTCAGAATATACGATAACGTTATGAAGACATCTTTCCAAAATTTCTCCAAGCTAGGACAAAACCAGTACATATGAATGAGAGAGGCCTCGCCCCTTTTACATTTATCACAAAGTGGACTAATGTTAGGGTAAAATCGAAATAATTTAGATTTAGACATATGGGCTCTATGAACAATCTTAAACTGTAAAAGGCAATGGCAAGCACAAAGAGAGGTTGAATTAACCAATTTGAGAATCGAGTCCCAAGTCTCATCAGATAGGGAGGTATTTAGATCGTGCTCCCATGCCATTTTAATTTTATCCACAGGGGCACATCGTAAGGCTGCTAATTTATCACGAATAAATGATATTAAACCTTTACCTAGTGGATTAATAGAAAGAAATAAGTCCATAACATTTTTCTCAGGCATTTCAGGGAAGTTAGGAATTAAAGGAGTAATAAAGTGTTTAATTTGGAGATATCTAAAAAAATGAGCATTGGGCAGATTGAACTTAGCAGAGAGCTGTTGAAAAGAAGCGAAGCGATCATCAATAAAAAGATCTTCAAAATGTCTAATGCCCTTCCTATACCAATCATGGAATGCTGAGTCATACGTAGTAGGTAAAAAAAGGTGATTATGTAAAATAGGGCTAGAAAGGGAAAAACCATGGAAACCATAAAATTTCCTAAACTGAGCCCATATACGCAAAGTGTGTCTAACAAGAGGATTAACTATTAATCTGGACAAACTACTAGGGAGTACAGAGCCAAGAAGTGCAGAGATAGATAATTCTTTAGTGGAGCTCAACTCCATTGCCACCCAGTTAGGACACTCGGGCTGGCCATGGAAAAAGGCCATGGTAGCACAGGTAGCACAGCGTATATTGGCTGCCCAATAATATAAACGAAAGTTAGGTAAAGCCATGCCACCCTCTTTTTTAGATTTTTGGAGATAAGCTTTATTAATTCTAGAGCGCTTATTCTTCCACAGATATGACAAAATAATAGAGTCTAAGGAATCAAAAAAAGATTTAGGAATGAAAATTGGGATTGATTGAAATAAATATAAAAGTTTAGGGAGAACATACATTTTAACAACATTAATACAACCTACCAAAGACATAGAAAGAGGTGACCATTGTAACAGACTCTGTTTAATAGTATATGAAAGATTGGCAAAATTTTCACGAAAGAGATCTTTAAACTTCCTTGTAACTGTAATCCCAAGATAAATAAATTGATTATGAACTACTTTAAAAGGGAGATCACTAAATGTTAATTCTTGTGCTTCTTTATTAATTGAGAAAAGTTCGCTCTTATGTAAATTGAGTTTATATCCAGAGAGCTGGCTAAACTGGTCAAGAAGTGAAAACATTGGAGGTAAGGATGTAGATGGATTTGAGAGAAAAAGTAATAAGTCATCAGCATAAAGAGAAACTTTATGCTCAACACCCCCTCTCCAAATCCCGGTCAGTTCAGGACAGTTTCGAAATGCTATCGCCAAAGGTTCTATAGCCAAATCAAAGAGAAAAGGACTTAAAGGGCATCCCTGACGAGTGCCACGTTTGAGCTTAAATAACTGGGATTTCTGAAAATTAGTCAAAACAGAGGCAGTAGGACACAAATACAGCAATTTGATCCAAGAGATAAAACTTTGACCAAAGTCAAATTTTTCTAAAACTGCAAAAAGGTAGTTCCACTCTATACGATCAAATGCTTTCTCTGCATCGAGGGAAATAACACATTCAGGAATCCCAGTTGGAGGTGAATATAAAATGTTAAATAAGCGCCGCATGTTAAAAAAAGGGAGACGGTTTTTAATAAATCCAGTTTGATCATCAGAAATAACAGAGGGAATAACAGTTTCTAATCTATAAGCCAAGATTTTAACATCAACATTAAGCAAAGAGATCGGCCTATACTAGGAACACTCTGTTGGGTCTTTACCCTTTTTTAATAAAAGAATAATAGATGCCTCATTAAAAGAGGGTGGCAATTGGCCGTAATTAAACGAGTCAGATAATACTGAGAGTAACTGAGGAGAGAGAAGTGAAGAGACTGATTTATAAAATTCTACGGGGAACCCATCAGGTCCAGGAGATTTCCCTGAAGACAATGCAGAAATTGCAAAAGATATTTCTTCTGATGATATAGGCGCATTAAGTTTGGCTTTAAAATCAGATGAAAGTGAAGGAATATTCAGATTATTTAAAAAATGATCAAAAGAGATATTGTCATTCAAAGATTCAGAGGAATAAAGTCGAGAATAGAAATTTTTAAATGCGTCATTGATTTCTAAGTGATCCGATGTAAAGTCTCCATTCACCTTCCGGATCTTTGTAATATGTTGTTTGGCTTTGGAACGCCTCAGCTGATTGGCTAGAAATTTACCAGATTTGTCGCCATGGATATAAAAGCAACTCTTATTTTCAAGAAGTTGGCATTCGACAGGTTTAGTAGACAGAAAATTAAATTTAGTTTGAAGTTCTACACGCTTCTTGTATAGTTCAGAATTCTTAGTTTGAGCATACAGTTGATCCAAATCTTTAATCTAATTAATGAGGTCTAATCGATCTGCACAGGACTTTCTATTAAGATTTGCTGTATAAGAGATTATTTGGCCCCTCAAATATGCTTTCATGGCATCCCAGACAATCAGGGATGACACTTCAGGTGATGTATTGGTGTTAAAATAAAAGGTTATCTGATCCTTAATAAATTTTAGAAAATTATCATCCGATAATAAAATCGAATCAAACCGCCAGTGTTTATTCCTCTGAGGGAGACCAGGAAAATTTAAAGACAGAGTGATTGGGGCATGGTCAGAAATCAGTATACTGTGATAATCACAAGAATAGACAAATGGAATGAGTTGATTATCAAGTAAGAAGTAATCAATTCTAGTAAAGGTGTGGTGAACATGTGAAAAAAAAGAATAACCTCTCTCAGTAGGATGAAGGAAACGCCATATATCAGAGATACCATAATTAGAGAGAAACAATTGAATAGCTAAGGCAGATTTAGTAGGTGGTCTAGTAACAGAGGACGATCGATCCAAATTAGGATCTAACCAACAATTGAAATCACCACCCAGTATAAGAGAGTATGAGTTTAAGTCTGGTAGTGAGGAGAAAAAACATTCAAAAAAATTAACATCATCAAAATTGGGGGCATACAGGTTTGCTAGTACAACTTTAGTATTATATAGTTTACCAGAAACAATAATAAAACGGCCATTTGTATCAGATATCTTATTATGGAGTTCAAAAGGAATATTTGAGTTAATAAGGATGGAGACCCCCCTAGCTTTGGCGGCAAAGGATGAATGAAAATGCTGACCTGCCCACTTTGACAGAAGCCGGGAGTTATCAAAACAACTAATATGAGTTTCTTGAAGGAAAGCAATGTCAGCTTTGAGTTGTTTAATATGTGAGAAGACCTTCCTTCTTTTAACAGGGTGATTCAATCCCTTTACATTCCAGCTCACAAATCAGAATCAGACTTTAATCGCCAAGTACCTATGCACATACAAGGAATTTACTTCCGGCAGATGTTGTCTCCCTGCTCATAACAATAATAATGATAGATATAAATGAAAATATAAATTATACATACAGGTAGTGCAATCCAAGTAATAGTTAGCCGACAGTTAACCGGCAGTTAACTGTTCAGCAAAGTGACCGCAGTAGGGAAAAAATTTCTCCAGTGCCTATTAGTCTTAGTCTGGAGGGATCTGAAGCACCTACCAGATGGAAGCAGATCAAACAGTCCGTGCGCAGGATGGGAGGAGTCCTTTATGAAAGTGTATTAACCATTATCAATTGTTAGTGCGTAGAAGGCAGCAGGCATATAAAAAGTCAAGCAGTACAATAACAGTCTGGGAGCAAAAATGTAAACATAGATTCGCAGAATCAAAATAGAAACATGTCCTGAGTAACAAAGGAAAGCAAAGGAAACAGTGAGTAGTGTTGGAACTGGAGAACCCACCCCACCCAAAACTAGACCGCTACCAAAAAAATGCAGCCCAAGTATGACTTCCAGTTCTGTGTCATTAACAACAGTTCCGTATAAATACTATAGCAAATGGTAACTAGTTTATGCACTAGAAAACATAATAACAAATAGGAACAACTTCAGCAGAAGTATAAGACTTAATACAAAGAAAATCAAAAGAAAACCAAAACTAACCTACCCGCGAAAAATTATAGAAGATCAAAAGAAAAAAAGGGAGGGAGAACAGAGGGAAATTATAGATTCGAAGAGAGTACTTATCAACCATTTACAGGGAAAAAAAAGGCAAAACTTAAACTATGAATCAACCAACAGAGATGCCTTCAATATAAACTCCAAACCTCCAAAACAAGTTAAAGTCAATTGTAGATCTCTATAGATAAAGTTATACAAGAATAAAATAGATTACATAAGTACAATCTAAACGTCCGCAGGGAAACATTAATCTCGGATTATCTATTTAGAAAAAACGCACCAGGTCCAGGGAGAGATTGTCTACAGCCCTTAGAGTTTCAATAGATCATGGCTGGCTTTTTCAAGTACAGTCTGAGTCCGGAAAAAATAGCTTTACTACGAGAGGTACTTATCCACCATTTTAGAAGGTCAGACCGGGTTCCTAAGAAGACGGGATGGCCGGAAGACTTCCAACAAATGCCTCAGCATCCTTCACTGATTTAAACCACTTATATTCTCCAGTAGTAAGTGTAATTCGAAGGTCAGCTGGGTTCCGAAGGGAGGGTCTGAGACCACGATCAAAAAGCACTTTCATTACACCTTTAAACTCAGCACGCATCTTCAGAACCTGGGGGGCAAAATCCTCCACAAAACAAATGACTGTATTTTGAAAAGCAAAAGTACCTCTGCGGCGTGCCTCCATAATCAAACGGTTTTTCACCAGGTATTGATGAAAGCACAAAATTACCAGCCGTGGGTGGGAACCCAGAATTGCACGGGGAACGTAGATCCTGTGTGCCCTTTCAAGCTCAGGTGGAGTCGGGAGAAATTCCTTCCAAAAAATCTCACAGAGAAAATCGGAAAAAAAATTCACGGGAGAGCCCTGTTCGGTGGCCTCTGGCAAACCAAGAATTCGTAGATTACAACGTCTGCTACGGTTTTCAAGATCCACCATTTTGGAAAAAAGTTTACAATTCTGCTGCTCTAGGCTGGAGCAGAGAGTCTCAAAATATTGAACACGGCGTTTTAAATCTTCAGAAGTTGAGTCGATGCGAGATAAATATTCAGCACGTTCGTCCACTCTAGCGTTGATCCGATCCAATTTGACATCCAGCTGGTTGAAAGTAGTTCTAAGTTCCTTTAAAATATCTTGTCGATGCTGTTCCAAAGCAGCGAAAATGTCAGCCAGCAAATCCGTAGAAGTTTCCTTTTTCCCGGTTTTAGTACTTTTGTTAGACATTATAAGATAGATGTGTTCGCAGGCAAGTAAAAGAAACCTAATAAAATACCTAACTAAGGTTTAAGAATGGAGACATGTAGTGCAAAGGTAGGGAGAATGACGGAGCAAAAGTTCGGAGCAGCTAAACAGTCGCCATCTTACCGGAAGTCCCACAACATTGTTTCATGTAGATGTGCTCAATATTTGGGAAGGCTTTACCCATGATGTACTAGGCTGAATCCACTACCTTTTGTAGGATTTTCCACTCAAAAGCATTGGAGTTTCTATTCCAAGCTATGATGCAGCCAGCCAATACACTCTCCTCTATACATCTATAGAAGTTTGTTTAAGTTTTAGATGCTGTGGGAAATCTCCACAGACTCCTAATGAAGTAGAGGCACTGGCATGCTTTCTTTGCAATTGCACTTACCTGCTGAGTCCTCTGAAATAATAACACCCAGGAATTTAAAGTTGCCGATCCTCCCCACCTCTGATCCTCCAATGAGGACTGGCTCCTGGACCTCTGATTTTTCTCCCATGAAGTCTACAAGCAGTTCCTTGGTCTTACTGACATTGATTGAGAGGTTGTTGTTATGACAAACTTTCAGTTTCCCTCCTGTATACTGATACATCACCTCTTTTGATTCAGCCTACAACACCGATGTCATCATCAAAATTGAATATGGCATTGGAGCTGTGCTTAGCCACACAGTTATAGGTATAAAACAATTAGAGCTATAGCTAATAAAGAGCATTTTATGATGTATGCATCTTTGCTGTCCAGATGTTTCAGGAGTGAGTGAAGAGCCAATGAGATGGCATCTGCAGTGGACCTGTTACTCTGGTAGGCAAATCGGAGCAGATCCAAGTTGCCTTTCAGGCAGGAGCTGATATTTGGAAGTTTGGTTGATTGCTGAGCTTGGCAAAATGTTGGCAGATATTTAGCTCTGATTGAAAAGCCACCATCACTGTGCAGTTAAAGATGCTGTCTCCTCTGAATGCCAGCTTACATACTCCTCCGGGGTCCGAATTGATATTGATTAGCCACCATGATCTGGTTGGCTGGTTTGAAATACGGTGAACAGTTTAGCAGCAGAAGATTCTGACTGGCTAGCTTTGAGGGAGGTCCGTTGGAAGTGTTTCTATATAAGCCAGCATTCTGAGGAGACAACACCTTCAATTGCACACTGATGATGACTTCTCGATTGGAGTTGAAACGTCTGCAAACATTTTGCCAAGCTCAGCGAGCAACAAAACATCCACATGGCCAAACTGAGCTACCAATATTCTGCAATATTTCAGGAGCAGATATGTTTCATCACCAGCCTCTCAAAATACTTTATCGCTGTGGATGTAAGTGCAACTGGGTAAAAGTCACCACACTCTTCTTTTTCTCTTGGCGTGTCACACCAGACAATCAGCCATTCTTGTCTGGCGCATGGTGTCAGGATTGGTCTCCAGTCGCTAAAAAAAAATTTAAAAATGCACTCTTCTTGGGCACCGGTATAACTGAAGCCTGCTTGAAGCAGGTGGGTACCACACACTGCTGAAGCGAGAGGCTGAAGATAGATAGATAGATAGATAGATAGATAGATAGATAGATACTTTATTCATCCCCATGGGGAAATTCAACTTTTTTCCAATGTCCCATACACTTGTTGTAGCAAAACTAATTACATACAATACTTAACTCAGTAAAAAATATGATATGCATCTAAATCACTATCTCAAAAAGCATTAATAATAGCTTTTAAAAAGTTCTTAAGTCCTGGCGGTAGAATTGTAAAGCCTAATGGCATTGGGGAGTATTGACCTCTTCATCCTGTCTGAGGAGCATTGCATCGATAGTAACCTGTCGCTGAAACTGCTTCTCTGTCTCTGGATGGTGCTATGTAGAGGATGTTCAGAGTTATCCATAATTGACCGTAGCCTACTCAGCGCCCTTCGCTCAGCTACCGATGTTAAACTCTCCAGTACTTTGCCCAGTACTGTGATCACACCAGCCAGTTAGTCAGCAAAAGTCCTCAGTTCGTGGCCGGGAATCCCGTCTGATCTGGATGCTTTCTGTGGATTCGCCCTCCTGAAGTCAGCTCCAGACATGAGGAGCAAATAAAAGTCTGAATGCCCCATACAATATATAATATTTTGATCATGCTCTTGTAGACTGAGGTTGTGGAGAGATAATATTAATAGCTTTGGAGCTGATTTAAACTTTCATCTCAGTTGAAATATACTGCATGTGTTGGAACATTAGAATATTTGAGAATTATAATATGGCAGAAAACAAATGCCCTGAAAAAGCATAAAGTTGATTGACTGTCTTGCTTTACTTGCACATGCCAAAATCCCGAACTTGCTTGCATTTGTAGAGGTAAATGCTGATATTTCAGTATGGTGCCACAGGTATTTACCAACAAGCTTCTACCCAATGTTTCCACAGGAAGATCTACCATCAGATCTCAACATTATTCACAATGTCCGTGTTATCTCTGATTTTCTAGTGACAATAAAATATGTTGTTTTTTCCTACTTGCATTCTGCTCCCACCCTGCCATTGTATTTTAGCATTAAATTTGAATGTTAAATTTATAAAGTACCAGTCTATAACAAAGATCCAATATTTCAGCAGTCCTGATGAAGGTTCTCAGCCTGGAATGTCGACTGCTTACTTTTTCCATAGATGCCACCTGGCCTGCTGAATTCCTCCAGCACTCTGTGTGTGCTGCTCCAATATTTCCCATTTGTTTCATTTCCATACTAACAAATCCACAAATCCAGCACACTGGAAGCAGCAAAATGAAAATGTGCAGCTATTAATACATCTCCTGCATACAGATCCAATGCCTGCCTCTCGTCTCGCCTTCATTAAAATTTCAAGTGGGTGGGTTGGCTGAGGGAGAAGTGAAGGTTTTGTAGGGCTGTAGAGTTTGCACTTCAGCATTTTGTTTTTTAGTATTTTAAGTTTTATCCCCTGTGAATTATAAATAAACTTGATGAAGTAGATCAATCTCCAACAGTTATTTCAGATGAATGTAGCATCTAAAACTCCAGCATACATTTTGAGGAAAATTTCCATTCTGCCTGGTGACCTATACTTTAGAATCAAAACTAATGGAAAATTTTAAGCATGAAATACAGTCTTCAACTTGCCAATCTTGGCAGAGGTTTCTAAGCCAGAATGCATTTCAGTTTCAATGCACTAACACTACTGAACATGATTGAAAGCATTTGCCAGCTTTCGCACATTCCACTGTTCCTATTGGTTATAGAAACAAATAGCAGTTCACCGTAATTGGACAAAACTAGGGAGTTTATCAGTAAATGGCAAGTGGACTTCGAATCTACTAGATGGGAAGAATTGTATTCAGCCAGATGATAATTTAAAGTAAAACAATCAATAGGGTTGAATAGTCAATAATCCTAGGTAAATAGCTTCTGACAAACACATTATCAAGAATTCACAGGCAGCAATTAAAGATGAGTGTTCACACTGATCACTGAATGAAGGACATCCAGCAATGCAACATTAAGGTGAAGTATGGAAGCATATTTTACAATCTACTGATGTCACACTAGAGTAGACTACATTGTGTTTGTGACGTTATCTATTTGAATATTTCTAAATTAGTCAAACCTTTGAGCAAATATACTAATAGTTTGATTCTGTTAAAGTATTTTTATTGTTATGAGTTGAAGTATTTTTATTTTTATTTATATTTCCTGTTTTTAACATCTCGGGCAAAAATTTATTGTGTTCTAAAGTTAATAAATCAACTTTTAAATATCCATCTGAATTCTGCTTAGACCATAAGACATAGAATAGAATTGGACCATTTGACTCATCAAGTCTGTTCTCCCATTCAATCATGGCTGATTTATTTTCCCTCTCAACCCCATTCTCCTTACTCCTCCCTGTAACCTTTGACACCTTTACCAATCAGGAACTTATCAACTACCAATTTACCCAATGACTCGATCTCCGCTGCCATCTGTTGCAAAGAATTCCACAGATTCGCCACCCCCAGCTAAAGAATTTCCTCCTCATCTTTTTAGCTTTTGATTTAATTTGCAAATCCTCTATTTTGGCACCATGCCTGTACTGAAAGCAAAATTATGTTTTTCAGTAATGCATGGAGAAAGGAAAATCATTTGATCCTCAATTAAATGGCTCTTTGCAGTTTTGCAAAGACTTGAAAAGTTACTCAAACTTGGTTCTCCTTCACAACACTGACAGGATAAACCGATTGTCCCAGGATATAGATGATGTTATACCCGGCTTTAAGTCTGCTTCCTGCAAATATTCTCCCAAGCTTCCCAACTGCTTCTTTCAGCATGAGAATTCCTCTTAATGTTTCTCCTAACATTCAGATCCAGATAGCCTTAGTCTCTCCAGTACAGAGATAGGGGAATGACATAGGTTAGCAATGTTATGAGTAAATTGCTATTGCAATGAAGATGACATAATGCCATAGGTATAGTTCAAAGTTTAATAATGAAGGTTAAATAGGTAGAGGAAAAAGAAACGTAGTCCTCTGGCAGAGATTTCTAAGACCAGAGAGCATAGGTTTAGGTATGACAGGGTGATCTAATAACTTTTATCATGTGGAGAGTGGTTATAATTTAGAATAAACATTTAAGAAACACTTAAATCCTCATGATAGAGTAAGTGGACCAAGTGGTGGTAAATGGGGTTAGTTTGGAAAAGTACTTGATCACCAGCAAATGCATGGTGCTTCTGTGCTGTCCCTCACTCTAATACACCAATAATATGAACATTACAGTACAGCCTGAGATAATGGCCAGGCAGGTGGTTATTATTCATGGAAAGGTTGAAGAATACTGACCATGAAAGTCTTTCTGTACCTATCTCCCCAGAGCAGTAGACCATGCATTTGTGTTCTAATTGGCATATATTGGCACTGCAACTCAAATTCGGAATTTGACTTTGTGTGATATTGGACAAATCACTGAAAGCAAATTTGTTTGTTTTTCATCAACTCCACTTTTTATTTCCATTGGAGTCAATTTAGCTATCTCACATTTAACATTATCACAATGTCAATATCAACTACCTCACATCATGATTCAAGACCATTATATACTTTTTTGAATTCTCTTCTCTTTGCAAATTACTCCATTCTTTTGGCCTTCTGAGAACAAAAGCAAAAAAATCTTGCCCTGTTTCTGTATTACTTTCTCCTTACTGCTAAACAATGAGAAACAGCCAAACGTGAAATGAATTCTTTGTCACCTTCACTTTGATGTTTAAAAATAGATCTGAGGATTTTAACTCTATCACTGAATGCTAATACGTAGGTACGAAACGCAGCTGAGCTGACAAATGATATGATGGCACTTATTGCAGGAGGTTTAAGTAAACAACTACATACTTCTTACTCCCATTATATAATTCTCCAATCAGAACACATTTAGAATATTGTGCAGAGTCTAGTCTTTCTGAATAAAGAAGTAACTTAAAAAGAGACTTCAACAAAAATTCCTTGGTCTGTTTTACTATGAGAGGTTAAAGATTAGCTTTATTTCTCGCATGTGCATTGAAACACCAACACAATGAAGTGCTATTGTTAAACAGACCAAGTCTTTTAACTAACTTCTTTTACCAACACTTCTATTGTTCAGTTTGATCACTTTTATCTAAAGGCTGATAAGCATGAGTTTATTTTTGCAAGTTGACAGTACACTCTACCAATTATTTCTTTGTTTCAGAACAGTAGTTACACTGCCCAACTCCTGCCATAGGTTAATTGATAAATTGGTTGATTATTGTCACATGTACTGAGATGCAGTGAAACAAATTGGTTTGCATTACATCCAAAACCAATCATTTCATTACAATAATGAATTGAGTTAGTACAAGGGTGACCAATTATAGTATGCAGAATAAGGTGTTACAGTTCAGAGAAAGGGTAGCACAGGCAAACAATAAAGTGCAAAGCCATACGAAGGCAGATTGTGAGGTCAAGAGTCCCCCTTATCCTACTCGAGGACTGTTTAAAGCTTTAAAGGGGAGACAAGAGATGAATGGGGTCCTTTGATTGTTTTAGCTGCTTTACTGAGGCAGCAAGAAGTTTATGGGGGGAAAGCTGGTGATATGCTTCCCCGTGTCCACAACCCTCTTTAGTTTCTTGTGGTCTCATGCAGAGCAGTTGCCATACCAAGTCTTGTTACATCTGACAGGATGCTCTCGATAGGTGTGTTGATAAGAATAGTGAGAGATGAAGGCGAGTCGCCAAATGTCCTGAGGAAGTAGGGGAACTGGTGAGCTTTCTTGGCTGTGGAATTGGCATGATTGGACCAGGGCAGGCTATTAGTGATGTTAATTACAAGGAATTTGAAGCTCTCATCTTCAGCGCCTAACTGTGGACAGAAGTATATGCACCAACCCCATGAAGACAATGATCACCTCTTCCATTTTGCTGACATTGAGGGGAAGAGTGTTGTCATAACATCATCTTACTAAGCCCTTATCTCCTTCCTGTACTCCAATTCATGATTTGACATTCAGCCTATTACAATTGTATCATGTGCAAGCTTATGGAAGGAGTTAGAGCAGAATCTGGCCACACATTCTTCAGTGTTTAGGGAGTAATGAAGGGTGCTGAGGAGAATCATGGCTGAGGTGTTTCTGCCTGCCCGTAGTCATTGCAGTCTTTTGGACAGGAGGTTAATGATCCAGTTGCAATGGGAAGTGCTGAGTCTAAAGCCTAGGAGTTTGAAGATGAGTTTGCTTGGAATTATAGTATTGAAGGCCGAACTGTAATCAATAAGCAATAGTCAAACATAGATGCCAGATGCTCCAAGAAGAAGCTGTTTGCCATGTACCTCTTTTGAGAGTAGGCAAACTGCAGTGGGTCAAGTTTGTCTGGAAGGCTGGAATTAAAGCTTGCCCTGACCATCTTCTCAATGCACTTCATGACAGTGGACATCAGAGCCAGCAGGTGGTAGTCATTAAGGCACATTTACCTTGTTTTTCTGAGGCCCCAGGATGATAGTGACCTTCTTAAAGCAGATGGCAACCACAGGTTGACATAGGGAGAGGTTAAAAATATCTGCAATTAACCATGCAGGGATTAGAGCCGGGGGACACCATTCAAGCCAATGCTTCCCATAGGTCCTTTCTCTGGACAACCGTCTAACATCTGCAACAGTGAGTGTGGGTTCCGCTACATTGAACGCAGACATTATATTCCCTTAATGCCATCCCAAACTCTGCTTTACTTTGTCACTGTGCATGTGGAATCAATTCAGCAAACAGTTAGATTCTGGGAACAGGAGTGTCCAATTTTTTTCACTGTAGGGTATCAGTTAGTCGAGTCATACTTCCATAAGTAATGCAAGAACAAAAGTAGTATCACAGCTGCTAAGAGGGAGGATGCCATGGAGGGAATTATCTGCTGAACCAGTGTGGGTGGAAGTCAGAAACAGGAAGGGAGTAATCACTCTACTGGAAGTATTCTATAGACCATCCCCACCCCCCGAATAGCAACAGAGACTCGGAGGAACAGATCAGGAGTCAGATTTTGGAAAAGTGCAAATATAACAGGGTTGTGGTCATGGGGGACATTAACTTCCCCAATATAGATTAGTGCAAAAGGTTTGAATGGGGAAGAATTTGTTATGCGTGTCCAGGAAGGACTCTTGACTCATTATGTAGACAGGCTGACTAGAGGGGAGGCTAGATTGGATTTGGTGTGAGACAACAAGACAGGTCAGGTGTCAGATCTCTCAGTACGAGAACATTTTGGAGACCGTGACAACTCCCTGACCTATACCATATATAGCCTTGGGGACGGATAGGAGTAAAAAGTATGGGAAAGTATTTGAGTGGGGGAGGGAGAATTATAATGCAAATAGGCATGAACTGCAGAGCATAAATTGAGAACAGATGTACTCAGGGAAATGCACAATGAAAATGTAGAGGTTTCTTAGGGAGCACTGGCATAGGGTTCTGGATAGGTTTGTCCAATTGAGGCAAGAAAAGGATGGTAGAGTGAAGGACCCATGATTGACAAGGGATGTGGAACATTTAGTCAAAAGAAAGAAAGAAGCTCACTTAAGGTTTAGGAAGCAAGGATCAGACTGGGCTCTAGAGAATTGCAAGGTAGCCCGAAAGAAGATGAAGAATGCAATTAGAAGAGCTGGAAGAGGGCATGAGAAGGCCTTGGTGAGTAGGATTAAGGAAAACCCAAGGCATTCCACATGTAGAGTATGAGAAGAACAGGAAGATGACCAGATAGTACCGGATGATTGGAGGGTGGCAAGTGTTATTCCTTTGTTCAAAAAATGAAGGAGGAATACTTCTAGGAATTATAGACTAGTGAGTCTTACTTCAGCAGTTGGCAAATTATTGCAGAAGATTCTTAGAGACAAGAGTTAATGATCATTGAAAAGACGGAGGAAGTGGAAGTTGGCTCACAAATAGAGAAAGCTTATAGACAGTGTGAGAGGGAGGATATGCAGGTGATAGAGAAGGGATGCACTCAAACTGATGTTTTGAGATGTGTCTATTTTAATGAAGGGAGTATCATGAACAAAGCTGATGAGCTTAGAGCGTGGATCAGTACATGGAGCTATGATGTTGTGGCCATCACAGAGACTTGGATGGCTCAGGAGCAGGAATGGTTACTTAGAGTGCCAGGCTTTAGATGTTTCAGAAAGGGCAAGGAGGGAGGCAAAAGAGGTGGGGGCGTGGCACTGCTGATTAGAGATAATGTCACTGCTGCAGAAAAGGAGGAAGACATGGAGGAATGGTCTACTGAGTGGAAGTGGGTGGAAGTTAGGAACAGGAATGGGTCAATAACACCACTGCATGTTTTTTATAGACCAGCCAATAGTAACAGGGACATCAAGGAGCAGATAGGGAGACAGATTCTGGAAAGGTGTAATGATATCAGGGTTGTCATGGTAGGAGATTTTAATTTCCCAAGTATTGATAGGCATCTCCCTAGATCAAGGGTCTTAGATGGTGTGGAGTTTGTTAGGTGTGTTCAGGAAGGTTTGCTCTGGTAATGGGAAATGAACCTGGTCAGGTGTCAGGTTTCTCAGCGGGAGAGCTTTTTGGAGATAGTGATCACAATTAAATCTCCTTTACCATAGCATTGGAGAGGGATAGGTACAGACAAGTTGGGAAAGCATTTAATTGGAGTAAGGGGAAATATGAAGCTATCAGCCAGGAACTTGGAAGCATAAATTGGGAACAGATGTTCTCAGGGAAATGTATGGCAGAAATGTTGCAAATGTTTTGGGGATATTTGTGTGGTGTTCTGCATAGGTACGTTCCAATGAGACAGGGAAAGGGTGGTAGGGTACAGGAACTGTGACTTACAAAGGCTGCTGAAAATCTAGTCAAGAAGAAAAGGAAAGCTTATAAAAGGTTCAAAAAACTAGGTAATGATAGAGATCTAGAAAATTATAGGACTTGAAGGAAGGAGCTTAAGAATGAAATTAGGAGGGCCAGAAGGGGCCATGAGAAGGCTTTGGTGAGCAGATTTAAGGAAAACCTCAAGGCATTCTACAAGTATGTGAGGAGCAAGAGGATAAGACATGAGAGAATAGGACCAATCGAGTGTGACAGTGGAGAAGTGTGTATGGAACTGGAGGAGATAGCAGAGGTACTTAATGAGTACTTAGCTTCAGTGTTCACTATGGAAAAGGATCTTGGCGATTGTAGGGATGACTTACAGTGGACTGAAAAGCTTGAGCATATAGACATTAAGAAAGAGGATGTGCTGAAGCTTTTGGAAAGCATCGAGTTGGATAAGTCTCTGGGACTGGACGGGATGTACCTCAGGCTACTGTGGGAGGTGAAGGAGGAGATTACTAAGCCTCTTGTGATGATCTTTGCATCATCAATGAGGATGGGAGAGGTTCTGGAGGATTGGAATGTTGCAGATGTTGTTCCCTTATTCAAGATAGGGAGTAGAGGAAGCCCAGGAAATTATAGATCAGTGAGTCTTACTTTAGTGTTTGGTTAAGTTCATGGAGAAAATCCTGAGAGGCAGGATTTATGAACATTTGGAGAGGGATAATATGATTAGGAATAGTCAGCTGGCTTTGTCAAAGGCAGGTCATGTCTTATCAGCCTAATTGAATTTTTTGAGGATGTGACTAAACACATTGATGAAGGAAGAGCAGATGTAGTGTATATGGATTTCAGCAAGGCATTTGATAAGGCACCCCATGCGAGGCTTATTGAGAAAGTAAAGAGGCATGGGATCCAAGGGACATTGTTTTGTGGATCTAGAACTGGCTTGCCCACAGAAGACAAAGAGTGGTTGTAGACGGGTCATATTATGAATGGAGGTCGGTGACCAGTGGTGTGCCTCAGGAATCTGTTCTGGGACCCCTGTTCTTCAGGATTTTTTAAATGACCTAGATGAGGAAGTGGAGGGATGGATTAGTAAATTTTCTGATGACACAAAGGTTGGAGGTGTTGTGGATAGTGTGGAAGGGTGTCAGAGTTTACAGTGGGACATCAATAGGATGCAAAACTGGGCTGAGAAGAGGCAGATGGAGTTCAACCCAGATAAGTGTGAGGTGGTTCATTTCGGTAGGTCAAATATGATGGCAGAATATAGTATTAATAGAAACATAGAAAACCTACAGTGCCGAACATGTCCCTACCTTAGAAATTACTAGGCTTACCCATAGCCTTCTATTTTCCTAAGCTCCATGTACTTATCCAAAAGTCTCTTAAATGACCCTATCGTATCCGCCTCCACCACCATTGCCGGCAGCCCATTCCACGCACTCACCACTCTCTGAGTAAAAATAAACTTAGACCTGACATCTCCTCTGTACCTACTTTACAGCACTTTAAACCTGTGTCCTCTTGTGGCAACCATTTCAGCCCTGGGAAAAAGCCTCTGATTATCCACACAATCAATGCTTCTCATCGTGGTAAGACTCTTGGCAGTGTGTTGGATCAGAGGGATCTTGGGGTCCAACTCCATAGGACACTCAAAGCTGCTATGCAGGTTGACTCTGTAGTTAAGAAGGCATACAGTGCATTGGCCTTCATCAACCGTGAGACTGAGCTTAAGAGCTGAAAGGTAATGTTGCAGCTATATAGGACCCTGGTCAGACCCCACAGAGTACTGTGTTCAATTCTGGTCACCTCACTACAGGAAGGATATGGAAACCATAGAAAGGGTACAGAGAAGATTTACAAGGATGTTGCCTGGATTGGAGAGCATGCCTTATGTGAGTAGGTTGAGTGAATTTGGCCTTTTCTCCTTGGAGCGACGGAGGATGAGGGGTGACCTGATAGAGATGTATAAGATGATGAGAGGCAAGACAGCAACTATACTTCATTAGGAGTGTGAAGAGATTTGGCATGTCAACAAATACACTCAAAAACTTCTATAGATGTTTTCTGGAGAGCATTCTGACAGGCTGCGTCACTGTCTGGTATGGGTAGTGTAGCAGGCTACTGCACAGGACCAAAAGAAGCTGCAGAAGGTTGTAAATTTAGTCGGCTCCATCTTGGGTACTAGTCTACAAAGTACCCAGGACATCTTCAAGGAGCGTTGTCTCAGAAAGGCATTGTCCATTATTTAGGACCTCCAGCGCCCAGAGCATGCCCTTTTCTCACTGTTACCATCAGGTAGGAGGTACAGAAGCCTGAAGGCACACACTCAGCAATTCAGGAACAGCTTCTTCCCCTCTGCCATCCAATTCTAAATGAAAATTGAACCCTCACTTTTTTAATATATATTTTTCTGTTTTTTACATGATTTTTAATTTATTCAATATGCATATACTGTAATTGACTTACTTATTATTTTATTTTTTTTTTCTCCTCTTCTATATTATGTATTGTATTGAACTGCTGCTGCTATGTTAACAAATTTCACGACACATGCTGGTGATAATAAACCTGATTCTGATTCATACCTCATGAATCTGATTGAATACTTTGAGGATCTGACAAAGCACATTGTTAAGGGTGGAAGAGTGGATGTGGTGTATATGGATTTTAGTAGAGCTTGTGATAAGTTTTGCTATGGTAGACTCAAAAGGCATAGGATCCAGGAACACTTGTAGGAGAGTATTGAGCTTGAAGGTCAGTGACCAGTGGTGTCTCCACGGGGTTCAATTCTAGGACCCCTGCTCTTTGCAATTTTTATAAATGACTTGGCTGTGGAAGTGAAAAAGTGGATTAGTAAGTTTGCAGATGACACTAAGTTTCATAGAGTTGGAGATAGTGCAGAGGGCTGTTTGCAGTGGGACATTGACAGGATCCAGAGCTGAGCTAAGAAGAGGCAGATGGGGTTCAACCTGGAAAAGTATTGTTACGTACCCTGTAACTGGGTGGCTTACCAGCAAAGATAGAGAGGTCCGCTGAAGTCTGATGGTACTATTTTCAAACTTTTTTTTATTTATAAAGGGGCACAAACGTATGGTTAATACAAAACATTCAGATCATATACGTCGTCAATACTCAATCTAAAGCGCAGGTATAGTAATAATCAATCAGAAATAAGCTCTATCGTTGTCTAGGGGATAATACTGAGTCCAATGGAAATATAAAAGTCACTCAGAAATCTGCAGGCTTTTCCGTTTGAGAACCGCTGGCATTTCACGTGTTGGAGAGAGGGATTGGTGAGAGAAAGGAACACTTGCCCATTGTCTTTGCGAAGCAAATCCCTGTTGTTAGTTAAAAATGGTTTTTCCTTTGGTTTCAGCCACAGACTCCCGATCCGGAATCTAACGCACGTGGCTTCCTTCAAAATGGCTTCCCGCTCCGACGGGAAGCGCTATCGTGTCTTCTTAGTGTGTCTCTTTGGTGCGTCTGAGGGGCCGCCTCGGCAGCCCACCTTTTATCGGGACTTGCAGGGTTGTAGCTGTCAATCAGGGTGGGGTGAGGCAATCTCTCCTCATCTCCCAGCCCACGTTGCCCTGAGGGCTTGCACGTAACCCAGTCCCCATTCCACAAAGGTGTCTCCAAGAGACAATGGCCATTTCCGTGGCTTTTGTCTGGCTGAGAGGCCAGACCACATTCCAAATCCTGGAGGTCTCTCCCTCACTCTCCTGAGTCCAATTCATCACGTCGCTCTCTCTCTTGGGTCATTGACCCCCCCCCCCCCTTCACTAGGGCTCTTGCGATTCTCACAAAGGAGGGGGCTGGAGTCATAACAGTATGAAGTAATTCATTTTGGAAGGTCGAATTTGAAGGCAGAATACAAGCTTAATAGCAATGTGGAAGAACAGAGGAATCTTGGAGTCCGCATCCATAGTTCTTTCAAAGCTGATGCACAAGTTAATAGCGTTGTCATAACGTGTATGGTGAGTTGGCCTTCATTAGTTGGTGCATTTAGTTCAAGAGCTGTGAAGTAATTTTGCAGCTTTGCGTTCAAATTTGGTTGCCTCATTACAGAAAGGATGTGAAAGTGTTAGAGAGGGTGCAGAGGAGATGCTGCTGGGAGAAGAGGGCATGTCTTATAAAGGTAGGTTGAGCGAGCTAAGGTTTTCCTCTTTGATGTGAAACAGGATGAGGGGTTAATAGGCATAGATCAAGTGGATATCTAGAGATTTTTTCTCAGAGTGGAAATGGCTAATACAAGGGAGCAGAATTTTAAGGAGTTTGGAGGAAAGTATCAGAGAATGTCAGAGATAAGTTCTTAAATTCTTGGGCGTTACTATCTCAGAGGATCTGTCCTGGACCCAGCATGTAAGTGTAATTGCAAAGAAAGACTCTTCTTCAGGAGTCTGAGGAGATTCAGCATGACATCTAAAACTTCGACAAACTTCTCCAGATGTGCAGTGCAGATTGTATTGACTGGCTGCATCATGGCATGGTATGGAAACACCAGTGCCTTTGAATGGAAAATCTTACAAAAATTAGTGAATTCAGCCCAGTGCATCATGCTAAAGCCCTCCCAACCATTAAGCACATCTACATGAAACGCTGTTATAGAAAACTAATATCCATCATCAGAGATTGCCACCACCCAGGCCATGCTCTTTTCTCACACCTGCCATCAGGTAGAAGGTGCAAGAGCCTCAGGACTCACATCACCAGATTCAAGAAGAGTCACTACCCCTCAAGCAATAGGCTCTTGAACAAAAGGGGATATCTACGCTCATTTGCCTGTCCATTCAGATGCTCCCACAACCAATGATCTCACTTTAAGGACTCTTTTAATCATGTTCTCATTATTTATTGCTATTTATTTATATTTGTATTTGCACAGTTTGTTGTCTTCTGCACACTGGTTGATCTTTCATTGATCCTGTTTATAGTTACTTTTCTCTAGATTTGTTGAATATGCTCACAGAAAAATGAATCCCATATATACCTTGATAATAAAATTTACTTTGTAACCTTACACAATGAGTGGTAGGTGTTTGGAATGACTTGCCGGGGTGGTTGTAGAAGCAGATACATTATGGTCATTTAATAAACTCTTAGATTGGCACATGGATGAGAGAAAAAAGGAGAGCGATGAAGGAGGGAAAGGAGAGCTTGGTGTTAGAGTAGGTTAAAAAACCAAATCAACATTGTAGGACAAAGGCCCTGTAGTATGCAGTAACGTACTATGTTCTATAAGTTATTGATTGATAAAATGGTGAATTATTTCCTTAAATGCATCACACATTATAAGAGGTCTGAGAGAAAACTCACTAGGGAAATTTATTAAAACATGCTAATATGCCTAAGGTCTTCAATGGAATCTTAGTAGTTGACACGTGCACTTTTACAATGTAAATTTAGAAATGTTCATTCACTCTGAGTATTTTCCTTTGATCAAGCAGCAAGATAACGTCTTCAGAAATGGTCCATATACATTTCTAACTAATTTTATATTCGGTCTATGTCTTTAGTTTTCAAATTTCAGTGAAGCTATAAACTAATTGATTGTATAATTGAGTCTATGTAGATAGGCTTTGCACATCTGGACAGTACAATTTTTTCGTATTCATCTTTAAAAACTGCTCAAGCTCTGTCAGATTGCATGGGGATCGTAAGTGAACAGCTCTTTTGGTAAAACGTATAAACCAGGTTATAACAGTATAAACCAATATAAAACAGTTTTTACCAGTATAAACCAGATTTTACCAGTATAAACCAGTTTTTACCAGTGTAAACCAGTTCTTCACAGTATAAACCAGTTTTTACCAGTATAAGCCAGTATAAACCAGTTTATAACAGTATAAACCAGTATAAACCAGGTTATAACAGTATAAACCAGTATAAACCAGTTTTTACCAGTATAAACCAGTTTTTACCAGTGTAAACAGGTTTTTACACATTTTTACCAGTTTCTACCAGGATAAACCAGTTTTTACCAATATAAACCAGTTCTTCCCGGTAGAAACCAGTTTTACCAGTATAAACCAGTTTTTACCAGTATAAACCAGATTTTACCAGTACAGACCAGTTTTTACCAGTGTAAACCAGTTTTTACCAGTGTAAACCAGTTTTTACTAGTGTAAACCAGTTTATAACAGTATAAACCAGGTTATAACAGTATAAACCAGTTTTTACCAGTATAAACAGGTTTTTACCAGTTTCTACCAGAATAAGCCAGTTTTTACCAGTGTAAACAGGTTTTTACAAGTTTTTACCAGTTTCTACCAGTATAAACCCGTTTTTACCAGTAAACCAGTTCTTACCAGTATAAACTAGTTTATACCATTATATACCAGTATAATCCAGTATAAACCAGTTTTTAACATTATAAACTGTTTTACCAGTTTTTACCAGTATAAACCAGTATAAACCAGTTTTTAGCAGTATAAACCAGTTCTTACCTGTTTTTACCAGTATAAACCAGTGTTTACCAGTTTTTACCAGTATAAACAGGTTTCTGCCAATTTTTACCAGTATAAACCAGTAGCTGTTGACCTATGGTGGCGATAGGCAAATTGCAATGGGTTCAGGTCCTTACTGAGGCAGGAGTTCAGTCTTGGTATGACCAACCTCTCAAAGCCTTTCATCATTGTTGTTGTGACTGCTCCTGGGCAATAGTCGTTAAGGCATCTCACATTATTCTTCTTAGGCACTGGTATAATTGTTGCAATTATGAAGCAAGTGGGAACTTTCACCTTTAGCAGTGAGAGGCTGAAAATGCCAAAGCTGAAGCTACACAGGAATGGCTAAAAATCAACAAAGTTAATGGTTTGGAATGGACAAATCACGATCCAAACCTCAATCCAACTGAGAATTTGTGGCTGGATTTCACTTACGATCCCATGCAATCCAACAGAGTTTGAGCAGTTTTTAAAGATGAATACGAAAAAATTGTACTGTCCAGATGTGCAAAGCCTATCTACATAGACTCAAGGTGCATCTACTAAATACTGACTTGAAGGGGGAAAATGCTTATACAATCAATTAGTTTCTGTTTCATATTTTTAATTAATTTAGCTCACTTTGTACAGATCTGTTTACACTTTGACATGCAAGAGGCTCTTTCTGTTGATCAGTGTCAAAAAAGCCAAGTTAAATGCACTGTGATTCGATATTGTGGAACGATTAAACATGAAATCTTCCAAAGGGGGTGTGAATACTTTTTATAGGCACTGCATGTGTTTTCTCAATTTTACAAACTTCAAATTTGAATTCAATTTCTTCATCAGGAAACAACTCCAGAAATGGATTGTCAGAACACAGAGGTCACGCTGGATAAGGCAACGATTATTCAGAGTGGTGTCAGTATAGATCTCAGGAAAGGAATTAGCCCAAAGGTATGGGAATATTTTGGTCACTTACTTTCAAAAAAAAGGTCATAAAAATTTTGAATATCATTTTGGAGTGAAAAGGGTCAAAGTTTCACATCAAGGAGACTGCTAAAGCACTTCTAATAACATGAGCAAATTCCTGTTTTTAACAATATTATCTATAGATATGATAAGCAACAGATGTTGTGCATAAGGGCAATAGTAACAAATGATCCGAGTTAAAATCATAGCAATCTATAACTTGTAGACTTGCAGCATTTTTCATAAATTTGAAATAATTGTTTAATTTATTTCAGAGAGTCAGCTATTGTATGAGTTTAAATGAAATACCCACTTATCTTTTTGATCCAATCTGCAAAATTATTCTTCTTTACCTGGAAATATTGAAATAAAATTTCTACAGATAACTGTTCCCTTTTCACACCATTCATCCATCCCCTACATTTGTTACCCCAATACAAAACTTCCACAGAGAACCTGGTCTTAGTCAATTTAGCAATGGAAATGCATATAGTAGTTGTTAGCCTCCAAATCAGAAATTTACTTTTCCCCTTCAGTGGTTCTCTCCACTGAAACAAGTAGTGTCGCTGAACCTGCATCAGGTCCAATCTGGCGCAGATTCAGTGAGCAGATATGCCCATGTGACAGATGGGAAGTCCCAGAGGCTATCACTCCTCCACTGAATTCTGAGAGTACAGTCTTGGATGCAGAATAGGATGGCGGCAGCAATGAGGTGGGCAGCATATCAGAATTTAACACAGTTAAAGTTCATGTGGTGAAGTGCCAAAACTCACCTCCCTCTGGCCAAAGTGTCACGATATGCCCCAGCAAAATCAGAACCCAAGTGCAAAGGAAAGAGAGAGCTCTGACATAGAGACGGCAACAAGAGTTTAGTCATAAGAACATGGGTGGCTCAGCCAAGCAACACCACAGGAAGTAATATTCTCAAAACTAAGACCCTCTGGTTAGCATTAACTGGGCATCCACTTAAATAAAACAATTAACACGGAATCTGTAAGACCGTAAGATATAGGAGCAGAATTAGGCCATTTGGCTAATCCAATTTTCTTCTCAGCCCCAATCTCCTGCCTTCTCCCTGACCAGTCAAGAATCTATCAACCTCTGCCTTAAATATATATAAAGACTTGGTTTCCACAGCTGCCTATGCCATTGAATTCCACAGAATCACCATCTCTGGCTAAAGAAATTCCTCCACATCTCCATTCTAAAAGGGCACCCCTCTATTTTGAGGCTGTGTCCTCTGGTCTTAGACTCTCCCACCATAGGGGACATCCTCTCCACATCCACTCTATCAAGGTCTTTCACCATATGATTAGTTTCAATCAGGTCACTCTTCATTGTTCTGAATTCCAGTGAATACAGGCCCAGAGCCATCAAAAGCTCTCATCTGACAAGCCGTTTAATCCAGGATTCATTTTCATGAACCTCCTTTGAACCCTTTTCAGTTTCAGAACAACCTTTCTAAGATAAGAGACCTAAACCTGCTCACAATACTCCAAGTGAGGCCTCAACAGTGCTTTATAAAGTCTCAACTTTACATCCTTGCTTTAGTATTCTAGTCCTCTTGAAATGAATGTTAACTTCATATTTGCCTTCCTCACCACAGATTCAACTTGCAAATTTAACTTTAGAGAACCATGCACAAGTCCCTTTGCACCTCAGATTTTTGTATTTTTTTCTCCATTTAGAAAATAGCTAACCCTTTCATTTCTTCTACCAAACTGCATGACCATACACCTCTTGACACTATATACCTTCTGCCACTTCTTTGCTCATTCTCCTAATCTGTCCAAATCCTTCTGTATTTTCTTTCTATTTCCTCAAAACTACTTTCCTCACAACTTATCTTCATATTGTCTGAAAATTTGCAACAAAGCCATCAATTCCATCGTCCAAATTATTGACAAATAACGTAAAAAGAATTGGTCGCAACACAGACGCCTGTGGAACATCTCTAGTCACCAGAAGCCAACCAAAATAGGCTCCCTTTATTCCCACTCTTTGTCTCCTGCCAATCAGCCACTGCCTTATCCATGCTAGAAACTTTCCAGTAATACCATGGGCTCTCAACTTGTTAAGCAGCCTCATGTGTAGCACCTTGTCAAAGGCCTTCTGAAAATCAAATCCTCTATATCAACTGATTTTCCTTTGCCTATCCTGCTTGTTTTCTTCAAATATTTCCAACAAATTTGTCAGGCAAGATTTTCCCTTGAGGAAACCATGCTGACTACAGCCTATTTTATCATGTTCCTCCAAGTATCTGGAGATTTCATCTTCAATAATCGACTCCATCGTCTCCCCAACCACTGAGATCAGACTAATTGGCCTATAGTTCCCTTCCTTCTGCCTCTCTCCCTTATTGAAGAGTGGAGTGACATTTGCAATTTTCCAGTCTTCCAGACCATTCCAGAACCTAGTGATTCTTGAAAGATCATTACTAATGCCTCTACAATCTGTTCAGCCACATCTTTCAGAACCCTGGGGTGTACACTATCTGGTCCAGGTGACTTATCTACCTTCAGACCTTTCAGTTTCCCAAGATCATTCTCCCTAGTAATAGCAACTTCACATACTTCATGACCCATGACACTTGGAACTTCCACCATACTGCTAGTGTCTTCCACAGTGAAGACTGATGCAAAATACTTATTCAGTTCATCTGTCATTTCTTAGTCCCCCATTACTACCTCTCCAGCCTATCCACTCTTGTCTCTCTTTTAAACTTTATATAACTGAAGAAACTTTTGGTATCCTCTTTATTATTATTGGCTAACTTAATTTTGTATTCCATCTTAATGCCTCTTTAGTTGCCTTCTGTTGGTATTTAAAAGCTATCCTATCCCCTAACTTCCCACTAATTTTTGTTCTATTATATGCTCTCTCTTTGGCTTTTATGTTGGCTTGGACTTCCTTTGTTACCCATGGTGGTGTCCCTGAACCTATTAAAATAAACTGAAACTTAAAACAAGCTTCAACAGAAGGCACCAGGAAACCGCATTACAAAGAGCAAGTCACTTAAGAAAAACACAGGAAACTCTGAATGACTGATGACAATTGTTAAACACAATTAACTAGCTCAGCTGCTCTAAAAGCATCAAAGTACAGCACTCTCCAGTGCCCTGCACAGGTCCGAAGAGCCCATTACACAATGACTCTGGAGAACGGCCAATGAAATACTCATCACAGTTTAATCACAAACGAGAGAAAATGTGTAGATGTTAGAAACTGAAGCAAAGCACAGAAAATGCTGGTGGAATTCAGCAGGCCAGGCAGCATCTATGGAAAAGATGTTTCTGGCCAAGACCCCTTATTGGAACTGGGGAAAAAAGATGAGGGGTACAAGTAAGAAAGTAGAGGGGAGGGGAGGGGAGGAGGAACCACAAAGTGAAGGTGAAGTGGGGGGAGGGGTGAAGTAAAGCGCAAGGAAGTTGAATGGTGAAAGAGATACAGGGCTGGAGAAGGGGGAAATCTGACAGGAGAGGATAGAAGGCCATTGAAGTAAGAAAAGGGGAGGAACAACAGAGGCAGGTGTTGTGCAGGTAAGGATATTAGGTGAGACAGGGAAATAGGAATGGGGAATGTTGAATGGAAGGGGCAATTACCAGAGGTTTGAGAAATGAATGTTCACACCATCAGGTTGGAGGCAACCCAGAAGCAATATAAGGTGTTGCTCCCCCAACCCGAGTGTGACCTCATCACAACAATGGAGGAGGCCATGGACTGACATTTTCAAATGTGAATGGTAAGTATCACCTCCCCTGGTGCTTCTTTTCCACAGATGCTGCCTGGCCTGCTGAGTTCCTCCAGCATTTTGTGTGTGGCTCATCACAGTTTAAGTTGGATCCAACTTTTACACCTGGAACTCAGATGTCAGCTGGGGGAGAGAATGAACTTCACATGCAGCTCCATAGTTTTCATGCCAGTTATGCTGGTGAAAGAGATACAAACACATTCATTTGAATGATATAAGGTTGCAGATGTTACTTAAAAGCTAATGTACTGTATATGGAATTTTCAAAGATCTTTCATAACATGCAGCACAAGACATAGGTACACCCACAGTGCTGTTAGGGAGGGAATTACATGATTTTGACGGAGCGACAATGAAGGAATGGTGATAGTTTCCAAGTCAGGATGGTGAGTGACTTGGAAGAGGATTTCCAAGTGGTGATGTTCGCAGGTATCTGATGTTCTCGTCCTTCTAGATGGTAGTGGTCATGGGTCTGGAAGGTGCTGCCTTAGGAACTTTGGTGTGTTGTTGCAGTGCATCTTGTAGATAGTACACACTGCTACAACTGTTCGTCGATGGTGGAGGGATTGGATGCTTGTGGAAGGGGTACCAATCAAGTGGGCTGCCTTTGTACTGGATGGTGTCAAGCTTCCTGAGTGTTGATGGAGCTGCACTCATCCAGGCGAGTGGCGAGTATTCCATTACACACCCGACCTGAGCCTTGTAGATGATGGACAGGCTTTGGGGAGTCAGGAGGTGAGCTACACGCCACAGAATTCCTAGCCTTTGACTTGTTCTGGTAGCCACAGTGTTTATTTGTCTAGACCAGTTCAGTTTCCTGTCAATGGTAGCCTCCAGAATGTTGATACTAGGGTATTCAGAGATGGTGATGCCACTGAATGTCAAGGGATGATAGTTAGAACCTCTCTTGTTGGAGATGGTCAATACCTGGCACTTGCATGGCTCAAATGTTACTTGCCATTTGTCAGCCCAGGTCTGGATATTGTCCAGGTCCCTGCTGCATTTGGGTATGAACTGCTTCACTATCTGAGGAGTCATGAATGGTGCAAAACATTGTGCAGTCATCTGCAAACATCCCCACTTCTGATCTTATGATGGAAGGAAGATCATTGATGAAGCAGCTGAAGATGGTTGGTCCTAGGACACTTCCCTGAGGAACTCCTGTAATGATGTCCTGAGGATGAGATGATTGACCTCCAGCCACCACAATCATCTTCCTTTGTGTCAGGTATGATTCCAACCAGCAGAGGTTTTCCCCCAATTCCCATTGACTCCATTTTAGCTAGGGCACCTTGATGCTATACTCAATCAAATGCTGCCTTGGTGTTGAGGGTTATCACTTTCACCTCACCTCGGGTATTTAGCTCTTTGGTCCATGTTTGAACCAGGGTGGTGATGACGTCAGGAGCTGAGTGGTCTTGTCGGAACCCAGACTGGGCATCCGTAAGCAGGTTATTGCTGAGTAGGTGCTGCATGATAGCACTGTTGATGACCCCTTCCATTACTTTGCTGATGGTTGGGAGTAGGCTGATAGAGCAGTAACTGGCTGGGTTGGACTTGACCTGTTTCTTGTGTACAGAACATATCTGGGCAATTTTCCATATTGCCAGGTAGATGCCGGTGTTGTAGCAGTACTGGAAAAGCTTGGCTAGTGGTGCGGCAAGTTCTGAAGCATAAGTCTTCAGGACTATTGTAGGGGTTTTGTCTGGGCCCATAGCCTTCACAGAATCCAGTGCTTTCAGCCATTTCTTGATATCACGTGGAGTGAATTGGTTTGGCTGTATACTGAAATCTGCAATGCTGGGGACTTCTGGAGGAGGCTGAGATGAATAATCTACTCGGCACTTCTGAATAAAGATTGTTGTAACAGGTGCCAGCATAACTTCTACAAACAGAAGGACTGCACTGGTTCAGAGTCAGATCATGACCTCTTTCTCAAAGGCAATTCGGGATAGTTCAATGAAGTCTGGCCTTGACAGTGATATCTGCAACCCGTGAATGAACAATACTGAAAATGAAGCAATTGGACATGGTTAAATAGCAGACTTTGCCCTATGAAAGTACAACAGAGGTTTTGCATCGATTAGTCTCCAATAAATTCTATCATGCTATTGTTAGTCAATTTCAGAGATTCTCACTTGCTCTGGCACAATTGTGCTAAGGCATCGATCAAATTTGAATCCATCTGGATCCTACCCATCCAAAATCCACACCAAACACATGATCAAATAATCTGAGTTGAGGACTGCCTTTTTGTCACTGGTGCTAAACTGGAAGTCTGTCTTTATTCTCAAGTTGATGTAAACAATTCGAAGAGCAGATAAGTTGCCCTAGCTAACACTTATCCCTCAGCTACAACTTTTAAAACATATTAATAGGCAAACCATTTTATTTTGTTCTTAAATTGGCCTTTGGTGAAATTAGAGACAAAATAGAATCATCTATTTTCAAATTCAAATGCAAAGCACATATTGCTTCCAGTGTTATGAAGTCCATTGTTGTTTTTACTTACAGTCTATTATGATACCTACTCTTCAAAAATTCCATTAGATGTAAACATCCTGAGCACGTGAGTGTTGCTGAATAAATATAGGTTCTTTCTGTGTGTTAGAAACTTGAATTGCTGCTAAGGTGATGACTTGAGTCTGCTAAGGTATGTTAGTTGAATTGATAAAGTGAAGGTTTCTGACATTATAACAGAGGCTTGGAATTATTTAGTTTACTCCTGGAGTAAAGCCATTTAAAGCTATCGTAACTTTCCATGTGCCAAATTATGAATTTCTGTAAACTTTTCATAAGTAATTTATTAATCGATAAGAAAGTGAAACATTTCATCACATATGCAAAATACCCTAGGCAGTGCAATTACATGCTCATTAAGCAACATTGCAAACTTGATAGCAATCTGCTTTTAGATTTTACACAGTGTATTTCTGCGGCTTTAAAAGCATTTGATCCTTCCCTGGAGTTTAGTATTGGAGGCAAAAATAAGCTTGAGTATTTGAATTGAAATTCTACAGGTAAGTATGGCTTTGCATCTAAGATCTATTTTCACATCAATTTACAGCTCAATTTAATTGAGATTTATTTCAATGCACTTGTTTTGTACAAAATAGTACACATGTAAATTCTGAACAGATATGGTTACCAGATATTCTTTTAATATTATGAGGAACAAAGTCCATTCATGGAGCAAAAGAAAACAATTGTTGAGGAGTTACCAATCGTGCAGCAAAGTAACATTAAAGGTGCCTTTTTGAAAGGAGTAGACTATCTGTCTGGCGATATGAAAGAATTTGGTTCCTGGATCAAAGGTAGGTGAATATTGATATTCAATTCTCAATATGGTGTGTCAACATTGCAAGAAAATATGTTTTAACCTAACAGCTTGTGAAAGAAGGCAGAGATTTATTTCGGCGATAAATGGAAATCACTTTAATATAGCTACATTTAGGTACCATAGATGTGAAAAATAGCCAAAATAGCTGTACGTTTTTCTAATTAGTAGCAGTATTATAGGGAAAACAGTTTCAGGGGTTATTGAATGCTGTGATAATTTCTGATCTACTGAAATTTTGTAATGTCAGGCTAAGGACATGGTCAAAAATAAAAAAAAATAAAATGGATGTCAAATAAGTCCTGAACTTTTGTTGGAAACAGGGATAATTTACAGAATACTTTATCAGAAGATGAAATGATTTGGTCGCAATTTTTTAAAAAAGATTATAGACACAAGAATCTGCATCTAACAATTTCAGTCTCACCTCTCCTCTCACTTTTTTTACTAGCTATTTTTCTTCACAATCCTGATGCAGATTCTTGATCTGAAATGTGAATTATCCTGCAGATGCTGCCTGACCCACTGAGTTCTTCCAGCGGTTTATCTTTTGCAGAAAATTAATGTACATCTTTACCTGCAAAATTGATTAAAGGAAGTGAATGGTAGTTTTTATTTCTTGATGCATTATCTTATAGTATGTCCTTTGGTAAAATATTTCTTGGCCTTCCACTTCAATGCAAGTTTCTATTTATACAGCATCATTAACAAAGGAAGACTTCCTAATAAACTTAACAAGGACATGATAAAACAAATATTAACAGAGGTAACAGTCTGATTAAAGAGGGATTTTTTTTGAGAAAGCCTGAAAGGAAAGAGATTTGGGATGGACTTTCAGAGCAGAACATCTACACCTCCGGAAGCACAGTCACTAAGAGTAGGCAATGGAAATTATTATTAGAATGGACATAGCCTCTCAAAGAATTAAAAGGCAGGATCTGATTACTGAGATAGGGAACAAATAATTCTGCAGAGATTTGAATATAGTATAAGAATTTAAAGTCTAAAATTTTAATGGGTCGAACCTTTAAACGACATCAAAAGCAAGGCTGCTGGGTCTTTGGTGCTGGTCAGAGAACAAACAATAGAGTTCTTTTTGAACTGAGCTGTATGAGGAACAGAGAGCCAGGAGGTCAATGGAAAAACAAAGTCTGCAGATAACCCATTTCTCCTCCTAGTTTGGATGTTTGGAGCTAATCCAAATTGACTACATATGTCAATAATTGTTCCATTGGTCAACAACTCCGTGTAAAACGGTATCTGCATTTTAGAATCATGTTTAACATAAATAGAAAATTGAAGATTCTGGAAAGTTAGTCAGACACACAGCATTGGAGGAGATACAAGCAGCATTTTTTCAGATGTGAGTTCAATAAACACAAACTCTATTTCTGCTTCCACAGTTGTTGTTTGCCTTACATTTCCAGCATTTTTAGTTATTATTTTAGAGCTACAGTCTCTACAGTTTCTTTGCACTTTGAATTTATTTTAACATAATACTTATGCAGCTTATGTTCCTATCCCTGGGTCATCTTTAACCTATTCAAACAAGCGTTAAAATTATTTTTTATTATTAATTTAACGAACTCTATCAAATATCCTCAACTTCCATAACTTTATTCAGTAATTACATTGTCAAAAAGATATAAAGCTGTGAGCTATTCTAATTAAGCAGGGGAGTAACTTAATATTCGTCCTTCAGATAACATTACAGTACTAAAATTAAAACTAGTCTTGACTAGTTTGCTGATGGTGGAATGCTGATTATCTAATCTCTCCCCATATCTAAAATCCCACAGTCCAGGGTATATTCTTGAACCTTCTTTTCAGTCTCTGCAACACAACCATATCCTTCCTATAGTCTGTTGACCAAAAGTACTCCACGTATGGACTAACCAATGTTTTATACAATTGCAACGTAATATCCCAACTCTTATAAGACCATAAAATATAGGAGCAGAATTAGACCATTCAGCCCATCGAGTCTATTCTGCCATTCTAACAGGGCGATTTATTAACCATCTCAACCCCATTCTCTTGCCTTCTCTCCATAATCTTGGAAGTCCTGACTAATCAAGAAACTATCAACCTCCACTTTAAATATACTTAATGACTTGGCCTCCAAGATATCCATGGTGATGAATTCCACAGTTTCACAACCCTCTGGCTAAAGAAATTCCTCCTCATCTCTGTTCCAGATGAAAGTCCTCTATTCTGAGGCTGTGCCTTCTGGTCCTAGACTCACCCACTATAGAAAACATCCTCTCCATGTTCACTCAATCTAAACTTTTCAACATTCAATAGATTTCAATGACATCCATATAACAATATAACAATTACAGCACGGAAACAGGCCATCTCGGCCCTTCTAGTCCATGCCGAACGCTTACTTTCACCAAGTCTCACTGGCCCGCACTCAGCCCATAACCTTCCATTCCTTTCCTATCCATATACCTATCCAATTTTACTTTAAATGACAATACCGAACCTGTCTTTACCACTTCTACTGGAAGCTCGTTCCACACAGCTACCACTCTCTGAGTAAAAAAATTCCCCCTCGTGTTACCCTTAAACTTTTGCCCCCTAACTCTCAAATCATGTTCTCTTGTTTGAATCTCCCCTACTCTCAATGGAAAAAGCCTACCCATGTCAACTTGATCTAACCCCTCATTATCTTAAATACCTCTATCAAGTCCCCCCTCAACCTTCTACGCTCCAAAGAATAAATACTCCAAAGAATAAATCCCCTCTTATTCTTCTAAACTCCAGCAAGTACAGGCCCAGAGTTATCAAATGCTTCTCATAGGTTAATGCTTTCATTCCCGGTATCATTCTTGTGAATCTCATCTGGACCCTATCCAATGCCAGCATATAAGGGGCCCAAAACTGCTACATTACTCTAAGTGCATTCTGACCAATGCTTTATAAAGCCTCTGCATCACAACCTTGCTCTTATATGCTAGTCCTCTCAAAATGAATGTCAAAATTGTATCTGCCTTCCTTACAGGTCAACCTGTAAGTTAACCTTTAGGGAATCCTGCACAAGGACTCTCAAGACCCCTTGCACCACTGTATTTTGAATTTTCTCCCTGTTTAGAAAATTAACTTTTATTCTTTCTACCAAAGTGCATGACCATACACTTCCCTACACCATATTCCATCTGCCACTTCTTTGGTTTGTCTAGGTCTTTCTGCAGACTTCCTGCTTCCTCAACACTACCTGCCCCTCCACCTATCTTTGTATCGTCTGTAAACCTGGCCACAAAGCCATCAATTCCATCATCCAAATCATTGACCTACAGTATAATGTGAAAAGAAGTGGTTACAATATCAACCCCTGCGGAACACCACTAGTCACTGGCAGCCGCCCAGAATAGGCCTCCTTTATCTCTACTCTTTGCCTCCTGCCAGTTAGCTAATCTTTTATCCATGCTAGTATCTTTCCTGTAATTCCATGTGCTTTTATCTTGTTCAGCAGCCTCATGTGTAGCACCTTGTCAAAGGCCTTTTGAAAAGCCAAGTAAACAACATCCACTGTCTCTCCTTTGTCTACTTTGCCTGTTATTTCCTCAGTGAATTCCAACAGGTTTGTTAGGCAGGATTTACCCTTAAGGAAACCATGCTGCCTTTGGTCTATTTTGTCTTGTTCCTCCAAGTACCCCGGATCTTCATACTAAATAATGGACTTTAACTTCTTCCCAACCACTGAAGTCAGGCTAACAGGCCCATAGTTGCCTCTCTTCTGCCTCCCTCCCTTCTTAAAGAATGGAGCGACATTTGCAATTTTCCAATCCTCCAGAATCTAGTGATTCTTGAAAGATCATTACTAATTCCCCTTTGGTGTGTAGTCCATCTGGTCCAGGTGACTCATCTAACTTCAGACCTTTCAGCTTCCCAAGCACCTTCTTCTTATTAATTGCAATTACACTTACTTCTGCCCACTGATACCCTTGAATTTCAGACATACTGCTTGTGTCTTCCATGGTGAAGACTGACACAAAATAATTATTAAGTTTGTCCGCCATTTCTTCATCCCCCAGTACTAGCTCTCCAGCATCGTTTTCCGGCAGTTCAATATCTATTCTCAACTCTCTTTTACTCTTTAAGTATCTGAAAAAAATGTGTTCTCCTTAGTATTACTGACTAGTATATCTTCATATTTCATCTTTTCTCTTCCTGTGTTTTTTTTAGTTGCCTTCTGTTGGTTATTAAAAGGTCTAACTTCCCACTAGTTTTTGCTACTTATGCCCTCTCCTTTTCTGCTGTCTTTGACTTCCCTTGTCAGCCACGGTTGCCTCATCCTGTGTTTAGAATATTTCTTTATCTTTGAGATGTATTTATCCAGTGCCTTCTGAATTACCCCCAGAAACTCTAGCCACTGTTTTCTGCCATCAGCCCTGCTAGTGTCCCATTCCAATCAACTTTGGCCAGCTCCTCTCTCATGCCTGTGCAGTTCCCTTTACTGCACTGTAAAGTAAATCATCTGACTTTAGCTTCTCCCTCTCAAACTGCAGGGTGAATTCTATCATATTATGATCACTGTCTCCTATGTGTTCCTTTACATTCTATGCCTTGACCTTTGAAGGCAAGCATGTTATATCTCTTTTTCACCACCCTATCCAACTGTGTTGATTCTTTCAGGGAGCTATGGCCTTGGATGCCTCAGATTTTCTGTTAGTCAACATTGCTTAGTGTCTTACCATTTGCTATTGGGTATTTGGGTATTTGTCTTACCCTTCATCAAGAGGGTTTCAGCCCGAAACGTCATCACTACCTCCTCCCATAGATGCTGTCTGGCCTGCTGAGTTCTGCCAGCATTTTGTGTTTTTTATTTTGATCCATATCCTAATTAGCTTTTGACAACCGTCCATGCTTTCCATTAATACTAACAATTTTTGTGTCACCCATAAACTTACTAATCATACCTTCTACATATTGTACATGACAAAGTCATTAATATATATCACAAACAGCAATATGCTTGCTTTTTTCAGAGATTCTCAGATAGTTCTCATCTGGCCCTGGTAATTTATCCACCCTAATGTGATGATCTAACGGTTCCAATTTATTAATACTTACAGTATGTGGTCTAAACAATCCACATATTCTTCCCAAAACTCATCATCCTTGTGTCCTTCTCCTTGGTGAATACAAATAAAAAGTATACCTGTGGGACCTCACCCGCATTCTTTGGCTCCACACAAAGGTTGCCCCTTTGGTACCTAAAGGGATCCACTGTTTTCCTAGCTACCCTCATGGTCCTTGGTCTTAAAAAGTAAATTGGGATTCTCCTCAAACTTACCTGCCAAGGATACTTTATGACCTCTTTTTGTTTGTCTTCCTGATTTACTTCTCAAGCACTCTGCTACACCCTCTATAATCCTCAAGAGACACAAGAGACTGGAGATGCTATGACCTGGAGCAAAAAACAAATGGCTAGAGGAACCCAAGTTCAACCTTCCCTCGCCCTCGCCCTCGCCCTCTCCCTCTCCCTCACCCTCTCCCTCGCCCTCTCTCTCTCCCTGTCTCTCCGTCCCTCCCTCCCTTCTAATTTTGGACTCCCCAACCCTCACCCATTCAGAAATCAATGTTACTCCTCAAGTATGCCACCTGGCTAGCCAGACCTGTCTTTGTTAATTCACTTATTTTGTTCTTTCCTTACTCAGAGAAGAGCAGACTCATTAGACATTGCATTGTGTCTTGGAAGAAGCCACATGCTGACATTCCCAGGAAGCACAAGTTTGGGATCTTCTCTAGCTGTTGCTTCATTACCTGGTTGACCGGCATGCTATAGGCACTTGTTTACTGCAAATACAAACTAAGCTTTCAGAAAGTCTAAATAACAAATGGAGGCAGCACCGTGGCACAGCAGTTAGCATAATGCTTTCTCAGCACCAGCGACTTGAGTTCAATTCCACCTCTGTCTGTAAAGTTATTTGCATGTTCTCCCTGTACTGGGCTCCTCTCACATTCCCAAAATGTACCAGTTCAAAGGTCAAAGCTCAAAGTAAATTTCAAAGCGCATATACAACCCTGAGATTAATTTTCTTGCGGGACCATTATAGAATCAATGAAAGACCACACTCAACAGGGCAGATAAACAACCAGTGTGCAAAAATAAACAATAAATAAGCAATAAATATCGAAAGCTTGAGATGAAGAGTCCTTGAAAGTGAGTCCATAGATTACAAAGGGTCCTGCCAAAGGGTCTCTGTCCGAAACATCAACTGTACTTTTTTCCATAGATGCTGCCTGGCCTGCTGAGTTCCTCCAGCATTTTGTGTGTGTTGCATAGATTGTGAGAACAGTTCACTGATGGATCAAGTGAAGTTGAGTGGTTTATCCCCACTGTTCCAAGAGGCCAATGGTGGAGGATTCATAACTGTTCCTGAACCTGGTGCTGTGGTTCCTGAGGCTCCTGTACCATCTTCCTGATAGCAGCTGTGAGAAGAGAGCATGTCTGTGGTGGTGGGGTTCCCCAGTGATGGATGCAGCTAGATGTGAGGACACGAGGAACTCTATTCCAGGTTAATGGAGTGAGGGCAGACTTGCATGAAATGGAAGATATGTGGGTGAGGGCTGCGTTGATGGTGGAGGAAGGAAAGCCTCTTTCTTTGAAAAAGGAGGATACCTCATTAGTTCTGGAATGAAAAGCCTCATCCTGAGAGCAGATGCTACAGAGACAAAGGAACTGAGAGAAAGGAATGGCATTTTTACAAGTGACAGAGTGGGAAGAGGTATATCCTGTCCTCACTGACCACCCTACCGGCTGCCACATGCAGCACATAATTCTCCGTAACTTCCGCCATCTACAACAGGATCCCACCACCTAGCACATCTTCCCGCTTTCCACAGAGATCGCTCCCTACACGACTCCCTTGTCCACTCACCCCTCCCCACTGAACTCCCTCCTGGTGCTTTTCCTTGTGAGCAGAACAAGTGCTACACCTGCCCTTGCATTTCCTCCCACAGACCCATTCAGGGCCCCAAACAGTCCTTCTAGATGATGCAACATTTTCCCTGTGGGTATGTTGTGGGCATTTACTGCGCCCGGTGATCCTAGTGTGACCTCTTGTATATCCGTGAGACCCGACGTAGATTGGGAGACCACTTTGCCGAGCACCTACCCTCCGTCTGCCAGCAAAAGCTGGATCTCCTATTTTAACTCTACTTCCCATTCCCATTCTGACATGTCAGTCCATGGCCTCTCTACTGCCACGATGAGGCCACACGCAGGCTGAAGAAGCAACACTTTATATTCCGTCTAAGTAGCCTTCAACCTGATGGCATGAGTAGCAATTTCTCCAACTTCTGGTAATTGCACACTCCTCACCCTGTCCTTCATCATTCCCCATCCCCTTTTCCCTCCCTCACCTTATCTCCTTACCTGCCCATCACCTCCCTCTGGTACTCTTCCCTGTTCCCTTTCTTTCATGGCCTTCTGTTCTCTTTTATCAGATATCCCTTTCTCCAGTCCTTTATCTCTTTCACCAGACGACTTCTCCTGGTTTCACCTGGCACCTACTGTCTTGTACTTCTTTCTCCCCACCTCCCCCCACCTTCTTAATCTGACTTCTCCTCATTTTTCTCCGGTCCTGAGGAAGGTCTCGGCCCAATATGTCGACTGTTAACTCTTTTCCACAGACGCTTGCTGGCCTGCCGAGTTCCTCCAGCATTTTGTGTGTGTTAACAGGATAGAATATTTTGTGGATTCAAAAAGTAATGCTGGTGATTACACAATATTCAACCCTATTCAGAACTGCTTATGGAATGAACTTGCCCATGTCAGCACCCCCCAAGACTTGACAACAGTCACCTATTACCTGGTAAATGGCAAGTCAAATTTACAGCATGTAGTAGCCGGTAACAACTCCAACAATAGAAAGTCAAACAGTTCAATAGCATTACAGTCACCAGAACTCCACCTTCAATATTCTAGAGTCATGACTGACCAGAAATTCAATTGCACAGCTCACATAATCTTGTCATTCCAGAACCAATTCAGATGTCCTGTGGTGGTTGCCAAAGGTTATTTTAAGAGTAATTAGTCAAAAATTGTAGAGATTACATTTTGAAAAGATATAGAAATATAAGTTTGAATGTAAATTTGTTTGAGTTGTATATTCATGAATTGAGATGATTGGCGTAGAGGGACGGGAAGATGGGAACTCTGAAATAAACACGAATGCTGAAATAGCAGAACAGGCAGCGCCTATGAAGGTGCAAAGAGTTAATGTTTTAGCCTGAGAAGTAGGAACAGCTTGGCATGTTTCAAGTTACAGGGAAGGAGGAGCTCCTTGGGGAAAACAAGGAGAATTAATATAATGGGGGGTGAAAAAATGGTGATGAAGACTTGTTTATCATTAATGATCTGCGAGAAGGTGGCTGAGTTGTACAGAACAGAAATGGGCCTATTGGCCTGTCAGTTCCCTGACAACTATTTTGCCCAGCTACACTCATCCCATTTGTCCATGTTAGATCCTTTTCCTTCTACACCTTGCCTATTGAATACCTGTCTAAATATCTCTCTAAATTTATAATTGTATCTGGCTCTACCGTCTAGATCTTAAATAGAATGAAATTAATGAGGAGGAGGTAAAACATTTTTAAAGTACCATTCTGGAACTGTGGAAACCAATATTTTATGCAAACTAAGGGAAATCCAATAAAAGAATAGAGAATGCTGGAAATGCACAGATGGTCATGCAGCACATGCAGGAAAAGCAAAACAGAGTCAGTTAAACCGCATTTCATCAGAATGTACCAGTTCTGACACAAACTGGAAGTAACACAAGAAACTAAAAAGTCAGGTTTGTATTCCTGGTTATCTGAGAGGTAAGGTCAAACACGAAAGCTGGAATTGCTGAAGTCAAATAATAAGTTCTGACCAGTGTAACACACCAAGTCTGTAGATGAGATCCTATTCTGCAATTTCTCCTAAAATGGTTGCACTAAGTGCACAGCAGATTTAATACATTGAATGTAAGATACAGCAGTTCAATGAACATCGAACATCCATCAGAATTTCATTCAAAAAATCAATACAATTTTTTGAGTTACTATATAAAATATCTGCTGTAATAATGCTATTTTAGGCTTCAAATTACATTTGCATGGCAGCATCCAAAATCCACAGTTATAAGCCTGTTGTTCACGAAGTAATTTAATGGTCATATACTGTTTTCTCTGGCCACATTTCAGAGCAGAACATTGTGTTTCAATTTGTCGACTGGGTCCTGCGAGGTGCTGCTCAGGTGATGTTTGTCAACAATCCTCTGAGCGGGCTTATTATTTTCATTGGACTCATTGTGCAGAATCCATGGTGGGCACTGAATGGCTTCCTCGGGACAGTGTTTGCAACTTTGGCAGCACTTTTGCTCAATCATGACAGGTAAATGCATGTTGGAAACAAATATTTGATGCTCAAACTGCTCTCATAAAAAATTATTGAAATGGTGTTCTGAAATTTTCCACTTATTGTACCATTTTGTATACGAGTTTAATGTAAGATTGTGTCATTGATTGCCAAGAAACTACCGGTAGCTTACAAACCTCTAGATCCCTTTAGTAATTCTCTAAGCAGTAACTAGGACCTCAGGGCAAAAGGGAAAAATGAAGATTGAACAGAGCTAACAATTACTTGGAGATACGGGGAGAAGAGGATGGAGTAATCACAGTTTAGAAGTTGAGGGACTGAAGTTTCGGCAGAAGATCAAAAGATGAAAGATATGATCTCATACCAATACAGTACACAGTTCTTTTCTGAGCTTGAGGTTAGATGCCAGTAATTGACACAGTTTGTGCAAGGATGCCTTCTTTTTCCTTCAAAGTTCCTGCTGAAACATATTGCCAAGTGTAAAATTTGAAATAAACCAGAACTCTCAGGCAACATTTAAAGTGTTTTTATTGCTGTTTTTTTAATCTATGTAAAATAGGTACCTTGGTAAATTTTGATTAATATGTCTTAAATCTGATTTATTACAAAACTTAAAGAACATAGAACAGTACAGCATAGGAACAGGCCATTCAGCTCACAATACTGAGCCAAAACAGCTAAAAAGCGAATTTTAAAACAACCCAACCACTTCCTTACATCTCTTAAGAACCTCCAATGTATTTCTCTCTACCACCATACCAGGCAGTGCATTACAGGCACCCACAAATCTCTGAGTAAAAAACTTACCCCTCACACCCCCCTGAACCTACCCCTTTTCACCTCAATGCATGCCCTCTGGTATTAGATATTTCAACATTTCAACCCTGGGAAACTGATGATCTCCGTCCACTCTATCTCTGCCTCTCGTAATCTTGTAAACCTCTATCAGATCTCCCCTCAGCCTCTGGAGCTCCAGACAAAATGACGCAAGTTTATCCAGCCTCTCATGATAGCACTTGCATTCTAAATAAGGTAGCGTCCAGGTAAATCTCCGCTGCACCCTCTCCAATGCCTCAACATCCTTCCTACAGTGCGGCGACCAGAACTGGATGCAATACTCCAGATGTGGCCAAACCCAGAGCTTTATAAAGTTGCAACATAACCTCGTGACTTTTGAACTCAATGCCTCGACTAATAAAAGCAAGCATTCCATAAACCTTCTTAACCACCTCATCAACCTGTGCAACTAATTTCAAGGAGCTATGAACTTGGATCCCAAAATCTCTCTGCTCAGCAATACTGTTAAGGATCTTGCCGTTAACAGTGTACTGCCTCCTTGCATTTGCCCTCCAGGTGTGCAACACGTCACATTTATCTGGGTTAAACTCCATCTGCCATTTCTCTGCCCATATCTGCAACTGATCGATATCGTGCTATATTCTTTGCCAGTCTCCTACAATATGCACAACTCCATCAATCTTGGTATCACCTGCAAACTTACTGACCCACCCGTCTACATTTTCACCCAGATCATTTATAAATATCACAAACAGCAGAGGTCCCAGCACAGATCCCTGCAGAAACCACCAATTACAGACCTCCAGTCTGAATAAGTTCCTTCTACCATACTCTCTGTTCTCTATGTACACGCCATTTCTGAATCCAAACAGCCAATTTGCCGTGGATTCCATGCACTGTAATCTTCTGGATTAGTCTCCCATGACGGACTTTGTCAGACACCGTACTAGTTAGGCTAATGGTTTCCAAGTGGTGATATATCCTATCCTTAAGAATTTTCCAGCAATTTCCCTACAACGGACGTGAGACTCACTGATCTATAGTTCCCAGAATTGTCCTTTGTTCCCTTCGTAAATAGCGGTATAACATTAGCCACTCTCCAGTCCTCCAGGACCTCACTTGTGGCTAGAGAGCACATGAAAATACCTGTCAAGGGCCCAGCGATCTTGTCTTTTGCCTCCTTCAATAACCTGGGGTAAATCCTATCAGGACCTGGGGGCATCATTCTTAATACTCATTAGGAGGCCCAACACTTTTTCCTCCGTGACCTCTAAATGCCCTAACATATTTATACAACTCAGCGCTGAACTTCTGGCCCTCCACATCCTCTTCCTTAGTAAATGCTGAAGCAAAGTACTCAACAAGTACCTCACTCACATTCTCCACATCCAAGCAAATGTTCCCTCCTTTACCCTTGAGAGGTCCCACCCTCTCCTTGCTCTTGATGTATGTATAGAATGCCCTGGGATTCACCTTAATCCTACTCACCAAGGACTTCTCATGAACCCTTCTGGCTTTCTTAATTCCCTCTTTAGTTCTTTTCTGACTTCTTATACTTCTCAAGGACTTTGTTTGATCCTAACTTCTGAAGCTTTACATAGTTTTCCATATTTTTCTTCACTAAATTCATCACCTCTCTAGACATCCAAGATTTTCTTATCTTTCCATCCCTGTCTTTCCTTCTAACAGTAGCATATCATTTACTCTGGACAATTGATCTTTAAGCACCCTCCACATGCCTGATGCAGACTTGCCAAAGAAATGGTGTTCCCAATTAATGCTTCTTAGTTCCTACCTATTGCCCTTGTAATTTGCCCTACTCCATTTTAAAGCTCCTCCACCCCCAGGACCATACCTATCCTTATCTATAGCTGTCCTGAATGTTAAGGAGTTGTGGTCACTGTTCCCTACCTGTTCACCCATTGGAAGGTGAGTCACCTGGCCAGGCTCACTAGCCAACACCAGGTCCAGGTCGGACCCTTCTCTTGTTGGACAGTCCACATATTGATTTAAGAAACCTTCCTGGATACACTTAACAAATTCTGCCCCATCTAAACCTTTGCACTCAGAAGATCGCAGTTTGTCCTAGGGAAGGTAAAATGCCCCATGACAACATCCCTATTAATTTTTACACATTTCTTTATTCTGATTACACATCTGTTCCTCAATGTCCCGGTTGCTATTAGGGGTCTGTAGTACAATCCTGTCAGTGCGATAGCGCCCTTCCTATTCCCGAGTTCCACCCAAACTCTGTGTCTGATCTCTCCATTATGTCTTCTCTGAGTGCATCTGTGATATGGGCTCTGAATAATGGTGTAACTACACCACCTCTTTTACCTCCTCCTCTACCCTTTCTGAAACTTTGAAAATCTGGTACATTAATCACCCATTCCTCTTTTATATTTCACTGTCAATCTATTATCTGTGATCTGTGAAAAATCCAATTTTAAATTGTGGGAAATTGAATTTACAAATTATGCAGTATTATTTCTCAGTTAGTTTGGGCTACAATAGTAGGCACTTTTGTAAATTTTCTTAAGGATTGTGGAGGCTCTAGTTGCGATGAAACTACTTCATGATTAAAATTCCACAACTTTTTCCATTAGCTGCACCAATAAATTTTGTTTAAAATGACAGAAAAATTGGTCAGGAACTCCAGATTGCCACTTACTAATTTCAAATCAAAACAGTTTTAATATTTTTAAACACAAAATACTCTGTAGATGCTGGGGTCAAAGCAACACATACAACATGCTGGAGGAACTCAGCAGGTCGGGCAGCATCCATGGAAATGAACTGTCTCTGTTTCGGGCCGAGATCCTTCGTCAGAACTGAAGAGGGAGGGTCAGGGGCCTCATAAAGAAAGTGGGGGGAGGGTGGGAAGGAGAAGGCTGGTAGGTGCCAGGTGAAAAACCAGTGAGGGGAAAGATCAAGGGGTGAGGAAGGGGAAGCAGGGAGGGGATAGGCAAGAGAGGTGAAGAAGGAATGTAAGGGGAAAGCACTATGGATAGTAGAAGGAGGCAGAACCATGAGGGAGGTGATAGGCAGCTGGAGGAGGAGGCAGAGTGGAACTGGGATGGGGAAAGGGAGGGGGATGGAATTACCAGAAGTTGGAGAATTCAACGTTCATGCCAAGGGGCTGGAGACTACCCAGACTGTATATGAGGTGTTGCTCCTCCAACCTGAGTTTGGCCTCATCATGGCAGTAGAGGATATTTTTAATTTTTTAAAATTTATTTTTAAATTTTTGAAATATTTTAAAGTTTGTTTATTTCCAAATTAATTATTTAATGACTTTGAACTTTCCAGGTCCATGATTGCAGCAGGGCTTTCTGGGTACAATGGCATATTGGTCGGTCTCTTACTGGCTGTATTTTCTGACAAAGGAGATTGGTATTGGGTGCTGTTGCTGGCTGTGATCCTCATGTCAATGTTCTGGTATGTTAAAAATGTTTAAAATCACAGAAGATCAGATTAGAAACTGATGTTTGGGTTCCTACTTGAGTGAAGTTATGCATTTACAGTTAATGTAGACTGCCTCCAGTTTCTTTGACGTAGATAAAAACTTTCAAACTCAAGGTCTTAGTGGCCACCGATAACACAGCAATCTTTTAGTCCTTGTTTAGAGCCAATGAATAATTAGAACTGAATAGGAAGTTTCTAGTACACCAATCTGTCTCCTTTACACCTTAAATGGGAACCACACTCTGAGATTCAACCAGGATCCGCAATGGGTTTCAGTGGTGGATATGGTCTGATGTATCATGTCATGAAATGAGGTAGATAAAGAAATGCCTAAAACCATTAATATCACCAACAATGCCTCCATAGTGTAGTTAATTGTTAAATTCATCTCTTAAAACTGACATCAAATATTTGTTGCTTTGAGTTATGTTTAGAGCTTCCATTTGAAGAAGAAATAGAACACAAAGGCCAAATACAGCAATGCTGAATCAGAGACTTGAGGCAAATACATTTTTCATCTGTTCTCTCCCATTCAGAAGATATTCATAAAAGGTCAGCAGAAAGTGTAAAGGAAAATTAATGATTTTGATTAGTAATGGGAAAATCTATCTAATTTTCAAAGGTGTTCCAAACAGAAACTGCAGAATAACTCCTATCATTTGTCACAATTGCGCCTTTGTTGGTTTGATACTGGAGGATTTTGTGGACAACCCAACACATTCCAGATTAGTATTTTTAAATGTGATTCTGAAAAAAAAGATCAGTAAGGAAACCTAACTAGTTAGGCCTAATATCCTGTAGGCACCTTTAACGTCTGTCAGGGGCATAAGAACACAAGTCTACCACAAAATTTGTATAACTGATTCTCCATGTTCATGTATAGTTCTTTGTAGAAGGAGAAGAGATTAAAATTGTGACCCATTCCACAAAAATAGAACAGATGGTTGTAATTCTTTAGGAGACCTAAAATGAGGTAGATGTGAGTTCAAGCATCATGGGTGGATGAAGTGGCCTGGAAAGGTCTTGAGCTTTTGCTGACAACTAGGACGAAATAATGTAGAATGGAATACCAGCTGACTAAAAGCAAGGAACATAAAAACCAATTGAGATACAATCAGTAGTAAATTAGAGGGAAATAATATAATCATTCAACCTTTGTAAATGGCCTAACCACAAAAAAAAACTGCAGTTTAAAACTGGAGGGAGATTGTTGATAGATACATTTGGATTTTTTTTTAATTTTAAAAAGGTATCATTGAGAATTGGTTGGAACATTTATCGAGATGGAAGTTAATCTATGGATATAAAGCTAACATATTCAAGTATCAGAGAAACAGCAGGAGATGTGATAACAATCAGGCTTACCTCACAAAATGCACCAGAAATTGAGATTTATATAGAGTATTTGTGAGCAAAATAGCTTTTTTGTGTTAACTTAATGACAATTAGAGTCTTGAAGAGAAAAGGAAAAAATGTTGCAGTGGTAAGGAAATTTTTTAAAATGAAATTGTTCAAAGGATATAGTGCTGTCCAGAGAGGCCTGGATATTTAACATATTGTTTCAGTGAGGTGACAATCATGGTTGAATAGCTGGCACTTTGAAAACAGGGAATTCTGAGTATAGTAATCCATCTTTAAGAAATGAACATGTTGTTTCCTTCATACCAGTGTCAGCATTTGTCTTGTCATGTGGTGTATTTCAAGTGTAACATTTCATAGGCATTAAGCTTGCAGCATCACCTGAGAAGCACTACATGTGAAATACTTCTTTTCTGCTGCCTTGAAAATAAGCTATTGTACCTCTTGCTGTGTCTCAATGCATAAAAGAATGCATGACAAGTGTGAGGATTACAGTAGCGCTGTATCGAAGCATGCAGAGTTCAAAGTTCAAAGTAAATTTATTATCAAAGTAGATATATGTTATCTGATACAACCCTGAGATTCATTTTTGCGGGCATTCATAGTAAATACAAGAAGCACAATAGAATCTATGAAGGTCTGCACCCAAGAGGACAGACAACAACTGATGTGCAAAAGACAACAAACTTTGCAAAAACAAAATGAAAGAAAAATAAGTAATAATAATAATAGATAAATAATCAATAAATAGCAAGAATATGAGATGAAGAGTCCTTGAAAGTGAGTCCATAGACTGTGGGAACAGTTCCATGCTGGGTGAGTATAGTTGAGTGAGGTTATCCCCTCTGGTTCAAGAGCCTGTTAGTTGAGGGGTACTAACTATTCCTAAACCTGATGAACAACACACACAAAATGCTGGTGGAACACAGCAGGCCAGGCAGCATCTATAGGGAGAAGCGCTGTCGGCGTTTCGGGCTGAGACCCTTCGTCAGGACTAACCGAAAGGAAAGATCGTAAGAGATTTGAAAGTAGTGGGGGGAGGGGGAAGTGCAAAATGATAGGAAAAGACCGGAGGGGGTGGGATGAAGCTAAGAGCTGGAAAGGTGATTGGCAAAAGTGATACAGAGCTGGAGAAGGGAAAGGATCATGGGACGGGAGGCCTAGGGAGAAAGAAAGGAGTGGGGGGGGAGCACCAGAGGGAGATGGAGAACAGGCAAACAACTAAATATGTAAGGGATGGGGTAAAAAGGGGAGGAGGGGCATTAACGGAAGTTAGAGGTCAATGTTCATGCCATCAGGTTGGAGGCTACCCAGCCGGTATATAAGGTGTTGTTCCTCCAACCTGAGTTTGGATTCATTTTGACAATAGAGGAGGCCATGGATAGACATATCAGAATGGGAATGGGACGTGGAATTAAAATGTGTGACCACTGGGAGATCCTGCTTTTTCTGGCGGACCGAGCATAGGTGTTCCGCGAAATGGTCTCCCAGTCTGCGTTGGGTCTCACCAATATATAAAAGGCCACACCGGGAGCACCGGACGCAGTACACCACACCAGCCGACTCACAGGTGAAGTGTTGCCTCACCTGGAAGGACTGTCTGGGGCCCTGAATGGTGGTGAGGGAGGAAGTGTAAGGGCAGGTGTAGCACTTGTTCCGTTTACAAGGATAAGTGCCAGGAGGGAGATTGGTGGGAAGGGATGGGGGGGACGAGTGGACAAGGGAGTCGCGTAGGGAGCGATCCCTGTGAAAAGCAGAAAGGGGGGGAGGGAAAAATGTGTTTGGTAGAATGTGGGTTCTGAGGCTCCTGTACCTCCTTCTTGATGGCAGAAGTGAGAAGAGAGCATAGCCAAAATAGTGGGATCCCTGATGATAGAAGTTGCTTTCCTATAAACAGCACCCCATGTAAATATGCTCAATAGTGGTGAGGGCTTTACCCGTGACTTTCTGGGCTGTATCCACTACTTTTCATAGGATGTTCCATTCAAGGGCATTAGTGTTTCCACATCAGGCTGTGATTCAACCAGTCAATATACCCTCCACCACATACCTATAGAAGTTTTTTAAAGTTTTAGATGTCATTCCAAATCTTCGCAAACTTCTAAAGAATTAGGGGCACTGCTGTGCTTTCTTCACAATGGCAACTTAGGTGCTCAGCCCAGGACAGATGTTCAGAAGTGATAGCACCAAGGAATTTAAAGTTGCTAACCCTCTCCATCTCTGATTCTCCTGATGAGAACTGGCTTACAGAGCCCATTGGGCTGGCTGACACTGAGTGAGAGGTTGTTGTTGTGGCACTGCTCAGCCAGAGTTTCAATCTCTCTCCTAAGTGACAGTCAAGCACTCAAGATCATCGTGGTTGGTTTTCCATCTTAACACCTACCTTTCCACCCTATCCTATAATTCTTGATTCCATAATGTACAAAATCTATCAATTACTATCTTGATTTATTATTGAGTGTCCGAACCTTTCAAAGAAGTTTCCCCTCAGCTCAGCACCTAACCAAAGCAAGTCCTTATTCTGAAATTGTGACCATCTAGCTCCAGATTCTATACAATGAGAAAATGCTCTGTCATGAGTTTTAAGTGCTTTGCATATTTCTGAGTTAATTTCTCATTCTCCTAACCATGATGCAAGGATGCAACTAATGCCCAGTTTTCATGGCTATAGTTATGATAGCTGTCATCAGCAGCAGTCCACTGTGCCCCTAAATTTGAGCCACTACAACAAAGAAACAATGTCTTACTGAACTCTGTGCGTGATCCATACATATGTAGTTGACATGAAACAATAAAAGCCATGTTGCAATAGAAAAAAAGGATGAATTAGTCCACTGGTGGGCTGAAAAAATTCTGCAGGTTGGACCAACCCAAAGGGCCCAGTGGCATTTGGCAGCAGGTTAGAAAGATTCAATTTTTCCACTCTGATGGTACACCCTTTGCATTAGGTGTGAAACAAGATGATTAAATAGAAGACAAGGAAGAAGATAGGAGGCATGTCTGCATATTCTAGCTTTCATGCAGTGATGGGGCCAAACATCACTGAAATGGCAGTTCCTAGACCGTGGCAAGTAACGACACTGAAGATATTAAATCAAATTCTCTCCTCAGAACGAATCAACTTCTCACATCCCAGTTGCCCTCAACCACACTCTCTTTGGATATACCTAGAAGGTGCCAGTAGTGCATGTATCACTTCCATTTCTTTAGTTATCTTTTTTGCTTCAGATAACTGAGAAAGCCAAGTGGTCAGACAAGGTGAGAGCTGCAAAAGTTTTCACTGGGATTTTGATGGGTTTAATCCAGGAGAGAACTACAGAGCTCAAACTTGCATGTGCTTAGACACTAGTAACCTGTACCCGGAAAAGAGAGAAAAATGATCAGAGGTTGTGAACGAGAACTGTAATATACGTCATGAATGAGGAGTCTATTGGAGCAGGCAACAGAACATGACTGATAGGACAATAAGGTGCCTGATTCCCAGAAAGATTGCATTTGATATTAAATGGAGAAATCTTTTCAAAATTTCAGTCTGAAACAGAGCAAAGCAAAAAAGTGGTAGCTAGAAAAATTAGAGAAATTAAATAAATATTCTATATCTGCCCTCATGAAAGAAGACATAGACATAGAAAGCTGAAAATTTAAAGAAAGTAGATCTCTCATGAGAATAAAGAACTTAAAAAAAATTAAAGAATTGTAGTAAATTTAATGAATGGTTAATAAAATGAACACTGGAAAAACTGATGGGGTTAAAACACATTCCTGGACCTGAAAGGCTGGTGCAGGAGTCCAAACCTTGATTTTAATCTTCCAGCCGTTTTGTACTGCACCTTCACAGAGAGTGACATTGCTGGCAAGATCAGCACTTTATTAACCGATCCTAAATGCTTAGAGGATATTGGTGAGACAGCATCACCAGTCTTTGCACAGTCTTTAGTACAGGAAAGCCTAAGTGCTAGTAATTGGAGAGCTAGGAGCTTCAACCAGTAACAGAATAAAGACATGAAGTATTTTCAAGTTGCAAGGGTGTATGCCTTAGAAAGGAATATGTAAGTGGTGATATTCCAATGCACCTGATGTTAGACAGTGATCATGAAAACGCTTTTGTGAGGTGCCACGAGATATCTTGCAGATCAATATTTTCAAAATTCATTAATCTGGATTGATTGGGCTGGGGACCTGGGTTGATGGTCAGATAGGGGAAATCATGAGATTTTCATCTGGAGATGCAGTTGGAGTTGATAATACAGACTGGAGCTTTAGTCAATACCTTGATTTCAACTTTGAATCAAAGAGCCGTCCAGAAACTTGATCCAGACTGAAATACCCAGAGAGATAAGGATTTTGATACAGTTTCACACCCACTGAACGTCACCACCCCTCTCCGTCCCTCTTCCTCTAATTTCATTCTTCCCCCCCCAATCTCATATCCAACTCCCATTTCCCTCGCCCCCCCTCAGATTTTGTTACCTCATTTTCTCCCAAGCTTTCCTCCTCCTGCCTCCCAGTCTCCCTCCCTCACATCAGTTACCCATTACTCTCTGTCCCTGTTATTAGGCAACATTAGTGCCAGGGCAGGTGGCAGTCAATGGAAGATACCATACATCAATTGTCAAAATTTTGTGACATATATTCATTCATGATAACAAGCTTCGTGTGGTGAATGGGGTGCAAAGGGTTTTGTTTTGAAATAATTTGAGGTTTTTGAGTGCTGTTAGACCTAATCTCATTCCATAACATCCCTGGCTTACTCCTCATGATAAAGTTAGGGTATTGGGCCATGAGATACAATTATGTCTCTTGTATTAGACTTCATGTCATTCTAAAATACAGTTCTGCTCCTATACAAGGTCTAACTGTCCCATTTTTGAGGCATTCTAAGTTCACAACTTACAGATAGTGAAGTTGCTCACCAAAAATACAGTTTATGCCCTTACAAACTTCGACGATACTTCCAAATGGAGCTCTAAGATTCATCTGTTAAGTGAAAGCAGTTGATTTCCTTCCCCATCTTTGACCTTATGCCATTCATGGGAGTGAATCAATATTAAGGATTTCCAGAAGCAGTCCGTGCCACCATCTCTATTGGGTTTGTTGTGTTTCAAGAAAGGTCAATTCCACTTTAGGACAGGGACTCAATGGTGCTATACTGAAATAAGAAATCAAACCGCATCCTGCTTTTCTTGCAATAAGGTTCTGAAGTATAAGAATAAAGTTATATAGACCCTTGGTTAGTCCATTCCTTCAGTGTTGTGTACAGTACTGGATCACATTTTGGATTGGTACGCATATATACTGTATAGTCATTCAAAAATAAATGCTAGGCTGACTCCCAGAATTGAGTAACTCTTCTGTAAAAATAGTGAATGGGCAGAGTATAGATTCCATACCTTAGAATGTTGAAGAATGACATATTTGAAACATAAAACTTCATAAGAGACTTGTCAGTGCAAATGTTGAAAGGAAATGTCACCTGGCTAGGAAGTCTAAAGTTGTAATTCTGATCTCAGAACAAGAAATTGGTTATTTTTGAATGAAATGGTGAGAAATAATTTCAATGAAGCTACTGTGAGTCTTTGGATTTTTCTAGTGCAGGAAGCTGATTATAATCACTCACTGATTATGTTCAGAAAAGAGATCTGCAGATTTTTGTGTGCAAAAGGAATTAAGACCCATAGTAATAGTGCAATGTGATTGAGCTGAAGAAAAAGATCAGTTGTGATCTCAGTGAATACCAGAAGCCAGTTTCAGCCGCTGAGGAGTTTATTACTGTGCATTACAGTAGTGTAGTGGTTAGCACAATGCTTTATAGTACAGGTGACCCAGGTTCAATTCCTACTGCTGCCTGTAAGTAATTACACATGGGTTTCCTGTGGGTCCTCCATTTTCCTCCCACAGTCTGAAGACATTACTGGTTGTTAGGTTAATTAGTCATTATAAATTATCCCTTGATTAAGCTAAGGTTAAATCAGAGGATTGCTGGGGAGTGTGGCTAGGATTAAATCAGGGAATTTCTGGGGCCGTTAGGGCCTATTCCACACTGCATCTCAACCATAAATAAATAAATATCTTACATTTAACTCTTGTGGACCCAGTTATGACTTGAAGACTGATGCCACAGTCAGCCAAGCTGCAGCCTTCCAAAGTTGGGGCACTTCAGCAGAAGCCGAGGCTTCAATCAATTTCTTTCCGTGGAAGTTCAGGTTGCTGGCATCATGGCTGTATATTATACTCTACCAAAAAAAGTTGTGTGGACTCAGCAGTCCAGAAAAATGTCTTCCAACAGTTTACTAGGATTGCAAAGATACCACAGTGGCACGTGGAAGGAGCTTCATAGAACAGAAGATTATTATCCTCTAAGACTGCAATCTTCCTTCCACACCTACCACTCCACCTGTGCTCTTGCCAGCCAACCAAAACTGTTGCCACCCATATCTGGGCAGGAATTTGCAGAGGTGTCAAAGCTCATTCTCTCATGCTCAAAAGCCCTCTGCAGTTCCTTCCAATAAAAACCTAGAGCTTCCAAACAGCCATTCTGAGGCTCCAACTAGCACTTAGTACAATTGGTAGGAAAGATATTATTGTAATACACCAGGGAACTAGCATGGGTTGAACTGCCCATTTCTGTCTCTGAGTCCTTGGTATTTTAAATGAAAATGGTCACTGCAATTAGAAAGGTTCCCTATGCTTCTTTAAGGATTTTCTACTTGTTAAAGAAATTTTCAGTGACATGAAATCAAAAAATAAGAATATCAGTCTTCAGTGACCTCAGGAGCAGCACCCAGAGTGGATTGTTTTTTTTTTCTGACGCAAAGCTCCCCACTATGCAATTGGCATGTGTCTACTACATTCATTTGACCACAATGCTGGATTATTTTTCTCCTTCCTCACCAGTATCATCTCATAACCAGCTGTCCCACTCTGCAAAACACAATTCAGTTGTAACAGTTGTACTTTCGGAAAAAGTCTGCCTTAAGCCTTTCCAATAAAAAAAACAGATAGAGCCTAAAACTAGTAGACTGTTGTTTTAAACCATTGTTCCTTGGGTTATAAAATGCTAATCACTGAACCGAAAGTCAGTGTGCGCCACAAGATATTTGGTGGAGGAAAATTCAGTCGAAGTAATTTCTTTTCAAATAAGCTGAACATAATAATTTACAAATGTTTGGGGGAGAATCTAAGCATGATTTTGACAGCCATGTGTATTATAATATTTGGGTACTGTATTCTATAGATCTGATACCCGAATCTCTGGCAATTTGTAGAAGTTACTGAGACTCCGTAATTTAGAATGTGTCCCACAACATATTGTATGTTTTATTGATATCTTTCGGTAGTTGTGTGTTGAATCACATCAGATAATCTTTAAAACTTCGGGAACGTTTTCGTCCTCTTTCTGCCCGTTCTCCAGCAAGAGTAGCAAGGGACGTGAGATTAAAGTCAGATCGTAGAAGTTAGCTAGGGAGTGCAACTTGGGTAGGGAGTACACTGGCCGGTAACAGCACCCTCGCTCTTCCTGGACTGCTTAACTGGGTTCCTCTGTACGCGCGCTTTGAGCTCGTACCCCCAAGGACATCTGCCACAATGTGCTAAGCATCAGAGGTAACAGACGAGCGAACGATCACTTGTCTATTTTCCATGACCTCCCCAGTTAAAAAAAATGAAGATTGTTTTGAAGCCACGCACAGAAGCACCGGAGGAACTCAGTGGGTCAGAGAGCATCGGTTACTTTAAAAAACATCTTCGTATACGTGTCTTCTTAATGGAGGAAGGTGCAAAATATCGAGCGATTTTGTTTTGTTTTGAGTATTTCGTTAATGTGGGTGTTAGCGGCATCCAAAAGATCCCAAGTACGTTAATCACTTGACTCATAAATGGATTATGGATGGAATGATTCATTCATGAATTTGGATTAGAAGAGATTTCTGGTGATTAGTTCCTGGTTGAACTTTTTGCCCCTCTACATTTTTTTCTTGACAGGAATATGAACTTTGCATGTGATTTTAAGTATTGAAAAGATTTGGTCTCGGTACATTACTATTGTTGATGAGGCAATGCTGTGGAATATTTCCAGTACATATTCCAGTACCTGCATCATATTGGTAAGGAAACAACGGAGAGTAAGAAAAGGGCATATTAAGTTTTTAGATTGTAGTAGATTCTTGATAAGTAAACATGACAGGGACAAAGCAATTAGGAAGTTTATAAAGCCAAGAAAAAATAGGAAGTTATTTTATATACACAGCAATAAAAAAATAAAAATCGAGAATTGCAAATGCTGTAAACCCAAAATAAAACTACATAATGCTGGAAACACACTGTAGGTCAATACTCAACAGTGAGAAAAGAAACAGCTAATGTTTCAGTTTGAAGACTCTGTCAGAACTCAGGCAAAGTCAGAAAAAGGAAGCTGAGATGGGCAGAGAGCACTAAAGGAAAATTCAGAACAGAATTGGCATTGGGAAAGGGCAGCATTATATTATTTCAGTTTGGTAGTTACCAGAAAAACAGAATGAAATGGAATAGGAGACACTGAATGATGAGATAAGTAATAGTTATTGAATTATACAGCTCAGAAAACTCATCCTTTCTAATCAAGGTGCTTCACTGAGACAGTCCCCTTTGCCTGCTTTTGGTACATTTCGCTGTCTGTGGATCTATTCCATATACCATCACCCTCTTTATAGAAAACCTATCACTCATCATTTCTTTAAAGCTTTATCCTCTCAACTTAAACCTGCATTGTCTAGTTTTAGATTCCTGTACCTTGGGAAAAAGACTGAACATCCATGTCCAGAGATGATCAGAGATTAAGGGAGCTAGGGCTTTACTCTTTGGAGAGGAGGAGGATGAGAGGAGACATGATAGAGGTGTACAAGATATTAAGAGGAATAGACAGAGTGGACAGCCAGTGCCTCTTCCCCAGGGCACCACTGCTCAGTACAAGAGGATATGGCTTTAGAGTAAGGGGTGGGAAGTTCAAGGGGGATATGAGAGGAAGGTTTTTCACTCAGAGAGTGGTTGGTGCGTGGAATGCAATGCCTGAGTCAGTGGTGGAGGCAGATACACTAGTGAAATTTAAAAGACTACTAGACAGGTATATGGAGGAATTTAAGGTGGGGGGTTACATGGGAGGCAGGTTTGAGGGTCTGCACAACATTGTGGGCCGAAGGGCCTGTAATGTGCTGTACTGTTCTATGTCTATGTCCTCCATGATTTTATATACCCCCATAAAGTTACCCCTCAGCTTCCTTCATTCCAATGAAAACAGTCACCTACCTATCCATTCTCTCCTAATAACTCAAGCAATCCAGTTCCATCACACTTTGTAGATTTTTCCTGTACCCTCTGTAGCTTAGTCACAATCATCTTATAGTATGGCAGCCAGAACTCACAGTACTCCAGGTGAACGCTCACCAATGTCCTAGACAGTTGTAACATGACGTACCAATCTTGCACATTCTATTAAAGGCAAGCCTACTATATTAAAAAAGGCATTTGATAAGGTATCCAATGCAAGGCTTATTGAGAAAGTAAGGAGGCATGGGATCCAAGGGAACATTGCTTTGTGGATCCAGAACTGGCTTGCCCACAGGAGGCAAAGAGTGGTTGTAGACGGGTCATATTCTGCATGGAGGTCAGTGACTAGTGGTATGCCTCAGGGACTGATTCTGGGACCCTTACTCTTTGTGATTTTTATAAATGACCTGGATGAGGAAGTGGAGGGATGGGTTAGTAAGTTATCTGATGACACAAAGGTTGGGGTGTTGTGGATAGTGTGGAGGGCTGTCGGAGGTTACAGCAGGACATTGATAGGATGCAAAACTGGGCTGAGAAGTGGCAGATGGAGTTCAATGTGTGAAGTGGTTCATTTTGGTAGGTCAAATATGATGGCAGAATATAGTATTAATGGTAAGACTCTTGGCAGCGTGGAGGCCAGAGGAATCTTGGGGTCTGAGTCCATAGGACTCTCAAAGCAGATGCACAGCTTGACTCTGTGGTTAAGAAGGCATACACATTCATCAATCATGGAACTGAATTTAGGAGCCAAGAGATAATGTCGCCTCACCACAGGAAGGATGTGGAAACCATAGAAAGGGTGCAGAGGAGATTTACAATGATGTTGCCTGGATTGGGGAGCATGCCTTATGAAAACAGGTTGAGTGAACTCGGCCTTTTCTCCTTGGAGCGACGGAGGATGAGAGGTGGCTTGATAGAGGTGTATAAGATGATGAGAGGCATTGATCGTGTGGATAGTCAGAGGCTTTTTCCCAGGGCTGAAATGGCTGCCACAAGAGGGCACAGTTTTAAGGTGCTTGGGAGTAGGTACAGAGGAGATATCAGGGGTAAGTTTTTACGCAGAGAGTGGTGAGTGCGTGGAATGGGCTGCCGGTGGCAGTGGTGGAGTTGGATACGATAGGGTCTTTTAAGAGACTTTTGGATAGGTACATGGAGCTTAGAGGGCTAGTAATTTCTAAGATAGGGATATGTTCGGCACAACTTTGTGGGCAATAGGGCCTGTATTGTGTTGTAGGTTTTCTATGTTTCCATACTCCTTCTTCGTCACCTTGTTTGTCTGTATTGCCACTTTAGGGAACTATCTACTTGTACCTCTAAGTGCCTCTGTTCTATATCATTCCCAGGATCCTATCATATACCATGTAAGTTTAACTTCCTATAATTCAACACTTAGCCTTTATCTAGGTTGAATTGCATCTGTAATGCCTTTGCCTACTTTCCCATTTGATCGAGATCCAATGTAACCTTAGACAACCTTCTTTACTGTCCAGTATATCGAATCAGCTGGCTCACCTGGGGTCCTATGTGATTTCAACTTTCTGCCCGGTCTATTATGCAAGACCTTGTCAAAAGTCCAGCTGAAGTTCATGTAGACAATTTCTACTGTCCTGCTCTCATTAATCTTGTTTGTCATCTCTTTTGACTATTTCTAATCTGTCCCTGCCTTTTGATAGATCCTGTCAAACTCAGACTCTCTACCAGTAACTTACCCACCACTGTGGTTGGACTCACCAGCCTGTAGCTCCCTAGCGTGTCCTTGCAGCTCTTAAATAGAAGCATTGAGTAAAGCATTTCAAAATTTTAAAGTTATATTTTAAAAACTAACCTGTAATCAGGATGGATAGCAACCACATAATTTTAAAGAAATTAAGAAAAAGATGGCAAATGATTAATACATAATTATTAGTTCATGGCTAAAAGGTGAAGTGCCAGAGAATTGGAAGATAGCTAATCTAAACTCCATTTCAAGAAGGCTAAGAAAGATGATGGAACATATCCGGGAAACTATAGATCAGTGAGAGAACAAGGATTCTTGAAGAGAACTGAAGAACCGCTAATCACAAAAAGTATAATAATGAATAACCAGCAGGGACTTCTTACTCTACCAGCTTCACTGAAATTTTTCAAGCAATAACTGAGGGAATAGAAAATGACAATGGGAACAAGAGATAATGGATAAAGAGTCCTTAAATTGAGATCACTGGTTGTGGGAACTTCTCAATAGATGAACAAGAGAGTGTAGTTATCTCCTTTTCCCTTTTGTTCAAGAGCCTGATGGTTGAGGGGTAGTTACTGTTCTTGAACCTGGTGGGGCAAGTCCTGAGGCTCTTGTATCTTCTACCTGATGGCAGCAGCAGGAAAAGAGCATGGCCTGGTTGGTGAGGATCTCTGATGATGGATTCTGCTTTCTTACAACTGTGTTTCCTGTAGATATGGTCAATGTTTGGGAGGGCTTTACCCGTGATAGGTTGGACTGAATCCTTTACCTTTAGAAGGATTTTCATTCAAAGGCATTAGAATTTCAAAAGATTTTTGATAAGGTGTTCCATAAAAGTGAAACGAATTAGGTCAGAAAATAAAATAAAACAAGCAGCAGAATGGATTGCCAACTGATTTGAGGAGAGAAAGCTAGAAATGGGGAGAGAGGGAGTAAAGGAAAAACAACTCACAATGGAAGAAAGTGAGAAGTGGGTCAGTGCAGTGACACTGCTCTTCACAACTTATATTAATGATTTAGACTCTGGAATCTTAAACATCTAATTTTGCAAATGAAACCAAATAGGCTTTGAAAAGGATGAGGAAATTCAACATGGGAAGTATGCAATAAACTACAGAAGGATAATAATAAGTAAATAAATAGGGAGGTAATTTAAAAACCCTAACAAAAGAAAATCTGCAGATTCAGGAATCCAAGCAACACACACAAAATGCCGGAGGAACTCAGCGGGCCCAAAACATTGGCTGCACTTTTTTCCATAGATGCTGCCTGGCCTGCTGAGTTCTTCCAGCATTTTGTGTGTGTTGAACAGCCTGACTCTATTCCCTTGCAAAAATACAGCTAAGGGGTGATCTAATAGAGTCTTTCAAATTATGAAAGATTTTGAAAGAATTGCTGCACAATTTTTCTCTGCAGCTGCAGAGTCCTCACATGGCATCCATGTAAATTGAGAACAATGAAGGTCCCCATGCTGTATTAAGGAGCTGATCACTGAGTGGTTTGTTAATCACATTGTGGTGGAAGGAGAGCTGTTGCGTTAGGATACAGAAACATTTATGCAATGTTTTTCTGCCAACTGGATCTACTTGTCCCAGCCTTTGGACCAAGGAACATTAGAAACCTGAAATTGTGTGTGGCCAATCGAGCACCTGCCTCACTACTCTAGTAGGGTGGTTTAGACTGGCCTCTGGTTAGATTAGTTTGTGGTTTTTTGATTAGTTTGTACTTTCTCCCTATGATCAGACTGAATATTCAAACTACACAATCTCCCAATAACAGTTAATACATCTGACACCATCCGGGTCAAAGCTTTGCTTGGTCGGCACACCAATTATATCTAGTTCACCACAATGCCTATTCTCTGTCCACACATCAGAACTTCAGTAGTACCATCTACAGCAACATGTTAACAACAACTTTACTGTAAATCAGAGCTTCCCAATCTGGGGTCCACGGACCCCTCGCTTCATGGTAGTGGTCCATGGCATAAAAAAAGGTTGGGAACTCCTGGTCTAGATGGAATAAGGGAGCAATTGTATAGGAATCACAGCTTTAGTGACCCGGGTTCAATCCTGACCTCCGTTGGAATTTGCATGTTCCCCATAATTGTGTGCATTTTCCACAGAAACTTGGGTTTCCTATTAAATGCAGATCAGGAAGTTTATTGGCCATTGTAGTTTGCCTCTAGTGGAGGGTTTCCCAACCTGGGGTCCACAGACGCCTCGGTTAATGGCAGGGGTCCCTGGCATAAAGAAAGGTTGGGGATGCCTGCTTTAGTGTGTAGGCAATTGCTGAGGGCAGTTGATATGAATATAGGAAAAGTAAAATAGGATTATTGTAGGGTTGTAAATGGGTGGTTCATGGGTGTGGACTCAATGGGCCAAAGAGCCTATTTTCATGTTATATGACTCTATTCTATTTTATATGGATCACAAATGTTTCTGTTTCTGTACACATCACAACAACAGCTTGGTTTGTAAGTTAATTGGCATCAGTAAATTAGCTCTATGTGAATGTTGATGGTAGGAGAATCATAGGATAATTAATGAGCCAATGAGAACCAATAGGTCAGGAGGAAATAAGTGGGAAAATCAGATTGCTAGATTGTTCGGAGAAATCGCAAAGACTCAATGAACCATATAAAGTCCTTCAGTGTTGTGAGGAGAAGTAAGAAAAATTACAGGATCGAATTAGTTTTTTCCTGTTCATATGCTGGTGAGATGAATAGCAACTCACCATTAGACTCAACTTTTCAGTAAGTGTGCAGGCATGGGAATCAGTGATACAAGGCAATAATGAAAAGCACCTGGCATAGTGTATGACCAGTTGCTTAATCACTCTATGAATGCAATCAACTTAAGCGGCATTAAAATTTGAAACAAGACGCAAAAAGCTGCAGCATTATCACTGTACACAAAGGAGTGACCAAGCATCTTTGGATGGATGAATTAAGACACTGAAGCACCTTTGATCTGACAAATAATGCTTGAAGAGGTTGTCCCATGGTTATGATACCCACAATGACATTTATTAGAATACTGCTCAGTTTCAAAGAACTTAGACAGGTGATCATCCACTCTATGTAATTTCATCTCACTTATATCTTATTTCCTCTCTCCATTCCTATGCTTGGTGACCTTTCTATTTTTTTAAATTTATAATTGCTTATCACTTAGGATACCTGTGATGCTAAATGAAATGAAAGTGAAGAAACAGAGGAGAAGATTAACATGGATCAGGGGATAAAGCAGGGAGATGGTTGCATAAGGGTTTGGGAGCAGGAGAGTTCCAACACTCAGCAAGAAGTTACTATTGTTCACCACATCCAAAGAGATCTTAGCTTCAGAAAATAGTTCCCTAATTGGGTGGCAATGGAGTTGAGTTCCACTAAAGATTTATCTGTTTCTGCACTTCTTGGCTCTGTACTCCCTAGTAGTTTGTCCAGATTAATTGTTAACCCTCTTGTTAGACACACTTTGCGTATATGGGCTCAGTTTAGGAAATTTTATGGTTTCTATGGTTTTTCCTTTTCTAGCCCTATCTTACATAATCACCTTTTTTTTACCTACTACGTATGATTCAGCATTCCATGATTGATATAGGAAGGGCATTAGACATTTTGAAGATCTTTTTATTGATAATCGCTTCGCGTCCTTTCAACAGCTCCCTGCTAAGTTCAATCTGCCTAATGCTCATTTTTTTAGATATCTCCAAATTAGACACTTTATTAATCCTTTAATTCCTAACTTCCCTGAAATGCCTGAGAAAAATGTTATGGATTTCTTTCTTTCTATTAATCCACTGGGTAAAGGTTTAATATCATTTATTCGTGATAAATTAGCACTCTTACGACGTGCCCCTGCGGATAAAATTAGAATGGCTTGGGAGCATGATTTAAATATCTCCTTATCTGATAAGACTTGGGACTCGATTCTCAAATCGGTTAATTCAACCTCTCTTTGTGCTCGCCATTGCCTTTTACAGTTTAAGATTGTTCATAAAGCCCATATGTCTAAGTCTAAACTATCTCGATTTTACCCTAATATTAGTCCTCTTTGTTATAAGTGCAAAAGGGGCGAGGCCTCTCTTATTCATATGTACTGGTTCTGTCCTAGCTTGGAGAAATTTTGGAAAGATGTCTTCATAACTTTATCTTATATTCTGAATCACCACCTAGAACCTAACCCTTTAATTGCTCTGTTTGGTTTTTTGGGTGAGACAGATTTACGTTTGAGTCCGACTAAGTGTCGAATATTATCTTTTGCTTCTCTCCTGGCTAGACGTTTAATCCTCCTTAGATGGAGGGATGTTGCCCCGCCCACGCATGCTCAATGGCTTAATGATATTATGGCCTGCTTAGACCTTGAAAAAATTCATTATTCTGTTCTTAATTTGGATATAAAGTTCCATAAGGTCTGGGGACCTCTTATTGAGTACTTTCATAACCTTCCTCTTAACTAAGGTTTTTTTTTCGGTCCCTTGCTTTCAGCTCCTTTTTTTTTGGTAGTAGGCATTAATACCTTCTGTTTTTAAGTGTACTTACAGTTTTGGGGGTTTGAATGTCCTGATTTATATTCTCTATATTGTGTTGTGTTTGGTCTGGAGCTCTTTATTGTTGCGGGGCTTGGGGAGGATACTAATTTTACATGTCTTCAATTTGGGTGCTTTCTCAACTACCTTTTTTTTTTGTTTTGTTTAATTTTTTTATTAGTTTTTCAAAACATTTTACAAAATTAAAAACCCCAAATCCCAATGAGGAGCATTAATACAGAGCAAAGTTAAGCATACAATAACAATATGCTACACAGGAAGAGAATTTAACAAAAAAAGCACCTAAATTAAAGACAAGTGAGCTTAGTGTCCTCCCCAAACCCCACAACACAAGAAAAAAAACAATTCCAGACCAACCACACTACAATATAGAGAGTATAAGTCCGGACAGTCAAACTCCCAGACTGTAAATACACTTAGCAACAGAGGATAATAATGCCTACTACCAGAAAAAAAAAAGGAGCTGAAAGCAAGGGACTGAAAAGAAAAAAAAACCCTAGTCAAGAGGAAGGTTATGAAAGTACTCGATAAAAGGCCCCCAGATCTTATGGAACTTTAAATCCGAATTGAGAACTGAATAATGAATTTTTTCGAGGTCCAAGCAGGCCATAATGTCGTTAAGCCATTGCGCATGAGTGGGCGGGGCAACATCTCTCCATCTAAGGAGGATCAAGCGTCTAGCCAGGAGAGAGGCAAAGGATAGTATTCGGCATTTGGTCGGACCCAGACATAAATCTGTCTCGCCCCAAAAACCGAACAGAGCAATTAAGGGGTTAGGTTCTAGGTGCTGATTCAGAATACCCGATAGTGTAGTGAAGACATCTTTCCAGAATTTCTCCAAGCTAGGACAGAACCAGTACATATGGATGAGAGAGGCCACGCCCCTCTTGCATTTATCACAGAGCGGACTAATGCTAGGGTAGAATCGAGATAGTTTAGATTTAGACATATGGGCTCTATGAACAATCTTAAACTGTAAGAGACAATGGCGAGCACAAAGAGAGGTTGAGTTAACCGATTTGAGAACTGAGTCCCAGCTCTCTTCGGATAAGGAGATATTTAAATCCTGCTCCCAGGCCATTTTAATTTTATCCACAGGGGCCCGTCGTAAGGCTGCTAGTTTATCTTGGATAATTGAAATTAAACCTTTACCTAGTGGATTAATGGAGAGAAATAGGTCCATAGCATTTTTCGCAGGCATTTCAGGAAAGTTAGGAATTAAAGGAGCAGTAAAGTGTCAGATTTGGAGATATCTGAAAAAGTGAGCGTTAGGCAGGTTGAACTTAACAGAGAGCTGTTGAAAAGAAGCGAAGCGGTTATCAATGAAGAGATCTTCAAAATGTCTAATGCCCTTCCTGTACCAAACATGGAATGCTGAATCGAACGTGGTAGGTAAAAAAAGGTGATTATGTGCGACAGGGCTAGAAATGGAAAACCCCTGGAAACCATAGCATTTCCTGAACTGAGCCCATATACGCAAAGTGTGTCTAACCAGAGGATTAGCTATTGATCTGGGCAGACTGCTAGGGAGTGCAGAGCCAAGAAGTGCAGATATAGATAATTCTTTAGTGGAGCTCAACTCCATTGCCACCCAGTTAGGGCACTCAGGTTGACCGTGGAAGAAAGACCAGAAGGCAGCACAACGTATATTAGCTGCCCAGTAATATAAGCGAAAGTTAGGTAAAGCCATGCCACCCTCTTTTTTAGATTTTTGGAGGTGGATTTTATTAATTCTAGAGCGCTTATTCTGCCACAGATATGACAAAATAATAGAGTCTAAGGAATCAAAAAAAGATTTAGGAATAAAAAATTGGGATAGATTGAAATAAGTATAAGAATTTGGGGAGAACATACATTTTGACAACATTGATACAACCTACCAAGGACATAGATAGAGGTGACCATTGTACCAGACTCTGTTTTGTAGCATATGAGAGGTTGACAAAGTTTTCACGAAAGAGATCTTTAAACTTCCTTGTGACTGTAATTCCAAGATAAGTAAATTGATTATGGACTACTTTAAAAGGGAGATCTCGAAATATTAGTTCTTGTGCTTCTTTATTAATTGGGAAAAGTTCACTCTTATGTAAGTTGAGTTTATAGCCAGAGATCTGGCTAAACTGGTCAAGAAGTGAAAACATTAGAGGTAAGGATGTAGACGGACATGAGAGAAAGAGTAGTAAGTCATCAGCATAGAGAGAGACTTTATGTTCAACACCCCCACTCCAAATCCCGGTCAGTTCAGGACATTTTCGAAATGCTATCGCCAGAGGTTCTATAGCCAAATCAAAGAGAAAGGGACTTAAGGGGCATCCCTGACGGGTGCCACGTTTGAGATTGAATACTTGGGATTTCTGAAAGTTAGTTAGAACAGAAGCAGTAGGACACAGGTACAGCAATTGGATCCAAGAGATGAAACTTTGGCCGAGGTCAAATTTTTCTAAGACTGCAAAAAGGTAGTTCCACTCTATACGATCAAATGCTTTCTCCGCATCAAGGGAGATAACACATTCTGGAGTCCCAGTTGGAACTGAGTATAAAATATTAAATAGACGCCGAATGTTAAAAAAAGGGAGACGGTTTTTAATAAAGCCTGTTTGGTCATCAGAGATAATGGAGGGAATAACGGTTTCTAATCTATGAGCCAACACTTCAGCTAAGATCTTTACATCAACATTGAACAGAGAGATCGGCCTGTACGAGGAACACTCTGTTGGGTCTTTGCCCTTTTTTAAAAGAAGAATAATAGATGCCTCATTGAAAGAGGGTGGCAATTTGCCGTAGTTAAACGAATCAGATAATACTGAAAGTAACTGAGGAGAAAGAAGTGAGGAGAATGATTTATAAAATTCCACAGGGAACCCATCAGGTAACTATCTTTTTTTGTATTATATTATTATTGTATGTTTATTTTTGCACTGTATTAAGGTTCTTCATCTTGATTTGGGTTTTTTTAAATCTGTAGCAATGTAGAAAATGCATAAAAAACTAATAAAAAAAAGAAAATAGTTACCTATTACAGAACTAAATAATAAATATAAAAAGTTTTTTTAAAGTTTCATCGAGTTTAATCAAATTTAGTTACTTTGATCAGCTATATTTATCTGCATATGATCAGCTAAAATCCAAGTCTGAATTTATCCATTAATGAGAATACTGCTCAATTCTGAAGACTTTAGACTGGGGATCATCCACTCAATGTAAATCTCACTTATACCTTATTTCCTACAACCATGAGTTTTCTCTCTCCATTGCTAATCTTTGAGATCTCTCTTTTTTATTATTTATAATTGGTTATTTGGTATATAGTTTTGAAAAATTAAGTATTATTATAGGAGTGCTATATGAGCTCCCTTCTTCACCTTTAATGAAATTTTAAGTTGCATTCAGTAAGTGAATGAAAATAGTGCTTAAAAGTAACGCATTCTTTATGTGAGAAAATAGGATAACCAAGCCCTTTAAAGAGTGATGCTAATTTGCATTGGAACTGTTTCTTTTTGCAGCCCTATTATTTCCAGTGCCTTGGCTGCTGTCATGGGAAAATGGGATCTACCAGTTTTCACGCTGCCTTTTAACATAACTGTTGGTTTGTTCATGGCTGCCACAGGACACTACAATCAGCATTTCCCTCAGGTTCTTATTGAACCTGTACATACAACACAAAATATTACATGGCCTGATCTCAGTATACCTATGGTAAGCAACAATATGCTTTCTTTTAATTTTGTAAATTGGTGCAGAATATATTAATCTATTGTCAATATCATGAACATATAATGTTAATACATAAATTAATATACAATATCTGTTCAAATATTATTAACAAGAGCAAACATTTTCATTTAAATAACTGTTGAAAATTACTTGTTTCTTTATGCACGGTGTACAATTTTGTATATTTGTTGAAGGCCTTATGAAGTCACCTGATAATGGACAAGTAAATACAAATTCACAGTGATTTATAGAGAATTATAAGATGATATGGGCTGCTTGGCCCTCTGTCTGCACTGAACTTCAACTCCCTATTTACACTAATCCTGTTCTGTTACCCCCATACTCCCCCCCCCCACAAATTCTACCACTTACCCACACACTGTGGGGTAATTTACAGTACCTATTGACCTACCAACCAAAATATGCTTGGGATGTGGGCAGAACCCTATGCAGTCACAGGGAGAACTGCAGAGTCTGGAAGTAGATAAGTCACCTGGACCAGATGGACTACACCCTAGGTTCTGAAAAAGGTAGCTGAAGAGATTGTGGAGGGATTAATAAATATCTTTTGAGAATCTCTAGATTCTGGCATGTTTCTGGAGGACTGGAAAATTGTAAATGTCACTCATGCTTCAAGAAGGGAGGGAGGCAGAAGAAAGGAAATTATAGGCCACTTAGCCTAAACTCAGTGGCTGGAAAGATTTTGGAGTCCATTGTTAATGATTGTGAAGATGTTGGAGTCCATTGTTAATGGTAAGTTCTCAGGGGACTTGGAGGAACATGATAAAATAGGACAAAATCAGCATGGTTTCTTTAAGGGAAAATCTTGCTTGTCAAATCTGCTGGAATTCTTTGAGGAAATAAAAGCAGGATAAACAAAGGAGAATTGATGGACGTTGTGTATGTAGATTTTCAGAAGACATTTAACAAGGTGCCACACATGAGGCTGCTTAACAAGATAAGATCCCAGAAAAAATACAAACATGGTTAGAAAATTGTCTGATAGCAAGAAGCAATAAATGGGAATGAAGGGAGCCTTTTCTGGTTGGCTGTTGGTGACTGGTGGTGTTCCATAGGGGTCAGTGTTGGAACCATTTTTTTAATATATGTGAATGATTTCAATGATGGAATTGATATTGGTCTCTTTTTCTAAGAAATGATGTTGGAGTGGGTTCAGTGCAGATTCACGAGAATGATTGCAGGAATGAGAGGGTTATCATATGAGGAGCATTTGATGGCTCTGGGCCTGAACTCGATGGAATTTAGATGATGGGGGCGGGGGGGGGGGGGTGTTATCACTGAAACCTACTGCATGTTGTAAGGCCTAGATAGAGCGGATGTGGAGAAGATGTTTCCTTCTGTGGGGAGTCTAGGACCTAAAAGCATGGCCTCAGAATAGAGGGAAGTCCACTTAAAAGAGAGATGAGGTTGTAAATATGTGGAATTTAGGTCATTGAGTGTATTTAAGACGAATTGATAGGTTTTCGATTAGTCCGGGTGTGAAAGGTTACGAGGCGAAGGCATGAGAATGGAGATGAGAGGGAAAATGGATCAGCCATGATAAAATGGCAGAGCAGATTTGATCCCAAATGGCTAAATTCTGCTCCTAACTCTTATGACCTTATGGTCATTCAGCACCAAAGTCGGAATCAGACATGGATTCCTAACAGTAACTCGGTTAGCTATGCCACTGGATCACCAGGTGCTGCGGTGTAAACTGCCTTTTGCTCTCCTCAGCTGTCTGACCAGCTGAGTATCTCCCACATTCTGGTTTCCTTTGTGTTGATTAACTCAACCATTGTCACAGCCCTGGCAGGAAGTTATGCCAATTGGTGTTGTTTAGAAAACTGCTTTCCCTATATTTCCACGGTTTCTGGAAGGATCGCCAGGATCCTGAAGAAATACCGGATTAATACCACCCACAAACCCATAAGGAAGTCAGAGCTGATGCAGGTCAAAGATGACCTGTTACTCAGGTCAGCTGGTGTTTATAGGTTTCCCTGTGAATGCAGAGCAGCGTATAACAGCCAGATGGGACACACAGTGGAAACACATAAGGAACATAGGAGGTATATTCATTTGGGTTACCCAGAGAAATTGGTGATAGCAGAACATTGCATTCGCAATGGTCATAGGATTGACTTTGATAGCACAAAACTGCTGTGCTGCACCAATGGCTTATGGGACCGCCTGGTAAAGGAAACAATTGAAACAAAACTAGAGGAAAAGAACAAAGACGAAGGTCTCACTCTAAGTAAGAACAGGAATTCAATTGTAAACAAGGTGGGAGAATGGAAACCTGATTGCATGAGGACTAACCAATCAGGGGTATAAATACCACCGGATTAGATACACCCAAGCATCATCCCTGAAGAAAGTGGCAGAGTTTGGCATTGAAACTTCAGTTATCATTGATACCTGTACCTGGCTTGAAGCCCAAATAGAGTTTTTTCATCATATATTTCTAGAAAGCACTAAATCCTTTGATTTATAAACAAAAGTATGCTTAATGTTGGAAAACTTCTATAGATATGCAGTGGTGATTATATTGACTGGCTGCATCACAAGCTGGTATGGAAATACCAGTGCCCTTGAACAGAAAATCTTACAACAAGTAGCGGATATGGCTCAGTCCATCATGGGTAAAGCCCTCCATAGCACTGAGCTCATCTATACAAAGACTTGTCGCAGGAAAGCAGCAACCCCCACTACCCAGGGCATACCCACTTATCAGGGACCCCCACTACCCAGGGCATGCTCTCTTCTCACTTCTGCCATCAGTAAGAAGGTACAGGAGACTGAAGTCTCACACCACCAGGTTCAGGAACAGTTATTACCTCTCAACCATCAGCCTATTGAACCAAAGGCGATAACTTCACTCAACTTCATTTGCCCCATCATTGAAATGTTCCCACAACCTACAAACTCACTTTCAAGGACTCTTCATCTCCTGTTCTTGATATTTATTGCTTATTTATTATTTTTATTTGCTGTATTCTATCTGCACAGCTTGTTGTCTTTTGCACACCGTTTGAATGCTCACATTGGTGTGGTCATTCGTTGATTCTATTATGTTGATCATTCTGTGATGGATTTATAGAGTATGCCCACAAGCCAATGTATCTCAGGGTTGTTAATGGTGACATATATGTACTTTAATAATAAATTTACTTTGAACTTTGAAAATGTGAGTGAAAGGAGGTTGATGCTCAGGAAGGCCAGTTTTTTAAGCTATTAATCAGTGTAGTCTCTCCTGCAAGGAATGTAGTTTTAGACATCCAATTAATCCTTATTCCAGTAGCAAGCAGTTGTTTTGAGAGCTCCTGGGCAAGCTGTTCGTTGCAGGTATTTAGTTGTCAGGGCAAGTGTTCAACCTATTGGAACTGAAAACTACATTGAGATTCCAGAATAACATAGGACCCCAACAGCATGGACTAACAAAATATCTACTAACTCTTGAACCTAGTCTGGATGTGGACTTGTACCGTGGAATCTCCAGGACCCTGTAGGCTATTTAAACCCATGTTTGAATTTAAAGTTGGTGCTTGTGCTTTTGGAGATGTATTCAATGATGAGGCAACTATGGACCACAGGAGAAAGGGAAAGAAGATGGGCAAATGAGGATAAGAGAAGTAGTAAGAGGGGAGTCAGAATGGGGAATGGTAAACGAGAGCGAGCGAGGGTGAGAAATCACCAGAGGTTAGAGAAATTGATTGTTAGTCTGGTTTCAATGGCTGGTAATAGCTCATCTTACCCAAGAGATTCCTGGCACTTCACTAACTTCCCTATTACCTTCTGAAATGCTAAACTGAGCCAAACCACATTGATGGACCAGATATTGGCAGAAGTTTTTTGGAGCATGAGGAGAAATATAGCATTGATGTTACCATATCATTAATACAGAGTGACAATACTGAGTCAACCATAATATAGAATTAGTAGAACCATACACATTAAATTCTGAAAATACACTGAAATCAGAAATTTACAAAAGGAACATATTTGTTTAAATATCTGGGTGGGCCTGCTCAGGAACCTTATAAAGATTTCCACCCTAACCCATTCTTTCTTGTTTGTTGCTTCTTCCTGTCCCCATTTTGTGATCTGTAAATTTGAAAATATTCTTTTTAACAACATTACCTCATCACTATAAAATTCACTGTGTCATTGGCCTGAGAGGTTACATACTCAGAATCAGGTTTATTATTACCAACGTATGCTGTAAAATCTGTGGTTTAGCAGCAGCGGTACAGTGTAAGACATAAAAATTAGTATAAAGTACAAAGTAAATAAATAGTGCAGAAGATGAATAATTAGGTAGTGCTCATGGATTCATGGACTGATCAGAAATGTGATGGTGGAGGGAAAATGTTGGGTTTGGGTTCTCAGCCTCCTATACTTCCTCCCGGATGGTAGTAACTTGGAAGGACATGCCCTGGATTGTGTTGCTCTTCAATGATGAATGCTGCTTTCTTGAGGTACCACATCTTGAAGATGCTTATCTGTCTGACCTAGAAAGACAGAATGATTTGATATATTACCTGTTAATAGTTCATACAGTATTTGCTCCTGTGCACAAATAATTGCAGCTAATTTGGCAATATTCATTAGTCCAGATCTCGAAAACGTGAGTTCATTTTCAGTGATGCACTCTAAGCTATACTATAGAATTAGAAAGCTTAGTTTATTTTATGAACTTCTTTCTGAATTGTTCTAAAAATAATTCTTCTAATGGAAAATAAGCAATTGCATAGCATTTAAAAATCTCTACATGAAAGATAAGTTAAAGATTAAACATTACAAATATAAGAGCATAAGAAATAGAGTAGGACAGGTCGTTCAAGACTTCACACATTCTCTGTTATTCTATAAAGTCATTGCTAGTCTTTTACCACAGTAGTACTTAACTAAGTTAAACCAGTATCCCTTGACTCTTTCGCAATCTTAAAGTCTAACGATGTCCTTTTTGAATATATACAGGCACAGCCTATTGGGTAGTGAATATCTAAATGCTCTGGTAAACAAGTTTCTTCATATCTCATTTATGAATGGTTGTCCCCTTTGAAACTGTGGTACTGTACCTTTTTCTGTACACCCCAGCCAGAAGAAACATTATTCCAGCATCTATCCTGTAAAGCTCTATAAAAAAAAATGTGTGTATATATACATATATATATATATATATTTCAACAAGAGAATGTAGACAGCTTAATATTTCCTCCCTAGACCAGCCTCTCCCACCTCAGGAATATATCTAATGATCTTTCATTACTGACCCTCTCTATTCTTCCTTAAGATAGGAGACCAGATCTAAACACAATATTCAAGGTATGGCCTCACCAAGACCCTATATACTTCTAGTAAGACCCTTTTACTCTTGCATGACTCAATTTTTCTTGCCATAATACATAACATACCATTTCCATTGCTAGTTGTTGCTGTACTTGCACATTAATTTTCAGTAACTTACATACAAGGATTTCTATGGCCCTCTGAACACCAATACTACTGGACTGATGATCATGAAAATCACCATGAAATTTCCCTATCTCGTTCCATTTTTAAAAAAATCACCTATATGTGTTATTTCAATTCATAATTCATGTCAGAATAACTGGTGCCAAGATTAAGGAAGGCATTTTTGTTGGTCCACAAATCTAACAGGTCATCATTGACAGGCAATTTGAAGAACTACTAGTGGGACCAATGAAAATTGCATGGAAAACAATCAAGGATGTTGTTGAACATTTTCTTGGCAACTACAGAGCACCAAATTACGTGCAGCTGGTTGACAACATGCTTCAAGTATACAAAACCATGAAGCACAACTTGTCACTAAAGATTAATTTTCTCTGCATTTCCAAATAGACTTCTTCCCCATTATTCTTGGCGCTGTCACCAGGACATTGCAGTCACAGAGAAACGGTATCAGGACAACTAGAATCCGTCAATACTGGCTGATTATTATCGTACACTTAAGCAGAAAGTGTCAGACACTGAGCACAAATGAAAATCATCAACAAAACATTTTAGCTTAGTTGAACTATTGCAAAGCATCAGCACCATTATGCAACTAAACACATTCTATTCAATAAAAGTTAACTGTTGTTTCTCTAAATTCCTACACGATACAAGTAGTCTGAAATCATATTTGTGTTCAGCTTCAGATGGTCTACCATAAACAAAAAATAAAATTCTGAGGAAGCAACACTTTGGAAAGCATTTGTTGTCCATTGTCCTTTGCAATTTCTCTGAGTTATTCGCTATGCTTCCTCTGATCATTGTCAGTTCTGCTCCTATTATCTTTTTCAATTGACAGTTCAGTGAAAGAATTTTCACATTCCAAGGAAATCATATAATGTGCCCTTTCTTTTTTTTATTCAGCTCTTGAGATCTGTCCCAGTGGGAGTTGGACAGGTGTATGGCTGTGACAATCCCTGGACTGGTGGAATTTTCATTGTTGCATTACTTATCTCATCTCCAATCACCTGCCTGCATGCTGTACTTGGATCATGTATAGGGGTATTGGCAGGTGTGTCTGCATACATCACCGCTTTAAAGGCGTCTTTAAGGGCTCTGCGTAAAATGTTGCTTATTTCTTTTTTTTTCTTGGGTAAGTTCAGGATTTATTGGCTGCTCCCAGAGCTAGGTTGCTCAGACACTTCAGAGGGAAGTTAGACGTAAACTAGGTTACTATTGCACTTGAACCACAGATAAGCATGACAACAAAAACAGAGTGCTGAAAAATCTTAGCATGTCAGGCAGCGCTTACGGAGGGGAATAAGCAGTCAATGTTTCGAGCCAAGAAAACTTCATGTTTCCTTTCCTAAGGGAACTAAAGAATTATGCAAATTGTAGCTTCATAATCACTTTTACTGATAGCAGTTTTTTTATGTTGAGATGTTTTTCACAAATTATCAAGGTGGAATTTGAACATTTTCCACATTTTAATACATAAACTTAGAGATGAGCTCAGTGTTAATGAACTTCCAACGTGCTGATTTCAATATACAAATATGTTTATTTGTATGTTTCAAAATTCCTAGACAATATAAAATGTAATTGAACTTATGAATATTGAAATTTGGACAATTATTGCCCTGTAAAACTATGTGTAAAATACTTAAGTAAGCATCATAGTTTAGATAAATATGCCCTAGCACTCAGTTACTCCCAAGGTTCATTAAATATATCACAGAGTTAACAAGCAAGATGACTTTACAGTAGTGCTATTTAAATTTTGTAGTTATTGTATAAAAGTTTAGTCATTTTAGGTTTCCAACAAACTTTTGGGCATTGATAGAAAATTTGTATTCATCTATTTGTTTCACTTGTTAGTTACTTAGAACTGAATATTGAGATCATTTAGCTTTAAGTGATCAAATCATGAATTGTCAGACCATATGGGCCGAAGGGCCTGTATTGTGCTGTAGGTTCTCTATGTTTCTATGTTTTCCTGAAGGCAATTAGAAACATCTAGTAATCAATAAAAGGCTAAATATTTTTCTGTTTAATTTTTTTACAGGATTATCTTTGGCTTCACCATTTCAGAAAATCTATAATGGATTATGGGGTTACAACTCTGTCCTTGCCTGCATTGCAGTGGGTGGAATGTTCTATGCTTTGACATGGCAGACTCATTTCTTGGCAATAACATGCTGTAAGTTGAAAAGAGCATCAGAGATAATCCTTGCAGAAAACCTGTTTGTCTTTCCAGTTTTTGATAAACATATTTACCATTACCACGATTCATTCTCCTCAATAGTCTACTATTGTAGCATAGTTCTGATACCATTCCTTTGCTTGCTATTAGTCTGGATATTGTATCTCTTTAAACCAGTGTTCTCCCATACAGTCAACATTGATGCATCATCCTCTGATCCCCACACATAGTCCTGATATACAGTTTACTCATCTTCCACATGTACTGTACATTGATAGAGAGTGCTATTTGAAACAGTGTGGTAGAGCACGAAACAATGAATAAGGACAAAGCCAGTAGAATTACTGCCCGACAACTCCATCGACGTGGGTTCACATGAAACAGAGAAAGAGCTGACTGACTTTGGCAAGGATATATAAGCTGAGTGCGGATGAAAGAAAATGCTGGAATCTGAAGGTCACACAGCATCTGTGGAAAGACAAACAGTTTATGCTTCAGGTCTGAAATGTTAATTGTTTCTTTTTTCAGCAGAGTGTTTCTGTATTTACTAATTTTATTTTAGACTTACAGAATCTGATGGGGGGTGGTTTCGCTTTTCAGAGAGAGCTGATTGAGAGCAACACGGCATACTGAGTGAGAATGACGTGGGTATAAACAGTAAGAAATAGAGAAAGAGAAAGCTAAAGAAGCATAGCTGGGAAATGTTAAGACTGAATGTGTTAGAAACTGCCGGCAGTTCCACATTGAACTGTCAGAATTTACCCCATCATTATAAGGAAGTTCAAGTTTCTGAGAAGAGCACCAAAGATCAGAACTCGCTGGACGTTGCCTCCTGCCATCTACCCAGTTGTGTTCTGACAATGGACAGCCAAGCAGGAACTGGCTGGAATTCCCCATCATTTAAGCTGGTCAATATGCCTGCTCAACCAGAGCCAGGTTAAACTGGAATGGCAACACTGAGCTCATAAAGAGGAGCAGCTTTTAGGGAGAAAGGTTAGTATATGATCATTTACAGGATTTTTCGTAATTAATTGCTGTAATGGAGAAGGAGAGAGATAACATTCAAGATTCAAAATTCAAGATTGTTTCACGTCATTTCTCGTACACAACGAAATAATTGTTACTCCAGCTCCAGTGCAGCATAAAAGAAAAAAACACTAAAGGAAAAGAATACAATAAGAATAAAACACACACAATAAATACAAATGAATAAAATAGTTGTTTGTATGTCCATGCAGTGACAGTAGGCTGTATTTAAAGTGACTGACAGGAAGTAATAAAATATGCTGGAGTTAGTGGGTAGAGGTGTTAATCAGCCATACTACTTGGGGAAAATAACTGTTTTGAGTCTGGTGGTCCTGGGGTGGATGCTACAAAGCCTCCTCCCTGATGGGAGTGGGACAAACAGTCCATGAGCAGGATGTGTGGAATCCCTCATGGTATTACTGGCTCTTTTATGGCACCTTTCTGTTTATATGTCCTTCATAGTGGGTAGGCTGGTGCCAGTGATGCAGTGGACAGTTTTAACTACCCGTTGTATCACATTGGATAACACTGTGAATATTTAGAAGAAAAGCACAAGCACAGCATGGAACATAAATCCATGCAAAAGAAATAAAGGTTGCAGGCTTATGTGGGAATTGAATGAGAGTCATGGAGATACAACAAAAGAGGAAAGTAATGTTAATTTAAGAAGAACATGGAGTATTCAGAACCAAGAGACAGAAGTCACAGAAACTGGATGAGAATGGCAGAGATGAAAACTAAAGAAAAGCTTTGCTGAGAAGAACTGAACAAGGGGAGCTGGAATATAGTGAGTCAAGCGAATGGCTCTAAGACTGTAAGAAAAAACTCAACGTGACGTTTATTGGTGGGTAAGGATTGCCTTCTTTTTTGATTGTGGTTTAAACAAAAGAAAAGTTAAAAATAACTCCTAGTTAATTAATTAAATTCCAGACGAGAAGATAGAATACTGAACATTGAACATTATAGCACAATACAGGCCCCTTGGCTCATGGGGCTCTGTTGACCTTTCAGCCTACTGTATGATTAATATAACTCTTCCCCTCCACAGGGCTCTGTCTTTCTATCATCCGTGTCCCTATCTAAGAACCTCTTAAATACATATCCCTTATGTATTTAAGCTAAGACTAGAGAAACTGATTTAGCAATGATTAGTAAGACCATAAGATATAGCAGCAGAATTAGATCATTTGGCCCATCAAATCTGCTCTGCCATTTCATCAAAACTGATCCATTCTTCCTTTCAGCCCTAATCTCCTGCCTTCTCCCTCCTCACACAACTTCATGCCCTGACAGGTCAAGATTCTATCAACCTCTGTCTCAAATACACACAAGGACTTGGCCTCCACAGTTGCCTGTGGTAATGAATTCCACAGATTCATCACTCTCTGGATAAAAAATTCCTCCTCAACTCCATTATAAACGGACATCACTCTATTCTGAGGCTGAGTCCTCTTGTCTTAGACTCTCCTACCACAGGAAACATCCTCTCCACATCCACTCTATCAAGGCCTTTCACCATTTGATGTGTTTGTTAGGCCTTTCACCATTTGTTAGGACACCCGTCGTTCTTCTGAATTCAAGTGGATACAGGTCCAGACCCATCAAATGCTTTTCATATATTAAGCCATTCAATCCTGAATAATTTTCCTAAACCTTTGAACCCTCTTCCATTTCAGCACATCCTTCCTAAGATAAGGGGCTCAAAACAAGTCACAGTAGTCCAACTGAGGCCTCCCCAGTGCTTCATAAAGTCTCAACATTGCATCCTTGCTTTTATATTCAACTCTTCTTGAAATGAATGCTATCATCACATTTGCCTTCCTCGTAATAGACTCAACCTGCAAATTAACCTTTAGGGATTCCTGCACAAGAACTCTTGAGTCCCTTGCCACCTCAGTTTTTTTGTATTTTTTCTCCACTTAGAAAATAGTCTACCCTTTCATTTCTTCTACCAAAGTGCATGACCATACACTTTCCAACACTATATTCCATCAGCCACTTCTTTGTGTATTCTAGTAATCTGTCTAGGACCTTCTATAGCCTCTCTCTTTCCTCATAACTACCTGTCCCTCCAATCTCTGGCTAAAGAATTCCTCATCTCCATTCTAAAAGAACACCTGTTCTTATTCTTATCATCTGCAAACTTTGCAGCAAAGCCATCAAAGTCATTGACATATAACATAAAAAGAATCGGTCCCAACACAGACCCCAGTGGAACACCACTATTCACCAGCAGCCAACCAGAAAGGGCTCCCTTTATTCCCCCTCTTTACCTCCTGCATATCAGCCACTGCTTTATCCATACTAGAATCTTTCCTGTAATACCATAGGCTCTCTTAACTTGCTAAGCGGTCTCATGTGTGGCACCTTGTCAGAGGCCTTCTGAAAATCCAAGTACACAACATCAACCAATTCGCCTTTGTCTATTCTGCTTGTTATTTCTTCAAAGATTTCCAACAGATTTGTCAGGCATGATTTTCCCTTGAGGAAACTATGTTGACTATGGACTATTTTATCATGTGCCTGCAAGTACCCCAAAACCATATACTTAACGATTGAATCCAACATCTTCCCTACCACTGGGGTCATACAAACTGGCTTACAATTTCCATTCTTCTGCATCTCTCCCTTCTTGAAGAGTGGAGAGACATTTACAATTTTCCAGTCTTCCAGAATAATTCCAGAATCTAGTGATTCTTCAAAGATCATTACTAATGCCTCCACAATCTCTTCAGCCACTTTTTTCAGAACCTTGGGGTGTACACCATCTGGTCCAGGTTATCTACCTTCAGACTGTTCAGTTTCCCAAGAACCTTCTCCCTGGTTAAGGTAACTTCACACACTTCATGACCTCTGACACCTAGTACTTCCACCACACAGCTAGTATCTTCCACAGTGAAAACAGATGCAAAATACTTAGTCAGTTCATCTGCCATTCTGTTGTTCCACATTACTAACTCTACAGCAACATTTTCCAGCAGTCCAATAACCACTCTCACTTTATGTGTCTGAGGCAACTTTTGGTATCCTCTTTACTATTATTGGCTAGCTTATTTTCATATTCCATCTTTACCTTCTTTATGACTTTTTTGTTGCTTTTGTTAGTTTTTAAGGGTTTCCCAATCCTCTAACTTCCCACTAATGTTTGCTCTATTATATGCCCTTTCTTTGGCTTTTATGTTGGCTTTGATTTCTCTTGTTAGCCATGGTTATGTCATTTTGCCTTTAGAATACTTCTTCTTCGTTGGAATATATATATATCGTGTGCCTTCTGAATTGCTGCTCTACCATCATCTCTGCCAATGTTATTTTCCAATCATTTCTGGCCAACTCCTCTCTCATGCCTCTGCAATTTCCTTTTCTCCACTGTAATACTGATACATCTGACTTTAGCTTCTCCTTCTCAAATTTCCGGGTGAATTCAATCATATTATGATCGCCTTCCCCTTAAGTTTCTTTTACCTTAAGCACTTCGATATATGCAGTTCACTGCACAACATCCAATCCACAATAGCTGATCCTCTACTGGGCTCAACCATAAACTGCTCTAAAAAGCTATCTCATAGGCATTCTAGAAATTCCCGCTCTTGGATCCAGTACCAACCTGATTTTCTCAATCTACCTGCATATTGTCATGCCCTTTTGGCATGCATTTTCTTTTTCCCATTGTAAATTTGTAAGCCACATCCTTACTACTGTTTGGGACTCTGTATATAACTCCATTAATGTCTTTTTACTCTTGCAGTTCCTTTGCTCTATCCACAATTATTCAACACCTTCCAACCAATTCTATGTCACCTCTTTCTAATGATTTTATTTTATTTTTTACCAACAGAGCAACACCACCCCCTCTATCTTCCTGTTTGTCCTTTCAATACAATGTATATCCTTGGATATTAAGCTCCCAGCCATAATCTTCTTTCAGCCATGATTCAGTGATGCCTACAACATCATACATGCCAATCTGTAACTCTGTGACAAGTTCATCTACCTTATTCCGTATACTACGCATATTCAAATATAACATCTTCAGTCCTGCATTCACCCTTTTCAATTTTGTCCACCTTTTACATTACAACTTGTCCTGTTGATTGAAATTTTGCCCTATCATCAGCCTCTCCTTGCTAAGAGTCTCATACACATTGCCTCTGTTTGTAAACCAACTACCTCATCTTCAGCACTATCGCTTCAGCTCCCATCCCACTGTCAAATTAGTTTAAATCCTCCAGATCAACCTTCCCGCAAGGATATTGGACCTCCTCGGGTTCAGGTGTAAACCATCTCTTTTGTACAAGTTGTACCTTCCCCAGAAGAGATCCCAATGATCCATAAATCTTATGAATGAACTATTAATGTAAGGAATAAAATTATTTGTATTGTACCCAGAAGTTTTAGGTAGTGATGTCAGGTGGTTTTGCAGCTTATAGGAACTTCCAAACACCATTAAGATCCAGGCTGCCACATTTACAGTTCCTATATCAGGTAAAATAAAGACTTTTATGTGTTGAGTAGGAATCCAAGGAGCAGACATCGTGATCGATCTGGGAGAGGATTAGTTATCTCATGCAATTTATCCCATATGCAATTTTTACTCTTCTTGGGGTTAAATTGCCAGTTAGAGAATAGGCCTTTGACTTTGGGTATCTGTAGAATATCTTCCTTTCCCCTGAGTTGTGTGGAGTTTTCAATCCAAGGATGTTTTGCACTTCCAATGAACTAGTTCCTTGATCTCCTGGTCATTGTCATCAAATCAGCAGTAATGTTTTTTGGTAAAGCAGCAAAGAGTTTCTTCACAGTTACTAATCATGATGGACTTCAGGGAACCTCGTGAGCACCCAGTGACTCTCTGTTGATTGGAGGTTGTCAGGATGTCTGAGGAAAGATATCCCTGAGAGGTCTTTGACACTTTTAATCATGACGTTATTGTGGCAACGCTTCAGTTGCTGGATTATTTTGGGGGCCAGGCTGATAGAGATAAAAGAGAAGGTTAGGTGGAGGTCAGTATAACAGTACCTCTGAATGCTTGGAGAATGTGAAGATCCTTAAACTTTCTCACTGAGATAAGCCCTCATCTAACAGATTACCAGTGCCTGAATTAGGCTGTCAACATGAGGTTTTCTGCTTATCTCTCTGGAAAAAGTACGCTGTAAGTTATGACAAGATCATACACAAGAGGAAAAGACCTCTATTCAAAGTAGAAGAGCAAGAAAAAAACAAATGCAAGTAAGATGGACAAAAATCTAACATAAAAATGTAACTGATGATTTGTTTTAATACCGAGAGGAAACCAATCTCTTGAAAGTTTTGGCCAATATTCTATAGAGAATGTAAATACAGTATATTGGCCATTTTCCAAAATTCCTTACAGTTTAAAATGCCCCCATCAAATTGTTTTGCAAATATAGCAAGGCCAGTCAAAAGCCTTGACCTCATCAATGGTATGATTGTGGCAAATCATTGTCAAATTTAGCTGAATGTAGACATTCTTGCATATACAGTATGCACACTCTGAAGATAAGTTCCATGTTATCTAAAACTTGTTCACTGAGGTGCACAAGTAAATAGATCTTACACTGAACATTTACAAAATAAACTTACCTTACCAATTGGTCGTCTGCTGCACAACACCATTCCCAACAATAACTGTATATACTGTTTATTATTGTCGCATATACTAAGACATGAACTGGGTGGCAGGGTGGAGCCATGTCTCTACTCAATGGGATGTAAGGCATTCTTCCTCCCCACTGGCTTGCAGGTCACTCTTGGGTAAGGTGTAGTACCTGCATAGCCCCTGATTAGGGTCACATGAAGCTATGGGAGCAGGTGGCGGATGGTCGTATGAGCAGCTGGTGCATATCACAAGTACTGGTTACGCCACCACTGATGCCAGCCAGACAATCTCTCAAGAGCATTGATAACACTGGACAACAATGATTTTGCTTCCTGAATAGTTTTGGGTGTATCTTATGGATCTTGGGCTGCTGATCATGAAAATTACCTTGAAATTTCCCTATCACGCACCATTTTGTTGTCGTTTGCTGTCCCGATGATATGGCGAGAACAGAAGGATCATGTGACAGACTGCAACTTGTGTCTGACCAGTTTTTCTGCTCAAAACAAGAAATCTGTAGAATGCCTCAATCTCCCTTCAGCCATGTGACCTGTGCCACATGACGATCGTCCTCCAGTACTGAAGCCACCAGCGACATGGAGACTAGAGGAAGCAGAGGAAAATGCCATGACACACAAGCCAGGAATGGAAAATGACACTGATAATGATTTTGAACTCCTTATGTCTAGTGAGCCTCATCTGATAACCCAATCTGAGTTAAATGACCTGGACCGAAACTTGGGTTTGTCAAAGGCAAAAGCAGAACTACTGAGTTCAAGACCTGCTGTCAGCAGGCACAAAAATTTATGTGAAGGATTTCAATATCTGAGACATTTGTTTCCCAGGGTAACTAATGGCAAGATTAAGGAAAAAAAATTGTTTTACACAAATCAAACAGGTCATCAATGACAAGCAATTTCTAGTGGGGCCAAAGGAAATTGCATGGAAGGCATTCAAGGATGTTGTTGAAAATCTTCTTGGCAACTACAAAGCACCAAACTACATGCAGCTGGTTGACGATATGCTTCAAGCACACAAAACCATAAAGTGCAACCTGTCACTAAAGATTCATTTTCTGCATTCCCATTTAGATTCTTCCTTGGAAATCTTGGCAGTGCCATCAACAAGCATGGTGAAAGATTTCACCAGGACAATGCGGTCAAGGAGAAACAGTATCAGGGCAATTGGAATCCACCAATGCTGGCTGATGACTGTTGGACACTTAAGGGAGAAGCCTCAGACACTGTGCACAAATGAAAATTATCAACAAAATATTTTTAGCTTAGTTGAACTATTGCAAAGCATCTGCACCAATATGCAATTAAACGCATTACATTCAATAAAAGTTAACTTCTTGTTTCTCTACATTCCTACATAATACAAGCAGTTTCCAAATTTCTACGTGATACAAGTAGTCTGAAATTAAATATGTGTTCATCCTCAAGTGCGCAATCATAACCACAAAAAATTCCTGAGGAAGCAACCATTTCAAAAAAATTTGCTGTCCAGTGTAATGGTTGGGGTTACCCGTCTTGTAAAGACACAGCCCGGAAGAAGGCAATGGCAAACCACTTCTATAGGAAAATTTGCCAAGAGCAATCACAGTCAAAGAAAATCATCGCCCACGTCATACGACGTGACATAATGACAATGACTAAGACACAATGAAAAATTTCGTTTGCATGCCATCCAAACAGTTCATTCCATGTATCAGTACTAACAAAAGAAAAACCAATAACAGAATGCAGAGTAATGTGTTACAGTTACAGAGAAAGTGCTCTGCAGGCAAGCAATTAAAGTGCAAGGGTCATGACTAGGTTGACTGAGAGACTAAGACTTTGTCTTCATTGTACAAGAGGCCTCCACAAGACCCTAAAAATATGACTCGTCTTTCTACTATTAGGAACTATACTGAGGAAAAGTTTGATAATCATGAATACCATCCAAGCCAAGCTTTCTTCTCATTGCTGCCGTCAGGAAGGAGGTACAGGAGCCTCAAGTCCCATATCACCAGGTTCAGTGACCCCTCAACCATCAGGCTCGAACCAAAGGAGATAACTTCACTCATCCCAACACTGAAATGATTCCACAACCTATGGACTAAATTTTAAGGATTCCTCTGCTCATGTTCTCAATATCAATTGCTTGTTTATTAATTATCTTTAATATTTTTTTTCTTTTCTTTTTGTTTTAAAACAGTTGATTTCCTTTTGAACAACACACACAAAATGCTGGTGGAACGCAGCAAGCCAGGTAGCACCTATAGGAAGAAGCACTGTCGATGTTTCGGGCTGAGACCCTTCATCAGGACTAACTGAAAAGAAAGATAGTAAGAGATTTGAAAGTGGGAGGGGGAGGGGAAGATCCAAAATAATAGGAGAAGACAGGAGGGGAGGGATGAAGCTAAGAGCTGGAAAGTTGATTGGCAAAAGGGATACACAGCTGGAGAAGAGAGAGGATCATGGGACAGGAGGCCCCTCCAGTCTTCTTCTATCATTTTGGATCTCCCACTCCCCCTCCCACTTTCAAATCTCTTACTATCTCTTCTTTCAGTTAGTCCTGACGAAGGGTCTCGGCCTGAAACTTCGATTGTACTTCTTCCTATAGATGCTGCCTGGCCTGCTGCGTTCCACCAGCATTTTGTGTGTGTTGTTTGAATTTCCAGCATCTGCAGATTTCTTTGTGGTTGCCTTTTGAACACAGGTTATTTGTCTCTGTAAACTTTTTCATTGATCCATTATGTTTCTATGTTTTTACTGTGAATGTTCACAAGAAAATGAATCTCAGGTAAGTTTCTGGTGACATATATGTACTTTGATGATAGATTTACTTTGAACTTTGAAATCCACACACGAGTGCCCACCTGAGAAAAGAATTGTTCACAGATCAAATGCAGCACTATGCTCATATTTGGCTGGGAATAGTGATCATCACCTTGCTTCTTTGACAGTTGCTGATGAGGTATTATCATTATTTTCTCTGCAAAATCTTCGAAATCTATGGAATTCCAAATCTATGATAAACAAATCTATGTCAGAGCCCTCTCCCAGGCAACATCCACAGCATCAAGGCTTTGAAGGACAAATCACATCACCAACATACTTAGCACAAGAATCCCCAAATAGGTATCAAAACAATAGATTTCCAGGAGGGTAGGGAAAACATTTCAAAGATGTTCCCAAAGCCTCCTCGGAGATATTATAACATCTTTGTTGCTTCATAGGAAATACCTAATATGCCTACAATTAGGAGAGAGAGAGAAAAAAAAAGCATCCAGGGAGGTATTGAGAATCTTGTGTCTTTTCAAAAGGATAATTCATAGGCCAAGTGAAAATGATGTAGAAAGTAAAGAACCTCCAAAAGCAACTACGTACCTTCCCCACCTAGCTCATCCTACACCATTTGCAGCAAAGTCTGAGATCCCACATAATCCTTATCAGCCATCTCACACATCGCAATACTGCAATAGAAGTAAGTTATCTTAGATGCTGTAACTGCATAAGAAGACTACTATTCAAGAAAGAGAAAACAGTGTGATCTCTGTAGTACTGGAAATGCTGATGTATAATTGGATGTATAATTTGACTTAACCATGCAGACATGATTTCATCAAAGGCAAATGGAATTTGAAAGATCCAATTTAAAGCTTCAAGGCATTTAAGTGGCAGGATAGATACAGGAGGCTGAAGTGTTTTAGATTATCAGTGGGCATTTGGTAAGTGCTACCTGAACCACATGAATGGTTGTTGTAAAACCCAATCACGTTTGTGGTACCACATTAGCAATGGACAGAAGATTGCTTTAAGAAGATAAAGCAGCAGAGGAATAAATAGATCATTTTTCAATTGGCAGACAATGGCTGGTACAGTCTACAAAGATATATTGCTGCACACCGGTGAGTTTACCTCAGGCTGAATGAAGTGTTATCATAACGGCATTAGTGGAAACTAGAAAGGATACCTGCTAGTTTTGCTGAAGCTGATTTATGATGAAAAGATTCATCCAGTGTTTTATTTTAGTCAGGCTATTAAATAATATGGACCTGTAGTCAAAGATGATGATGGACAGGTGTAAAGATTTGTAAGAAACAAGAACAGGAGTAGACACGAGGAAATCAGGAGTAGTCCATATAGTTCCTTAAACCTGCTCTGCAAATTCTGCTGACCCTTGAGCTCAACTCTTTTTTCCTTCAAAATATATTTAGTTCTCTGTCTGAAGGAATGTCTCTTCTCCACACTCTTAGATGATCAGCCTCTTATCTTAAAACAGTGCACCCTATCCCGTACCCTCCAGCTGGGAGTGAACAGTAAGCCACTCAACATGCTCAATGTTCCTGGAATCATATGAGCTTCAGTGAGAGTGGAGTCACATCTTGGTACAGTTTTCAAAAAGGACTGGTATTTCTACCCAACATCTGTTTCTGGGCTACTTAAAGATTAAAAAATTAGTTTTATTTGTCACATGTAAATCGAAACATACAGTGAAAGGCGTCATTTGCGTCAATGACCAATGCGGTTCGAACATGGGCTGGGGGCAGCTGGCAGGTGTTGCCATGTTTCCAGCATCAACATGGCATGCCCTAACCATACGTCAATGGAATGTGGGAGGAAACTGGAGCACTCAGAAGAAGCCATGCGATCATGGGGAGATTGTACAGACAGAAGTGGGAATTGGCACTGTAAAGCATTACACTACTGTGCCAATCCTCCTTCAGACTCCAAAGTATTTCATACATAGTGCACTTCTCCAACATTGAAATATTCACATACACATTCATTCCTAAGAACACTAATTTCTCTAATATTCTAACCTTTGGTAAGTCAGCAGATACCTCTCACAAATCTTTGGTCATTCATAATCTTATAGTCCAATGTCTCTCAATGTACAAAGTCTTCCTTCCCCATTATCCTTGCCTGGCTCTGATTTATTCTAGTGAATCAATTTGAAAGTTCTCATTTTTGACTTCATAACCATCAAAAGCTTTCCTTAGCATTACTTGGGACATCTTGCCCACCAGTTGTCCCCGCATACATCTTACATAACCTTCAAGTCCCTCCATAATCACAGCTGTGAGCATAAATCAGTACATGTGCTTTGATCCATAGCTTCAAACCCAATCACTCTCACTATGCCTTTAGTTATCCCCACCCTAAACCTTCAATAAGCAGTAGAATGTTTCAATATAAAGTCTAGGTAAGCAAGTATTATAATTTAATTACTTGAAGAGTACTAATTAGTATTTCTAAGACTTACTGAACTAAATATTTTTCCATCTTTTCCCAAAAGCAATTTTCTGCGCTTACTTAGGAGCAGCACTCATGAATATGATGTCTGTGGTAAGTGATCATCAGCAGTTATTAAAATTTTAATATATTTGCATTTTAAACTTAACCTGTGACTTCACTAAATCCATATGTTTTCGTTAACTAAAGAACCAACTTGCATTAATGTAATAGCCTTATTCACTTACTGTGACTGAGTGTGGGATGTGTACTATGAACTGGGTGATTTATTTAGTGGGGTTAAAGGAGCAAAAATTAAATGAGGGCAATTAAAAAAGTTAGTGTGGGTGTTTACCTCCACCTTCTGTTCGTTTCTGATCTCGGTAGGGTTTCTAATACCTTTGTCTGTTTTCTGCCCCCTTTCCTTGTCCACACTGATCATTCAAAGTGGCAGTAGAGTTTTATGATGGTGGTTAAAAAGGCATATGGGCTTCTGGCACTCATTAATCAGGGTATCGAAGGCAAGAGCATGAGATTAGACCTCAGAGGAGTACTGCATGCTGTTCTGGTCACCGAAATATAGGAAGGGTGTGATAGCACTGGAGAGGGTGCAGAGGAGACTCACCAGGATATTGTCTGGGATGGAGTATTTCAATTATCAGAAGAAACAGGAGAGGTCAGGTCTGTTTTCCCTGAGGTGGAGCAGGTTAAGGGGGACCTCCTTGAGATATATAAAATCATAGGGGTATAGAAAGGGTAAACTGCAGGAAACTGTTCTCCAGAGCAGAGATGAATAAAACTAGAGGACTTTGATTTGGGATAATGGCATAAGAAATTTAGAGGGGATTTCAGGGGAATCCATTTCATCCGAAGAGCAGTGAGTACCTTGAGGGAGTGGTGGAAGCTGAGTCACTAATAGCTCTTAAGAAGTGTCCAGATGAGCACTTTAAACCCCAAGGAAAGTGGTAACATAGTGGTTAGCACGACCCAGCTCAGGGCATCGGAGGTTGGAGTTCAATTACGGCATCCTCTGTAAGAAAGTCTGTACATTCTTCCTGTGTGCGCGTGGTTTCCTCTAGGTTCTTCGCTTTCGTCCCCCAGTCCAAGATTTACTGGCTAGTAGGGTAATGGGTCATTGTAAGTTGTCCTGTGATTAGGCTAGGGTTAAATTGGTGGGTCGCTGGGCAGCACGGCTCAGTGAGCCTAAAGGGCCTGTATCTCTACAAAGAACACTTACAGGCCATATGCTAGATGATGAAATGAATATAGCTAGCAGGGACTGGATAGGTTGAATGGTATGTTACCTTGCCATATGATATGAAGATCCATGTCAGTGAGGAGCAACTCTGTGCTGCCCCCTTTGCCACATTTTCAGTAGTACACATGTATCCCGTATGCTGTGGCTTTGTGGGTTATAGCTCTGATGTTAATCAACGCATGACTAGGTCAGATGCACAACACTGAGCCACTACTCAGAGAACTAAAACAATGCAAAGGGAAATGAAACATTGCATGCTCAAAATATGGACAAACATTTTCACAGTAATTGTGATGGAATACCACGTGAGCCATCTTGAGCAGATGCAGGCTAATTCAGGTTTAGCACTCCTGTTTATGACCTATCCGATTCGAAAGGCAGCTGTCCCTGGGGTGCATAAAACAAGACCACAATCTGTGAATCATTTCAAATCTCCTACATCTTTTAAAGTGGAATGTATAAACATTAACTTTGCAGATCCACTGTTTAGGCTATACTTATATTAATTCTTAAATCGTTAATGCATAACAGCAGCCTGTGCATATTAATATGAACTTCACCAAAGGGCTGCATTCTGTGGAACAATAAAATCCTCTTCAGTACGGACTATGTCTGTTATCCAGGCTTGCTTTCATCAATAGTTTTTCTTGAAGCAGCAACGATGTTTCCCCTCACTGTTTTATTATGCACTGTTTTCTAGTTTGGATTACCTGCATGCACTTGGCCCTTCTGCCTTTCCACAATTGTATTTCTCCTGATGAAGAGTAACCACAAAGACATCTATAAATTAGCGCTATGCGAAGTGACGTACCCGGAGAAGAACAGAAAGATCTATCTGGAAATGAAGGAAACTGAACAAAGTAAATGAAACTATAATAATCCAAAGAAACCTTGAAAGTATAGCTGCGTACAAGAATGTAAATCATGTTGCCGCATCTATCAATCGCCTTATAATCACTCCACATTATGGAAACACACATTATGGTAGAACTACCTATATATGCATGCAACTGGTTCCTCGTAATTACATAATCGGCATATAATATAAATATTTTACTGTAGATACTGTTTTTGTTTCAAAGTTGAAATGGACCCTTTCTATACTAATAACATGATATCCAATAAGTAATATTGATTCTATCCAACACCATTGATTTGAACAGCTCCTGCTCTCACTTCTGAATTTGAAAAGTAAGTTGGATATTGGACATTTGGAGTTAAAACCATCCATATATATATAGGACCTAACCTGGTTGATCATTATTAGCCTGACCCAGGAAAATTTATGTATCCAACCACTCACACTTAACACAGAGAGCCCCAAAACATTTCATGTAGACAAAAATAAATAGGTGTTAAGGAAAAGAAAAGCTAAAAGGTAAATAACATCTTGTAAAACAGAATTTTAAGGAAGACCTTCAGGGGTGGAATATGGAGGGGTACTCCACAGACTGCCACCACCTGAGGAGAAATATTTTCTCTATACAAATGAGAAGTGCACAGTAGGTTGACACATGTGCTTGTTGGAGTGTGTTCTCTGCAGAAGGTTTCACACTTTTATCTTCAACTTTTGTGGATGCATGAAATGCAAAGACAAAACTTTTCCTAATCAGACATGCAGGAAGGCTGATCACTGTAAGCCTTCAATTTCATCTTAACTACCATTACATACATTAATCCATGAGACTATACCCCTACATTATATGTTTTCTAAACACTTAATTGGAAACGTTTTCCAGGATTTTCATGCTGACTAAATTACTAGAAAGTAAAACATTCAACTTTCTTTTTGCACACACAGTTTTTCCAAACGAATTGTGTAGTGGCTCTCTCCTTTATACAACATCTCAATCAAGAATTAATGATCAAGTTGCTGAAGAAGAGAAGTTCATTGGGTCAAATCAGAAAAGCGTTCTTCTTGTGACAAATGTAAATTTCAAGATCTGTGAGGTAGAAGAAATATAAAAAGAAGCCAAGAATGAAAGTCCATCAACTAAATTAAAAGTCAGAATAGACAAAGTGGTGTACAGTAGATAATGATGTCTGAGCTATCTGTATTTCATTTGTGAACACGAAGCTTCCTATAAAAAGCTTATTCTAGTCAAAGGTGTGCCAAATGTCAATTCTGAAATAAAGCTTTTGATTCGTAACTGTTCATTAATCCCTGACAAACAATCCCCACAAAATTATGTACAATAGTGAAATGATATTATATTACATCCTCCATAGTCACTAAATGTAGCAATGAATTTTTGCAGCCAATGCAGTAGTTCATTGTAAAATAATAGGAAATGCAACAGCAAATTCCCTTGCTCTTCATTTGAACAATAATATAAAATTAAAGTTTTCTTTATCAGTACTTCTAGTAATGTAGTAGTCCCTTAGTATTTAGTAATAAATGACCAAAGAATTTTGTGCACAAGCCTCTGAAAAAGAATTTGTAAATGTTTGATTTGACATTGAAAGTGCTCCCAACTGAACCTTGCATGGCACAGTGTTGTGTGTGATAAGTAGCTGGAAACCAGAATTTAAAACTCTAATGAAAGGTAATGCATAATTTTGTGAAAGTTAAACCATCACTTAGAAATTGCTGGAGATGTTATCAAATGACCACTTAAGACATTCATTACTTCATTAATTTTATTGGTTATTTTAAATGGACTGGGTTGGAAAACTGAATTTTCTTCAAACTGCTGAGCATGATAGGTCAAATCATCTTGGAGCATTAAAAATACAGAACAGATTGATAAATGGAATTGAAATTCACAACTAATGGATATTGGAATAAATTCAGTGCAACAAATGGCCCATTTTGTTGCAATGTTCAATGGTTCAGTTGAAGCACTCATAAAACCTGAATGTTTCAAACATTTACTGGTAATTTCCAGGCTTGTGCTTCTATTCTGTATGATAGTCTGAATAAATGGAGATCAAGTAGAATAGACCAAATGGTATCCTTCTCTGTCATATATTATATCAAAGCATAGCTTGATTCTTCTGAATGGTGAGCCTTGCAATACAATTATATCTCATTGTCTCTATTAAATGGTCCATTATCTTGACTTTAAAACTTAATTAACCAGATGGCTGATTCTGCAAATCACACTTAGTCATGAATTTTTAACCATTTTAATAGATAAAAATGATAACAAGTATGTATTTGGACTGCTTATTTTATACAGAAAAGCTATTTTGTGAAATTTGACAATTAATATGTTTCAAGACATAAATAAAGCAATAAAAATGCTTTTAAAATGAGAACTTAAATATAGAAAATGCTGTTTAATACTACAGTCAGCAGTTAGAATTTAAAAATTGGTTACCAATTCAGTGTTTATCTTCAGTCCTTCCTGTCTTTTTCCTGGATAGCCTATATTCATGTTGGTTAGATTGTCTCAATCAAATATTTGGAAATGCTTTCTAATATTTAGTGTGTTCAATCAATAGGATTATGTTCAGTCAGAAATAGTTGTATTAAACAAATACATTATTCCCTTGGTTGTTATCAATAGTATAGATCTTGGAATACTCAAACACTGGATGTGAAGTATTTAAATTCACCTTTAATTGTGCCAACCATCAGACTTTATGACTTTTATTTTGAAACAACTCAAAATATGTATTTTTGGCTTGGCTAATCTAGTTGTTGTGAACAGAGATCAGAGTGATTCATAGATGAGACTATAGAAAGATATTCAGATTTTCAATGTAAGGTTTATTGAACACATCAGTGTGCCCATCCCAAATTTCAGAACCAGAACCAGGTTCATATGTTGTGATTCGCTCTCCTGAATACATAAGTCCACTGAACATATACAGTAGGTTCACTGAAGATTTAGTTATCTCACTTTTTCAGTTACTTTAGTGACCAAAACTGCCGGAAATGCCAACTTATAATTGTTGTCCCTAATTCTGCAACAGTTGTTAAGCAAGATCAACAAAGCTCTTGCTCCCCGCAGAGAGGAGTAAAAAAGGACAAAAATTGGTCACTTAGGTCAGGCATGGAGAACTTAATATTGTAGAGAATTTAGGGCATAGAAATTGTAGCAAGAAGTTAAAAGGAAAACAATACTGATGGTATGAAAAAGTAATGGCAAATAAATGTAAAGAAAATCGAAAGATTTTTATGGAGGGCAACTGAAAGATGTGTAAGGCCTCCTCAGAACCAAAAAAGGTAACTGGTATGTGGAGGTGAAAGTAGAAGACATGAATAATGTACTTAATGAACATGGTTCAGCTCACAAAAGAAGAGGATGATGCTGTTCTTAAGAACTATAAAATATAGGATGGCATAAACAAAGGGAGAGCAGATTTATCAAGTGGTTTAGCATTATTGAAGGTAAAAGCCAAACTGAAAAGTAACCCATGCAAAGTTCAAAGTAAATTTATTATCAAAGTGCATATATGCCACCATATACTTGTATCCAGAGATACCGGCCATGTGACAGATGCACTGCCACCTGGCTGGTCGGAGGACACACCACATGCCAATCAACATTTGGTCCCTCCCAACTAATCAATGCACACCTAAATTATTGGTCACCTTAATTGGATTAGCGCAACCAGCCCCATGCTTTAAAAGGTGAGACTTGCCCTTGGCTAGTCCTCTCTTGCAGACCACCACATTGGAGGTAAGTGCATTGATTTATGCTTGGGAAGGTCTATCGTTTGTCCTGGTAAGGGAGCTGCAGCTATCCAAGGTCAAGGGGGATAGCTGTTGTAGTGCTTTTCCCTTGTTCTTTGTTTGTGTAACCGTACCCTGTCCCCACACCACTTCCTGTGTATTGTAGTTGCTTGTGTTGACCCGACTTCCCCTTGTAAATAAATTCCTTATTATTAAAACTGTGTGTGTCCAGGCCTCTACTGTTGAGACTCAAAGAACCAGTTATTTTCCATCACAACACTTGGCGCTGCAGCGCAGGGTCTCATAGGTTTTGGCTGGACACAAGCACAGGGGATAATGTTCTGGAATAAGGGGAAGAAAGCCAGTGCAGGCACCCAGGATAAGATCCCTGGGTGGGCTGATGAAAGGGAGGGATTTGAGAGTCTGGCCAGCATGCTGGCAGACCACGGAAAACCAGTGGACTGGTCTGAGCAGTTAGAGCCCCGTGGAGAGAAGCTGGGCCATCATGTGGTCTCCCTCCTGAAGGAATCAGGGTTCCCCAAAGCCAAGGGGAGTCAAAGGGGTGCCTTCTGGTTGTTTGCATCCCTGCTGAGACGCCAGGTTAGAATTACTGATCACTTGCAACACTTGTGTGGTCAGAAGGACAGGGAAATTGAAGACCTCAGTCAGCGTTGTTGCACGCTGAAGGAAGCAGCACAGGCTGCCCAGGCCCGAGCCAATGACCTTGAAGTTAGGGGAACTGAACTTGCCTGTCGCCTCATAAAACTTGATGGCAGCCGGACCCATTAAAGATTCGAGCCTTAGTCCAGTGTGGCGACAAGCTGGACGCATGGCTGGGGGATGGGGACATCTGGCTGGATGGTGACGACGAGGGGATGCCCGAGGAACCAAGGTCCCACAACCACCCTTCCCCCTTCTCACCCGAGCTCCAACATGCCCGACCCGTCACCGTGCGGTCCCAGGTTCACCGCAGGGAGGAAGGGAACGAGGGGGAGACGGCCGGACCTTCCCCTAGTCACTCCAAGACCACGGAGACCTGGGACTTCTCCCCCAAGGAGCTGACCCAGTTGGCGGATTGCTACCACCAATGACCAGGCAAGCACCTCGTGGCCTGGCTGCTCCGGCTGTGGGACGAGGGGGGGCCCAACCTCAGCCTCTCCCATCAGGAGGCAAGTGCCCTGGGAAGCCTCTCTGACCAGCAGAGCATAAACAATGCACTGCGGGTGCCACAAGCAGAAATCTGCGACGGCACAACCCTGTGGGATCGGGTAGTGACCGCAGTACGAGCTCGCTATCCCACACTTCTGGAGTGGGATCTACACGGGCGCCCGCAATGGGGTACGGTCAGTGAGGTCACCCGGGTTATCAGGGAATGGGCACTGGTCAACGGCATCTATCAAGGTGCCTGCGACCGTAACTTCCTTGAAAACACACGAGTGACCGGTGCCCTAGCGGGATACTCGGTCACTACCGCACGCCCCAATCTGAAGTCGGTAATCCTGCCCCTCATGGCACCAGCCAGGGGTAGGACCGTACGGGATGCCATCACCCTCCTGGAGGGATTAGAATATATGCAGAGGAGGGCACCTATGCAGGTCCGGAAGACCGAGACAAGGGCCCTAGACACTATCCCTCTCAGATGTACACGCAGGCAGCTGTACACGGAACTGCTGCGTGCAGGGGTGGATCATAACCAGATAGATGGCATCCCCACCCCCAACCTATATGCCCTGTGGAAGGAGCATTGCAGGGGGAAGACTACTTACAAAAAGACCACCCACACCGAGCCACCCTCCGCACCTTCCCTGCCCGAAACTGTCTCGGAGGCCCTCGAAGCAGAACTCAGGCAGCTCGTCAGGCAGGAAATGTCCCACCTCCACCAGCAAAGTGCCTCACCCCCGGCATGGCAGACCTCTTCCCCCCTCCCATAGGATGAAGGCCAGGGCCCCCGGCGCATTTGCTCTCTCGCCCTTTCCTGCCCGGGGGACCTGAGGCCACATATACCCGTCACAGTACATTGGGGAAAGGGAAACACACAGAGGTGGATGGCGCTTGTCGACACAGGCGCCCAGCACACGATTATCCCAGGCAGTCCTGCCTTATGGAGGGGTATGGACATGCAGATAGAGGGATTGGGGGGGCTCCCTGTTACCAGCTAAGGAGGTCACCCTCTGCCTCGCCATAGGCAACCATTCCCCCAGACGTGTACAAGTCCTTATTGCCTCCTCCCCGGAATGTATCCTCGAGATCAATGTCTTAAAGGGACAATCGCTTGAAACAAACAGAGGCAAGTTCACCTTCGGCATTGCGCGAACCACTACTGTCGACGGGGTGGCTAAGTGGGAGCCAATTGTTATTCCCCCTGTGGTGAACTACATATACCTGTCTGGACTGCTCCTGTGGCTCCTCCCACAGACCCCTGCTGACTGCTTCTGTGGCTCCTCCCACAGACCCCTGTATAAAGGCGATTGAGGCCTGAGCCCGGCCTCATTCTCCAGGATGTAGTGTTGTTCATTCTTCCAGTCAATAAAAGCCGATACCTCGCTTCTTGCGTCTCAGAGTGAGTTATTGATGGTGCATCACCCCCTCCCTCCAAGATCATCTGTAACAGTCAGTACAGAGTGCCGGGGGGCACCAAGAAATCGCAGACTCCATTCAAGCCCTGTTACAGGAGGGAATTATTAGAACCGCTGCCTCGCCTTTCAATAGCCCCATTTGGCCGGTCTGTAAGAGGAACGGCTCCTGGCGGATGACCGTTGATTATAGGCAATTGAACAAGGCTGCACCCCCCCTCGCCACCACTGTACCTGACATTGTCACCCTTACTGAAGACATCGCAGGCCGTTCCCATAAACCCTGGTACGTTGTTGTCAATTTAGTGAACGCATTTTTCTCGATTCCCCTGCACTCAGATGGCCAAGACCAGTTTGCCTTTACTTGGGATAGCTGACAATACACATTTAATCGCCTGCCCAAAGGCTACATTCATAGCCCCACTATCTGCCATGGCCTTGTCTCCTGCGATTTACACAACATCACTCACTTGGCCGCCCACATTCGGGACTTGGTGGCTAAAATTCAAAAATCAAGGGACCAGCTCCTCCAGCACAACACCTCATGGGGCAATTGGTGGCCATTTGGGTCCCTAGGGGGGTGGTGGGCAACTGTCATTCACTGGTCCATCGCACTCATTCTTGTACTCATAGCCATTTCTATACTAAGTTGCGCATGCCAGCTGATTAAGAGTGTCTCTGCATTTACTTAGCTGCTCAAAATTGGTTATTTCTGGTATATGCGATTTTGTTCCACCCTCTTATGTGTGTCTTCCGAGGGGTGGAGTGTATCCAGAGATACCGGCCACGTGACAGATGCACTGCCACCTGGCTGGTCGGAGGACACACCACATGCCAATCAACATTTGGTCCCTCCCAACTAATCAATGCACACCTAAATTATTGGTCACCTTAATTGGATTATCTCAACCAGCCCCATGCTTTAAAAGGTGAGACTTGCCCTTGGCTAGCCCTCTCTTACAGACCACCACATTGGAGGTAAGTGCATTGATTTATGCTTGGGAAGGTCTATCGTTTGTCCTGGTAAGGGAGCCGCAGCTATCCAAGGTCAAGGGGGATAGCTGTTGTAGTGCTTTTCCCTTGTTCTTTGTTTGTGTAACCGTACCCTGTCCCCACACCGCTCCCTGTGTATTGTAGTTGCTTGTGTAGACCCGACTTCCCCTTGTAAATAAATTCCTTATTATTAAAACTGTGTGTGTCCAGGCCTCTACTGTTGAGACTTAAAGAACCAGTTATTTTCCATCACAACAATACTACCCTGAGATTCTTTTTCTTGCGGGCATTCAGGGTAAATACAAAGAAACGTAATAGAATCAATGAGAAACCATACACGACAGAGATGGACAAACAAGCAATTTGGAGAAGACAACAAACTGCGCAAATGCTAAAAAAGAAAACAAATATAAAATAAGTAAATAAGTGATAAATATTGATAGCACAAGTTGTAGAGTCCTTAAAGGTGAGTCCATAGGTTGTGGAATTATCTCAGTGTTGGAATGAGTGAAATTATCCCTTCCAGTTGAAGAGCCTGATGGCTGAGGGGTAATAACTGTTCCTGAACTTGGTGGTGTGGGACGTGAGGCTCCTGGACCTCCTTCCTGTTGACAGCAGCAAGATGAGAGTGTGGACTGGATGGTGGGGGTCCTTCATGATAGACGCTGCTTTCCTGTGATAGTGCTCCTTGTAAATATGTTCACTGGTGGCCTGTAGTGAAATGAGAGACTTGTGGCGAAACATTCCAGTCCTGTCTGACTACTGTTACGTTCCTCAGTAACCGGGTGACTTACCAGCAAAGATAGATAGGTCTGCTGAAGCCTGGTGCTACTATTTTCAAACGTTTTTATTTATAAAGGGGCACAAACGTATGGTTACTACAAAACATTCAGATCATATACATCGTCAAAACTCAATCTAAAGCACAGGTGTAGTAATAATCAATCAATAATGAGCTCTATTGTTGTCTAGGGGATACTGAGTCCACTGGAATATAAGAGTCACTCCAAGTCTGCAGGCTTCCCCGTTTCGGGAACCGCTGACATTTCACGTGTTGGATAGAGAGAGAAGGAACACTTGCCCGTCGTCTTTGCAAAGCAAACCCCTGTTAGTTAAAACGGTTTGTCCTTTGGTTCCAGCCACAGACTCCCGATCCGGAATCTAACGCACGTGGCTTCCTTCAAAACTATCGTGTCGGCTTCGTGTGTCTCCTTGGTGCATCTGAGGCCCCGCCTCGGCAGCCCACCTTTTATCTGGACTGGCAGGGTTGTAGATGTCAATCAGGGGGGGGGGCGAGGCAATCTTTCCCCCATCACCCATCTCACATTGCCCTGAGGTTTTGCACGTAGTCCCGTTCCTTATTCCACAAAGGTGTCTCCCAGGACAATGGCTATGTCCAAGGCTTTTGTCTGACTGAGCGGCCAGCCTGCATTCCAAACCGTAAGGCTCTCTCTCTTGCGATTCTCACAAAGGAGGGGGCTGGGGTTATGACACCTCCCCTCTTAAAAGTTTTTTTTACCAGCGGTTAAAAACAAGTTGGTACAGGATTTTTGGACTCTAACATACTGCACAAGCTTTTCTCTTCACAGAGTACTCCCGTTATACATTCCAGTCAGTATCTAAACAGGTAACAATTACAGTGTCCCTTTCTTTAATATCTTAACATCACGTACCGTACTAAAGTCTGGGAGCACCAAACTTCAGCTCAATAACCACCTATTTTTATTTATTTTCTTCAGCATCACAACTAAGGAGGTGTGATCTTAGCTTAGGTGCATCTACAAAAGTTTATACAAATACTAATCGTTTTGGTCGTGTTATTTCACCGGCAGGTCTCCAAAGGGGTTGTCTTTATTAGTCACAGGCTTGGGCGCAAACCCGTACAACCGGCGTCACTGTTTAAAAATGACAATTTCTATTAACCCTCTTCTCTTTCCCGGGGAGCCCCCCCGTGGGAAACTTGAGTAATTTGGCGAGGTACTCTCCCGCCTTTCCTTTCCTCGAGGGTTATTCTCTTAACTCCATGTCCCCAACCTAGTCCATCATGGGAATTTCCGCCCAATTCCTTAATGCTACACAGGTAGTTAACCCTTTTGTCAAGACCATACATGCTGATGTGTTTTAGTTCGAACCTTTTTCTCCGGCCGCATTTAAATTTCGGCTTCCTCACAGCGCTTTCTCAAATAACAATAGCGTGTGAGGCCCCTTTACGTTCCAAATCAACCTGTAATCGATGCGCAGGCATCAATCTAGACTTTAACTTTTTTCCATTCGATTTGGGAACTACAGATTTTCCGTTCTCCTCCACAACAACAGTTATCTCCCCATTCATAAACTCCACCTTAACTCTGAACACCCCCTTCAGCACAGACACCTTCTTTCCCGAACCAAGTCTATCTGATCCAAAAGGACGGCCGTCTCGTCCAGCCGAGTCAAATACCTCAGACTTTTTCTGAGCTCCGTGACTAGGTTTAGGACCACGGGCCTCCCCATCTTGGACACACTCAAATGGGGCATTGGCCTCTTCCAGGCTTTCAATACCCATACCCTTTTCAAATTCTAACTTCCTCTGATCCTCCCAGTTACTCTCTGGGCAACTCACTTCCGAAGTAAACTCAACCCCTTGGGCTGGAACAACCTCATCTGCCAATCCAGCAGACTTCTTCAAGGTAATGGCATCCTTTTCATTGAGGACTGCCCTCATTTCATTGTCGGGAACACCTTTAGACTCATCCAGGTCCAACCCTGGACCTTTTAACAGCTTTATCTGTTTCTCATCTTTATTTCCTACCTCTAGGACCTTTTTCTTCGCTAAGGGAGGATCTACCTTCTCTCCCTTACCCCCTTTTACGTTACTATTCCTCGTTCTACCACCCTCGAAACCCTCGTGGCACAGGGTCGGTAAAGACGTCTGGGCCAATTTTAAACTGCTCGCTTTCTCAGCTGCCGCTCTCGACAGGCTGCGAGTGTCCGCGCATGCGGGATAGCTTGGGGACTCTATGGGCGGGGCCTCAACTCTCACGGGCTGGGTTTTCAGCTTCACGGCTGCTCCAATCTTCCCACCCGCTAGGTCGTTACCCAGAAGGACGTCCACGCCTTCCCCCGGCAACTCCGGCAGGACCCCCAGTTCCACTGGTCCCGACACCAACTCACAATCTAGAAGGACCCTATGCAAAGGCACTACCTCGGTCCAGTTTCCTATGCCTCTCAGGGCTACCTCGCCCGTCGGGGGTCCGAATGGTAATATGTTATGGCTAATTAATGATAGCTCCGCCCCCGTGTCTCTCCAAATCCGTACAGGGATAGGCGGGTCCCCCTTCCTCACAGACACGGTTCCGGGTGACAGATAAATCTCCGACCCCTCGCGCTCTCTGCTCCCCTGGGACCCTCTTGCCGATTTTCTGATTACCACTGCACGCCCGATAGGGATCGCTGCTCTCTCTCTCTCTGGCTCCTTTCTCGGAGCAAAGCATTTAGATGCAATATGACCCACCTTTCCACAATTAAAACAGGTTAAACCAGGAAATCTCCAGGTTTCCTGCCTGTTATCCTCACTTTTTCTGCTAGCTCCCGGCGGGATCTCTGCCTCAGCCGGCAGGCTTTCCCTACCATTCCGACGGTCTCTCGGGTAACTTTTTGGCGAGGAAAACTTTGTCTTGTGGGTTAGGGCATATTCATCTGCGAACCTAGCAATTTCTGAGATGGACTGATTCGTCCTCTCATTTAAATACATTCGGATCTCTTCCGAAACACAACCTTTAAATTCCTCAATCAAAAATAACTCCCTGAGATGCCCATAATTCTCGGCCACCTTTTCCGCGGTGTACCAACAGTCCAAGAGCACACCCTTCTCATGGGCTAGCTCGGTATACGTTTGATTCCACCCTTTCCTTAAATTTCGGAACCTTTGTCTATACGCCTCAGGTACTAACTCGTAACCTCGGAGAATGGCCTCCTTTACTTGGTCATAATTCCCTTCCCCTTCTGGGGGCAACGCGGCATATGCCCGCTGTGCTTTCCCTCGTAACACTCTTTGTAACAACGCCACCCACTGCTCTCTGGGCCACTTCTGATTCACTGCCACCTTTTCAAAAAGCAAGAAGTAACTATCAACATCCGTCTCCTCGAACGGGGGGACCAACCTCAACGCCCGACTAACATCAAACCCCTCCTCTCTCTCTTACCCTTGAGCTCTTCGCTCTTGCTTTCGCCTGTCCAGCTCCAATTCATGGCTCCTATGTTTCTCTTTCTCTTCTGCTTCTAGTTGCTTTAGTTTGAACGCCTGCTCCCTTTCCTCAGCCTTTTTCTTTGCAGCCCATTCCTCAGCCTTTTCAGCTGCTTCTAGCTGCTTTACTTTAAGATCATGTTCCAACCTTACTTTCTCCAACTCTACCTGATCTGTCCCACTCGCTAATCGCTTTTCGGGGATATTTTCCAAATCCTCAGCTGCAAACACCTCCTTCCCAATGTAATACTGATTTATGACCCTTCGCACTTACTGCTTTTTCATTGATGACCTCACCTCTGCGAGGTCTAACCCCTTTGCCAGATTTACCAAGTCTGATTTGGTAGCCGTGCCTAGCGCCTCTACAGTCGGGTTTCTCATAAATTCACCTACATCCATCTTTGCTGGTTTCCTGTCTGGCTACCTGCGTAACCAGATTTAAGTTTGGACTTACAGCCCGATTCACTGACCCTTCCCTTTGGTTTCAAATCCCGGACGAGCCCCCACTTGTTACGTTCCCCAGTAACCGGGTGACTTACCAGCAAAGATAGATAGGTCTGCTGAAGCCTGGTGCTACTATTTTCAAACGTTTTTATTTATAAAGGGGCACAAACGTATGGTTACTACAAAACATTCAGATCATATACATCGTCAAAACTCAATCTAAAGCACAGGTGTAGTAATAATCAATCAAAGATGAGCTCTATCGTTGTCTAGGGATACTGAGTCCACTGGAATATAAGAGTCACTCCAAGTCTGCAGGCTTCCCCGTTTCGGGAACCGCTGACATTTCACGTGTTGGATAGAGAGAGAAGGAACACTTGCCCGTCGTCTTTGCAAAGCAAATCCCTGTTGTTAGTTAAAACGGTTTGTCCTTTGGTTCCAGCCACAGACTCCCGATCCGGAATCTAACGCACGTGGCTTCCTTCAAAATGGCTTCCCGCTCCGACGGGAAGCACTATCGTGTCTTCTTCGTGTGTCTCCTTGGTGCGTCTGAGGCCCCGCCTCGGCAGCCCATCTTTTATCTGGACTGGCGGGGTTGTAGATGTCAATCAGGGTGGGGGTGAGGCGATCTTTCCCCCATCACCCATCTCACATTGCCCTGAGGTTTTGCACGTAGTCCCGTTCCTTATTCCACAAAGGTGTCTCCCAGGACAATGGCTATGTCCAAGGCTTTTGTCTGACTGAGCGGCCAGCCTGCATTCCAAACCGTAAGGCTCTCTCTTGCGATTCTCACAAAGGAGGGGGCTGGGGTCATGACACTACAGAAGTCCCAGAATACCACAGGACTCTTAATAGTTTGCTATTATTTTAAAAGAGAAGAAATAGTAAGCCAAGTTAGGGCATTTTAGTTTAATCATGCTAGCTGGAAAATATTGGTATCAATAGGTGAGTATCAATCTTAAATGGAAAAGCCACCGTGTATATTAATCAAAGGAAGTCAATGTATAATTCGAAGAAAAGTTTGGTCTGAACAACGTGATAGAATTTTTTGAGGTAACAAGGATGCTTGCAGTATGACCTGCATGGATTATATTAATTAATTTAAATGATACAAAAATTGACTATTGGTTGGCAAGGAGGAGTATTGTTTTAGATAGAAGTATAACAATGAGCATTTGGGCAGAAGTCAAGTCACTTTTATTGTCATTTCGACCATAACTGCTGGTACAGTACATAGTAAAAATGAGACAACATTTTTCAGGACCATGGTGTTACATGACACAGTACAAAAACTAGACTGAACTACGTAAAAAAAAAACAACAGAGAAAACTACACTAGACTACAGACCTACACAGGACTACATAAAGTGCACAAAAACAGTGCAGGCATTACAATAAATAATAAACAGGACAGTAGGGCAAGGTGTCAGTCCAGGCTTCGGGTATTGAGGAAACTGATAGCTTGGGGGAAGAAACTGTTACATAGTCTGACCGTGAGAGTCCGAATGCTTCGGAGCCTTTTCCCAGACGGCAGGAGGGAGAAGAGATTGTATGAGGGGTGCATGGGGTCCTTCATAATGCTGTTTCCTTTGCGGATGCAGCGTGTAGTGTAAATGTCCGTGATGGCGGGAAGAGAGACCCCGATGATCTTCTCAGCTGACCTCACTATCCTCTGCAGGATTTTACGATCTGAGATAGTGCAATTTCCGAACCAGGCAGTGATGCAGCTGCTCAGGATTCTCTTAATACAACCCCTGTAGAATGTGTTGAGGATGGGGGGTGGGAGATGGACTTTCCTCAGCCTTCACAGAAAATAGAGATGCTGCTGGGCTTTCTTTGCTATGGAGCTGGTGTTGAGGGACCAGGTGAGATTCTCCATCAGGTGAACAAGAAATTTGGTGCTCTTTACGATGAATGGAATTTAGTCAAAAGTTATATAAAGTAATACATTTGGAGAAGTGCAACAAGGTAACGGAACATAAGATATTGGAAAGGATAATGACAATTAGGAGAGCCAGATAATATCCACCACTTTTCACAGCTACAAGGACAGGTCATAAGGTGGTCAAACATGCAGATACTGTATCTCCCTTTATTACCAAAGCAATAGAACATAAGATCATGGATGACCTGCTAGAACTATATACAACACTATATATGACATTTTATGTGCTACAGTTCCCAAGGAGACATTGGATTGCACATAATTGCAATCTCCAGTGAAAAGAAGCTAGGTTTAAGTCGAGCAGCCATTGTGTGAGTGGGCCAGTGTTAGAGTGGGGAGTTGAGGCCTTGCCTCATCAAATTTCAGCAAGGAGAGTTGTAGGCTGTAGGTAGAGATTTTTTGTTATTAATTCTTTTGTTTCATATTGCACATTTGGAGCAGTGGGGATGCTAGATAGGATAATGAAATGCTCCTCTTGCGAGGTGTGGGGAGGCAAGGGGAGCTCCAGTGTCCCTGACAATAAAAACTGTAAGAAGTGCATCCAGCTGCAGCTTCTAACAGACCGTGTTAAAGAGTTGGAGCTTGAACTGGATGAACTCCAGATCATTTGGGAGGCTGAGGGGTTAATAGACAGGACATACAGGGAGTTAGTTGCACTCGAGGAGCAGGATACAGGGTGACCATCCGAAGGGGGAGAGGGGTAAGCAGTCAGTGCAAAGTATCACTGTGACCATTCCTCTCAACAACAGGTTGATGATCTTCCTACTTATGGCCTCACTAACATGTGGCATGCATAGCAATCCTGAGATAAGTCGGGGTACTGTTGGGGGGATGACCTAGCAAAGCAAGGCCACAGGGGTCAGGCTTCTGGCACTGAGTCTGGCTCTGTGGCTGAGAAGGGAAGGAAGTAAAGAAGGTAGCCGTAGTGTTAGAGCATTTGTTGGTCAGGAGAACAGAAAGAAGGTTCTGTAGATGAGAAGAACATTCCCAGATGCCAGGGTCAGGGTTATCTCCAATTGAGTCCACGGCATTCTTAAGTGGGACATTGAGCAAACAGAGGTCATTGTCCACATTGGTACCAATGACATGGGTAGGAAGGGTGATGAGGCCCTATAAAGTGAGTTCAGGGAGCTAGGTTCTAAGTTAAAGGATAGGACCTCCAGGGTTGTGCTTTAAGATTGCTACCTGTGCCACGTACTAGTGAGGCCAGAAATAGGACAACCATACAGTTTAATACATGGCTAAGGAGTTGGTGCAGGAGAGAGGGCTTCAGATATTTGGATTATTGGGCTCTCTTTCAGGAAAGGTAGGACCTATACAGAAGGGATAGTTTGCACCCGAACTGGATGAGGCCTAATATCCTAGTGGGAAGGTTTGCCAATGTTGCTCAGGGTTGGGGGGGGGGGTTAAAACAAGAATTGCAGGGACATAGGAACCAGAGCGCCAAAATAGATAGTGAAGTGACTTTGGAGAGTGATGTTAAGCATACACACGAAGTCAGGAATCAAAAGCTTCAGCACGGTGTGTGACTAATGTTCATAGCTGCATATTTCATAGCTGTTATATTTCAATGCAAGGAGTACTGTAGGGAAAGACGGATGAGCTGAGGGCATGGATCAGCACATGGAATTATGAGATTGTAGCCATTAGTGAAACTTGGTTGCAGAAAGGGCTGTAATGGCAGCTCAGTGTTCTGGGGTTCCATTGTTTTAGATATGATCGAGCGGGAGGGTCTGAACGGAGAAGAGTGGCATTACTAGTCGGGGGAAAATGTCATGGCGTTCCTCAGTCAGCATAGACTGGAGAGTTTGTCCAGTGAGGCTTTGAGTAGAACTGAGGAAAAAGAAAGGTATGACTATATTAATGGGATTATATTATAGACCACCCAACAATCTACGGGATTTAGAGGGGCAAATCTGTAGAGAAATCACAGACAGGTTCAAGAAACGAAAGGATGTGATGGTCGGTGATTTTAACGTTCCACACTGGAAACTCCAATGCTGTGAAAAGGCTGGATGGGAAAGAATTTGTCATATGTATTCAGGGAAGTTTCCTTATTCAGTACCTGGAAGTCCCTATGAGAGTGTGCAATACTTGATCGCCTATTAGGGAATGAGACAAGGCAGGTATCAGAAATTTATGCAGGGAACGCTTTGCATCTAGTAATCATAATGCCATTAGTTTCAATTTAATTGTGGAAAAGGATATATCTGATCCCTGAGATGAGATTCTATATTGGAGGAAGGTCAATATTGATGGTATCAGAAAGGAACTGGCAAGTGTGGATTGGGTCAGGTTGTTTTCTGTCTGCCTCCAAGGGCAGACAAGCTGGCTCCAGCCAACAGGACCATGCGAGTGCCAACACCGTTTAGTTGGGGGTGTACTGGAACTAGAGAATGAGTGTCTCTAGTTCAGGAGCAAGCCAAGAAGGTGTCCAAGCAGTCTGGAGCTCTAGCAGCCAAACCTAAGGGATACAGTCAACCGGGTCCTATCAAAAGGCAAGGCTCCTAAACATAAAACCTTGGGGCCTAGTCCCAGGAGAACAAAGACTAATTCTAGCACCTTGATGCCATTCTCTGAGGATATGTATGAGGGATTGGACTCTGATTTGGTCTCTGTTTCAACTAAAAACTCTAGTGAACTTATGGAGGAGACTGAGGTCTGCTAAATCACCCCCACTACCTAAGGAGTTTCAGGAATCATTCTGTGAGTGAGGTTGGAGGTAGTGGCAATTCCCAAACTGGTTAAAATCTCTTCCAGCTACAAGAATTTGGAAGAGGTCCTCAGCAAAAGAAAGGTTAACCTGAAGAGAAGACAGGGACCAATTTTGCAGCCTGGGCTGGCAGGTCTGGCTGTCTACTCCGGATCTGTCTCTCCAGATGGAGTCTCGGAAGTTAGTGCCCAAGTTCATTGGAGTCTCCAAGGTTCTCAAGAAAGTAAACTTACATCTTGCAGCTCCCGCAAGATCAATCCCACCTGCCGTGCTTCCAAATTAAAACCTGTAAACGCCAGTCCTTAAGCCCCACCACAATCAGTCCTGCTGCCACCCACATCTGTCAATGTGAAACAGTTTTCACCTCAGAATTCTGTGTTCATGAACCGCTCAGGTGTTCGGCAGTTCCTTGTGGTCTTGAAAGGATTCGGACACGAGGAACAGTGCTGGTTTCCTGCAAGGGACATCTTGGATCCGGATCTCATCCAGGACTACCATAATTGTCTCTCTGAACAGACACCGCTGTCAGGAGTTGGCTGTAGGGGAGGGGGTCCTGTTATGACATGTACCTGACCTCGCCAGCCTCTGAGGCCTAGACACTCCAATTCTTCGGAATATGGATAGCTGACATAGCTCCTTTAAAAATTCAGGTCCGCTCTGCTAATTGGTGACCATGTTTTGGCACCAGGATTTTAATAAAGAGCACCAGAACTGAGCTTCAGTGCTTAATTGTCAGCTCTACTTTGGATTCTCATCTAGTGTCTGGTTTCAAACCCTGTCTTTATATCAGTCTCGTATCATATCTCAAATACTTCAGCACTTGGCTTCTAACCTTCTTCGCCTAGGACTCTCGTCACACTATCAAAGCTTTTTAGTGGGACTGGACCAGTTGGAAAACTGGGCTGAAAAATGGCAGGTGGAATTTAATGCAGACAAGTGTGAGGTGTTGCACTTTGGGAGAACCAACCAGGGTAGGTCTTACACGGTGAGCAGTAGGACTCTGAGGAGTGTGGTAGAACAGAGGGATCTGGGATAAAGATCCCTATTTCCTTGAAAAGGGCATCACAGATAGAAAGGGCTGTAAAGAAAGCTTTTGGCACATCAGTCTCCATAAATCAATGTACTGAGTACAGAGGTTGGGATATTATGTTGAAATTGTATAAGATGTTGGTGAGGCTTAATTTGGAGTATTGTGTGTAGTTTTGGTCACCTACCTAGAGGAAAGATGTAAAGATTGAAAGAGTGCAGAGAGAAGTTATAAGGACGTTGTTGGGACTTGAGGACCTGAGTCCCAGTAAAGGTTGAATAGGTTAGGAATTTATTCTCCAGAACATAGAAGATTGAGGGAAGATTTGATAGAGGTATAAAAAATTGAGGGTTATAGATTGGGCAAATGCAAGCAGGCTTTTTCTACTGAAGTTGGGTGAGACTAGAATTAGAGGTCATGGGTTAAGGGTGAAAGGTGAAATGTTTAAGGAGAACATGAGGGAGAACTTCACTCAGGATGGTCAGTGTGTGGAATGAGTTGACAGCGCAAATGGTGGATACAGGTTTGATTTCAACGTTTAAGAGGAACTTGGATAGGTGCATGGATGGAAGCGATATGGAGAGCTATGGTCCAGGTGCAGGTCAATGGTACTAGTCAGGTTAATACTTCAGCACAGACCAGATGTGCCAAAGGGCCTGTTTTAGTGCTGTAGTGTACTATGAGTCCATAACACTAGATTGGCTACAGATTGAGGACTTTGTATAATTAAAAATGATGTGCTAGATTTGCAAATGCTTCTCAGGCTGGAAAATTTTTAGCTCTGAGAAAAGGCAAATGATGTGATCAGCTAATTAGACACCTCTGAGGACAAAGTACGCAGGTGTTTCCAACGGGTGGACATTCGCAAGGCTGCGGGACCAGACAGCATCCCAAGTTGAGTACTCAGGATGTGCATGGCACAACTGGCAGGTGTGTTTACTGACATTTTATCTGCAGCTTGTTACCGCCAAAACTGGACCCCCTACGATTAACCTACTGACACAACCGATCGACAGACGACGCAATAGCCACAGCTCTACACATTGTCCTTACACTTCTGGAGAAGCGGGATGCTTACGTGAGAATGCTGTTCTTGGACTCCAGTTTAGCATTCAACACCACAATTCCCTCCAGGCTTGACAAGAAGCTCAGAGACTTTGGCCTTCACCCTGCTTTGTGTAGCTGGATCCTGGACTTCCTGTCAGATCGCCGGCAGGTGGGAAGAGTGGGCTCCCTCACCTCTATCCCTCTGACCCTCAACACAGGTGCCCCTCAGGGCTGTGTACTAACTCCCCTCCTTTACTCTCTGTATACCCATGACTGTGTCGCCACCCAGAACTCCAATCTGCTAATTAAATTTGCTGACAACACTACACAGACTGGCCTAATTTCAAATAATAGGCAAGCTACAGAGAAGAAGTCATCACCGTGACACAGTGGCATCAAGAAAACAACCTCTCCCTCAATGCCACAAAAACAAAGGAGCTGGTTGTGGACTACAGGAGGAATGGAGACAGGCATCAATGGATCTGGGGTTGAGAGGGTGAACAGCTTTAAGCTCCTCGGCTTAAACATCGTCAAGGATCTCACATGGTCTGTACATGCCAGCTGTGTGGTGAAAAAAGGCACAACAGCACCTCTTTCACCTCAAATGGTTGAAGAAGTTTGGTATGGCCCCCCAAATTGTAAGAACTTTCTACAGGGGCACGATTGAGAGCATCCTAACTGGCTGCATCACTGCCTGGAATGGGAACTGTACTTCCCTCAATCGCAGGACTCTGCAGAGAGTGGTGCAGACAGCCCATCGCATTTGTAGATGTGAACTTCCCACTATTCAGGACATTTACAAAGACGGGTGTGTAAAAACGGCCTGAAGGATCATTCGGGACCCGAGTCACCCCAACCACAAATTGTTCCAGCTGCTACCATCTGGGAAACAGTACCACAGCATAAAAGCCAGGACCAACAGCTTCTTCCATCAGGCCATTAGACTGCTTAATTCATGCTGACCCAGCTGTATTTCTATGTTATATTGACTATCCTGTTGTACATATTTATTATAAATTACTAAAACTACACATTGCACATTTAGACAGACGTAAAGATTTTAACTCCATGTATATGAAGGATGTAAGTAATAAAGTCAATTCAATTCAAAATGGATTGTTTCTTTTGGTGCAGAGAAGGCTGAGGGGAGGTTTAATTGAGGGACTTTGGTGAACAGGAATTACCAATTGCCCAAAGCAGAAGGGTAAAAAAACAAGCAGTATACATTTAAAGTAATTGGAGGAAATTTTACAGTAAGAGTGAGGAAAATACAATTCATGAAGAGTTGGGAGTCTGGAGTTTTCATCACATTTTAAAAAGTACTTGGATGGGTACTCCTTTGACCAACACAGACACAATGATCAAACAAAATTCTTCCATGCCATAACTTCCACAATTTTCTGGTCTCTGGTCAAACCATTTTATTTTAAAAAATAACACTGATATTTGACAATAATTTAAAAAGTTCACAGGCAATATTATTAAGCAGAATACAGCAATCTACATTTACAGCTTAGACAAACATAGATAAAATATAATGTATAAATGTAACAGTGTTAGTCCTTCAAACAGCAATCCAACACAGACATAATGGGCCAAATGCCTCCAGCTCCAATGTAAATGTTCATGATTTTCAGTTCTACTGTTAAACCAGTAGATGGCATAAAGGCACTGTACACCAAATTAATGCTCCCTCATTATTGACATAGTATAAATGTAAAACAGCATCAATAAAAAATGAAAAGTGACCAGTGCAGGTTGAGAGTGTGTCTGTGAGTTGGGCAGTGGGGGGGGGGGGGGGGGCGGCAGGATGTTCAGACAGGGTATACACGTGCTGGGTGGCAGCAGGGTGTTAAGAAATCCAACAGCCTGGGTGTTTTACATGTCGCTTCTCTTACCATTCTGCAAGACCACACCTTCTTGCAACAAGCAGTCAGTGAAGGAGGTCAAGCAACAACTGTGAGGTATAAAGGAATTGTCCATGTTTCAAGTTGAAACCCTGCATTGGGATAAGAGTGTAGAGGGAAAATGGTAGCTGAAGGCCTGTTAGCCAAACAAATGTTGGCAAGATGCTGGTGTCTATGTCCAAGGAAAAAATGACTGGTCATTTAGAGAAGCATTATGTAATCAATCCATGTTGACATGGTAGTTATGTCATGTTTGACAAATTTGCTTGAGTGCTTCAAGGACATAACCACCAAAGTTGATAGGAACCTATGAACAGTGATTTGGGTTTTCACAAGGCATTTAATTGGGTTCTCTTAATCTAGTTTTAGGACTTACACAAAGATCTGGTCATATTTATGCCGAAATAGAATAAATTCTGCAGGGTTCACAAACTTTCTAGCACCACTGTATTTGAACTCTGCTATAGAATATACATAAGTTGAGTGATTTAGAATGTGAATTTTGAAACTGGATGTTAATACAGGAAAGTGCAAGGGTAGGCACTTTGAAAAGAGGAATGCAAAGGCAGACTATTAACAAAAAGGAGAAAGACTGCAAATAGGTGAACCCCAAAGGGATCTAGGTGTTCTGCATGGATTGCACCGTTAGCAAGCAGGTTAAGAATGGTTAGTAAGACAAATAATATGCTAGGTTTCATTCTAAGAGGGTACGTGCTTTGAAGTATTAAAGTACTATTACAAGGTATTAATGAGACCACACCTGAAGTACTGTAGACAGTTTTGTTCCCTTTGAAACAGGATAAGCAATAAAGCTCTACAATTAGCTAAGTTTTCAAAATTCTTGGTGGTTTAGCATAAGGTTCACAGGCCATTGACTCACTGTGAACCTGAATCCCATGCTACCTTTCACACACCAGGGCCAAAGTTCTCACACTTCCTTTCATTCACTGTCCTTCCCACCCTACATGAGTTCCCATGTTCCCCTTCACTAATTGCAGCCCAGCTTTCTATGTCCCATTTAAACTTATCAAGGCCCTAGCTCCTGTGTTTCCTTCAAATTCAACTCTTTCTGTTTCCCCCAGCTTCATTTAAATATAGAAGTTTAAGTTTACTGTCATTTCAACCATATACATATCAAACAAACAAAACAATGTTCCTCTGGACCAGCCAACACAGTACATATAACTCAAATACAACATAAAGTCATATTACCACAAATCAATTACCAGATAATAAGGTGCATCTATGTTACAAGTTAATAAGTAAACACTGTCTTCATAGATGGTGAGACCTGAGTGTGCCAGGGAGTTCTTGTGGCTCAGGGGTTAGAAGCTGTTTCCCATCCAAACAGTAGTTGTCCTAATGTTATGCTACCTCCTGCCTGATCGTAAAGGGTCAAGGAGATTGTTGGACAAATGGGAGGGGTCATTGAGAATGCTGAGGGGCACAATGCTTCTGGTAACAGGGCCTTGTTTCCCATGCTCCCTTTAAATTTACAGGATTTACTGCATTATATCTAAAAATGTGAATTAAAAGTGAGGATCTAAAATAGATATGTTACGTACCCCGTAACTGGGTGTCTTACCAGCAAAGATAACAGCAAAGACACCAGCTTTCATCTCCTCACTAACTTTTAACACACCTAACACAAACAACTGAGAATTCTCACTCTCCACTGGTACCAAGGTTAACTCTTTCTTCACTGAACCAAGTCCTTCTGACCCAAAAGGACTGCATTCCTTTTCAACTAAATCAGATACCTCAGACTTTTCCTGAGTTTCATTACTAGGTTCAGTACCCTGTGCATCCAAATCTTGAACACACTCAAACAGGACATCTACCTCTTCCGGGCTTTCCATACCAGTCCCTTTTTCAAATTCTAAGTTCCCCTGATCCTCCCAGTTACTCATCTGGAGTAAACTCAACCCTGTGGGTTAAAACAACTTCATCTGCTAACCCAGCAGACTCCTTCAAGGTAATGGCATCCTTTTAATCTCGGACTGCCCTTATATCATTATCGGGAACACATTTAAATTTTTCTACTTCAAACTGCTCTGTCAAGCCAGACAGATCATCCATGTCCAACCCTGGACCTTCTAACTGCCTTATCTGTTTCTCATCTTTCCTCTGTGCCTCCATAAATTCCCTCCTGGCTAAGGGTAGGTCTACCTCCTCTCCTTTACTCTCTTTCACCTCCCTATTCTCTGCTTCACCATCCCCTAACCCCTCTTGGTACAGGGTCGGTAAAAACGTCTCAGCCAAATCAACACTGGACTCATTTAAACTGTCCTCTTTCTCAGCCGCCTTTCTCGACATGCTGCGAGTGATCGCGCATGCGGGATAGATCTTAGAATCCAGGGGCGGGTCCTCAGCACTCACAGGTTTGCTCGTTAATTTCACTTGTTATGAACCCCATAACTGGGTCACTTACCAGCAAAGATAGAGAGGTCCGCTGAAGTCTGATGGTACCATTTTTAAATGTTTTTATTTATAAAGGGGCACAAAAGTAAGGTTAATACAAATATTCAGATAATATACGTCGTCAATACTCAATCTAAAGCACGGGTATAGTAATAATCAACAATTCGAAGTAGCTCTATCATTTGTCTAGGGGTAAAACTATTGTCCGATGGAAATATAAAAAGTCTCGCCAGTTCATGAAGGCTTTTAGCCATTTCAGGGACCGCTGGGTGTTCACGGGTTGGAGAGAGAAAATAAACTTGCCAGCCTGTTGGACTCAAATCATGGAATCAGGAACGTGAGTTCCCCGTTGTCAGTTCGGAATCCTTTTCGGGGTTATCAGCCACTCGATTCCCTAGCTAGGGGAACCAAATCACACGTGGCTCCCGAACAGCTTCCCGTCCTTATGGGAGCGATGAGCAATGGTGTCTCCGTCTGGTGCGTCGTTGGAGTACCGCCTCCTGCAGTCTCTGTTTTATCATGACTGGCAGATTTGTAAATGTCAATCAAGGTAGGGTGATACAATCCCCACCCCACATTGCCCGAGGGTGTCCATGTCCCTGATAGCTGGCACGTACTATAGAGTTGCAATTCACACAGGTGCCTCTAAGAACAATGGTCAAATCCGTTGCATTGTCTCTCATTTCCTGGGTCCAAGACCCGAATTAATAGCGATCTTGCAATTCTCCGGAAGGAGGGGGCTGGTCCCGCACCCTTCGGCCCCTCAGAGCTGTGGTACATTCATAACACACTGCTGAACACACGTCACCACCGGCTAAATCATTACCAAGAAGGACGTCCATGCCGTCTCTCGGTAATTCTGACTGTACCCCTATTTCAACTGGTCCAGATACCAGGTCACATTTTAAAATGATCCCATGCAAAGGCACAGCTTTTGTTCCTTTTCCTATACCTCTTAAAACTACCTCTCCCGTCTCAGGACCAAAATCTAGCACCTTACTTAGGATCAATGACTGATCAGCCCCAGTATCTCTCCAGATTTTCACTGGAACTGGGGTCTCTCCTTCTTTCACAGACACCGTCCCTTCTGAAATAAATTTCTCACGCCCCTCTCGTACTCTATCTACCTTTGCCTTCCTCGTCGATTTGCTAATCGACTCAATACACCCTGTAGGGACTGCCGTTTTCCCTTTTCCTGTCTCCTTCTTCAGAGCAAAGCACTTAGATGCAATATGACCAACCTTTCCACAATTATAACAGGTCAAGCCAGGAACCTTCCTGCCAGACTGCTTGTCCTCCTCCTTACCTTTACCACTAGCTCCCGGCTTATTCTCGATCTTAGCCGGTGGACTTTCTCTACCATCCCTACTGCCTTTCTGATAACTCTTATTTGAGGAAAACTTTGTCTTGTGGGTTAGGGCATATTCATCTGCGAACCTGGCAAATTCCGATATAGACTTATTCGTCTTCTCGTTCAGATACATCTTGATATTATCCGAAACACAACATTTAAATTCCTCAATCAGAATTAACTCTCTGAAATGATGGAAATCCTCCTCCACCTTTTCTGCAGCACACCAGCGATCCAAGAGCACACCCTTTTCATAGGCAAACTCTGCATATGTCTGATTCCACAGTTTCTTTGAATCTCTGAACTTTTGTCTATATGCCTCAGGTACCAACTCATAGGCCCGAAAGATAGCCTCTTTTACTTCCTCAGAATCTGCAGACTCATCCATGGACAATGCCGCATATGCCCATTGAGCCTTCCCTTTTAATGCACTTTGTAACAATGCCACCCACTGATCTCTGGGCCACTTCTGATTCACTGCCACCTTTTCAAAATGCAAGAAGTAACTATCAACATCTGTCTCCTCGAATGGAGGTACTAACCTAAACTCCCTACTAACATTAAACTTCTCTCTTGAGCCTTCCTCTCGGTCTTTTCCCTGTTGCTTTAACCTCTCCTTGTCCAGCTCATGTTGCCTCTCTTTCTCCCTTTCCTTCATCTGCCTTTCAGCTTTCTTTTCTTCCTCCTCTGCTTCCAGCTGTTTTAACCTAAGTCCATGCTCCCTCTGATTCTCTAACTCAGCTTTTTCCTTCTCCCATGCAGCTCTTTCCCGCTCCCTTTTCGCCTCTAACTCCTTTAGCTGGAGCTCATACTCCCTTTTCTTCTGTTCCACGTCCAACCTTAATTTTTCCAACTCTAACTGAACCACCCCAACAACTGGTTTCTTTTCAGGGAACAGATCCAATGCATCAGGTGTGAACACATCCTTGGATATATAATACTGGGCTATGGCCCTCTGTATCTCCCACTTTTTCATTGACGACTTCACCTCTGTGAGATTTAATCGTTTCGCAATATTCATCAATTCAGCCTTCCTGGCAACCTCTAATGCCCCCGCAGTCAGGTCTTTTAAAAATTTGACAATGTCCATCTCTGCTGGTTTCCCATCTGGTTACCCATGCAACCAGATCAAATAATGGACTTATAGCTCGATTCACTGGCCCCCCCCAATTTTGTATCAAATCCCAGATGAGCCCCCAATTTGTTACGTACCCCATAACTTTGCTAGTATCTTTTTACCAGCAAAGATAGAAGTGTCCGTTGGAGTCAGGTACTATTTTCAAAACAGCCTTTATCAGTAAAATATACAAATAAATATCAACAATGCCAATATACAGATAATACACGTTAGCAATACTAAACCTAAAGTGTGGGTATAATAATAATCAATAATAAACAAGCTCTATCGTTGTCTAGGGGATAAGGAATTATCATGGGAAAGTATAAAGTTCAGTTCATGTAGGCTGAGGTGTTGATTCTTTTGTTGTAACCGTTGGGGGGAGGGAGAGAGAGAGAGAGCGCGAGCAAACAGTAACAGCTATTGTCTTGCAAACCTTCCTTTACGATCTTGATCCGTCAATGTGTTGTTGTGGCCATTCAGGTATGACCCCTCTGTCCTTTAGCTAGACCATTCTTCTATGGTGGACTCGTCACCCAGGCAAGGGTGGACACACACACAAGCCCCCACCGGCCTCGCTATAAACACTGTGAGTTAAAATTGACCGATCCTTCGTTCGGTCTCCGATGCCCCACACTTTTCTCGTGGGTTCCAACACTTAAACAGTGCTCACTAGTGTGTCTCTTGGTGTGTCTCCTGGTGTGTCTGAGGGGTGTCTCCCCAGACCCCACTTTTATCCCTACTCATGGGGTCTCAGGTGTCAATCAGTTTTGAATGGCTTAGTCCATCAGACCAGCCCACTCCGGCTGTCCACTGAGGAATTTTAATGAGCAGGATGGTACCAAGTAAACAGCCCTCTCCGGAGCCATGAATCTTACAGGAGTCATAATATGGTCTCTCTCCCCCCCCCCCCCCGGTGTTACCTCTGTTACATACCCCATAACTGGGTCACTTACCAGCAAAGATAGAGAGGTCCGTTGAAGTCTGATGGTACTATTTTTAACAGTATTTATTGATAAAAATACACAAAAATAATATCAATGCTAACATACAGATAATATACGTCATCAATACTAAATCTAAAAGAGCGGGTATAATAATAATCAATAAGAAATAGCTCTATCATTGTCAGGGGATAATGTATTGTCCGATGGAAATATAAAAGTCACTTTAGTTCATTCAAGCTGCAGCTTTTGGCTGGAGAGAGAGACGATTTTTTTGGAACTTGCCCGTTTTCCCTTGTTATGATGTCGATCCTTCGAAATGTCGCCGGTGGTGATCTCTTCCTTAGCTAAGCCGTCTTCCATGGTAAGGCCTCAATCCCGGGGCAATGGGAAAGGACACACGTGGGCCCTCCACCGGCTGTCGCTATTAAACACTGTCACGGGACTTCTAACGTTTCTCCTGGTGCGTGTCAAGGGGCTGTTCCCCAGACCCTCTTTTATCCTGACTCACAGGGTCTCAGATGTCAATCAGGTCGGGATGATGCAATCCCTCAACCAACCCCCTCTGATTATTCCCTGAGGGCTTCCATGAAGTACAGTACTCAATACACAATTCCGTCTCCAAGAGACAATGACCTGTTCCGTGGCTTTGTATCACTGAGGTCCAGGACATTCCAAACGTCTCTCTCTCATTTCCTGGGTTTCCTGACCTGACTTAATAGCGATCTTGCGATTCTCAAAAAGGAGGGGGGCACAGGCGTAACACCTCGCCGTTGTCTGAAGCAAATGTTCCAGTCCCAGTATGTTTTGTTCCATCTCTTTCTCTCTCATTAACAGCCTGGCAACAGTAACAGTTTGTAATTCTCCTAGGGGAGGGGGACATGGGCAACCTTGCACCCTTCTGCCCATCAGAGCTGTTCATCCTTCGTAACAGACATAACATTCAATAGTTCTGCAGGTCTGACATTATCAAAGTCCCTAGCATGCTGGATTACTGAATCATGACACTGGAGACAATCCAAAAGAGAATCATGTAATTCTCCCATCTCTACCATCTACACTTGGAATTTAGAAGAATATCAAATAATCATATTGAAACATTCACGATCCCGAGGAGATAGGACAGGGTATGTCTTCATTAATAAGAGAACTTCAAAGAATGGGACATAACTAGAATCAGAATCAGGTTTATTGTCACCAGTATGTGATGTGAAATTTGATAATTTAGTAGCAGCAGTTCAATGCAATATGTAATATAGAAAAAATAGTAATAATAAATCTTATTCAGTATACTTTATACAGTATACATATATTGAATAGACAAAAATTGTGCAAAGAACAGAAATACTACATATTTTTTTAAAAAGTGAGGTAGCGTCTAAGGGTTCAAAGTCCACTTAGGAACTGGATGGCAGAGGGGTAGAAGCTGTTCCTGAATTGCTGGGCTATTTCACCACTCCCTGAAGTTGTCCTAGGTACTTTGTAGGCTAGTACCCAAGATGAAGCTGACTAGATTTACAACCCTCTGCAGCTTCTTTCAGACTTGTGCAGTAGCCCCCCCACACCAGACAATGATATAGCCTGTCAGAATGCTCTCCACCGTACATCTGTAGAAGTTTTTGTGTGTATTTGTTGACATACCAAATCTCTTCAAACTCCTAATAAAGTATAGCCACTCTCTTGCCTTCTTTATAACTACATCAATATGCTGGGACCAGGTTAGATCCTCAGAGATCTTGACACCCAGGTACCTGAAGCTGCTCACTCTCTCCACTTCTGATCCCTCTGAGGATTGGTATGCGTTCCTTCGTCTTACCCTTCCTGAAGTCCACAATCAACTTTTTCATCTTCCTGACGCTGCATGCCAGGTTGTTGCTGTGGTACCACTCCACTAGTTGGCATATCTCACTCCTGTACACCCTCTCATCACCTCCTGAGATTCTACCAACAATGGCTGTATCGTCAGGAAATTTATAGATGGTATTTGAGCTATTGCTCGCCACAGTCATGGGTATATAGCGAGTAGAGCAGTGGGCTAAGCACACACCCCTGAGGTGCAGCAATGTTGATCGTCAGCAAGGAGGATATGTTATCACCGATCCGCACAGATTGTGGTCTTCCGGTTAGGAAGCTGAGGATCCAGTTGCAGAGGGAGGTACAGAGGCCCAGGTTCTGCAACTTCTCAATCAGGATTGTGGGAAGTTTAAGGGGTGCCATTTATAACCGAGTTGCGTAGCTTCTCACATGGGCCAGTGAATCACTTGTGCAACTCAGACCACAATGCGTATTTAAAGATGAAATAGATAATTGTTTAAAGATTGAGCATAGTGGACTACAGGAAACGGATGAGAGACACAATAGACGGCATATGGTGTAATCTGGAGCAACCCACAAAGCGCTGGAGGAACGACGAGTCAGGTAGTATCTTAAGAAGGAAATGGACAGTCCACGTCTGGGGTCGAAACCTTCATCTGGACAGAAGGGAGAAGGACATGATGACTTGAATCGAGTAGAGACCTACTCCTGGTACTATGACCTTTAAACGGGCTCCAGTCCTGACAGACAAACTCAGAACGACTGAAGGTGTGACCAAAGCGGTGACCTAATTCTGATATTTGACAGCACGGGTGCCATCCAGTCATGTACAGCACAGGGAAAGGCGGTATCCTAAAGTTAAAGTGAACTAAAATGAACTCGGAATCCCGACCCAGCGCATGCGCGGTACCCGGCTTCTCAATGACGTAACGCCTTACCCCGTGACCTTTCCCAGCAACGAGTGCGCGGGCAGCTCCGGACAGGTTGAGAATGGCGGAAGTGGCTCGTCCGAGGAAATCACGACAGGCTGCAAAGGGGCAGGTAAAGGAGGGATCGTGGTCTGTTTATGGGTGTCATGTTATGGCAACGCTCAAAATAACGGTGCCACTCTTAGCTGGAGGCATTTCCAGGGCCGCGGGAAGGCTGCAGTGTATCCGAATTAGTAAGTTTCTACCTGATGAGGTGTTAGTGTAAAAGGGTCATGAATGCTTAGCTGCCACCCTCCCTATCAGAAGATTGGAGCACATCTCACGCTGTGGAAATTTGAGTAAAGCTTCATACTTACAACATGCGTGACTGTTCATAAGGTTTAAAAGCTCCCTTTAGTGCCACTGTGATCTTGTTTTACATTACATCTGATAGGTGTACATTTTTACTGCAGCCAAAAGTTGATTACGTATCTAATCCGTAGAGTTACTCTGCGACAAAATGAGAGTTTCCATTTGATCTACGTGCAATGTTGTATGGCGGCAGATTGAATCTTGATTCCGATTATTTTACTTGTAGGCAGCTACTGGACGAAGGGTCTCGGCCCGAAACGTCAACTGTACTTCTTCCTATAGATGCTGCCTGGCCTGCTGCGTTCCACCAGCATTTTGTGTGTGTTACCTGTAGTATTAATTATGTTCGAACGTTAATTTCTGATTTGGATTTACAGGACAAAAAGAAAAAAGAAAGGTTGAAGCCAGAATTGGACCAGGAATTGGTTTCCAGTCAGCCAACAAAAGTAGAAACTCCTACAATAGTTGATAAATCTCAAGCAGATTTCTCAAAACAAAAAACTCAGGAGCAAAGTGAGGACCAAAAGAGGGTGCCTGTGGAAACTCTTGATCGTGAATTATGTACAGAAACTGCATCCATTGCAACAGCTGAATCAAAATTTGATTCAAAGCAGTTTACTACATTAGATGTTGAAGATAAACAGTTTCAATATAATCAGACAATAATAAGCTCAGGTGATGGCTCCAAACATAACAGTGAGGTGTCTGAAAGTATTGAAATTCCAGACACTCATCAACAGCCTTGTTCCGGTAAGACTGTCACTGATGAAGGCAGAGAAAGCTTAAGTGTTGTTGAACCTGCTGTTCATGGGGGTTCAATGGACCATGGAAATATTTCTTCTCAAACAGTGGGAGTCACCATGACGGAACAGGGGGTAATGAACAGAAAGGAAATGAGAAGTCCTGCTGTCCTAACACTGGGTGATGGTGAGAAAGAAATGCTTGGCGTGAATCTGCGTAAAAGCATTGTAGATCTTCCTGTCCAGTTGACCTTTGAAAAGCTGTATCCTGACTTACCATCAGAGGATAAGAGAGATCTTGAAACTTCATTTGTAAAGCAAGTTTCACCTAATTTCAGGATGTTGTATCCAGAAATTCCACGTGAACCAGAAATTGTACCATTTTCGAAAGAAGAGCTGAAAATATTTGAATTAGGTTCATGGATAGAAAATGTTGATGCACATACAGAAGAATTTCTTTCAGTGGCAAATCAAGACAAAAATGAACTTTATGAGCTACTCATGAACTATGGAAGATGCAGGAAACAATTTCAGCTGGCTGTGGCAGAGCTGCAGACAATGATATGTAATTATAACAGTATTGAAAAAAGACTTTGGACTTTCAAAGAAGAGCAGCTGACCATCCAGGTCAGTCCTTATTTTTGGTTAAATTGAACTCACTCTGAACTAACAAACAAAATATTCCTTAATTATTTCTACTTATACAGATGAACCTTGTTTTTCTAGTTTGATTAGTGCACAGTTGCAAAATTGGAGATGAAAATTAGGCAATGAATTCTGTGTTTGTTGTCTTCAAGATTATGATAACATTGTTATGAATGTAATTTCTGGCCACATATCTGACTCCTAAATGAGTCCCGATCCACAATAATTGGTATGGGAAATCTTTAACAATTGTTTTTGCAGCTCTAGTTCTGTAATGCTGTTCATGTGCAGTCTGCAGGTAATTTTGTTGATCTTGATTGAAACTGTTGCATGCAGCTGCTGCCAAAAGCTCTCAGTGTTTCTTGGTAGTGAGTTATTTGCATAAAATCAACGGAATTTGTACCAGCTCTTTAAAATTTGGTGATGTAGAAACAACTTCACTTTTTTCTTCATACCTTTAACATCTGTTTTGAGAAGTCTTGTATTTTGATAACTCTTAGGTCCTTGTCATAGTTATACAAAGTGGAAGCAGTGCTTCAGGCCAACCTGTATATGCTAACCAAATTGCCTGCCTGAGCATGTCCCATTTTCCTGTATTCGGCCCATATCCCTGTAAACTCTTCCTATCAAGTATCTGGCCAAATGACTTGTAAATCAAAGTCAAGTCAAAGTAAATTTGTTATCAAAGTACAGATATGTTACCATATTATATCATAATATCCCAGAATGCAGGTAGATCCTGTCTCTTAGAATTCCCTCCAGAAATTTCCCCCCCCATCAATGTTTAGTTCACCAGTCTGTAGTTCCCTGGCCTTGCCCTTGTAACCCCTTTTTAAATAGAGGCTAAATTGGGATTTCAGTCTTCCAGTACCTCGCCCTTTCTAACAATGGTACAAATATCTCTGCTAGGATCCAAGCAATTTCTTCCTCTGCTTCCTACAATGTCCTAGGGTGCACTTGGTTGGGCCTCAAGGATTTATCCACCTTTAAGCACTTTAAGACCACCTACCAGCTCTCTTGTAACATGGTTTATTTAAGGAAGTCACTGTTCTCTTAAATGCCAAGCCATCTCAAGTCCTTTTACTTACCCTATCTAATCATTTACAGTACTGTGCAAAAGTCTTGGGCACATATATTTAGCTATGGTGCCCAAGATTTTTGCACAGTGCTGTAGTAATTTTGCATATTGCCCTGTACTTCTGCAGAAAAAAAATCATGACATATGAGTTTTGATGAACCTGATTCTTGAATTGGTCTCTATTGTGGACTGAGAGTGGGAAAGGGCTAGGGTGAAGAGGATCATGGTTGGGAAAAGGAGAAGGGAAAGGGGAGGGAGTGGGAAACACCTGAGAGACATTCTGTAATGGTCAGCAAACCAGTTGTTTAGAATCAAATAACCTTGCCTGGTGTCTCAGGGCTGGTTGTGTCTGCACCTGCACCACTGCCTGCCCCAGCACTTCTTCTCTGCCCCTTGTCCCACACCCCTCCTATGGTGCTTCACCCTCAGAAGTCCCAACATCCTTTGCTTCTGCCAGATTTACAAATTTGCTCTTTGCTCCTCATTGGCAAATACAGTACTCACTTTCCAGATGTCCCTTAACTCCAGCCTCTTACAGTTCCTTTGCAAGTTCCTGTATAATGCCATCAAAATTAACCTTCTCCCCCACTATAGGATTTGTGGACCAGTCCCATCTTTTTCCATAACATTTTAAAAATTAATTTGAAAGTACTCCTTCACTGACACTTCACTCACTTACTCTGCCACATTTCTCAATAGGAGGTCTAGTGCCGGCCCCTCTCGAACAGGGTCATCTACATATTGTTTGAGAAAACTTTCCTGGGGTGCTTAAATTTTCTTCCACCAAGCTCTTAGGACTTGCAATTCTAATCAATATTGAGGAAGTTAAAATCTCTTACCATTGCAAGCCTAATATATTTTGAGCTAATTGTGATCCCAATAAATAGATAGATGCTTCATTGATCCCTAAGGAAATTTCAGTGTCACAGTAGTATTACAAGTGCACGGATGTAAATATAACAAAAGAAGTAGAAAGGATAAAAAATAAGTTACCTCAAACAGTCTAACAGGAGGGGGTCAACACTCCCCTAGCTGTAGGTTAGGTTGACTCATTATAGAGCCTAATGACTGAGGGTAAGAGTGACCTCGTATAGTGCTCTTTGGAGCAGCACAGTTCTCTTAGTGTATTACTAAAACTGCTCCGCTGTTCAGCCAAGATAGCATGCAGAGGATGAGAAACATTTTCCAGAACTGCCAAGATTTTCCGTAGGGTCCTTTGTTCTACTACAGCATCCAGTATGTCTAGTTTGACTCCTATAACAGCCACCCTTCCTATTTAGTTTATTGAGCCAATTGACATTGCCCGTGTTGATGCCATTGCCCCAGCACACCATCACATAGAAGATTGTTCTGGCGACAACAGACTGGTAGAACGTATGAAGGAGATGCCTACATACTCCAAAGGACCTCAGTCTCCTAATTCTGATTGACAATTAGGGGACCTATAATTCAGCCCTATCAAAGTGATTCCCCCTTCCTCATTTCAGAGTTCCACCCATATCGCCTCACTAGACCACCCCCTCAGGAACAATCTCTCTGCCCACTGTGATGTTCTCCTTAATCAAAAATGCAACTCCTTCCTCTTGTCTTGCCTTCTCCTACATCACACTTGTAGCACAAGAACCCTGGAATATTGAGCCCATCATTCAACTGTGCTTCTGTGAAGAGTTGTAATATGCCAGCCCCATGTACTTAACCACGCTCTGAGCTTAATTAGCCCTCTTGCCAGAATTCTTGCATTAAAATAAATGCAATGTAATATATCACATCTGCCTCACTCCTGTTGCCTACTGAACTCCCTTGCTTCAACTTCTGTTTATTTATTAGTGATACAGCACTGAGTTGGCCCTTTCAGCCATACCACCCCAATAACCCGCGATTCAGCCCTATCCAAATCACGGGACAATTTATAATGATCAATTAACCTACTAACCGGTGCGCCTTTTGCACTGTTGGAGGAAGCCAAAGCACTTGGAGAAAACCCACGCATTTCATGGGGTGAACATTCAGACTCCATACAGAGGATATTGGAATTGATCGCCGAACTTCAGCGCCCCGAGCTGTAATAGTGTCATGCTAACTGCTATGCTACAGAGGCGCCCATTGCATTTGCCTTTGTCATCTGCCATATTACTGTATGGGCCCCATCCTGCTGCCAGACTAGATTAATCCCTCCCAAACAGCACCGGCAGATCATTAAAATAAATGCAATTTAATATATCACATCTGCCTCACTCCTGTTGCCTACTGAACTCCCTTGCTTCAACTTCTGTTTATTTATTAGTGATACAGCACTGAGTTGGCCCTTTCAGCCATACCACCCCAATAACCCCCGATTCAGCCCTATCCAAATCTAGTTTAATCCCTCCCAAACAGCACCGGCAGATCATCCTGCCAGGATATGGGTTCCCCTCCATTTTAGATGCAGCCTGTCCCTCATTCAAACAAGAGGACATGAGTTGAGAGTTAAGGGGCAAAAGTTTAGGGGTAACACGAGGGGGAACTTCTTTACTCAGAGAGTTGTAGCTGTGTGGAACGAGCTTCCAGTAGAAGTGGTAGAGGCAGGTTCGATATTGTCATTAAAAAAAAAAATTGGATAGGTATATGGACAGGAAAGGAATGGAGGGTTATGGGCTGAGTGCGGGTAGGTGAGACTTGGTGAGAGTAAGTGTTCAGCACGGACTAGAAGGGCCGAGATGGCCTGTTTCTGTGCTTTATTTGTTATATGGTTATATGTACACCTTTGCCTCAGAAAAAGGTCCATCGAAGAACTTAAATCCTTCCCTCCTGCACCAGCTCCTCAGTCACATATTCATCTACCAGAACTACCTGTAACACCAGGAGTAATCCATAGATTTCAGTCCTTGATATGCTACTTTTTAATTTTTTTGCCTAACTCTCTATCCTGTAGGTTCTCATCCCTTTTTTTACCTATGTCAGTGGCAACAATATGTGCACTAACCTCAGGCTACTTGCTGTCCCCCTGGAGAGAGTCGTGCAACCATTTGGAGGCATCCTTGATTGAACCTGGCATGATACCATCCTGGAGTCTTGCTTGTGGCCACAGAGTCTTCCCTAACGACAGAATCTCCTGTCATTCCAGTTCTCCTTGTCGCCACCCTCCTGTGATGTGCATCACAGCCAGTTGCTGCTACTCCGAAAGGCCAGCCCCACCTCTCCAAAAAATCTAAAACAATATGCTTGCTCGTGAGGGGAATCCAGCACTCTGCCTATTCGCTCTCCCTTTTCTGATGGTCACCCAGCTACCTGTTCCCTGTCCATGAAGCTCTTGGCAATATAGCTGCTTCTAAGTGAGTCCAACAGTCAGTCACTCGCTGCTGATGGATGCACTTCCCAGAGGTATAGTCACCACGATCTCCCACGTTGTGCAGAAGGACAATGCAATTGTCCTGACTGCCATCTCTAAATCACTAAAGCTGCTGAGGAAAGTAAAAGATCTTACTTTTGCCACTGGTATCCTCACCAATGCCTCTCAAGCCAAAGCATCAGCACTTCTAACTCAACAGCAGATCTCATAATGCCCTGCCCACTTTGCTCGGCTCCTTTTAAATCCTAAGTGTTGCATACATTCATAATCTTAATATACCAGTGAATTTTTGTAACTGTGCAGAGGGCCTAGTATGAAACTGCTCAGTCTGTGTTGTTCAGAGTTGACGATGGACCTGGCTGGTTTGTGTTTGATCTTCCCACCGTATTGGTACACTAACCAGTTTGGGTTTTGCATGCAGAGAACAAAGATTCTTTTATTTGCGCAGCGGTAATTGAGGCTCCAAGAAGTTCACATGACTATTGGCAAAGGATAGACAGTTAATGCAGAATTAAAGCTGCATCCATAGCGGATGGTGAATCTCTTTTAACCTAAAGTACGCAATAAAGATCAACAGCTTGTATTTTGAAACACAAGATCTTCTGCAAACGATAGAAATCCAGAGTAAAACATAGAACATGCTAGCTGAGCAGGTCATACAGCATCAAAGAAAATGAATAAATTGGCGACGTTTTGGGCCAAGACCCTTCATCAGGATGAGAAAGGAAGACGGCAGAATAAAACGTTTGGGGGGAAGAGGGAAGGAGGACATTAGAAAGTGTCAGGTGGGAAAGGTAACAGCTGGAGAAGAAGGAATCTAATAAGAGAGGAGATTGGACACTGGGAGAAAGGGAAGAAGGAAGGGCACCAGGAGGAGGTGATGGCTAGGTGAGGAGAAGTGGTAAAAGGCTAGAGTGGGGAATAGAAGAGAAAAGGGGTATTCCAACAGATATTTCACTGCTGAGGGTCTGCTGCACTTGAATAGGTGCTACATTTTGGACGAGTTGTTAAATAGGGACCCCAATTCGTCACTAGTATACATATCTAGTCAGTATTTATTTTCTGACTTCCTAAAGTAAATGATTTGTTTATGTTTTGTTTATTTTCTGAGAGTTTCCGCATGTGTAAGTAGGTTACAGTATTTGCAACACTTAAATGTTCCACATTGGCACTTTTAGGGAATCCTTGGGTTGTGAATGGAGGATGATGATGGGCTGGGAGGAACATTGATGATGACAAGTTTCGAGCGAGCTTTTTGGCGCAGTAGTGTGTAAGAGAAGAATGCCATTTTATATAGGATCTAGTAGTACACAGATGCCTGCAACTTTTTCTCCCCCTAACTTTGGCAAATTCTTGCCTCTGGCCTTTTAGCCTCATTCATACTATATTACTCTTAATCAATAGTTGTTGATGAAATAATATTCACTTGAATCTATTCACATTGGCAGTACTTAAATGCATATTGAAATCCTGATATTGAAAGCATTCATAGAAGTAGAAATAATACTGCAGTATGAACAGTTAAACATAATTTTTGTGATACTAGTTTGCTGATTGAATTCAAAACAAGTATAGAAATGAAAGAAGTTGCCCTATAATTTTGCAATGTATGTACTCAAAAATGAATTGAAATTTCCCTTGCTACTTTTGTGCTCTGGTAATAGACGCAAATGCATTACTTCGATAAGGGAACCCAGACCTTCTTTTAGCCTTCGTCCAATGTGGGTGTTACTGTGTCTTTTTTAAATTCACAGGGAGTTTGTGCCGATCAAGCAAAGGTGACGACATATTATCGATTTCAGACTGTGGAGATGAACAAGTTAGTTCTTGGAGAGCTGAAACGGGTGATGGATGTTAAGGCTGATCATTTACATCAAACGATGGCTTTACATGCTTATACCTCAGTGGTTTCTCGCCTCCAAGTGGAATCGTACATTTACAGGTTGTTGAATAGTTCGCCAGCATTTAAAGCTGTGGCAGTTGTGCAAAAACAAGGTTAGTATTCTGTCAATACTTAGTATTTTTATTACAGATTTTGCTTTGATAATGGATCTATACTATAACATTGGCCTGACTTCTCTTAAAATGAATGCTGTATGTTTGATGCATGTATGATGTATGTGAATATTTTGTTTAGTTTTTATTTTACTAAAATATTCTTGGTGACAAAATCTACTAAATTTTTATAGCAAATAGAGTATTAAATGCTGCAGTGGAAAAATCTCATAGTGGGGAGGGGTTTGCCTTGATTTATTGCACAGAGTCCACTGTTCTCTGCAGCTTCTTTGCCCCTGCATATTTGAATTGGCATGCCAGCCCTGATGCAGTCAGTCTGGCTACAGTATATCTGTAGAGGTTTAATGTTTAGTGACAAGACATGCCTCCTGAATATCCAAAGAAAGTGCACCCTCTTTGTGATTGCATCTACGTGCTGGACCCAGGACAGGTCATCCATTGTGTTAACAGCCAAAAATTTGAACCTTTTGATTCTCTCTACCTACAATTTTCCCAGTATAGACTGGTGCATGTTCAACCTCCTTCCCCTTCCTGAAGTCAACAAACAGCTCTTTAATTTTGTTGACGTTGTGCAAGAGGTTGTTGTTGTGGCACTTCTCGATCAGATGTCCTGTCTCACTCTGGTAGCTGACTCACAGTCATGCATATAGAAAGTAGGGCTAAGCATGCAATCTTGAGGTGCACATGTGCCAGTGATCACCCTTATCCAACCTTGTTGACTAAGGTCTGCTGATGGAGGAATTCAAGTAATCAATTACAGAAAGGAGTGTTTTCTCTAGACATGTATTAGATGAAAGCAAATTTGAAACTTAATTAGTACAATATGAAAATATTAACAATGTAAGTTTTCAGTTAATATGTAATCAAACTGCAGTACATTTTTTTTTAGGAAAGTCACGTGCTAAGCTTCATTAAGAAGTCAGAATAATGCATTTCCTAAATCTAATCAAATAATTTTCGTAAGGTATAAATATGCTGTTTATTTTTAGTTACCAAAATTTAGCATGATGTTCTTTTTTAATGATTGTCACATCATACAATTGTCTAACTTTTTGTAGTTGATCAAGAAATAGATTGCAGCTATTCAGACCTGCAACTTTTAAAAGAAAGCATCAGTGTGCTCTTTAGTTTTACCCGAAGAGTAATTGAAGATGGTCAATTCCATAGCGACATTCTTCTTTGGCTGCAGAGATTGGTATGAAATTTTGCTATAAAAATGCCTGTTTTGATAATTATACTTTTTCTAAGTGGATAGATACAGCCGTTTCACTTTCGTTGTGGCTCCAGCCTCAGCCACCCCAGGTGAAGAGCTCCAAGTATATACACTGCTTTAACTCTCATTTAATATGCCATTGTCATGTACCAGTATCAAATAATTAATTGTTAAATACCCTTTGGCATCTTGCACTTCTGTTGAGACAGAATCTGGAGAACAGCATACCAAAATACGAATAAATGACTATTTTGCACTGCTTCAACATTTCTGAAAGCAATATACTATATGTGTGCAGCATAGTTAGTAATTCCTGATTTGTAGTTATTTTGTTCAACTGCACTTGTTCCCACTCACCTAATAACTTTTCTTGATAAGGTATATCTTAATTTTGGAAATTTCAGTAGTCCCAACTTCCATAGCTTCATAGGGAAAGGAATTTCAAATTTCTACAACCCACTGAAGGAAGGAGGTGCTCCCTGATTTCACACTTAAGTAATCCAGCTCTGCTCACTTGATCTGGATTTCTATTCAAAAGGGTGTAGTTTCTTGAAAGCTTCCCTAACAAATCCAGTTAAGGTAAGATCCCTGAAACTTCTAAACTTCTAGAATACAGTGTCCTCAGTAGTGTGATAGTGTCTTAAAATGATTAAATTATACATCCTGGTGATTCTGTACTAATTCTTAGGCCATATACAGTATCCTGATCTGTGTTGCCTAGAAATAAATTCAGTATTTCTAAAGGGCTGTAGATGTGTACAATTCAAAAGATGTGTGCAATTGAAGATTTTGTCGATACTGCATTTCTTCCTCGTCTCATTAAGTCCTACATTCCATTGGCCTTTCTGATTTCTTTCACCTCTGCATACTGCACATAGGTACCTAAATCCCATTGGTCCTCCACAGCTCCTCGTCTTATAGAAGTTCATCTGAAATAGTTTTCTATATCAATGTTCATCAATAATACTTCTGAAAATTCTTGTCTAGCCCACAAATTACTATTCTTCCTAACTTAGTATCACTTATTAAAAAAGAGGCTTATGTTTGAACTTTAGCCACATTATTAATGCAATTAGAAAAGGTTTCTTTTGATGATGTTTGAACTCAGTAATGATTTGTGTTGTAGTTAAAGGAATAGATATATTATTACTGTAGATCTGGTCTTTATTTTTCTACTTTTATTTAAAGGTTGCTGTGCTACACAGAGTTGGCTCCTCTGCTGATCACCTCTTCTTATTGAATCACATCCTCAGATGCCCAGCAGGTGTGAGCAAATGGGCAGGGCCATTTGTAAAGGTATGGTTTCAATTGCTACATTAAAACCAACGTTGCCTCACTTCTGCTTTCAGTTTAATATTCAGGAAGAAAATTAAATATTATCACTTTGTTATCTTATTATAATCTTATGCTTAATGCAAAAAAGGCAATGTTCAAAATGTTATTTAATTGTAAGCATTTTCTATAAATTGTTAACTTTGTGAACTTGAGAAAATGCAGGATTTTAAACTGCAATCAACCAGAATAAGTTATAGCAGATTCAGTACAAAAATGTAGTTGAGAGTTTTCCTAACTTTAGCAATGCAGCAAAAGAAGTGAAAGGAAATTGTTTTCATTCCATCTGACATCAAGGTACAGATGAGAATATTGGAACAGAAAATGATTACAGGACCAGACAATATCCTGGCTTGTACTCCAGAACCAGTTGACACTCCAGCCCATGTATTCCATTATATTTACAATACTGATATCTACCAGCAATATGAAAAATTGCCTAATTGTGATCCTATTCATAAAACAGAGGCAAATCCAATATGGCTATTACTACCCGCATCACAGTATGTCATCAGTGTAAATTGTAACTCTGTCTTCTATACCTTGCAGATTACAATATATTTTGTAAGCAATCATTTGATTTATTTAACATTTCTCATGATTTCAGATAGAAGTGTTGAACAATCCTACAGGTGTTTTTCTCTTTATGCAAGCCCTAGCTTTACTTTTATCACCAATCAAGTAAGTATCTTTATTGTTATAATTACTTGATATGCATGCTATTTTTTTAAATCATGGTCTCCCCATGCACTAGTACATTATCAATAAATAATTCACTATACAAGCCATAATAGTCACTTATCTCAGTATATTCCACCAAAGAACCTGTCCTGAAGTGAACTCAATTATGTCTTAAATATAATGCAGTAATTCAATACTCGCAACTTGGGGAATCATTTTATGGACTACATTAATATATCTTTGTGAAGGGCTATCCAGATGGGAATTGAAATCCCCGGTGTGATTATGAAATTGAATTAAGAATTGTGCAGTGAGCGAGGCCTCCGTCGGTCAGAGTCAACCATGGATATTGCACCCCAGCTGTCTAGGTATGCAAGCCTGGGTAGTATGATATGGAGAGCAAGCTGTTGCCCATGTAGTAAGCTCCCCCTCTCCACGCAGCTGATGAACCCAAAGGAACGGCAGAGACTGATGCAGTTTGGTAGCAGCAGAGTTGAAACAATTGCCAGTCAGCGTTGATCTCAATGTAGGACTGCCTTAGGGACTCCAGCTCCAGATTTCTCTCTCTGGACCCTCTCCCATGAGTGGGTATAGCCACAAGGCAGCAGAGGTGTGAGATCAGATTTTTCCATCTCCTGGATGAGCTGCTAACGAACGCCATCTGCCCAATGGAACTGGTTTTAAGGCACCAGTAACACGCCTTTGCCTTTCATGGTTCTGCCAGGCTTTGTAGCTAAGCCACATGAAGGCCAGGAGCCGGAATAGTGAAATAATACCACAAAATAATTATTTACCATGACACCTGAGCTGGAAAAGTGTAATTAATACTGACCTAACACTGTATTCCACAAGAATGATCTTGTAAAGTGCTCTGGGAGAAGTAGAACTGATATCAGTAGCAGTGAGTATTCAACCCTCATTTTGCTTTTTCCTAAAATAACAACATCTAATAATCCCTTCATTGATTATTGCACACTTTCATTTGTAATCTGGAGTTACCTATTCCAGTAGGTCTTTTTTTTTTGATTCCCCATGCTCTAAGGTTTTTAATTTTGGCTTTGGCCAAACCTCGGAAGTACCAACCAATAAAATAGTCAATGTTTTTATTCAAGTTTGTACAGAAATGCAGGTTTTTTCCACCTTGCCTTCTAACACTGAATTATTTTAAAACTACTACTTATGAAATAGTTTTATTTATATTTTAAAGAGCCATAGTTTGGTGTAAGGCTTTATGCAACTGTTTTAAAATTGTTTTTACAGCCCTAAGATGTAATGTTTCTGAACAATTGTAGGTATCGATCTGAGTTTCTGGTGCATATGAAACCTGGTGACCAAAAGCCACTGTCACCTGTATCAACAGAAAGAGATGTACAGAACTGGACCTTGGTAGATGAAGCTGGAGAAGAGGTATTTAATATTCTGAATTATGTGAGTCATTAATGTTTAAGCTTGCATTGAGGAAAAGACGGAGTTAACAAAGGAGGGCCAGTATGGTTTATTTAAAGAAAAATCTTATTTGACGAATCCAATTCCATATTTTGCTGAGGTGTCAGAGAAACTTAGAGTGGGGTGTGGTCAGGTTGGATTGACCGTGGTCTAGTCAGGTTCATGTCTGATTTAAATTTTACAGCCATGCAGACATCCAAGTGTAGGTGAAAATAAGTCTTTGAAAATTGCAGGGCATGTAGTGAAGGGTCATGGGATTGAAAAATAGAGAAATTTTACACGTGTTGGAGATTTTGTTGATATTTATCAAATATTAGTGAACTTGCAACTAAACTATTGCAAAGGATATATACAGAGTAGGCTTGACAAAGATGGTGATTAAAAAGTAAAATTCAGATACCAGAGACCCAAAATAAAAAGAAAAAATGTTGAAAATGCTCAATAATGCAGGCAGCAGCTGTGGAAAGAGAAAGAGGAAAAGTGGAAAGAGTTTTAGCTGTTCAAATAAACGATTGAAATTGTTTTCTGGCATTGTTTAGGTAAGGATTTTTTCCAAATAGTTTAATAATTTAAAATTAAGTACAGAAAATTAACAATTATGACATGGTCACAAAATACCTTGTGCAAATTTTTTTTATATACACCTAAGGGTTAGAAACAAAACTGCTTAATTAACACATTTTTAAATATTTTCAAATGGAGTCATTGTGTGTGTTAATATTTGCAAACTGTTTCACAATGGATAAATAATGGATGGCAAATTTTCTCAATTATACTTACAAATATACTTACATTTCTGGGTAAAGTAGCTTAAAATACATAAACATTTCCTATTCTTTTTAAAATCATTTTATACTAGTGGATAGTCGAGTGGGTCTTGTGATTCTTGTTGAGAACCAACTCTGTAATTCCTTAGCTTTATCCTTCGGTGATGTCTAGTGAGTGAACAGGATGAACCGCTTTACTCTCGTTTTGCTCGAATTACTGAGACTCGGTCTTTGACCCAGTCCACCCTTAGGAACAGGTTCCACCGATCCAACAACTGAATCAGAATCACTGATATATGTATGTTGTGAAATTTGTTTTTCTGCAGCAACAGTACAGTACAAAGACATAAAACTGCTCTAAATTACAAAATGGTATAACAAAAGAGAATAATTAAGCAATGTTTATTGACCATTTGGAGATCTGATAGCAGAGGGGAAGAAGCTGTTCCTCACCAGAGCAGTGACCTACAAGTACCTGTGTGTGCACCTGAAGGACAGACTTGAGTGGAGCACCAACACAGAGGCTGTGTACAAGAAAGCCAGAGTTGCCTCGATTTCCTGAGGAGACTGAGGACCTTTGGGGTGTGCAGGCCTCTCCTTCACATGTTCTACCGGTCTATTGTCACCAGTACAAAATCTTCTATGCGGTGATGTGCTGGGGCAATGGCATCAACACAGGTGATGCCAACAGGCTCAATAAACTGATTAGAAAGGCTGATTCAGTTACAGGAGTCAAACTGGACACACTGAAGGCTGTGTTAGAGCAAAGGTCCCTATGGAAAATCCTGGCAATTCTGGACAATGTTTCGCACCCTCTGTATGCCATCTTGGATGAACAGAGGAGCACTTTTAGTAATAGACTAAGACAACTGCGCTGCTCCAAAGAGCGCTATATGATGCCATTCTTAACCTTGATCTTTGGGCTGTATAATGAGTCAACCTATAGGCAGGAAAATGATGACACCCTCCTCTTAGACTGTTTGAGGCACCTTATTTTTTTAATTTTTCCAATCCTTACTCCGAGCCTTCACTCAACTCTTGAAATTTTTTTCTTCCTATTCTTAATTTCTCATGATCTTCAATGCACTCTTTCATCTAGTTGACTTGGAAAAGGAGCTTCAGCATTGTAGGCAGTGAGCTTAAATCAAGTGCAAGATACTCTTAAGTGTAAAAGACCTTCTTTGAATGCATTGATTATCAGTTCATTATTCTTATGATTTAAATCTGCTACAAAAATATTTAAAAATTCTTTTTACTTGTGCCTATGCATCTACTGTGCTGAATTTACAATCTTGGAGCAAACTACTCAACAGTTGCATACTCTGAACAGCTGGATTAAATTTTACTTCAAAAGTGAAACTTAAGAAATTTGAACATGCCATATATACAAAGAATCATTTACTGTCTTAAACAAATTGAATATTTTATTGAATAAATGTACAGTGCCATTTTTCATTTTTGATTCCAAATCTAGGACGAAGATCCTGACACCAGTTGGCAACTATTGTCAGAGGATGATTTGATTACCCTTCTGTTGCAGTTTCCTTTTGATGAACTGTTTAAACAAATGTTTGGGATAACTATCAAAGGTAATAACACTGCATTTCCCTATAAAAGCTATTTAATTTTTATACTTAAGTTGGATAACTTTGCCATTACAAGACCACATTAGCCCAGATTTTTTGGGAAGACAAAATGCAAAAGTACCAAAATTTGCTTCTATTACTTTTTATACTGTCAGCATCTTTGAAAACTTTTACACATGCACAGCTCTGAGCTGATCAGTATGCCATTATTGTCTTGCTGCCTTACACAGTGTGAGCAAGCCAAAATCAATTAGTGATGTGTACCTAAGCTTCTCACAGGCAAAGTTCCCTCTGAGGTATTCTATAAAACTTGTACAAAACACAGAGTGATCTCTGTAAGAACTTGGATTGTTTTTTCTGAAGCAGTAGAGGCTGAGGGGTGACCTGACAGAATATATAAAATAATAAGAAACAGGATCAGAATTAGGCCATTTGGCCCATTGAGTCTGCTCTGCCATTTCATCATAGCTGATCCAATTTACTTCTCAACGCAAATGCCCTGCCTTTTCCTGTATCCCTTCATGCCCTGACTAATCAAGAATCTTATCAACCTCTGCCTTAAATATATCCAATGATTTGACCTCCACAGCCACCTATGGCAACCAGATTCCACAGATTCACCACTGTCTGGCTAAAGAAATTCCTCCTCATCTCTGTTCTAAAAGGATGCCCCTCTATTCTGAGGCTGTGTCCTCTGGTTTTAGACTAATCAATTTGCTGATAGGATAGTATGTTTTTTCACTGGGCGGTAAAATCTAATATCAAAAGGAATAGGTTCAATATGAGAGGAGCAAAGTTTGAAAGAAATTTGCAAACCAAGTTCTTTTTTTTTTACCCAATGTGGTAGGTGTCAGGAGCACACAGCGAGGGAGGTAGTGGAAATAGATGTGATAGCGAAGTTTAAGGGGCATTCAGTCAGGCAAATGAATGGGCAGGGAATGGAGGGATGAAGACTACACGCAGGTTGATGTAGTTAGTTTAATTTGGTGTCATGTTCAGTGCAATCATGATGGGCTGAAGGGTCTGTTCCTGGGCTGCACTATTATATGCTTGACATAGGTAACTTCTATGCATTCAGTTTAATATATTTTATTTAAAAACGTGAAACGTAATTCTATCTGTTTTAAACTATTATAAATTATTGTGCAATGAATTGAAATCTTGCTAGATGGCATGTAAAGTGAATGAAAAAGAAGTTAAGATTGAAATATTCGATCATAACATTCATTATAAAATATTGTATTTCATTAACTTTTATATGTTGACCAGGTGAATACAGTCCAGAGAAAAGCACATGTCATCAGATGATGAAAATCATTGGGTTTGCATCTTCATTGATAGACCTCCTAGCTTTGGGATTGGAAACCTTTAATAGAGCACGATATAGACAATTTGTGAAAAGGATTGGTCAAATGATCAGGTAAGATAAAAATTGTCTCAAATCAAAGATATTTTTGACACTGCAATTTTGCAATAAAAGTAATGTTATTTATTGTACTTCTATCACTAAACAGAGATTAGGAAGTGAAAACACAAAATCCTGGAAATATTGAGAAATCTGGCAACATATGAAGTCCGTAATGTGTTCTGATGAGAAAAAGATTACGAGTGTCTGGAAATTTTGTTTTGGTAGGTTTTAGGAGCAGAGAATTTGATGAAAAGTTTTAACAGGAAACACTCAGAGCTTAGTGTCCAAACATCAGAAAGGACAGTAAATAGTTATAGAACTGAGGAGAAATGAAGGAATGGAAGAATATAAAGACTAATACAGTTTTTAAATTTCAGGCATTTATTAACATTAAACCAATGTAGTTCTTGTTTCTTCCACTAATCAACAATACTTTAAGGCAGTAGAGATATTTGTAGTGCCACTTGCATGGTTTAATTCTCCATTTCCAGTTTTCTCACTCATCTTGGGGTCTATAACCTTAACCCAACGAGTGAAAACTGGGATGGTACCGGAACCAGTACCAGGTTCTGAGATGGTGTTTTTATTTGATTTTCCTTTTCTATTTCAAGAATATAATTAAATGAATAAAATTATTTTAGCCTGCTAATCAAACCCTCTCTTTCCAGAGACCAAACACAACTTCCCTCTTTACAATTTACACAAGTTTAATGCTTTATACAAACATTCCTCAAATTCCAAAATGCTGAAATTTTAAGAAGTGTTCAGTTGGGTTAAATTTTTTCAGTCTTGTATTTTACTATATTTTGGATTTAAGCAGAAATTTTATTTGCTCCTTATGGGAAATGACTTCAGTTTGTACATTCAGTGCTGGATCATAGACTGATTTTATTAGGTAAACATGTGACAGTTTTTCTACACTTGGACTGTTTTTTAAGTTAAAAGAGAATTTGAATTTAAGGGTTGGGATGAAACAGGAGAGCATAAGAAATAACAGCCTATTTAGAAATAGTACAGCCCTTTAAGGTGTTGCACAGTTAAGATCATGGCGGATCTATCTCACTGACATTTGCCTACACTATCCCAATAGCCCTCAATTCCTTTATTCAGAAATCTATTCATCTATGTTTTGAATAAGACCTCAATGATCTCGAGAACCTTTTCTGAATCTTAAACCTACATTGTCCATCTTTTAAAGCACAGCAGCGCTTCTGTTTCCTCAAATGGCTAAGGAAATTTGGTATACCTCCACTTGCCCCAGCCAATTTTTATAAATACAACATGGAAGATGTCCTATCCAGAGTCATCACAGCTTGTTATGTCGACTTGCTCAGCCCAAGACCACAAAAATCGCAGAGTGGTGGTCACGGTGTGGTCTATCACAAATACCAGCCACTCCCGCATAGACTCTGTATATACTTTTAACTGCCTCGGAAGAACAGCCAACATAATCAAAGATCCCCGTCAGCTCAGGCATCTGAGCAGAAGCTGCTCTTGAACCACTAGGGTCAAGAATAGCCTCAATCTCACTGTTAAACAGACATTTTGTATGATAAAGGTGAACTCTTAACTTCATAATCTACCTTGTCATGGACTTTGCACCTTAATGTCAACCTGGAGTGCACTTTTGCTGTAACTCTAACAATATATGCTGCATTTTGGTGTTTTCCCTCGTAGTACCTCGATGTACTTGAGTTTTAAATGATCTGTATGAATGGCATGCCACAGAAATATCACTATCTCAGTACATGTGACAATAATTAACAAATCCCGATTCCTTATTCGGAAACTGTGATCCCTGATTCTAAAATTTTCAGATAGAAGAAGCAGTCTACTTGCAACCTGTTATTCACAGTTAGGGACAATGTATCTTTGCTCACTTTAGTTGAGTCATTTTTCCTACTCTTTCTGATATGGCATTCATTAGACAAAAGACAAACCAATTCGTATCTATCCAGCCATAGGTCAAGGTGAAACTTGGTAAACTGGGAACCTAGTGAACCATTCTATTTGTTTGTTTCATTTTGGTGATTATGCTTTGAGCCATTTTTGCTGAGTTATCCAGAATACCTGATTGATTGTTTTCATCCTGTAATCCTTCATTTAAAACCAGAATGATACATGCCAATTTGTCGTTGGTAATCAAATGTTAATTGTTTATCTTTTTTTCACACAGACAAACTTTCCCTGTAAAGGGAGGGCCAGAAAATCAAGCAAAGTCAATTGGCTCTTTTTCATGTTTTTGTGAGAGTGATTTTATGTAATTCAGAAAGACTGAGATCACGCAGTATCATTTGTTTTGATGGAAAATTGTTAAATTTAGGATTAAGAATGTTTTCACAAATCTGGTTTTAATTTCCTATCAAATTTTGGGAATTAAGTTTATTGAACTCCGCTTTGTCTGCATATATCACAAATAAAACTAGCCTTTGACCTCCCTCAATGCATTCCATGACCCACCTTCCTCTCCTATGATTCCACTTCAGGCCTTTATGGCTCCCACCTGTCAACTTGCACCTTCTGTCTCTATTTCTACTCTCCCCTCCTCCATCTGCCTGTCATCTTACCTCACCTAGCCCAACCTATCTTGCTCTTGCTCCACCCCTTCCATCCACCTTTTTAGTTGGCTATCTTCCCTCTCTTTCAGTCTAGCTGAAGGGTCTTAACCCGAAATGTTGACTGTCCATTGCCTCCATAGATGCTGCCTGACCCCGAGTTCCTCCTGCATCATGTTTGTTGCATCTGAACTGAATATTGAAATCTGGGATAAACCTCCTCATGACAAGGTTAAGTGCTTGCATCAGGAGTCTTACAAGTGAACTTCAAAAATACCTTCTGAAAGTACATATATTGTGTAGTAACTTTGTCTACTCCACAAGAAACAATATTAAATTTACCAAAGCTTGGAAAAGCAATAGCGGAAGGGAAATATTACAAGGTTGGGGCTGTAAGAGAAACAAAAACTAACAGCTTGAGGGACTCGGGGGTTAGGCAGCATCTGTGGAGGGAAATGAGCAGTCAATGTTTTGGACTGAGGCACTTTGTCACAACTGAAAGACAGAGAGAAAATAGGCAGTATAAAAAGATGAGGGGAGGGGGAGCAGTAAGAACTGATAATTGATGGGTGGATCCAGGTGAGGATGGGTCATAGGACAAGAATCTCAAAGTAAATTTATTATCTGAGTGCAAACAGTATATGCACCATCTACAACCCTCAAATTCATTTTCTTGTGGGTGTACTTAGTAAATCCAGGAAACATAATAGAATCAATGTAAGATCACACATAAGAGGATGGATAGACAACCAATGTGCAAAAGGCAACAAGCTATGCAAGTACAAAGGAAAACAGAAAAGTAATAATAATAAATAAGCGATAAATCTCAAGAAGCTGAGATGAAGAGCCCTTGAAAGTGAGTCCATAGGCAGTGGGAACATTTCAGTGATGGGGCGAGTGAAGTTATCCCCACTGGTTCAAGAGCCTGATGGTTAAGGGGTAATAACGATTCCTGAACCTGGTAGTGTGGGCCCTGAGGCTCCTTTATAACTTCCAGGTATTGGGGGTCCTTGATGATGGATGTTGCTTTCCTGTAACAGCATTCCATGTGCCCAATGGTGGGGAGGGCTACCCTGATGGACTAGGCCGTATCCACTACTTTTTGTAGCTTTTTCTTTCAAAGTGTTTCCATACCAGGTCGTGATGCAATCAGTCATTATACTCTCTACCACACATCTGTAGATGTTAGTCGAAGTTTTAGATGTCATGCCAAATCTTCGCAAACTTCTAAGGAAGTATACGCTGCCATGCTTTCTTCATAATTGAATTTGCATGCTGGACCCAGGACAGTTCCTCTGAAATGATAAGACCGAGGAATTTAAAGTTTCCTCTCCACCTCTGATCCTCAGTTAAGTACTGACTCATTGTCCTCCAGTTTCCTCCCCCTGAAGTCAATAATCGGCTCTTTGGTCTCACTAACTTTGAGTGAGGAGTTGTGGTGGGGCACCACACAGCCAGATTTTCAAACTCCTTCCTATATGCTGATACAGTATGTCACCAGGCAACAAAAGTGGTATCATCAGCAGACTTAAATAAGGGGATCAAAGCAATCTGGTCTGCTAATGTTCCTAGATTCCTCATTGATTTCAGATTCTAACAATTAGATTGTTTTAATGTTTCTTTTTTAGTTAATCCTTTTCTCATTTTTATGGACATATTCTATTTTCAACTTAATCACTAGGAGAACAATTTGTTACGTAAGTAACCACTGGGCTCAGTTTGCAGCTTTCCACAAAAAACATGGAATAAAGATGGACCAATTTTACTCTCTTGAAAAGCTGCAAGTGGAATTTGATGAGCTTTTTCTTCGGGCAGTGTTATACGTACTGAAAGCAAAAAGGTATGTTTGTGTTAAAATAGATGTGTTGATGAGCGTTTATAGGTTTTGTATTATTAATTACTATTGCCTATTTTTAAATATTCTTGGGTTCTCTACTTGCAGAAAAGATACATTGCTTGAGCCTTAATGCATGTATATCCACATTATGATTCAGGAATCAGTTCTTCAGAAAGAGGAAAAGTATTGAAACCTATTATTGAGGATCCATTTTACAACAGTTGACAGTGTTTGGCAAGTTACATTTTTTGAATGCCCAACACCAAACTCTTGAAACAGGCACTCTTCTGAGCTCCATGGAAGAAAATAAAAAAGCTGTAAAAACTCAAACTGAAATAAAAATGGAAAATGCTGGAACACTTATTAGGTTAAGCAGGATATATAAGCTGTTACTATTTCAAGTCCATAAGGCCCTAGTAGACCATAAATATTAATTGTTTCTTTCTGTGGAAAGGAGCAGTTAACCTTTCTGGTCCACTGGAACCTCAGGGTCTCAGATCTGAAATGATACCTGCTGATAGCGCTGCTCTGCCAAGACTTTTCTAGTAATATGAAGAGATTACCAGATAAACAAAGAAAAGGGTTCAAAGATATCCTTAAAGCCCACTTGAAGAACTGCAACATTTCCCACAAACTAAGATTCACTGCCCATCTCAAAGTAGAGGTGAACATTCAGAATGGTATTGAGGATTTCAAAGTGATGCATTGAGAGCAAATAGAGACTCCATGGAAGAGGCAGAACTGATGCATGATAGGTGGATCCAGGTGTGGAGGAATATGCCACTCCATAAGCACCCAGCCATTAGCCCAGCTGGCCACCACCTAACCAATTGTTCTACAGTTCTCATGTTTGTCATTAGTCACTTCGGAAACACTATGAACTGGCCTGTTAAATATTCCTACAAGCATACACCTCATTGTAGGACAAAGAGATCTGGGAATACAGATCCATACTACTTTGAAAATGGCACCACAGGTAGATAGGGTCATGAAGAGAGCTTTTGGCAGAGGAGTTTCATGAATCAGGACATTAAATACAGGTGCTGGAATGTTACGCTGAAGTTGTATACATTGATGGGACCAAATTAGGACGATTGTGTGCAATCTGGTCACCTACCTATAGGATGCATCTCAATAAGTTTGAAAGAATACAGAGAAAATTTACACGGATGTTGCCGGGACTTGACATGAGTTACAAGGAAAGTTTGAATGAGGGGAGATCTTATGGAGCTGTGATAAAAATTGAGGCATATAGATAGGGTAAATGCATGCAGGCTTTTATCCCTCATGTTGGTTGAGACTAGAATTTGAAGTCATAGGTTAAGAATGAAAGCTGAAATCTTTAGGCCAGAAGATGTAGGAGCACAATTAGGTGATTGGGCCCAACGTGTCTGCTCTGCCATGGCTGGTCCAATTTTCCTCTCAGCCTGTTGTGGAAAAAAATCTCAGGAGCAGCAGAGAGAATAGATCAGACCGACGCAGAGAATTGTTTCAGACTAAAGGGTTTTATGACATGATATCATGGAGAGCCCAGACTCCAACAGCGGAGTTCTGAGACTACTCAACAATGGATTACACTCTTACTTATACCCCAGGTGTATGTGACAAGAAGCACTTAAATCTGAAAAAGGAGGGAACTTCAACTACCACTCATTAGAATAGCGAAGTTGCATTATATGTCCTTAAGTGGTTATACATTTTCTTAAGTGTTCGTTCCCAAGACAGTATATCAGGCTTTCCCAAGCGCAGACGTGATGATTCTTAGAACAGTGAAGTACAGACATAGTTATTTTCCCATCCCATCTACAAAGCACATTTCAGTCACACGGTGTACATTAGTCACAGATAAGTGACTTAAGTAAAGGCAAATAAATACTGGCTATCCTCGTGCAAAGGTATGGAGAAAAATGCTGAGCACCGATCGACTACAGTAAAGGTACTAGCTCCCGCAGGTATAGAAGTAAGCATAATGTTGGTGTCTGGCACCAGCGGAGCAATAGGGATGACTATCTTACTAATGGCTCTTAGGTCCTGCACAAAGCGCCACTCATTTCTCCGGCCCGGTTTTGGGATAAGTAATATAGGGGTGTTACACAGGCTTTGTGTCTTCACCAGCACCCCTTGCTGCAATGAGTCAGTTACTGGAGCAATACCTTCTGCTTCAGTAGCCATACGGTACTGTTTAATACAGGGCAGTGGCACATTCTTTTTTTAGAGTAACTTTATGCGCCGGAGCTGTTTGGGCCTTTCCCACATGATTTTTATGTTGAGCCCATAGGTTCCCTGCACCCGCTCTAGGGGGAAGCAGAGGGTCTTCTGCAGGCGGTTGTTGCTTTTCAAAGGATGTTTCCCAGCTCTTGGACTTTAACATATTTCTCCCCTCCTTTTCATTAAAGAATTCTATTCGAGCTTCTTGTCCCAGTACCGGCAGAGTTACAGTATAGACAGTCTTGGTTTCTTCAGCCAATCGTTATATCATCATCCTGATATCTTTAGACTTTGCTGGTGGTTTAATGGCCACTGTCAAATGAGGCATTGAGGAGTCCCCTAGTCGGAATCCTTTTTTTCTGATCTTCCACTAAGTCTACCAGGAACCCCTAATCCCTTGGGACCAAAATACACGTGCAGTGTTGCCTTCAGCGTTACCGTTTAAATAAGGATGTACAGCCTGATCATAGTGCAGGTCAGTTTGTAAAGTGCTGCTTCTTTTCTCGGCTGTTGTTAATCAAGTATTGCAGATTTTGTTTGTAGAGGTTGGTTCGTCCTATTAATGTGTCATACAGTCTCTGAACCTGCCAAACACGGAGATTGCTATCTAGCTACCAACAGTATAGTATGGGTTCTGAACTGTCCTTTTCTCGCCCATTCACTAATTTTAGCATTTGAGGCATCCTAATTTGAGGAAGCTCCATGTATATATCTTCAGCTGTACAGTGCAGTGTTGCCCCTGATTTACAAAGGGTGTGCAGAGCCAGCAGGGGAAGCAGGGCTGTTTTAGTTATAATGAAGGTGTCTGTTAAAAGCTTATCCTCTATTCTGTTTTTCTCTTTTTTTTGCCTTTTCAGGCATTTTTTTTAATTATCTCTAGAACTGCTAACACTTCCTTCAGCTCCCTCAGCTTCAGTTCCTCTTTCCTAAGACCCTTCATTACAGTGATGTCTGCTCCTCTGGGGGCATCAGATGCCTGAACTCCAGCATGGGGGGTTGTAAGGAGTGGGTGCGGGTCATCCCAAGGCAGTCGATGTCATTATTAAATCGTCTATTTCACTATCAGGTGCCAATGGGGCACTGGCCGGTACGGGGAGTTGTGGATAAAGTCCCGTGGCAGCTTTTGTTTCAACCCCAGCCTTCTCTGTTTCAGGCTGCTTAATATCCTTTTTCTTTGGAGATTGGTGTCTTTTAGCCACCTACTTACATCGTTTAAAACATCTTTACAGGTGATCAGCATCCCAATTTAGGTCACCGTCCCCATTTCGGGTGGTGTCCTCCCAGAACTGGATTAGTCTCAAATTAAAACTTCCCCCATATGGCCAATCCCCATGAAAATCACTACTGAATGTTACCGCATAAGGATCATTTCCGGTCTCTGACTACCATATCCGCTGGGGATCCAGGCGGGACTAAGGGGTCTCCTATTTGCTGGTGGTGATGTTTTATCTTTTTAATCTTTTTTTTTGCAGTCCTTTTCCTACCTGCAGTTGAGTGTAAAGCCATCGTCTTACCTCTGGAACTCTTCAGTGTATTAGCAGGATCAGCGCTAGCTGATCAACTGCTCACACTTCCTGCTTTTCCTGTTTAGGATTTCAATTTCAGTTAAGACAGCACGAAGTTTCTTTATTCACACAATATACACAATGAGCACTCACTGGTGTATTTCCTCTGTCTTTCCACAAGTCTCTGAGTTCAGTCATGGAATAAATCGGTAGCTACCTTGGTACTCCCACGAGCATCCCCTGCCATCCCCCTTTCAGCTAGGAGACAGGCCACCAGTCTCTGCCTTTGAACTAGGAGACCAATTCTCCTTCCCAGCTTGGAAGGCACCTTTCTGTCTTGCTTCTCCTTTTCTGCCTAGGATTCTTTTTTAGATCCTGCTCTTCTAGCCTCCCCCTTTCAGCTAGGAGATTAGATTGAGGATCCCATCCTTCATCGCCAAACTGTTGTGGAAAAAGAAACTCAGGAGCAGCAGACAGAATAGATCAGGTCAACTCAGAGAATTGTTTCAGACTAAAGGGTTTTATTTCATGATATCATGGAGAGCCCAGGCTCCGAAAGCGGAGCTCCATAGCTCTGCTCAACAACGGATTACACTCTTATTACACTCAACGGATTACCCAGGCGTACTTGACAAGAAGCACTTAAATCTGAAAAAAGAGGGAACTTCAACTACCACTCGTTAGAATAGCGAAGTTGCACTATATGTCCTTGAGCAGTTATACATTTTCTTAAGCATTAGTTCCCAGGGCAGTATATCAGGCTTTCCCAAGCACAGACATGTGATGATTCTTAGAACAGTGAAGCACAGACATAGTTATTTTCCCATCCCATCTACAAAGCACATTTCAGTCATACAGTGTACATTAGTCACAGATAAGTGACTTTGAATTCACATACTAGAATGTCATTAACTACTTAATGTTCGTCACAGTGTCTTACTATTTTTCTTCCACACAGCCCCAATCTTCTACTGTCTCCCCACAACCCTTCATGCCCTGGCCAATGAAGAATCTGTCAACCTCTGCCTCAAATAAAGACTTGGCAGCTGCCTGTGGCAAAGAAATCCACAGAATCACAACTCCCTGGCTAAAGAAATCCCTCCTCATCTCCATTCTAAAATAATGCCCCTTTATTCTGAGGCTGTCCTCTGGTGTTAGACACTCCATCATAGAAAACATCCTCTCCACATCTACTCTGTCGAGGCCTTTCACAATTCAATAGGTTTCAATGAGATCACCACTCATTCTTCTGAATTCTAGTGAATACAGGCTCAGAGCCATCAAACACTCTTATGACAAGCCATTCAATCCTGGAACCATTTTCATGAATCTCCTTTGAACCCTCTCCAATTCTTGTTACTACTTCAGAGAATTCCAGCAGATTTGACAGGCAAGATTTTCCCTTGAGGAAACCATACTGACTATGGCCTATTTTATCATGGCATCCAAGTACCCTGAAACCATATCCTTAACAATCGACTCCACCATCTTCCCAACCACTGAGCCTGTAATTTCCTTTCTTCTGCCTCTCTCCTTTCTTGAAGAGTGGAGTGACATTTTAAAGTTTCCAGTCTTCCAGAACCATTCCAGAATCTAGTGATTCTTGAAGGATCATTACTGATACCTCCACAATCTCTTCAGCCACCTTTTTTAGAACCCTGGGGTGTACACCATCTGGTCCAGATGACTTATCTACCTTCAGACCATTTAGTTTCCTAAGAACCTTCTTCATAGTAATGGTAACCTTATACAGTTCATGACCCCTGACACCTGGAACCTTCACCTGTCATGGTTTCTTGTGCCCCACAAACGACCAGGAGACACAGAAGATTCTTCAAGAAGTGTTAAACTTTAATTTGCAAATCAAAGCTGAGACAGTCAGTGAGCTAGTCGCTGATTGCCCACCGATCCTTGTACATAGCATTTTTTACAGCAATCTCCTGGTTTAGTTGAATTAGCATATCCAATTGGTCTACAGTTGCGTATCACCAGTACATCAGCTCCCGACTTCCCACTATTGTTTCTACCCATTAACTTAATCATGTTCTAATTTACTTTTTGGGCCACATGTTACCTCATCCCTGGCCATAGTTATCGCTTAGCTAGCCTCTCATTAACACACCATTATCTTCTTATTTGGCTACATTCTTAAGTTACTGATGTGTTCAATAGTACAGAGTCAATGCAGAGATTTCATTCTGGCTGATAAGTTGGATACATAGTAAGTATAAGTTAGCTACATTCTCAAGGCATTGATGTGTTCAATAGTACAGAGACAATACAGAGATTACATTCTCCTACTAAATTGGATACATACATAGCAAATACAAAGCTGACTACATAGTTTTGGTTACACAGCTAACAATGCAACTTTATACTCCAATACACCATACTGCTTGTGTCTAAAACAGTGATGACTGATGCAAAATACTTATTCAGTTAATCTGCCATTTCCTTGTCCCCCATTACTACCTCTCCAGCATCATTTTCCAGCAGTCTGATATGCATTCTCACCTCTCTTTACACTTTATGTATCTGAAGAAACTTTTGGCATCCTCTTTAATATTATTGGCTATCTTACTTTTGTATTCCGTCTTTAACTTATTCACTTTTTTAAATTGCCTCTGTTAGTTTTAAAAGCTTCCCAATCTAACTTCCCACTAATTTTTGCTCTATTTTATGCCCTCTCTTTGGCTTGTAAGGGGAATCTGAGGAGGAAATTTTTCGTTCAGAGGGTGGTGTGCATGTGAAATAAGCTGCCAGTGGAAGTGGCAAATACAGATTCAGTTGTAATACTTGGATAGGTGCGTGGATGGGAGGGGTATGGTGGGCTATGGTCCAGGCGGAGGTAGATGGGACTAGACAAACCAAGTCAGCATGGACTAGATGACCTGAGGTGCCTGTTTCCATGTCATAATGCTCTGTATGTGATCTCACATTTGCTCCCACGTACTCAGGCATGCCACTTAACCACTTTTTATATTGTAGTCAATGATAAAGAAACGACATGCATCCAAAGCCCTAAAATTTGACCATCAGGTAACACTAATCACATAGAAATTCCCATGTGCCCATTAAGATGGGGTGTACGAATGGCACAGCCAAGCCCCAGTTGGTATTTGGAGGATGGGATTACTAACAATTGGGCCAGAGGGGCAGATGGTCAGATGACGCTTTGGGGGTTGGTACATGATAAATTGGTCTTTGGCAGGGATGCTGAAAATAATGAGCCTCGATAGGGAGTTAGACCAATCTTCTTTAGTATATCGATTAGGTCCATATTACACCAGAATGCTGTAAGTTAGAGAATGGATTTTTTTAAAATCTATGCACTTTGGTAATTGTTGAACATGATTTGATAGCGGAACATGTCAAATGTTGAGCTGATTTTTTTTAAATCAGGATTTTTGTTATATGTCTCATTTCTTTTAAGTTAGAAAAAAAATTGTCCTTTGAAACAGGTTGGGAATTTGGCTTTTCATGTCTGAGATGCCATTTGAAACCCTATCAAACAAGATGATATGGAAACTCTTCTATATCCTGCATTGTGCAGAATGTGAGGATATTGATGGATTATGCGCTGGGCTACATTCTGATGAATGCAAGATCAAGCTTAAAGGTACTGCAGAGACATTGTCACCTCTGCATTTGCAAACAACTTTTCTAAGCAGTATATATATATATATATATATGAAAATTGTTTTTTACAGGGTTAAATTTTAGTCAGTTTAGTAAGTAAGGAAAAAGATTCATTGTTCCTTGCATATTTACATTTCTTTCCATCAATATAATGTTTTCTCTTCCAATTATCAATACCTCTGTATATAAAAAGCTATTTTTAGAAACCAGTAAATTTTTGATGCTACGTTCATATGTGTGCGATTTAGATAAGCAAATGGATATAAATTAAAGGGTTATGACTTTAGTCTTGGAATCTCAGGGTAAATAGGTTTTTTTGAATAACAATATTTCTATCCTTTTGTTTTAACTTACATACTTCACAATACCATTATTTAGTATACTGATGAATGTATTGAACAGACAACAGAAGGTTAGAAAGATGGAATACTGTTTGTGTCTGTTAGTCTAATTTAGTATCTCTTTGCATGCAGCATTTAAAAAAAAAATCCAGTTAAATGGCTTCATCTTTCTGATTTATCAATCATCAGTGTTGTTATTATTTGAGTCAGCCTCACACAGTTAAAGTATTCTGTTCAGTTCTGGTCACCTCATTTTAGGAAGGATGTGGAAGCTTTAGATATGGTGCAGATATGATGTATTGGGATGCTGCCTGGATTAAAAGACATATTTTATGAGGAAAGTTTGAGCGAACTAGGGCTTTTCTCTTGATAGAGTTGTGAAAGATTTTGAGAGACAAAAGCAGTAGACAGCCAGCATAATTTTTCCCAGAGTGACAATGGCCAATACTAATAAAGGTGAGTACACGAGGAAAGTTTAAGGGAGATGCCAGAGGTAGATTTTTATTTTGTTCAGCAAATGATGGGTTCTTAATACACAGTTTCGATGGTGGTAGTGGCTAAGCTTTGCTGTTCTATGTTCATGATTATTAATACTAGACTAGCAGTTTGGAAGTTTGAGTTTAAATTATACTTGTTTTGAAATTAAATTTAATACATTTAGTCATTTGTAATCCTTAGTACCTGAAAAGTAGATCATTATTACATTTTTGTGTTTCTATTTTAAAACAGACCCAGAACATAAACAAATGTTTGAACAGTGCTTGTCCAACATTACTAGCTCCGACGGAATATGTCTTCTCACTACATTTGCACATATGACCCAATCAAAACGAGAAAATGTGGATCAAGAGTTTGTGAAGATAGTTGCTTTAGAAATATACGAGGTCTGTTAGTTGTCTAAAAATTGGAACTTATCTTAGAATCATTACTATTTATTTTGAAATTCAATGGGACAATAATAGCATATTTTGTAAAAAAAAACAGTACTATTACTAAATAGTTTAACTGTAAAAACATATTTAAAATAAATAATGGAACTTTATAATGTTTATAATTACTTGGGGGTATAATCAGAAAGATGATGTTGCTGATGTATTGATATTTGTGAACCCAAATTGCTGCATATCAGATGTATTGCCTTTGAGATAATGAATCAGGAATACTGGAATAGATTTTCCACACTCATTAGGTGTGGTAAACTATTAACAGACAGTGGCTGACTGCATAAGGAAGCTTTGATAAATTTAAAGGCCTTACTTTCCCCGATATTACAGTAGACAAATGTGTCACATTTTAAAAAATTTATGTCAAACATATTTATCTTATAACCTAATTTCAGAAAAGTGTTCAGGAGAGCATCATTCTCTGGTATGTTGTCAGATCAACTAGAAAGGAGGAATTGCTGAATTGGCTACTGGGGAAAGAAGTGAATCAGATGTCAGAAGGAGAATGCGTGGGCAAATATCAATCATAGCTACTGCGGCAGTGGGTGACTTTTGAGGAGAAAATGTTTCAGGTGTAGATGAGTACAATCCCACAAGAAAAAAATGCTAGAAAACCAAAGCCAGGGTGATGAGGGAAATGTGGTGAAATAAAGGAAGAATTCTTGAAGTGAGAGTAGAGCTAAGCACAGTATGTTGAGAGGGAAATTGAAGAATTAAGGCCAGTGAAGACATAGAATAAAAGACAGGTAACATAAAAGGGAACCTGAAAAATCATTTTATAGTATTTAAATAATAAAAGGCAGAATGGGACCTATTGAAAAGTGATCTAAAGGTTTAAATGTGTGATGCTATATAACAATTTATTCACAGATTTTAAAAAAAAAAGTAATTCTGAAGTGCCTGATCCAGATTTGAATACTGGTTAGACGCACAGCTCAACAGAATAAGACTGTGGTTGTGAACAATCTGGTCATCTTGTGTCAGTAATTTCAAGCAGTTTGGGATTTATGCTCTAAGGCAAAGAAAATGGTATTGTTTTCTTTGCAGTTTAACTGATAGAATTTCTGATTTATTCGTGATTCTCAGATTATGAGCTGGGCCAAACAATGTGTTGTGATGGATGGTGGTGCGGAGGAGGAGGAGATCAGAAATACCTCATTTCTGGATGTTTCCAAGTGCTGCACCAAGATGAACAGAGACCAAGGAGAAATACCGGGGGTGGGGGGGGGGGGGGGAAGAAAAATAGAATAGGTCTGAGAAGAGAAGCTTTTGTGGGATATACTCAGTATAGTGGATTCAGTTATTTTGTACACATTGGGACAAGTACACTTTGGTCCAATTAAGTAGCAGCCCCCCCCCCCCCCCCCAATTAGCCATAGTTTCATGGGAATAGTTTAAAAAGATATTAAAAAAAAGGCAAACTACCATTTAACTGATTAACAAGTTATGTATTTAAATGAAATACAGAAAAAAATTTGAACACTGCCAATATAATTACAGAACTATAAAACTGTATTAGTTCCTAATAATTATTAACAAAATTTTACCACTGTATACTGCTGTGCTCTTGATTGAACATAAATTAACATAGTTAGCGCAGGCATCTGTGGTAATTTTTTTTGGCTACTGTCAAATCTTCTCGTGACAAGAATCTTGACAAGGGTCTGAAATTAGTCAGTTTTTAAAAATATTATCAAAAATCACTGATTTTTGAATTGGTGTTCGTCAGCCCAAACATAACACAAATGTATGCAATTGACGCTATTGAAAACTGTTCACTCTGAACACGGTGTGGTGTCTAACAGCATGCGACTGACACTAGAATCTGTTCAACATTATCCTGTCCCAATCAATATTGTCCCAAATAAACGTATGGAAGCAAACTACTTTCTCGAATAATTTTTGTTCTTTAAGTGTTGTCCCAAAAAATGACTGACCTGATTAACTAATGGCCCAATTGACCACAATCCACTTTTTTTTAATATACAGGTAGCCTATGTAAGTCCTTCCACCAGAGAGTCATTTTCCAAGGTTGGCCGTGAACTTCTGGCCACAATTTCAACAGCTCATCCTCATATAATCTCAATACTTTTGGATCGTGTCCGAGGAAGCATTGATAAAGTTGGCATGGTATGTTCTGATTTAACTTTTAAATAAAATGCCCAAGTACATAAAGTACCAGATCTATTTCCGAATCAGCTTTTTTATGAAGTAAGTTATGAAATTTGTTGTTTGGCATAGAAATTTCTATAATGTACAAATTGAATTGTACAGAAGAAAAGGAATAACAAGGTTGTGTTTAGGTATTCATGGACCATTTAAAAATCTGATCACAGAGGTGAAGATGATGTTCCTAAGTCATTAGGATGGGCATGCAAACCTCCTGTGCATTTTCCTAGATGGTAGTCACTGTAAAAGGGCATGTTCCCCATGGTAAAGGTTCTTGGTGATGAATGCAGTCTTCTTGAGGCACTGCTTCTTGAAAATGTCCTTGATGGTAGGAGGGTTGTGTCCATAATAGAGCTGGCTGCCTCTCTTGTGATCCTGAGCATTGAGGTACTTCCATACCAGGTTGTGATGCAACCAGTCAGAATGTTCACTTCCACACATTTATAGAGATTTCCAAGTCTTTGGTGACATTACATTATCTCTTCTAAGTCCTAATGAAGTATAGCTGCTGGCCTGTCTTTACACCTGCTTATGTTTTCCCACTGACTCCTCCACAAAGACTGGTGTGTTCTCCCGACTTCCCCTTTCTTAAGACCACTGTCAGTTTCTTGGTCTTGCTGACATTGAGTGTGAGGTTGTTGTGACACCACTCAACCAGATCTTTCTTGCTCCTCATCGCTTTTGGAAATTTTACCAATAACAGTGGATTTATGAATGGTGTTTCGGCAGTGCTAAGTGACACAGTCATGAATGTAGAGAGAGCAGTGGGCTAACCATGGATATTTAATGTGCACCTGTATTAATTGTCAGTGTGGGAAAGATGTTATTACTGAACTGCACTGACCGTAGCCGAGGCTCCAATTGCGGAGGCAGGTTCAGAGTCCCAGGTTTAGAAGCTTGGCAGCTGCCTGGTGTATGCTTTGGTGTTGTCCAGGTGTTCTGAAGTAGAGTAGAGAGCCAGTGAGATTGCACCTGCTCGAAGGCCTGTTGTGGTGGTAGACAAGTTTCAGCAGGTCTGGGCTCAGGCAGTAGTTAATTCTAGCCATGACTAACCTCTCAAAGCACTTCATTGCAGTAGATATGAGCACTGCTGGGCAATGGTCGTTGAAGCAGCTCGCCCTGCTGTTCTTGGGCCCTGGTTTGCTTGCTGCCCTTTTGAGGTGGATGGGAACATCAGATTGCAGCAGTGAGAGATTGAAGTTATTGAGTAGTTGAAAAAACATGAAGGGGCCAAATGGGAGGGAAAAGTTAGATTGACTTTAGAGTAGATTAAAAGTTTGACACAACATCTAGGCTAAGGAGCCTGTATTGTGCTTTACTGTTCTATGTCCTTGAATGCTCCAGCCAGTTAGTCGATACTAGTTGTCAGTACCTGGCCAGGTACACCGTCAGGACCTGACACCTTGTGAGGGTTTACCTTTTCAAGGATGGTCTGATCTTGCCCTCCAAAATGGAGTTCATAAGGTGACTGGATGCATAGTGTTATTCGGTGTTAAAGGATGGATGAAAGATGTTGAGCTCATCAGGGATTGAAACATCACTGCCATTTATGAAGTTAGATTTTACCTTGGAGAAAAGGTGAAACCCTGCCACAATTGTGCATCTGATTGTTTATCTAACGTCATACAGATTGCCTTTTGCTCTCAGAAGGTCATACCTGGATTTCTTGCAGGAATCTGGATTGCTGGTCTTGGTTGCCACAGATCTGGCTCTGAACAGACTGCAGATCTCCTGTTCACACAGGGCTTTTGATTTGATGTTTGGTTGGTGGAACTTAATTTACTGCTGTTTGACAGAATGGATTAATACGAATTAGAATTTCTTTTCAAGATAAAGAACTCTTAATTTCATTTCTTCATATGGAGTGAGAGGTCATATTGATACACCACCTTTAAGCTACTAAAACGTACTAAAAGGGGTTCATAGGAATGTTATCAAACAAAATTTGATTCTCATTCATTTAAGAAGATTTTAGGCTGTTAAATAAAAATTTGGTGAAAAGCCCACGTTTCTACGCACATCATAAAAGAGGAGAAAGGTGTGGATTCAGAGAAATTTAATCATGTCTGGATCTTGGGGCCATGATGTTGAACAGATACCCATTATTAATACATCAATTAAAACTCCATATGTAAGAAGCCAAAATAGGAAGCGATCGGAGAACATTGTCGGAAGGTACCAACAATGGGAGGGAGAAAATAATGATCAGTATTTTATAATCAATGTATTGCTCAGAGGAATCCAGTGTGGAACACTGGGCAGAGGGGTGATGGGTAAATATGACAATGAAAATTATTCTATTAGAAGCAAAGATTTTGAATAACCTCAAATTTTAACCTGGTAGAAGATGTGAGGGGGGTGGTGGTGGGAGGCTGGCATTGTAATTATCAGCTCCAACAGTAATAATCATTAAAGAATGTTTCAGCAACAGATGAGCTATTTAAAGCCTTGGAGTAGATTCAAATAGATATTGATAGATAAAGTATATTTTTAAAAATGAACTGGAAGTATGTTGAAGTAAGATGAGTAATATAACATTTAGAACTTGTTCATTTCTGAAAGCATTAAGCATTTCATTATGAGAAACTTCTCCTTTGCTCACACTTGACGTAGTCACATGAGGTGACTAAGCAATCTGATTGTAATTGCTGGTTGCATGATTCACAGTTGAAGAACTCATAATGCGCAAGAGTCTGAAATGGGAAGTCAAGGGGTGGGGGAAATAAAGCAAAAGGATGCAGTTTTTATTTTGTTTCTCATTTGCCTTGGTATCATGAGGAAAACAAAGCCTCTGTAAAGGGAAACGAGAGAGCTAAAAATGTGCAACATCCTCTTCAGCAACTGCACGTGAAAAGGCACACAAATATGCATTTATGGTCCTTTTGCTTTATAAATAAATGAGTACTCTAGCATGAAAAGTTCTACCTCATGAATAAATTTTACTTCCAATTCGGAGTATTGTGTGCAGTTTCGTTCACCTACCTACAGGAAAGATGTAAATAAGGTTAAAAGGGTGCCAATAAAATTTACAAAGATGTTGCCAGGTCTGGAGGACCTGAGTTATAAGGAAAGATTGAATAGGTTAGGGCTGTATTCGATGTAGAAGATTGAGAAGAGAAGTTGATAGAGGTATACAAAATTATGAGGAGTATAGATAGAATAAATGCAAGCAAGCTTTTTCTGCTGAGGCTTGGTGAGACTGCAGTCAGAGGTCATGGGTTAAGGGTGAAAGATGAGAAGTTTAAGGAGAACATGAGAGGGAATTTCCTCTCTCAGAAGGTCATGAGAGTGTGGAGTGAGCTGCCAGCACAAATGGTGCATGCGAGCTCAATTTCAATGTTTAAAGGAAGTTTGGATCGGTATGTGAATGGTAGGGATATGGAGGGCAAAGGTCTTGGTGCAGGTTCATAGGAGTAGGCAGTTTAAATGGTTTTGCCATAGACTAGATGGGCTGAAGGGACTGTTTTTGTGCTGTACTTCTATGACTCTAATTCTAATATATATGTACAACAGATTATTACTAAAAAATATTGATAAAATAGTTCCAGAACACATTCAATAGTTTGCCTAAACAAAGTAGCAGCTGGTGATTTCTGTTGTCAAGCATGTACTTCAGATGATATTGGTTTCACTTTTGTCAAACAAGTTGTGCTGTCATTTCATTTCAAAGTTTCTGCGGCTGTAATGACTTAAATAATACTGCCCTTTTACTTGCGTTTAGCTTTTGAATTTATCATTTATGACTTGTCTATAAGATATTTACTGTCAATGTCACTTATAGACTTGAGTAATGAATGATAAATTCAGAAATAAAATGTAAGTAAAAGGGCAGTACAATATTGCCACTTTTAAGAGTTTGCAAAATCACAATCAGTTTCACAAGATAATCATTAAAAGGAGGTTGTTATGGAATAGAAGCACTGTCTCCTCTCAGCTACGTGAGAACACAACCACGCAGTAGCCTTTGTAATCGCACAACTGGAATATTTTTAATATAATGTACTGCATAGTTTTGCAGGCTGTGTAAAAATTTCCAGCTCAGAGCAATGGTTATAGTCGGTGCAGCTGTTCACAAAAAACATAAAGGGAACATTGAATAGAAGTGTATCATATATTTTATGATGTCTTTATGCAATATTGGTGTAATTCACAGAGAGCTGGGATATAAATTACTGATTTCTGCATCCAATCATCATATTGGAGAAAGTAATGTGCATGTTAAAATTGTAGTATTCCTTTGGCCGATGAGAATGTAATGGACTTCTTATTGCTGCAGGTTTCTTTGTATCTCTTTAAAGAACTTCCACTGCACCTGTGGAAGATAACTTCAGTTGAAATGGGTGTAATTCATGACTGGCTTCTGAAGTACAATTTATCTGCTGTCGAGAACAAGCTGGCTTGCATCATACTTGAAGGACTGAACTGGGGTGTTGATGAGCAGGTATGTTAAACTGAGTGGGAGGCAGAAAGCTGCATTTTGTTAACAGCTTGGCAAAGCTTTGTCATAGATTCTTCTGATATTTTAACTGACTAGGATTGTGCATTTTTCATAATGATAGTAGGTTGAGTTTTATTTAAACTGATCTATACTTCTTAAAACCACAAAGAATTATTGCTACATTTGAACACAGGCAGAAGTCACTGAGTTAATTTGTTGATTGGCATACAGGAGTGAGATATGCCAACTAGTGAAATGGTGCCGCAGCAACAACCTGGCACTCAACATCAGTAAGATTAAAGAACTGATTGTGGACTTTAGGAAGGGCAAGACAAAAGAGCACATACCAATCCATAGAAGGATCAGAAGTGGAGAGAGTGAGCAGCTTCAAGTTCCTCGGTGTCAAGATCTCTGAGGATCTAACCTGGTCTGAACAGATTGATATAAAGAAGGCAAGACAGCGGCTATACTTTATTAGGAGTTTGAAGAGATTTGGCATGTCAACAAATACACTCAAAAACTTCTACAGATGTACTGTGGAGAGCATTCTGACAGGCTGCATCACTGTTTAGTATGGAGGGTTCTATTACACAGGACCGAAAGAAGCTGCAGAGGGTTGTAAATCCAGTCAGCTCCGTCTTGGGTACTAGCCTACAAAAGTACCTAGGACACCTTTAGGGAGTGGTGTCTCAGAAAGACAGCATCCATTATTAAAGACCTCCAGCACCCAGGGCGTGCCCTTTTCTCACTGTTACCATTGGGTAGGAGATACAGAAGCCTGAAGGCACACACTCAGCGATTCAGGAACAGCTTCTTCCCCTCTGCCATCTGATTCCTAAATAGACATTGAAGCTTTGGCCACTACTTCACTTCTTTAATATGCAGTATTTCTGTTTTTGCACATTTTTTAGATCTATTCAATATACATAATTTGGTTTACTTGTTTATTTATTATTATGTTTTATTTTATTTGTTTTTTTTTCTCTCTCTGCTAGATTATGTATTGCATTGAACTGCTGCTGCTAAGTTAACAAATTACACGTGATAATAAACCTGATTCTGGAAATTTTGCATGTTAAAATATACTTAACAAGTTTAGATTGTGCCTCAAATACATCCAACACTTCACTTAATACAGGGTTTCCTCTTAAATGCTTCGTCATAGAAAATGTACAGCATGGAAATAGCCATTTGCACAACTTACCCACCCCACCTAGTGAGCACCTTTCAGGTTACTCCTATTTCCCTGCACTTGGGTTCAGTTATAGCAGTCATTTGAGAATCTCAGGGCTGAGTACTGGCACTTTACAGAGAACATCATTCGATTAGCAGAGACCAAAGCAGTATACTCATTACAGTCTGTGAGCAAATCTGAAAACCACTAAAAATAGATTCTCAGTTCTCAGATAGCACCAAGGCTATCTGGGGCTGACTAAATGTTGCAGCTCCCAAAGATCTGGGACAGCAGAAGCAGAACTTTAAGATGTAGTTTCGTAGTGAAGAGGAGCAAATTAATACCATAGATAACATCTCCTTCGAGGTACACTGGGAGCAGCTGAGGTCTGCTCTCCAAGGCTATTGATTTCATGTAATCATGGAGCCAGAAATAATTTGTATATAATAACACTCAGATTCATGATCTCCTTGAGTATAAACCTGAGAAAGCCATCCACAAAACTGGTCGTGATCCAGTGATGCATTTGTAATGAGAAAACACTGGTGAGTGGAGATGGTATGAAAGATCCAGCTATGCAGACTGACAGAACATGCAACTTTCAGCTTCAAGGACAGGCTATGGACCCCACACCTTTGGATAGTTCCCTGCTTCTTAGGGAAGATGACACCATAAAACAGATTTGGAAGAAGCATTTTAAATTCCTGTGCTCAACAGAATCAGGTTTATCATCACCAGCACGTGAAATTTGTTAACTTAACAGCAGCAGTTCAATTCAATACATAATCTAGCAGAGAAAAAAACAATAATAAGTAAAATAATAATAAATAAACAAGTAAATCAATTAAGTATATAGAATAGATTAAAAGATACATACAAAAACAGAAGTACTGTATTTTTTTTTTAAAGAAGTGAGGTAGTGTCCAAAGATTCAATGTCCATTTAGGAATCAGATGGCAGAGGGGAAGTAGCTGTTCCTGAATCGCTGAGTGTGTGCCTTCAGGCTTCTGTACTTCCTACCTGATGGTAACAGTGAGAAAAGGACATGCTCTGGGTGCTGAAGGTCCTTAATAATGGACTCTGCCTTTCTGAGACACTGCTCCCTAAAGATGTCCTGGGTACTTTGTAGGCTAGTACTCAAGATGGAGCTGACTAAATTTACAATCTTCTGCCGCTTCTTTTGGTCCTGTGCAGTAGCCCCTCCATACCAGACAGTGATGCAGTCTGTCAGAATGTTGTCCGCAGTACAACTATAGTTCTTGAGTGTATTTGTTGACATGCCAAATCTCTTCAAACTCCTAATAACGTATAACCGCTGTCTTGCCTTCTTTATAACTACATCGACATGTTGGGTCCAGGTTAGATCCTCAGAGATCTTGACACCCAGCATCTTGAAGCTACTCATTCTCACCACTTCTGATCCCTCTATGAGGATTGGTATGTGTTTCTTCATCTTACCCTTCCTGAAGTCCACAATCAGCTCTTTCGTCTTATTGATGTTGAGTGCCAGGTTGTTGCTACGGCACCACTCCACTAGTTGACATATCTCACTCCTGTACGCCCCCTCGTCACCACCTGAAATTCTACCAGCAATGGTGGTATCGTCAGCAAATTTATAGATGGTATTTGAGGTATACCTAGCCACACAGGCATGTGTATATAGAGAGTAGAGCAGTGGGCTAAGCACACACCCCTGAGGTGCGCCAGTGTTGATCATCAGCAAGGAGGATATGTTATCACCAATCCCCACAGATTGTGGTCTTCCGGTTAGGAAGTCAAGGATCCAATTGTAGAGGGAGGTACAGAGGCCCAGGTTCTGCAACTTCGCAATCAGGATTGTGGGAATGATAGTATTAAATGCTGAGCTATAGTCGATGGACAGTGAGTCCATCGTATCAGAGGAGATCCTGCAAGCCACACTACAATGTGCTTGGCAATAGATCAGCCATTGGAGAACTGAAGTGGTCCATCCCTACAGATGGAAATCAGTTAAACTAGTGGGCTATATGTCGTGGTCTATCATACCGGTGGCTTCCCGAATATGTCAAAATTCCAGCAGAGCTCTGGGAAGAAGGGGATTTCTTGGTGATCTTGGGGATGCCAATCAAAGTTGAAAGTAAATTTATTATCAAAGTACATGTACGTCACTGTATACAGGATTCCCCCGCTATCCGAAGGTAGAGTGTTACTATGAAACCGTTTGTAAGCCAAAATGTTAAGCAAAGAAGCAATTACCATTAATTTACATGGGAAAAATTTTTCAGCATTCCCAGACCCAAAAAAATAACCTACTGTTACGAAAACCCCGTAACCAGGTAACTTACCAGCAAAGATAGATGGATCAGCTGAGTCGGATGCTACTATTTTCAACCGTTTTATTCAACAAGGGCACAAACGTATGGTTAATACAAAACATTCAGATCATCAAAACTCAATCTAAAACACCGGTGTAATAATAATCATTCAAAACACAAGCTCGATCGTCGTCTAGGGGTAATGTAGATTTTATATCGTTCACTGAATATCTAAAAGTCTTTTAGATCACGGCAGTTTCACTTAGTTGCCGGCGGAAGTGTCGCGTTGGTGCACTTTTAGTTAGAAAGACAGAGAACATGAAGCATTTACCCGACAGGTTTTCCAACCTGTAGGAGGTAGTCGGAAGTCTCGTTGGGGGAATGGACTCTCATCTGTGGCTTCCCCTGTAGCTAGGCCGTCTTCCGTGGTGAAGTCGCCAATCCCAGGCAAGGGAAGGACGCACACGAACCCCACCACCGGCTGTAGCTATTAAAACGCTGTCGCAGGATTTCTAGCGTTTCTCCTTCGTGTGTTTCCTTGGTGCATCTGAGGGTCCTCCCCTCAGACCCGTCTTTATACTTCTTCACGGGATCGCAGGTGTCAATCAAGTTGCAGGTAATGCGATCTGTCTCTCAACCAGCCCACTTTGCCCGAGGGCTTTTCAGGTGGTCTCCATGAGACAATAGTCAAAGTCACTTTTATTCTGCTTCTTGGGAGAACGTGGTCTTTCGCACGTCTCTCTCTCTTGGGTCAGTTGACCCCCCTTAACTAGAGTTCTTGCGATTTTCACAAAGGAGGGGGCCAACGGCATAACACTACCAAATCAAACCAAATAACACAGGAAACCTAAAATAACACAAACATATAGTAAAAGCAGGAATGATATGATAAATATACAGCCTATATAAAATAGAAATATCATATGTACAGTGTAGTATCATATGTATCATATATGTGCTTATCAAAATCGGGAAGACAGCGAGCCAAAATCGATGTGGAGAAAAAAAAATTGGCACGTACACGCACACGTACGTACATGCATATGTACGTACACACCTGCATGGACAACTGCCTGCTCAAGGCCTCACGGTCATGGTAGTCTTTCTCGGGGTAACATATACAAAGCGGGTGTCTTTTTCGTAAAAGCGAAAATCCTCTTTGGTTAGCGAAAACAGGTACTAATGTAGGTCTTTTGTAACAGCGAGCTGTCATAAAGCGAACATTTGAAAAACGGGGGCCACCTGTACAACCCTGAGATTTAATCACTGTACCAATTTATAAGGAAGGGGTATTTCCTTCCTGTCTAGTTGGGATAATGTCCTGGCCACATTATCCTGAACCTCCTTTGCCCTGTGGTGAGAGACACCTCTTGGAAGCATACATATAGCAGAACTGCTGGGGAGAAACAAACAAAAACAAAATGCTGGGAACCAAATCAGTAACTGTTCTTACTTTCACTGGCCTGTTGAAGATGTTCAGTTTCTTAAATCTGTTGGGTCTCTGGATTGCCCTCCATTGCATTGGTTTTCATCATCCTCAGACTTGGGCATGATGACAGGACTGTCATTGTCCTGAATGTAACACTTGAGACTGATGGCTCCCACATCTGGAGACCAAACAAATTTATCTCACCTCTTCCTACTTGACAGTCATCTTCCACCTTGTTGAAGTCAATTATCATCTGAGTTTGGTATCTGGTATCAACTGACAGTAAATACTCTAATAATAGTCCTTTCCATTGCTTAAATAATGGCTCATTATCAAGGATAACCAGAATGAGCTTGTGTGTTAGCTACTCTGCACATGGTCTTCAAGCAACAGTGGATCCATTTAATGCTTCAGTTAAGAAACTTAGGGTGTCCTTGAATATTACAAAGTCAAAGGTTGTCCACTAGCCCATCCAAGCCGGCTGACTATCACTCATCTCATCCATGTAACTGAGATGGCTCTAGAGTATATAGAGTACCTTTGATTTTTTTGCTGTCATTTCTCCCAAAAGTTTATCAGTGAAGAAGAACAGCAGAGCAGCTTTCTGCAAACTGTAACACAGTGTCTTTGGAAATGGAGTCCTGTGGAAGCAGACTGAAATAATTTGTACCACAGTGCCCTGTGGAGGTCTTGTGCAGACAAGTTCTCTCTTTGGCAGCAAAACTTGAAATATCTACTGATGCCATATGATGCTGTATATCTTGATTGGTACGTGGGTCAAATCCTGGGGGTCAAACAGCTCCATGAATGTCCTTCACAGAGCTGTGTATGCCAGTGCTGATGTCTTGCTCTCGAGGAATAACTTCTCCAACTTTACCATTGCCTGGTGCTGAGAATTTGGCTATGTTGAATGCTACTCTCAAATAGAATGCATTGGCTCCAGAGACTGAGGGAAGCAATCTTATTGCTTCACTGGGTAGCATCAGATCCAGTAAAATAGGAATAGGAAATTGAAATCAGAGTTTTTCCAAATGCCTTCAAAATTGAGGTTGTCAACCCCCTACTTAAGAGGCCAAGCTTTGATAGTGAGGTACTAGCTAACTCAGGCCTATATCAGATCTTCCCTTGTTGGCCAGTACTGTTGAGAAAGTCATTTTCAACCAATTAGCAACTTTCTAGATGAGAACAATATTCTAGAACAGTTTCAGTTAAGTTTTAGAGTAAACCAAGCACAGAGGCGGCCCTTATCAAAATTATCAACGACCTTCCGCTCAACACTGATGAGTCTGTTCAAATTCCTCTAGAGCTAAGTACTGCCTTTGACACAGTTGACCACAATGTTCTCCTGGATCTCCTCGATATTTGTGGCCTCTCTGGTAATGTCCTCAATTGGCTTAGGTCATATATCTTAGAGAAAATTTTTTGTCTTGTTTAGGATACCATTTTTCTAAGAGATACACTATAGCTTTTGGTGTTGCTCAGGGAAGTTATCTTGGTCCCCTCCTCTTCCCCTTATACATGTTCCCTTTAGGAGACATTATTACAGAGCATAAACTTGTTTGCCATAGTTAAGCAGATGACACACAATTGTGTATCTCGGTTGAGCCTGATGATGATAACACCCCATCTTCTCTGATTCCTGGTATGGCTGCAATAAACAAATGGATGAGCAATAATTTCCTAAAACGGAACTGAGATAAAACTGAAGTAACTATGGTTAGTCCCAAAGCCAGAAGAGATAAACCTAGGAACTTATCTCTCCTTGTAAAATCAGAAGTATCAAGTCTGGGTGTTATTCTTGATTCAGATTTGAACTTTAAATTCCACGTAAAGAAAGTGATCAGAGTAGCATTCCTACACTTAAGAAATATTGCAAAGGTACGTTTGTTTCTGTCGCATATTGATACTTAAAAACTAATTCATGCTATTATATTGAATAGACTAGATTTCTGCAATGCACTTTTTACCGGCCTTCCAAAGCAAACTAATGACAAGCATCAACTCATTCAGAATGCCACTGCTAGATTTTTAACTAAAACCAGGATGAGGCAACATTTCACTACTGTCCTAGCTACTCTGCGTTAGCTTTCTGTATCTTTTAGTATTCCTATTACAGTTTGCTTACTTATTTTTAAATCTCTTAATGGTCTAGGACTGGAGTACATCACAGAATAATTTTCATTTTATAATCCTGCTCGAGCTCTCAGATCTTGTGCTGCTGGTCTCTTAACTTTAAACAATCTCCCTCAAAAGATAATTGGCAGGTCAGCCAATTTTGAATTACAGCTTCTAAGCTGTGAAATTCAATATCTAAAACAATAAGAGTACAGATTCAGTTGACATCTTTAAACGTCAGCTCAAAACCTATTTATTTAACCCTACTTTTAACTAACATCTTTTTGTCTTTTATTTTCATGGTTTTTTAAATTTTAGTTTCATGTTTGCAGTTTATCCCATTGCAAACACTTTGAGCTATATCATCTGTATGAAAATTGCTCTATAAATAAGTCATCATTATTATTGTTACTACTACTACTTTGAAGCCCAAAAGCTGGCTTGGCCTTGAAACACAAGCAATAACATGTCCTACTACTGAAGAACATTGGATCTCAAATTTAATTCAGTTAGAGGAAATTAAATACAGGTTTCCCCTGCTATCCAAAGGTAGAGCATTCCTATGAAACGGTTCGTAAGCCGGAATGTTGTAAAGTGAATAAGCAATTACCATTTATTTATATGGGAAAAATTTTGAGCGTTCCCAGACCCAAAAAAGAACCCACAAAATCATGCCAAATAACACATAAAACCTAAAATAACAGTAACATATAGTAAAAGCAGGAATGATATGATAAATACACAGCCTATATAAATAGAAATACTTTTCTGCAATCATTGCAGCACTGTCTAGCATAGCGAAAATCTCACTATGTAGTGCTACTAGCGTAGCGGAAGCAGTCTCTCCAGTAACTACCTCCAGCAGTCTCTACCTTTAACTTCAAGCTTCACAACACTTTCATCACCATCTTCCAGTGCTTTCTGTTACAGGTTATTAAAAAGACTGACTGATTTCTTCTTAAGTCTGAGATAACTTAATAGAACACCATGCTTTGTACACCCATCAATCCACTCAAACAATAGACTTTACATTTTATCCATTATTGGATACCAACTAAGAGAGACCACTTTGCTACGAGCAAAACCAACAGTAACATTGGCAGCTTTCAAGATTCTTTCTCTCTGCTTATAAATAGAGTGAATGGTTCAACGCACGGACAATGTCCTTGCTTCGTTCACCAGGATCGAAATGCTTAATTATGTCTAGTTTTATGCTAAGTGTAACACCCTTACGAGCTCTTTTAGGCTTTTCCGATACCTTAGAACTCATCTAGCTAAGGATGCACAAAATAAATCGACAGAAAGCACAGATGCTCACAGGCACGCGTTTAAGCAGTGGCGGCTAGAATGCAGTTCTGGGGGAGAAGCTTGGCTGCTCGGGGCGCGCACTAGCTTTTCTCGTAACGGTGAAAATACCTTCTGTTAGTGAAAACAGGTAACTAATGTAGGTCTTTCGTAACAGCGAGGTGTCGTAAAGCGAACATTCGAAAAACGGGCCACCTGGAAAAGTAAAGTGAGTTTTTGGGGCCATGTTGTGGTAGCTGATGCATAAAACTCTATATCCTATCTTAATACTTGGATTTATTTTCCAGCAATCAAAACTTGCTCTTGATCCTTCCCTTCATACTGAAGTAGCATTAATGGTTCTAGAAGCATATCAGAAGTACCTCACTGACAAACCTTACAGTGGATTTATCTCTGAAAGCATAAAGCAGGTAATGTGGAGATCATTTGTTGGATAATGCTGTAAAATATGTCATAGTTTCCCTGTTACATGTTATTGGCAAAAACACTTGAACATGATGAAAATCCTAATTCTGCCATGGACTCTGCCAAGCCCAACTACTAAAGTAGGAGGGTTAGGCATGAGACTAGCAGCCCCATTTTGTGAAAACCCAGAGTTACAGAAAAGCTAAAAGAGGCTCCAAAGACCTTATCTGGGGAAGGATCTTTGAGAATGGGCTACCGCTGGGGACAACTTGAGAGACTGGCCCAGGATAGAGAACTCTGGTGAGCTGCTTTCAGTAGCCTATGCTCCAGCGGGAGTGAAGGCTCAGAAGAAAATGATGAAAATCCGAATTAGTGAAGAATGTATCCATGCAAGTGGACCATTTATAATGTCGTCATTCACTTCCAAAAATTTTCTAAAAGAGTCTTTGAAAAGTGTTCTTGAAGTATGATAGTTTTTAAGCCTTGTATATGTTGAAGTATTTCAATTTAAAGTGGTAAATTATGTTTATACCTCTGTTAAAAGATAAGTGGTTACTAAACTATTAGATTTTCAGAACTAATTATTATTAATACTTTAATTTATTTGTATTAATTTTAGGTATCCTACTTAGCTAGTGTTGTTCGCCTGAACCAGACTCCGGAGGCCTTATTTAATCACTGGGCATGGGAATTGGTTGTCAGATTGAAGCTACACAGTAGCCATTCATACAGTGACCAGGGCTGGACACCTATCAGTAACTCCTCCACTGCACCAGAAATGAATGAGTTACCAGCCCTCTATCCACTTTTTAAAGCTGTAAAAGCTGGCATTCCTATTGGTTGTTATCTTGCGCTTTCAATAACATCAATAGGTCACAGGTACGTCAAGTTATAAAGTATTAGAAATTTTAGATTTTAAAATTAGTTATGACAAGGATTTTATTTCTCTTTTTTCACAGTGGCAGAGATGCTGCTGCTGCCACATAGCTTTAATGACTTGGGGTTGATTCTAACCTCGGGTAACTTTTTGTTTGACTGAATGAGTTACCTCCAGGAGTCTCATTCCTTCCCCTATCCTGAAGACATGCTAGTAGGTAAACAGACTGTAGCACACTTGGTTAAGAAGCAAATTGGAAGGAATTGATAGGGATGTGAGAGCAAATATGTTTGAGTAAAATAGTTAAAGAATGGGATTGATGAATTGATTTGGAAGCTAGCAGAAGCTTCATAGTCTAAATGGCCTAATTCTTTAGCATAAGGTGATATGATAAATATTAATCTCCCAGTCAGTAGCTTTGCTAAGTCATTCATCATTGGAGACGAACAAACAAAAAAGCATCACACACAAAATGCTGGAGGAACTCAGCAGTCCAGGCAGCATCTATGGAAAAGAATAAACAGTTGACGTTTTGAGCCGAGACCTTTCACCAGTCCTAATAATGGCAGCAGCAAGAAGAGCATGGCCTAGGTGGTGGGTGCTTTCAGAAAGGACTTTGATGTAGTCCTAGCGTGAATGCTGTGTAGCATCTTCCCTGATGGGAATGGAGCAAGCAGTCCAAGAACAAGGTGGGTGGAATCCTTCATGATATTTCTGGCCTTTTTCCGGCACCTTTCTGTATACAAGCCCTTGATGGCGGGTAGGCTGGTGCAAGTGATGCATTGAGCAGTTTTAGAGCCCTCCTGTACACTGCAGTGTAGGTTCTATATTATGAAAGTCACTTGTGAGTGTTTACAAAAAACACATCAATATATGACTATTCTGTGCATTAGTGTTTTGTAAAAGATGAAAATTATTATATCATTGTGTTCAATTAATATAAACTGGAGAATTACTCAATTTCTATATCTGACATTTATCAAATAACAAAATCATACAGTGGCCAAGGCTACTGATCCAATATGGTAACTCCAGTCTAATGGAAGCTTTTAAAGACCTTCTGCCAATTACTGCATTATTACTGTTTAAACAGATTCATATGGCAGCTTTATATGCTGCTAAGCTTTATTCAAAGATGTGAAATTAGTATTACACTTTACTGATTCTGTATTTTTTCCATTTAGCGCTGACAAGTTCTGCTCTGAAGGCATAGCTCTTCTGGAAATACTGGTACAGTCAAAGTGTCTTAAAGCAGTAGTTCATGTATTAGATAAGATCTTGCCGATCTTCTACCCATGCCAATATTATCTTCTGAAAAATGAACAGTTAAGTAAAAGCTACTTTATTTTGTGCTGAAAAATAATTTTAATAATCATGATGTATTCTTTAAATATATCTGCTGAGTGTATAGTGACTCAAGAACATTTTATAAAATGCATTAAGGCTGCCTTTACAAAGTCAAAAGATGTGACAGGCAGTTGATAGCTTCAAAAAGTGATTGTTGTGTATTGCAGGCTAACTAGAGGTAATAATTTCTGTAAAGTACAAATATTTAGTCCATCTTGTTTTATCTACTATTTGACCCCGAAGAGCTCAGAATTACATGAATTTTTAATGATTTTCCAAATAAGCATTCAACTTGATTTACGAGGGGTGATTGATAAGTTCGTGGCCTAAAGTAGAAGGAGTCAATTTTAGAAAACCTAGCACATTTATTTTTCACTCTCCCCTAGTGTTGCCACCATGTTCTCATGGACCTCCCTGGGTGATAAGCCCTTGAGACCGAGGTAGCGGATGACTTCACGAAGGCCAATGTTGTCCACTTTCTCAGACAGTACTTACTTGCGATTTTCAATTACCTGAAACAGAAATACCAAACAGAAGCTATTAACTTCAAACTTTCTGTATAAAAGAGTTGAACTGCACATGCATGTAATGAGAGCTGTATAACTCATCTCCTCCTACCTTAGGCCACGAACTTATCAATCACCCCATGCTGTGGACCACTTCTGGAGGTCCAAGACGCCGACTTCTACAAAGAAGGGATCCGTATGCTCCACGACTGCTGGACTAAGTGTGTAAATGTAGGAGGGGACTATGTTGAAAAATAAATGTGCTAGGTTTTCTTTCTACTTTAGGCCACAAACTTATCAATCACCCCTCGTAATGTGCTTAGATGAAGTATGGAAGCTAATATTCTTACATATTTTGTTTATTTGAAATTTTGAATTGTTAATGTCCCAATAAACCCTTTATGACACAAATTAATGCAATAATACTATCATAAATATTGGAGTTCTTTTTTCTCCTTGAACTCCATTCCAGTAAATCAATTCATGGGTATGATTAATGTCATTAAAAAAACTAGTAAGTTTACAACAACATTGCTTATAAAAGCACACATCTTGGACCTCACTGTTGTAACATGAACAAAGTTACCGGAGAGACACAGCTGGTAGATATGAAATAGGCTTGTATTCGACAAAATGAGGCTCAGCAGGTGTCATATTGAGACCCTTTTGGAGGAAGAGGCCTGTTTAACCCAATTTTGCTTCATTTTGTATGCTAAGTGAGCTGCCAGTAGAAGTGGTAGAGGCAGGTTTGACGAGTTTCCAGTAGAAGTGGAGAGGCAGGTTCGATATTGTCATTTAAAGTAAAATTGGATATGTATATGGACAGGAAAGGAATGGAGGGTTATGGGCTGAATGCAGGTCAGTGGGACTAGGTGAGAGTAAGCATTCGGCACGGACTAGAAGGGCCAAGATGGCCTGTTTCCATGCTGTAATTGTTATATGGTTATAAAGATTAAAGGACAATTCTATATTTACAATATATCTACAATGCTTCCTTTGAATTACGTATAACTTTCACACCTCCTTCTTCGCAACCATACCAAAGACACCGGAGATGAATGCTAAACCAACATTGTCTAGTTTTCCAATTAATTGCATTTCACAACTCTAAGAACTTATTATCCGGAGCTGTATTTTAAATTTAATCTACAGTCCATATTCAGATCCGAAGGTTGGTTGCTTAAGTTAATTATTTTGCTGTACAACCCCAGTCCAGAATTTGCTCTAACACCCACTTAGCAGGAATAATAAAATATACTTAAATAGTGAAGTGGACTAGCTGGATATGTCACTCATGTCAACTTGCATTTGCATATAAGCGTTTAAAGACTAAAAAGACTTAACTCTTCCGTCTGTATTCTTCATGATATTACAATAATATCTTATGGGAACTGTGTGATTGTCAATTAGGATTAGGAATCTTTAGTGTGAAACAAATGGGAGAAAACTCACTGTGATTCATTTCTATCTTCCGCAGGTTTTTATTGACTTTACAGCTTTTTCTGCAGACTGACAGTGTTGTGCCTCAGGGAGTGACTCAGCAAATGACTCAGAAAGTGGCACAACATTTAACTGGTATCACTTACGGTGAAAACATTAAATTATTAAACAGTATGATCCAGGTAGGAAAGGCACATTAATTAAGTTTCAAAAAACAGTGAAAATTATTAAACACATCATTGTAAACAATATAATCATATTAAAAGATGAGCTTGTAATTCTGTGATGCTGTTCATTGCCTCTGGACATCCCATGTCATTTCATGAGCAATTAAATGCATTTGGAAGTGCTGTTACTCTGGAGATGTGCAAATTCTTCTGTTAACGGTTCTCTAAAAGATATGCTTCTTTGGGTTCTATTTAATATTGCTGAGTAATACTGTCGAGATTACGTAAGTTGGCTTGACTGTTTTGTGGCTCATTTCCTGTATTGCTGATTAAATAGATTTGAATAAAAGTATGATATTTGTAAAGTACTAGATTTACTGATTTGCACAAATTAATCCCATCAGTTGACACACTATCCCAATTCTGGTTGTACCTGACATACCTGCCTTTTACAGGATGTTAAGATAACACTGTGAGCACAAGTACAGCAGATACTGCATATCTGAAATAAAAGCTCAAAATGCTGATATACTCATTAGTCAGGGATTATTTGAGGGGAGAGGGAGGGAAAAAGAAAATTAACATTGACCCTTCGTCAGAACATTAACTTGAAACGTTGATTATTTTTCTGTCTCCCTCCCCACACCCACTGACACTGGTTGATCTCCTGTAAATCAGCCTTCCTCTCAAAAATGATCAGGTTTCCAGTAGATCTAAGTACATTGCAGTGGATTCCAGTTAATTGAGTTGTTGGTGAATCAGGGTTGTGACTTATTTGGAACAACTCTTAAAAGAACACAGACTAATTGAGAAAATTTCTGGTATTCCCTTCTTTTTTTGGGACATCATGACACTTAATTGGGGCAGGAAACTGTTGCCGAACAGGTTGTACCTAATGTCAGCCAAGGGTACTTGTGTAGACGCTACACCATGCTTAGAGCAAAATGTTTTTCTAATACTGTCAGTCATTTTTTTCTGTACAAAAAGCAGTGATTTTTTTTGACACTGTAAGTTCATAAGAAATGAGCAATAAGACAATTCAGACCCGATTTGCTCACGGTGGGTTCAAGCATTCAGATTTTGAGATGCCAGAAATGGCTGGAGTGAAAATGAAATTATTTCACTACAAAGAGTTTGAAGGTTTCACAATCTTCTTTAATGAAGATTGTCAATAGCATTGTATGAAGTCAATCCATTATCTACACTCTGTATCTGCGCTGATTTTGTTCATTGCATATATTGGATGAATTCATCTGTTGAAAACTACTAGGAACTAGTACACAGTTTTATATTGCTAGTGTTCTACTTCATGTATTTCATTTAAATACAGTCTGTTACTCAGTTTGTCTTTTTTATAACTATTTCTATGAAACTTTGGCTAATTGGGGCGGCTACTTAGTTGGGCTAAAATGTACCGGTCCTGATTTGTCCGAGTTAATCTAAATACACTGTATTGCATTTTAATGAAATATAAGCATCTTGTTCTTTGTAATCTGTTGATAAAGATTTTTTTTAATTTTTAGAGTAAAAAAACAAAGCTTTTGCATAATTAATAGTTACAAACGAAAACCTATTATTGATGTTTTGAGGTGATAACTCAACTGAAGCAACTTTTTTTGTAAAGATTAACCATTTGTATGGATGTATTTCAAATTCAGTAAGTCTCATTAGTGTTTAACTGTTAAGGTAGATAATAAATTATAGACTGGAGGTTTTTCTTGTTTTTTTTTTAAATCACACATGGAGTTACTTTATTTTATGTTTCTCCATTCCCACTTTTTAATTAGGTCTATTGTACTTGCTGAACTTTTATAGTTCAAAAAATATGAGGCTGCAATTCTTCATTCATGCATTGCAGAGGCATTGATGATTGGACAGACCCCAAAGCATTTTGCACTTTAGAGCTGCCAACTCCAGGTCTTGAATGAGTACAGGTGCAGAGTAAGAATTGGAATGTATTAAGGAGGAATTTGGATGGAGTGGAAGGGAGTATGGCAAGTGGGGGGCAGGTATACTGAGGGTGGCTTAAGGAAAAGTCAACTGTTAATGTCATTTTCAGTACACAAATGTAAAGGAAAACAAAATAATTGTTATTCCAGATCTGATTTAGCACTAACAAAACACAAAAAGATAAATAACAAATAATAAAAGAAACACAATATATATAGATAGTTAAGATAGCTATTCTATATTTTCAAAAGGTTAAGTTATGGTTGTGTATTTATGAATGCAAAATATTCAGCATGTAAACTTTTTTTTCTCTCAGCATTTTTAGTCGTTGATTTGATGCAATATTCTAAAAGAAATTAAACAATGCTCATCTTCACAGACTCATATTGTGGAAAGCAGTAAACCCGGCAGAGTGGGAGCTGGTGTTATTTTGGAATTCTGGATTCACGTCTTGACAAATCAGCACTTGTGGCACAGAGATAAAACTGTTTTGTTTCTAATGGACAATCTATGCAAGACTGCATTTCTTCACCGACAGGAAGACTGTTTGCAAAAGTCACTTTACCAACTACACAAGGTAGCTCACAAATTATATATTCAAATGAAAAGTAACCTAATTTAGAATTGATTCAATCAAAATTGAAACTTGCATTTGGTTTCATACAAAAAATAGAACAGCCAACTAATTAGAACAGTTATAAACCATCCGTTGGTGCTTTAATTTTGAAATATTAACATCAGCATTTACACTGCAAGAGTATGCACAAGGTTATTAAAATGAATATTTGATTTGAGAATATTAATTTAATGTCAATTTGTACCTCCCTTTTAAAAATGTATAATGTTAATAAAATCTGGTACAAGTAAGTTCTATTATCCAGATATATGGTGTAATTTTTATCAGTCGTTTTCTTATTGTCAAATGTTTAGAATGCTCTTGGATACCACAGTGATCGTGGGTTACTGACTTCATTCATGAACTGGATGTTAGCTGGCAACATAACACCATCATTTATTGAAGGCAATGCTACTGCAACTGAGGTATATGCTTATAATAACTCCATAAAGTTTTCACTCATAGAAGCTTACCACTCATTTAAAGACTTCACCTTTATTTCACTTGCTGGGTGTGTTCTGAACATTTGCGTATTGCTGAGATGTGAGTACCTCACTATAGTTAGGATTTCCTGATTATTTTTGGCAAAGTAATGATTTTGAGTAGTCAGAATCAAGTTATCTTGTGTGCCCTGGCCCAGCCTCAATAGACATGAAATTATGGATTGACCATAAGCTGCTTAAGTTAACTTTAATTATAATATGACTTTTTTTATTATAATAAAAGTATATGTAATAAAAAAGTGCAAAAAAAGAACAAAGATAGTGAGGTAACATTTGTGTGTTCATTGTCTGTTCAGAAACCTGATGGCAGAGGGGAAGAAGCTGTTCCTGAAACATTGACTATGTATCTTCAGGCTCTCTGATGGTAGTAATGAGAAGATGACATGTTTTTGGTGGTGGGGGTCCTTAATAATGGATGCCTCCTTTTTGAGGCAGCACCTTGATGGTGCAGAGGCTTTATATCAAAGCTTTGACCCCTTTATATTGAAGCTATGCCCCCCAGTTCCAGATTTCTCCAGTATGACTAAATAACTTTGCAATCTCAAGCCAGGAATATTCTGCTAGACCATTTATTAAGATTTAATACACTCGTCCTTCTCTAAGGGCCTAATGCAGAGTGCAAACTTTTGCAAAGAAAAGCATTTGTAAAACAGTGACTGAGTCTGAATATTTGCTTAGTAGTATAATATTTACGCAGTTTTTTTAAAGAATATTTATTTTATAGGTGTGGTTTTCCTGGATCATATTCAATATGGAGGCAATTTTTGAAGAAGATTCCCAACTTCGTAGGTCTATGGAACTTGAATTAATTAGCAATTCTTCAGTAACTCCAGATCAAGCCTTAAAGGTTTGTATTTCATTACTGTGTTAGCTAATTATACATAATTTAGTTTAATAAGTGTAACAAGCTGTAAGGTTTCACTGCTAATGTAATGGCTTCTCTGTAATGTTCCACTGCTGAGGTAATGGTTTCTCTGTAGCAGCAATGTTTGGGTTATGACTAAAATGTTGCGAAGTGGTTCAATGTGCTGGACTTGAGGAGTATACCAGATATTACCAGATCCCATGAGTGAGGTCGCCAAAGCATTTATATGTCCCCTGGGATTTTTCCAGTTCAAAAGGATGCACCAGGGCACCTCAGGAGCTCTTGCAACCTTGCAGTGAGTCATGGAGAAGACAGTGGGGGATATGAACTTGCTTGAGGTATTGGTATATCTGGATGGCCTCATAGTATTTGGAAGAATATGAAGCGAGGCTGCTGAAGGTGTTGGGTCGCATGAAAGCTGAAGGGTTAAAACTTACCCTGGACAAGTGCCAGTTCTGCCAAACATCTGTTAGCTTTGTTGGGTACATAGTGTCACTGGATAGAGTAGGTGCAGATCCAGCTAAGATAGAGGCGGTTACCACTTGGCCAAGACCCCATACTGTGAGCGCTCGCTCTGCGCTTGTTCCTCGGGTTCTGTGGTTACTGTCAGAGGTTCGTGAAAGGCTACCCATTGACACAGCTTCTGTGCGATTACCCTCCCTTGGGGAAGAAAGGGAGGGGGAAGAAGAGGACAGGAAGGTGGAGAGTATCTTTGCCCATCGTAGCCCTTTGGACTGAGGTGGGATGCAAAATGTGAAGAAGGATTTCAGTCGCTGAAGGAACTGCTGACCCAGGCACCGGTACTGGCTTTTGCGGAAGCCCGGTTACCATATGTACTGCACACAGATACCAACCAAGAGGGTTTAGGGGGCATCCTGTATCAATTGAGGCCTGTGACGTTTGTCAGCCAGAGTCTGTCACCCTTGGAGAAAAACTATCCCACGCACAAGTTGGAATTTCTGGTGTTGAAATGGGCGGTGGTGGATAAGCAAGTGACTACCTCTATGAGGCCAAGTTTGAGGTGAGGATGAACAACAACCCCTAACTTATATCCTGACCTCGGTGGTTGGCAGCGTTGTCTGCCTATGATTTCAGCCTGACATACTGGCTGGGAAGCAGGAATATTGATGCTGATGCTTTGGCCCGACGGGCGCATGAGAGACTGGTCAGGGACAAGGAGTGGAAAAGTGTTCCTGCCACGGGGGTGAGGGGCATATGTTATTTTGCCATCACCGTGAAGGCAGAGGAAAAGGAGAGGCAGGATCAAGCGGTAGATAAATTGGGAGGTTCTGATGATGCCATCCCCTAAGTTTACTGTAACTTGAATACTCTGAAGACAAATCAGCAGCTGAAATTGAGTTCTGAGGAGGTAACATTAGCTCAGTGAGATGATCTGGGCATTGGTACCATTTGGGCGGCGGTTGAAAAGGGAGACGTGGCTCAGGCAGAGAAGATGAAACACACGTCAGAGCCTCCATTACTGAAAGAATGACCTCAGTTGGAGTTAAAGAACCAGATCTTACACCGGGTCACGTCACCCCCAGACCGACCTTGGCGTTGTCAGCTGGTTCCGCCTGAGAAGTATCAAAGGACTGCGTTAAAGTCACTTCATGATGATTCTGGACACTTGGGGGCAGAAAAGACCTATGGATTGCTCAGAGACCAGTTTTACTGGCCTCGAATGAAGTTGGAGGTCGAAGAATACTGCAAGTCGTGCATTCGATGCATACGGAGGAAGACACCGCCTACGCGGGCACTCCCTTGTCCCACTTGCAGAGTGTGGGGTCTCTGGACCTGGTGTGTATGGATTTCCTGTCCATAGAACCCGATGCCAGCAACACGGCGAACGTCTTAGTCATCACGGACCACTACACCAGATATGCTCAGGCTTTTCCTACCAAGGACCAGAGGGTGTCTACGGTGGCAAAAGTGTCATGGGAGAAGTATTTCATTTATTATGGCCTTCCCAGGTGAATACATAGTGACCAGGGACGGGACTTTGTGAGCAGACTCATCCATGAGTTACTGGGCATGCTTAGAGTTGAGAAGTCGAGGATCACGACCTATCACTCGCAGGGTGATCCCCAACCAGAGAGGTTTAATCAGACCTTGCTAGACATGCTCGGGACACTGAAGATCAGCAAGAAGAGCAGGTAGAGTCAATATATTGGGCGTCTGGTTCAGTTACAACTGTACACGAAATGAAGCTACTGGGGTACTCGTCATATTATTTGATATTTGGGAGTGAAGCAAGATTGCCTATTGACCTTTGTTTTGGGACTGACGAGGGTAACTTACCCCTGAAGACTTAACTGAAGTATGTGTCTGATATGAGAAGAGAGCTGAAAAGGGCTTATGAATTAGCAGGGGTTGCGGCTGCCAAACAGAATCAAGGAAATAAGAAGAGGTATGTTCAAAAGGTGAGGTTCTCCCAACTGCTGCTGGGAGTCGAGTCCTCATAAGGAATTTGGAGCTACCTGGAAAGCATAAGTTGGCTGACTGCTGGGCAGTTACGCCCTATGTGGTGGAGAGTCAAATGCCAAACCTACCAGTTTTCTGGGTGAAACCAGAGGTTGGGAATGGGCCTGTCAAGATTCTCCATCGGAACCACCTACTGTCAATGGTGCAGGGAGACCCAGAGCCTGACTTGGAGCCTACATCTAAAAAGAGGACTCTTCGGAAACAAGGGGCAACTACAGGGCCTACAGCAGGGGAGGTTAGGCCGGCTCCTACCCCGAGAGGGATACTGATTCAGAGGATGAGGACCTGTATGTGTGGTATGTGCTGCCTTTCGCTAACTCCCCGTTGACTGAGGAAGAGACTCCCAATCATTCTCCCGCTGTCTGCTGAAGTGTGGGTTTGTGGGGGGGGGGGGGGTGCTAGCTGTGGGTAGCCTGGGTTGCAGTGGGCCTCTGCAGGGGAGGAAGCAGGGCTTGTCCACGAGACAGTGGGGGCTGAGTTGTAGGTGGGCACGAGTGATAGGTCGGGGGAGGCCTTGCCGGGTAGACCGGAAGTACCTCCAGTATCCTGAAGAGTTAGATGATGGGGTGCAGAGGTCTCAGAGAATTAGGAGACCACCGGATAAGCTGGCCTTGTAGCACCAGGGGAGCAGAGCGTGACCCTCCCGTTTTGGGGAACTATGTCACTGCCTTGTGCTCTTGGATTGGACTTTGTGTTTTGCAGGAAAGGTTGGCGAATTATCTCAACATCATGAGGACATGACTAAATTTGGTGGGGAGAGAGTATAACACGTTGTAAGGTTTCACTGCTAATGTAATGGCTTCTCTGTAGCAGCAATGTTTGGGTTATGGCTAGAGATAACGGGGCATGTTAGCCAACAAGCAGGATGTTGTTCTTGTGTATCTGGGAGCCGAGAATTCACAGTTTTTTGCCAGGAGAGATGAGAGAAGACGCAAATGGAGAGAGTTGGTAGACCTTGGACTGAGTGGACTTGGAGTGAGAGTCCGAAGGTCAGCAACGATCGGTGGAGGTCGATGGTGGACGAACAGCCTTATCAGTGAGCTCCAACATTGCGTATTAGACTGTTTCAGGAGAATGGGCCCTTTTTCTTCTTTTGTTTTCTTTACTAACCATATAGTCAAATTAAGAATTATAAAGCTCAGTTGTTTAATCGCATATTGTGTACTGTTTGTTATTTCATGGTACTGATTTAAAACGGGACACATCGCGTAGCATCCAACCAACCAAGATTTCTTAAGTTTGGCCGGGCCGGGAGTTATCATCCCCTATATTAAGCCGCTAGCCAAAGTGAGAGTTACATAAGCCTCTTGCATATTCTAGGTGATCTTAAAGATTTGTTTATATCATTGCTTGAAAACTAGTTTTTTTTTGTTGGAAATAATTTTTTAGATGTTGTAAGGTTATTCATCTTTTTAGTGGATGCCAAATACTGTTATACCTGTAAGTATCCTCATAAACGTTATTATTTTCGGGTTGGTCCTGGCATGGACCTGTGCATTTTTCATGCTTTTAAGGCCTAAGACCATATGCCATTGGAGCAGAATTAGATTATTCAGCTCATCTAGTCTGCTTGGCCATTCCATTATGGCGGATTTATTTTCTCTTTCAACCCTGTTCTCCTGCCGCCTCCCCATAACCTTTGATGCCCAAGAACTTATCAATCTCTGCCTTAAATATACTCAATAGCTTGACTCCACAACCGTCAGTGGCAATGAATTTCACAGATTCACCATCCTCACATCTCTGGATAAATGTGCAGAGAGATCCCTCTATTCTGAGGCTATACTCTCTAATCCTAGACTCCTCCATTACAGGAAACATCATCTCCACGTCCACTCTACCATCTTTTATCAATATGTTACCATTTCAGGTTTATGAATGGCACTTATTCTTTACACCTGTCTTTTTTTTCCTGATGTTTTGAATTTTGTGAAACTTTCATTTAAATGCAGTACTGAGGCTAAAGCAGTTATGAGACATAACTCTCAACAGATATATGGAGAAATTAGAATATCAAATTATGTTAATATTAAATGGTGATTGACTCATAAAATAGAATGAAACCAGCTTTGATCACAGAAGGTTCTGGCCACATAACATCGATCAGGCTTCTATAACTTATAACTTTGGTCTGCATCCTATCAAAGACATTCCTACTATTCTCTTCACCCCTTCCCCTCACTTGAATATTCTTCATTTTCCAGTTTTAGTGAAGAGTCTGGGATCTGAAGCATTGAATTTGTTTCTCTCCTCATAGATGCTGGCCAATCTTCTGAATGTTTCCTGCATTTTCTGTCTTTGTGCTCCAGGTGTGGATCCAGCTAGCTTTTCTCTCTGCTGGCAAATACCACATTGATGATCTCATGCAGATTTTAACCATTGATGTCCTGATTAGTATTTCAAGGAATTTCAAAGAATTAAAGAAAAAAGTTTCAGAATTAGACCTAAATCCTAAGGCAAATTCAGGTCTGCCTTGGGAATCAGTCATTTCAATTTCTTAATAGTTTGGATTATTTTATGTCATTGAAATTGATCTGTGATTATCAGTTGCATGTATCTAAAACTTATGAATCATACAACTTCTTTCTCATTCACAGATGAATAAATCAAAGTGATTTCCAACCTATTGCCATAAATGGATGTGGAGAGCAAGTTATTGAGTATGTTTAATGCAGAGGTTGATAGGTTCTTAATTAGTAAGGGTGTCAAAAGTTACAGGGAGAAGACAGGAGAATGGAGTTGAGAAGGATAATAAATCAGCCATGGTGGAGCAGACTCGACGGGCTTAATGGTCTATTTCTGCTCCTCTGTCATGGTCTTACACCAATCAGGCTTGCAACTGTCCATTCGTAGCAGGTGTACCCCTCTTTGGGATATGGGGTGTCAAGGAGAGGTAGTACCTCTGACGGGGAACAAGTCGTACTCTTCTGAGTAGTTCGTCCACATTGGTCCTCACCTGACACTCAGCTCTCACCAGTGGTTCCTCGTAGCTGTTGGCATGCAACAGCGGCCACACCCTGGGCAACGGTTTTGACTAGCCGGCAAAACCTGGTGAGAGTAGCCCTCGGTGAGTTGGGGCTTGTCTACCTACGCATGCGAAGACTGAATTTGGCGGACTGGTCCAACGAGTAGAAAGGCGGACCCAGCAAAGCGTTGTGGAGCGCAATCAGGGCACAGTGAGACACGTAGGACACTGCTGCTATGAGGGCGTCAAGTTCTTAGAACTTATCTTTGATGTCATCTGGTTCGGTCATCGTTGGGGCATATGCGCTGATCAGCAATGCACTCCTCTTATTGCCAAGTGGGAGCTGAAGCGTCATCAGGCGATTGTTGATGCCCTCTGGAAGCTTGACAAGTTTACGAGCGAGGTGGGATCGGATGGCAAATCCAACGCCAGCCTCTCGTCATTGGGTGCTGCTGTGACCGCTCCAGAAGAAGGTGTACCCACCACCACGTTCTGTAAGCTGGCCCTTGTCTGCTAGGTGTGTTTCGTTGAGTGCTGCAATGTCCACGTTATAGCGGGCTAGTTCTTTGGCGACCAGTGCTGTTCTTCTTTCTGGTCTGACAGCCTTGGTGATGTCAAGCAGAGTTCGCACGTTCCACGTGCTAAGGTTGAGCACCTTCACTTTCATCTTCTTTGTAGTTCGACCACTGAGTGGGATCCCTGCCAGCCGCGATGTGCTGGCCAGGGTAAGATGAAGCAGGTTATGTTTGAGGCACCTTTTCTAGCCCCTTCCTCCATGGAGGTGAGCAGAGCGATTCCTAAAGAGGACTGTTCAGACACCCAGGGGGCTGCCGAGCTCCACTGCTGCTTCATTCCAGCGGAGAACGACCCAATGCCCTGGGCCGCCTGTGTGCAGGTTTGTGACTACAGCTTCCAGTGTATCCACACCTGCTGCTTCGCCACTCGCCCATCGCCACAGGACTTGAAGTTTTTTAGTGGAATGGGTTTGGAGTCGTGACTTGCGCTTGACTTGGATTAAAGTGAGGGAGAGTTGCGCAAATCATCAGCCTCACTCTCTCGTCCCGACCTTTCTGTATCCAGTTGCAAGACGGAGTCGAGGGGTGAATCTATGGAACAGTTGTAGTGAGAATTTAAAAACATGCACAACACTAAAGTTTAAAAATTACTTAAAAATAATTTAATGACCAAGTATAAAATACATGATTTAAAATGAATGGGAGTAATGTAAATAAATGATACTTGGAATTGGATTTTGTGTTAAAAGATTATGAAATTGTTTGTTTTGATGTAATGATTGACGCCAAATATGTTGTATGAGTAAGAGGGGTAGGCGTAATAAGCTGTAGCTTCAGCCTACACCCTTTTGGTCTGTTTTAAAGAATACCTTTTTTGTTGTAATTTTGTCTTATGAAATCATCGTTGAAAATGATGTTTTTTGTTATGTTTGTACTGACCGAAGTAAAAAAATTTCATTCATTCATCATGCACCTGTTCACCCAAAGCACAAGAGGTAGTCCTGTTCCAGCAGCCTCTGGACCAACTCTTATGTTTGGGGTCAGAAAAAGGCAGCAATTTTATATTTATAGCGTAATATCTTCTATAGTACATTTTATTTCCATATTTAACTTATTTTCATGTTTAATTCTAAATAATCCTTGCTTATCATGTTCTATCCTCTAAGCATAAAGGTCAGCCAAAGTTCTGCTCACACCAAGACCCATTCCCCAAAATCACTATTCATGTGGTCTACATTAGCCACACAAAATTTCAATTGCAATATTTGTATCTTCGTTTCAGATTTGTTTTGGCCTTCCCACTCTTTGTAAGCCCCTTCAGTCCACCATCAAGAAAGGTAACTGGACGCCTTTACATGGTGGCTTTTAGTGAGCTTTCAAGTTTTTTAATATAACTAATGTATCTTCATCTGAGGTGTTTCTGGATTAAATCTCCTGAACCTCTTCATCTCTTCCCTCCTTTAAAATGCTCACAGGTTTTGGTCGTCTGCCCTATTTCACCTTTGTGCCAAATTTTGTTTGATTGTGCATTTGTGAAGCAACTTGAAATGGTTCAATGTTGTGCAAATGCATCATATTATTTTACTCAGTAATTGTCAGGTTTATTTTTGCACAGCAAGTAAGTATTTAAGAGTTGTAAGTCTTAGAACTATGCTGATATTTGAGACATGACTTCTGTTTATTTGCAGAAAGCCCAAAGCCATTTAAAGCTCCCTGTGGTGCCTTCCACACAGCGGCTTATGATCTATCGCTGGGCCCAACAAGCTTTAGTTACTCCTCCAGATCATCCACTTCTCCCACTAATTTGGCAGAAATTCTTTTTCCTGTACCTCCGTCGACCTGGACCAGAGTTTGGGTAATTCTCAGCATTTTGTACATTATTTTTGTTGGAACTTGTTGATTTTCAGATTTGTTATTCCTCATGGAATTATGCCATATTAAATATCAAATGTGTGGATTTTCATGTAGTTTTCATTTGCTTTTCATGTTCCTGATAACATTATACTTTTTGTCATTTTCCTCTTGTGTATTAGTATATCAATATTTCATATTTAAATAAAGGCTCCAAAATCCAGACTTTTCCCTTTTTCTTAATTATTACATCTTGCTATTTTTTACGTTTTTATTTTATATTAAAATTTAAAATATTTTTGAACTTTTTAAAATATGTGCAAATATCTTTGTTGTGTAAATATCATATTCCACTTCAATTTTTATTCTTTTAAAATCATTTTGATTTTATTTCTCTTTGAAAATAAATTCCGTAATTGCATCCTAGTCTTTATAGAGAGTTGTCTTCACTTCAGCCTCTGATAATGCCTTCAGTTACAATTTCTTTCAGTTTCAGATTTACCCCTTTTTGAGCTGTGAATTACAGCTCCCCTTCATCTTCACTGCAGGGGGAGAAGAACAGACAATTGTGAGGAATCAAATACAATTTTATTTTAAACCTTCAATGGTTTTTCAGTTTGTCCTTTTATCATTTCCTTCACCCCATCATTATGAAAAGGGGTAAAAAAGATTATTAGATTCATAGTCATAATAATTGTACAAAATTAAGTGAATGCAAATTGAAATGAAGCACGTCTCCAGCTTACTTTCATTAAGCAAGCATATTTTTGCAAAAGGCTTCTAATAACAAGTCAAATTCCATTCTGAAGCTCATAATGGGCCATCTCAGGGCCAATAATGGACAATTGAATTTGTAGAATAAAAGTCCAAAGTCATTAATGCCATTTTATGAAAAGGTATATTCATTGAAACCATGAATAACCTCAAACTACCTTTTCTACTCTAAACATCACTTCTTCTGTAACTCTAGATCACTTTAAATTCTCGGAATCAATCCTCGGGTTATATGTGGCTTCTTGTGAGATGCCCTTACAATACTCTAACCCTCAAGCGTAGCTTTTTTTAATCACTAAGCACTTTTGTAATCCAAAAATCACACTTGTCATAATTTGATTTACACAACTGTTCCTTTTGATTGTGCCACCATTCTGTATGCTCCATGTAGGAATGTTTGAAGTCCAACCAGTAGCAGAACTAAGATTTTTTTTCACCTTATTTGAATTTATCAACATTCTAAAAGTTGTTAGTGAATGTTTTCATAAATATCGTATCCTGTTGAGAATAATGAGATACTAAGTAATTATTTATGTTATAGTTTGTTACTTAGTTGCCATTGTTACATTGTGCAGGTCCAGATGAACAGGTTGTCTTTTAAACAAATACTGAAGTACTGACTTCCCAGTCTACACATACCGTAGTTAGTTTGAAATGTTCAGCTTGACTCTGAGGCCCTACAATGCCTTGGAATAGAAATTTTAGTCAATGTTTTCGTCAATTGTTTATGTATTCTTGCTACAGCCATCTGACTACACCACACAGAAATTAATTGTAATATTTGTTTAATTCTTCTGTTTTAGTTTGCCAGTGAGTGGCTGTATAGGAAAGCGTTATTTCCACAGTCCTTCACACTCTATTTTGCTGAAAGAAATGAGAAAACGCCTTATTGAAATCGCAGATTTTCACCATGAAGCTAGTAAAGCTGTAAGGATCTGGAAGAAAGGACAACGTACTGAAGGTACTTCACCACCAGATGAGAATATTGCACCTCACCAGCCTGAATCCATGACTTCACCAGAATTACACAAAGAATTGCTCAGGTATATTAAATCATTTTACTGCTAAGATTCTTTGAAAATTATTCTTTCACCTAAGTAGATGTTGCTGTTAAAGTCAGCTCTTACTGGCCTAACTAAATGCTTTAAAACCAGCCGGATCATAGAATAACATAGCTGTCATTTTGGAATGAGACATAGATCAGGTCTGGCAGGGCCGAAAAGAGATTAGTGAACCATGGTGTTTTAAAGCAGTCCTATATTCTTCTTGTTAGCATCTTTGACACTCACTTTTTAATTCCAAATTAATTCAGTTATTTAATTACAACAGCTGTTTGAATAAGGTTTGAACTCATTCATCTGTATCATTTACCTCTACTTCCTCAGGAGGCTAAAGAAGTTTGGCATGTCCCCATCGGCCTTTACTGATTTATTTCAATTCCATGTAGAAAGCATCCGTTCTGGATGCATTACAGCTTGGTATGGCAACTGCTCTGCACCTGACCTCAAGAAACTGCACTTGTGGATGCAGCTCAGGATATCACAAAACCAGCATCCCATCCTCTCTCTGTATTTCTCTCTACCTCTATAAAGCAGCCACCTTAATCAAAGAGCTCAACCCTACTGGTCATCCATGTAGTACATTGAACACTGTAGCACAGTGTTCAATCACTACTCTGTCCCTTCCTGTAGAAGATATAAGAACTTGCACATATATAGCACCAGACTAAAGGCAACTTCTCCTCCACTGTTATAAGACTATTGAATTGTTTCCTAGTACGATAAGATGGACTCTTGACCTCACAGTCCACCTCATTATGATCTTGTAGTTTATTACTTAACAGCATTGTACTTTCTCTGTGGCTATATGCACCTTATTCTATTACAGTTTTACCACTGTGTAGTAAATTGATGTATGTATACAATATTGCAAGACCAGTGTTTCACTGTACCACAGTACATGCAATAATAAAAAACCAATTCCAATTCGTTCAGGCCACTGGGTTGCTAGTTCACTAATTTTTTTTTGACTATATCCAAAATCTATTATTTTATAGATAATAATAAATCTATATCCAAAAGGAGGAAAAGGGAAAGCCAGAATTACAGAGCCGCAAGCTGACAGCAGTTGTTGGGGAAGAGGCTGGAGTCCATGTTTGTAAAATGTGTTTATTTTGAAAGGGAAGTAGTATTTGGCAAATTTATTAGAATTTTTTGAGAATGTAGTTGGCAAGATGGGTAATGGGAAACTGCAAAAGCCTTTTGATAAGCTACTTGAAATGAAAAGGAAATTGTGTTTTGTGTTTTTGTGTAGAAAGGGTTAAAGGACAATACAAGAGGAGAAACTAAGGGTCATTTTCAGGTTAGCGACTAGTAACTTGTGGGGTGTCACAAGGATTAGTTTTATCAATAAACCTGTGATGGAAAACAAGAACATAACAGATGTCTCACTGCCCCTCAAGATAATGCTCGATTTGCATTTGATTGAATTCAGTCAGCTCTGTTAGATAGGCCACGTCTTTCCCATGACCAACACCAGACTCCCAAGCTCAGTCACACAAAGAAATTACCAAATGACAGAAGTTAATGTTCAATAATGTTCTCAATGCCTTCTTGCAAAGTGTAGCCTCACAGGAAGGTCCCTCTATTCCTCCATGCTCCTAATGACACAACTATTCCTGATGTACACCCCATCTTTAACACATCTCCCAAAATACATCACTTTTCATACTAAGCAGGATTAAATTCCATTTGCCATTACTCTGCTCAATTTACTAGCTTGACGACATTACATTGTCCACAAATGTTCTCCTTACTTTCAACAGCACATCAATGTTCATGTTATCTGCAAACTTAGAAACATCATAGCTATACAATAAAAATGAGTTGTCTTAACCCTCTACCTGGTACTACATCATTCTTCATATGCTTCCAATCACAAAAGCAACCTCCCATCATCCCCAGCTGTTCTATTACTGCACCAACTTTGGATCCAATTCCCCAGTCTAACTTGGATCCAGTTAAAAAGGTAAATGGCAATTTGGCCTTTATTCCAAGAAGATTTGGAGTTTGGAATAGGGAAGTATTGTTACAATTATATATGGTACTGGTCAGACCACAGCTGGGGTACTACGCACAGTTTTGGCCTCTTTATTTAAAACAGATACACAAGCATTGGAGGTTGGCTAAAAGAGATGCACGAGGCCAATTTCATGGATAAGAGGTTTTTCCTCTCCTTGGCTTAGAAGAAAAGGGAATAGTTTAAATTAAACACGAAGGACTGTGAGGGTGTACAACAGGGTAAGTATCAAAATGTTTCCACTAGCAAGGGAATTTTTTTTTTTAAAAAAAGGTTACAAGGTCATGGGATCATAAACAAGAGAAAATCTGCAGATGCTGGAAATCCAAGCAACACACACAAGATGCTGAAGGAACTCAGCAGGCCAGGCAGCATCTGTGGAAAAGAGCATAGTCGACGTTTTAGGTCGCGACCCTTCTTCAGGACTCTTTGACATCTCATCTTTTTCTCTCCGAGCCTGATGAAGGGTCTCAGCCTGAAGGTATCTTATGGATAGGGGAATCAAGGGATATGGGGACAAGGTAGGAACCGGGTATTGATAGTAGATGATCAGCCATGATCTCAGAATGGCGGTGCAGGCTCGAAGGGCCGAATGGTCTACTTCTGCACCTATTGTCTATTGTCAGCTGTACTCTTTTCCACAG